>NC_049170.1:53832672-54459048 GCF_009769625.2 Cygnus olor
ACTGCTGACCAGGGAGGCTGTGGGCAGCATGCAGGCAGCACCGGGATGCTCTGGGGAAGAAGAGGGTAAAGCCCTGCTCCCCAGCAGGCCCAATGCTGAGCTAACTTGGCCCCGGGGACACCTCATTAATGGGAAAGCACATTTGGGTCTTCCTGATCCAAATCAGGAGCCCCTACCATGGTAAAAGCTCAGGATGTTGTAAGGGGCTGGAGCAAAACCGTCCCTCAGCTCTGCATCGCTTAGCTCGGTGACTTTGGCCGTCCCAAGTCAACAGGAGCAACAAAGCCAGGCCCTAACTGTCTGTCTGCTAAGGAAAATACTGTAACTGAATCACATCATGCTTTGAAAGAAAACCTGAAAACGCTCCCCAACCTGCCCGAAACCAGGAGCTCCTGCCTTGCCCGGCCTCATAACAAACTTTATGGAAAGTGAAGTTTTCCCCACTCGCTGTCCAGCCCCTGCTTTCCCCCCATGCTTCTGGCTGTTCTGAAAGATCAGCGAGCGTGGGTGCTTACAAACCCCGCATCTCACGCACAACAGGCATTCCTGCAAGAAAAGCATGTGTTACTTGAAAGAAAAAGGGAGGAAGAATTAGGAGTGGATGGGAAAGAAGATGGAAACAGGATACAAGCCACTTTAAAGTGAATGCTGAGCAGCAGTACTGATACGTATCTTATGGCAAGTAATATTCCTTTGGGGGATTTCTTTCCCTATTGCCTCACTTCTAATGAACAATAAGCCTGATGTTTATATGTGCACGCAGTGCTTTGAAGACATATTAAGCAAAGATTAAACCTGTCTTTAAGAGCATTCTTTACATTTGTGGTCCTCCAGGCTGCCATAATCCAACAGAAGTCTAAGGCATTTAATGGTCTGATACAATCGGCCTTAAGTGAATTATTCCATTCCCTGAAAACTGATAAACAGTAACCAAACACCAACAGCCACACAGACCCTACAAAAACAGTTTGTTGTTTTTCCTTCACCAACTCCACAGCTGCCACGAATTAGCGCAGGACTGTTAAGCAGAGAAAAACCAGCACACCCATCAGCTGCAGCTTTGGGCAAAGGCTGCTTAAAGGACCCCATGTTCTGGGGCAGATTCTCTGGCTTTTCGGCCAGGGGGAGAACGAAAGGAAGTTTCCCTGAAGTCAAGGGCAGCCTCCAAAGAGCAAGGCCCAGCGACACCTCAAGCACGGCCCCGACCCACCGGCGCCGCCGGGCAAGGGCAGCCAGGAGACGGGGGGGGCCCTGCGATCCACACGGGTCTTCCCCCTCCTCCTCCTCGCAGTTGCTCGCCGTGTCTTGGCAACAGCTAAAATTATTATCTTACACATGACTTACGGGTTTTTATTTTTAAGTCCGACTAAAAATAAAATCGCCGAGCTCACATTTGCGCAGTCATCCTTAGTTAAGTTTAGCTCACTGTAGTCTTCTGCCCTGAGCGGTCGGCCCTGGCAGATAAGCCGGCAGCTGCTGGCCGGGGTGCTCGCACCGCTCCCTCGCACCGGCCGCGGGCGCTGCGAGGGAAAAACGGGGATGTGGGATGGAGGCAGGGTGCTGGCCCAAAACAGCGAGTGCCCACACATCACACACCGCAGCTGGAAGGGTCTTGTGTGCGGGACTGGGCAGGGCCAGTCCCTGCTGGTGCGATGGGCAAAGCGGACTCCCCCAAACCCCGTCGCTCCAAAAGCCCGAGGCGATCGGACTCGGCTTCCCCACATGAAAATCACTGGTGTGCTGCCGTATGAAACCTGGTGAGGTTTCACTTTGTGGGAGCTGAAGCGAAGGTTTTGTTCTGCTAAACAGGATTGAAACGCTGAGTTTTGGGTAGCCTCCGAAGCCAAAGCTAACATTCCTCAAAAATACCACATGCTAAATCTTTTTCTCTCTTTTTTTTTTTCCTTTTGTTAGTATTTCTTATGGCTCTCTGCATCATCACCGGCAACAAAAGGGCTACCCAAAATCTCCCAGAGAGCACAGGAGGAATGAACAAGCTTAATGGAGACAGAGGAGGAGACAGCAGTAGCGGTGAAGACTGCCCCACTTTTCCAAGCCCGAGTACTTCACGGTTAGACTTTGAACTCCAGCAGACATCGGACTGGATTTGCAGAAATGTAAATGTGCGGCAAAAAC
The DNA here is from genome assembly GCF_009769625.2 of Cygnus olor. Lineage (NCBI taxonomy): Eukaryota > Metazoa > Chordata > Aves > Anseriformes > Anatidae > Cygnus > Cygnus olor. The sequence goes on from NC_049170.1 coordinate 53,834,809, forward strand.
CAGCCTATTTCTGCTCCAAGACTTAGAAGCAAAATGATAAGTTTTCAGTATAATTCAAGTTCCTGCAGCAGCGATAACGCAGGGCTGATTTTGCTCGGGAAGCGCTGCAAGGCAGACACGCCGGAGTGTCTCAAAGGCGAGAGGTACAAGGCATGGTTAAACCGCTCTCTGCTGGTCGCCCTAGAAAGACGAACGCCTGCCTTCCGAGGTGCGGGGCACAGTTTATTATTTGTATGCCCTTTTTTTTTGGATCTGAGTAATTTTTCCAAGTCTGGAGACTTCCCTTCTCTTTAGCTGCAGAGCTGTCGATCACGATTTGCAAGATACTCAGAACAGCAGCAAACACTGGGTGATTTTTTTTGCGCCCGCTTTGCAGGCGCGTGTCACACAAGCGCGTGCGTGCGTGTGTGTACGCGCAATTACGACTAGGAAGGCAAAGGGGACAAAGAGATCAGGGACAGCAGCTGGACTTTGGTATCTCTGGCAGCTCGTACACAGGGAACATTGCTAAAGTGTCTGGACAGCCAGTGTCCACTGGCAGCCTGCCCACACTCGAATTCCTGGAAAGGCTTAAGGCAGAAAAATAATCACTTGGAGGAGTCACCATCTGGGTTTGCTCTGGTCCCGAAGGGATTGCTCACTAGAGCTCAGGATGTGCATTTTTCATGCAAAGCTCCAGCGTGCCTCTGCAAGGCACTTTAAAACTCACTACGTCTCCCAGAACGCTATTTTTCTATTTATTTCATCTAACAAATTTAAAACTCATGAGAGGATGCTGGGTTATAGCCTGAAGGGCTGACCTCCTTAGCTATCCAGAGCTCGCTGCAGCGAAGGTAAAACCAGCAACGAAGGTAAAACCAGCGCCTCCCTCCACGCCGTAGCCTCCTGCCGCGTCCCACCACCCAGACCTGAGCCAAGAGGCTGGGGCCAGTCCCACTGTCACTGCCCTCAGACGTCAGGCGCTTTTCACAGTCCCACGATGTGGCTGGTTTTTAGGTCTCTAAAACACCTTCAGGAATCTGGTCCCCCATCCCCTCCGGTCCCTCACCTCCCTGCAGGTGGTAACGAATTCACACAGCCGTTTGCCACTCGGCAGCTAGCACGCTTACTATTATTACCAGTGTTTAGCTTTTGCTTTCCAGCTCCAGGTATGACTAGCAATTTCCCGCACTCGATAAAAAACTGGGTCTCCTCTCTGTCAGGCAGCACTGCCCCGCCTGGCAAGTTTACATCAATGAAATATTCAAAGCGTACACCGAAAAAAATAATCCTTTGAATCGCATCTGACACGCAGCTCTGTGCCTGGTGTGTTACCGGGGGGAATCAGGCTCACGCTCCTGCCTCGCATCGCCTGCCCATCCTATCGTGACATGCTGAGCAGGCGACTTCAATATCAGCGGGTATCGGTGGAGGGGGAAGGCACTGCATCCCACCTTCCCCTCCTCTCCGGGGAGCTTGGCATCTGCAGGTTCAGATTCCCGGGGATTAGAAGACAGGCACATTGCAGGGCGCTCTGCAGCTGCATTCGGCTCTCAGATCTATATGCCAGCTTCCCCCAGCTCCACGGCCCGTCCGCTGCCAGCTACCTATTCATGGTTGTAACCGCTGCGGATTTCATCAGCCCTGCCATGTGGAGCCCAGCGCACGCCAACAATAGCTGTAGGAGTTTATTGTCCGATCCCACCGATTTCACGCTTCCCTGGCAGATTTCCCAGGAGGGCCAACTGCAGAGCGCCATTAATAAGACACATGAAAACCTCTAATAAAATTTGAAATTCTCCTCCCAAAACTAAAGGATTCCTGATCAACGCTGCATCTGGAAGACAGATTGTCCACTGCGGTGCGAGCTCTTATTATGCTTCTGGGAATCCACCACAGCAAATTGCTACAGGTTTTTGCAGAGTGAGCAGAGCTATTTTGCACGTCCCTCCTCTCCCTCCAGACAATATAAAGAACAATTGATATAAGCAAACCTCAACTAGCGGATCACTGAACGTGAGGTGCCAATGGCTTGGCATTCCCTTGAAATTGTACGATGCAAGTACGATGCAAGAGTTGAGAGAAGCGGGTAGAGGAGAAAAAAACAGTAATAATACTTTATTCTCTGTATCTCCCCAAAAAGTTATTAGCAGAGGTCAGTCCTCCTCTTCCAGCATGTTCCACAGGTGCCTGGCATCCCGGCGCCCAGAGCGAGCTGCTGGGATGGCAGCGGGAAGCAAGGAGGCATTCGCTCCTCGAGCCGTGAGCCGAGCCCGCAGCAGGGCTGCCGCCGGAGGGCTGCGTCCGCACGCAGCCCCACAGAAATCCCCTGCCTCGTACAGCCAAACCCTGGCTTCAAACACCGTGAGTCAGGCCCCCCTCCTCGCCCCTGAGACACACGATAGTGGCTTACATACAGCAGATTTCTTAAAATGATAAAGGTGGAGGGTTTTTTGCCTTTTCTTCATTTTTTTTTTAACTTGCCCTTCTGCTGTGCGAGGCCTTTCGGTCTCAAGGTCTCTGGCTTCTCCCCGCAACCCACAAGACCAGAAACTTACTTTTTTAGCTAAACGTGGGATTTCCCATCTAATCATCTGACACCAGGGAGTGGAGTTTTGTGAAACGGCGTCAGCTATCTAGGGGCTACCGATGCAACCTGAGGAAGCTGATTATAGAGCAACTTCTTCGAGGGTGAAGCCCTGGGCTCCACAGCTCTCTGCTGCTCGGGAGGAAGGAGGAGAAGGATTTAAGTGCTGCTAAAGGGCCCGGGTCCTGGGGCAGAGCCACGCGTGCAAGTGTGCACAAGGTGGCTTTCTCTTTTAAAAAGTACACGAAGAGCACATCAGTAAACCCCATGGTGAGCACCTTATCTACAGGAAGGCAGCGCCTGCCTCGCACGCCCCAGTGCTGGCACGGGCTGAGCACACACGTTTCAAGTGCTCCTTCAGCCCCACGTGCCCCAGGAAGGAGACGTGCACCCCACCTACGCCCCTCCACAAGCGGACAGATGCGACTCACAGCCTCGATTTCCCCGTACGGCACCGCCTGCCGCCAGCTGCAGGACGTCAGATTTGAAGGCCCAGCGTGGCTGATATTGCACAAGAAAAGCATTTCCTCTTACACCAGTCCCGCAGAGGCATTTCTGCAGCTTAAATGAGTGAACAGAGTTCATTTATAAACTAGTATAATACAGAAATTACTTTGTTGATGTTTTTCATTTATCTGAAATGTGCCCAGCTACAATGGCAGCTGCCTACACGATTTTCCATTGAAAATTTCACGAGTGACTATAAATGTAGCAACACCCACTCGCCACTCGTTTTAACTTGTGACAGAAACTGTCATGCCTGTATGAACACATTTGCACCGCGGGTATGTCACACAGGTCTCGTTCCATGTGGCTTGAAACAATCTCTCTTTCACGTACGCGGCCGAACAGATTAGGAAGACGTCCGGCTTCGTTTCCAGGAGGGATGACTGTGATCCCCACGAAAAACGATGGGTCCTGGGGGCATTCTGCCCCTTTGAAGATGCGGCCAGCAACACCAGCACGCACCAGCCAGCCCAAGCAGCCATGCATGTGTGCAAGCAGCTAAGCATGTGTGCTGAGGGAGAGGAACACGCTATCGAGCCGGGCTGATAACGGGGCGGTGTGAGAGCACGGCTCTGAGAGCAGATTGGGAAGGTCATCCTTCACGGGGAGTCCTTTCTGCAGATGGCTCCACTGGTAGGTTCTATATGCCAGCAAATGAGCTGCAATTAGGCCACTTGTAAAACGCTCAAGATGAATTTGTGTTAAATTCCCCTTGAAATGGATTCCGGCACCTCTCCTTTCAGGCTTCATTCAGCAGCGCTGTAACTGCAAGCGATTTTATACGAGTCCTTGCTCACGGCCCAAGCACACACTCGGTGCCTCGCCGAATCAGGATCACTGACCATTACATCTGACTAAACTAAATGCCAGCAGCTCACCCCCAGCCCCGAGGCGTGCTACAGAAGACGAGAGCAACTTCAACATCCCGTTCATTTGTTCTTTTTTTCTTTAATTAACTCATTTTTCTTAATTCAGAGTCAGTTCCACGTGGGCATGCCCTGCAGCATCACCCACGCTGGTCCTGCACAGACCCTCAAGCTGGCAATGTGAACATCCGAGGGGACAGCGCACATACAAATGCATGCAGGCAAAACACAAAAAAGCCAAACCGACCCGTTCCATGCCCTCTCTTCCCACAAAACGCCTGTCCTGGACTGGCAGCCCACAGCACCAGGTGAGGAGTTCGTTGTTCCCGACTTTGTGGCAAGTCTGGGAATGGCACTTCCTGCCACGAAACGACTCCTTCCCATTCCATGGGCAGAAAGGCAGGCGGATAAAATGGGCAGAGAGCCAAATCCATCACCAGTGGCACTTAACTGAGGCCAGCGCAGCGAGGGTGAGAAGACCCCGACTGTTCTCTCTGACAAGACAGAGCAGAAAACCATTAAAAGAAAATGAAATAATGCGGGTTTATAACAACATAGCAGGATACGCAGTCACAGGCTCCAGTTGCAATTAAAAAAAAACATTCCAACTACAAATGCAAATCAGCATTGCTCTCAAGCAGGGAACGCTGACAAATGAAGGCGGTGTGCTAACATGCAGTGCCAGTACTCTTAATTTAAGTATGTGAGAAACAAAGGTATGTACCATCCGGGACTGCCAGGAAGAACTTGCTTTAAACAGCAAACAAAAAAAACTGGAAGGATTTAAAAATGCCTTTTCTTACAAAAAGCAGATACAAGAAAACCTTTTGCTCTCCTTCTCCCAGCCAACTGAATGAGGGGGAAAAAAAATCACACGACTCCCATAAAGGTTATTTATATAGGAGTTTTGAACTCAGGAACTAAAAGAATTCCTCCATCGGACATACGGGTCCAGTGAATCACAGCCTGGACGTCTGAAGGGACCTCCTGCAGCAGCCACAAAGACGCTTTCTCAGGGCTGCAATCGCTTCTGTGAAAGCACCTTACCCATCTGCCACTGGAAATCCGAGGTGCAAAGACAAGTGACTCCCCGACACCAGTGAAATGGACAAAAGGATGACTAGCTACCTGCAGCTGGTTTCAATCGAAAAGCCGGGTAATTATTGCAGCCCTCTCCTGTGGCTCATATGGAGCGCAGCATGGAACTGTAAAGCGTTATGCAAGTCTAATGCGCTGCCAGATCTCTTAGAGCACTCAGCAGCCAAGTCACTCCCTCCCACCATTGCCTCAGCTTCATTAACTTAATCAGGTATTCATTCATTCATTCACTCATTCATTCAAAAAAAAAAAATTTTTTTTTTTACACTAAACCTGGCAAATAGCCAGTGCCATGCATGCAAGGAGCATGCTCGCAGCAGCCACTGGGGCTGGAAGAAAAAGGGTCACCCGGCATTTGTCACGTCGTGCGAGGAGGCGTGAGGTCTGCACAGGGCCTGGGTGCACACGTAGCTTTGCCACAACCTCCCCAGAAGCACCGAGGGCTCGGGAGCTGCGCTGGGGGCAGATGCTGGCTGCAGAGAGCGTGGGATTGAGAGCAGCCCTGAAAGTCAGTGCAGCCAGCAAGCAGCGAGCGGAGTAGAGTACTTCCCCAGAGCGACGGGCTGGTTAATTGATTTGGTTATTTAGGGGAATAAAATAGGAATCGTGGCAGGATCGACTCAACTCATTTTGCTGTAAGGATCCTACCCTTTCTTTTGCACATACCACATATGTTGCACAGCTTAATCCAAGCAGAAGGGAACAGAGCAGAAAAGAGACTAAGGAAACTAACAAAAAATAAAGAAAAAGAAAAGGAAGAAGGGAAGCATCACACAACCAATGCTAAGAGAAATTGGTAATGGAAATCTCTGTTTGGCCCCCATATCTGTACACATAGACTTCCCACGAGCCTCTAGCATTCAAGCATCAAATAAGAATCCCCTCCCTTGCACAGCTCTTGCACTTGTTTTTCTTATCCTTTACATGTAAGTTTGCAAGGAACGTTATTTCTTCCCTCTAGCTGTCATCAGAATGACTTTCACTGCATTTTTTTTTCCAGCAAGCTACAAGAAAGCTGCTTTATGACTATTCCAAAAACCAGGCCTTGAGAGTCAGCGCTGACTTACTGTGAAGAGTTTCAGGTAGTGAGCCAGGCTGGGCATTAAGGGAAGGGGAGAGGTGTTACATTTCCCACAGCGGAAGCTGAGCAGCAGCGTGAAAGCAGTCAGCATCTCTCCCCCTGTCTCATTCTGCTCTCTGTAAGCAAATGCAGGATGGCAGGTTGCTCTGAGTAAGCCCGTAACAGTAACATGGAAACACACAGCACTGCAGCTATTTCACAATACTATTTATGGTTACGTAATAATGAAAACTATAGACCCTGGTGCAAACCCTCAGCCACGCAGACCTGGATGACATCCCCCAAGCACACCTCTGCTCGCCGCCTTCCTCCAGAGGCGCAAAGCAGACCTCACAACCCCCCAGTCTCTGTTATCACAGAAGGAGGGCACAGATCCCCCCAGTAACTGTTCAGCTGTTCCTTCTCTAGCTAACGTCAAAGTCCCTAGCTCTCTTCAGACAAAATCACACGGAACATCTTCTAAGGCCACTGCTACAACCCGTGATACAAACAGCAAATCAGACATGCCAGCAAAGACTCTGGAAAGAGCGACAAATGTAAGCCTAACGTTTAGCTAGAAGTCTGCAGCTCAGATGCACTTCAGTGCGTAAGCTGAAGGCCCCATACCAACACCCATTATTCTGACCCCAGCTCTTGGATCCTTTCCTGAATTTCTCTGGAGGCATATGTACTGACGAGGTATCAGCTTCTTGGGAATCAGCCATTGCCTGGTAGAGAGGCTAAAAGCAAACAAATGCTGTGCATTGCAGCAGTACTAACTAGAAAACAAAACCTATCCCAGTTGCCTCCACTGAATTAACAGAATTGCAAAAGAGAAAGAGATGAAAAGGTGTCTGAAGGTGATATTCTTCTTTCCCTTAGTCCCTGGTCCTCTGCGCTCCAAAGCATGTAGGACATCAGCCAAAGTACTCTACACGCAAGTCAGCCTCCTTCAGCAGCAGTTCCATCTTCAGCTAAAGGCCTCTACGTTAGCCAAGAACTTAAACACTGTGTCTTTCATTACCTTTGTCCCTATTTCTAATTGTTCTCCAAACAGGGTCCAAAGCTTGGAGGTTCCTCCTGATCTTTTCACTTCACCTCTCTTCACATGCCTCCCTGACACAACTTCACTCAAGAGACAACGTGACTCTTCTCTCTTCTGCCCATGCTACTCAACTTAGTTTCCTCTCTGCCTCTTAAGCAGCTGCTCAAGCCTTCAAGAAACTTCCTCCATCGAGGCACCACAGCATGGTGAGATTCCATTTTCTGGTTCTCTTCTGCATACACGGGAGCATCCAGTGAGGGGTCACTTCTGACACCAGAAGTATCTATATGAGTTTTAAAGCAGGCCACCAGAAGAAGGACATGTATACAACGGTGTAAGAAAACAAAAACAGCGTAGGGATGCTACAATTACTTTATCCCAAATGATCCAAAGTTTGGTAGAGGTTCTGGTGCGGTCTAGATAAATAAAAGGGATGTGGTTTGAGCCATTCTGGTTCTTCATATGAATCATTTCACTTCTCCCTATGAAAGAAGCATTAGAAGAACGTGGGGTTTCGTGATTCAAGGTAGGAGAATGAGAAGGCAGTATTTCAGCACTCTGAAATGAGGCTGGCGTGTCTAACCACACCGCCAGCTCAGAGTTCACTTCTCACAAGTGTCAAGTATATTTTCCCTTCTGTATCTTTGCAAGCCCCAGTTCTGTCTGTTGTCATCACTCATGGGATTTACCTAATCCCTGAAACGATGGAAAAAAAATCATCTTTTTCTGCTGGAGAAACAGAATCGAGTCTCAAGCACACACTGAAAAATTCAAATTGTACGTATCATTTATTGTGCCTCCATTCATCCACCCTGTGCTGACAGTATAAATGCAAATGATGCCCGTAAAAAATGCTGAACTGTAGTCCAATGTATTCAGTGGCATTTCTTAGAGATTTCCACTCACTTCTACTGTTCTCTGCTCACATTCCTCACACTTCAGCATATTCAAGCAGCTGCTTATTTATACAAACAGTCTGAAACAGAAATGTTGATCCCTTCTTCAAAGCTGATGGCTTTAGTGGCATCCACTGGGCTGAACTATAAAGTGGGGCAGAGGCAATCAGAAGTTAGGGGTGCCTTTAAAACCTGTTTTCCCTAGATTCAGCTACAAATGAGGACTTCAGAGCCTCCTCAACACAGGAATTCACCTTTCCAGAGTTTTATTCCTAACACCAGTGGACTGTGAGCTTGACCTTCTGAATTCATTGTATCCCATTATACACATCAGGTGCAACTTGCTGTACAGCTCCCATCGCGCACCAGCACACAGCGGTGGAGGTCCAGGCTTTACTGGCACTCTTCGGACCCATGCCAATGAATCCCACTCACGACTGCGCATCCTCTATTGACAAATCTTTCCTATAAGCTCGGGCAGCTTTTTGCACAGCGCCCAGCAAAAGTGCATTAGCCCTTTTATCGTGACAGACACCATCTGATTGCAGTTTGCCAACACGTTTCAGTGGTTACTGCCTACAGGGCTTTGAAGTGCTCCCCCCAGACTGGGGCTAAGGCAACACCTAGTGCGAAGCCTGTTCTCCAACCAACGATACCTCGCTAATGACAGGATCTCAGTTTCTGCATCAGCTAAGGACCTTTCAGAAGCACTCCAACTAAATCAGGGGAAGGGAATGAGATTCAGCTGGGGGTCTGAGTGCTCAAAACCTTTGTGCATTGCTCTTCAAACCAGCATTTAAGTGCTGCTCTCCCAGAGAAGAAAATAGTTAAAATAGGCTCAGATCCTCCCATTGCAGAGCAGAACCCACTAGAGAGAATTTCTTGGGAGAAGAAAGCTCTCTGGGGAATCCCTTGCAAAAATTGCCTTATCTCACCAAGAGGCCAGCTCCAAAAAGGACGAGCAGGGAACACTGACAGTCACTCCAGTGTGCTCCCAGACACACTGCGGGTCTAACTCACCAACTTCGGCAGTGATAGCGAAGCGATAGATGTGATGTGTCCCACTGCTCTGCCATTCACCCACGGCCATGGGAACATTACGCACCACTGCCATCCCTATGGTGAAAAGGAAAAGAGATTTTTTCTGGTATTATTTACACTCATTTAGCCCTGGACTGAGGGATTCTTCAGCATCTGATTTGTTTGCCACTGTCTGCCTCCTCTGATCTTTTCTTCCGAATGCATAATGATTTTACATCTGTTAAGCTGGTTTTGTCTGGTTTCTTTTTCACATGTGGTTTTTGACTTGGAGACTCCTTACGCTAGATATGAAATATGTTGTCTCTTCTTCTCTGTTTTGTGTTTACAAATTGAAGTTATGTTTTCTTAGAAATGAGAAATAACTACTGCAAGAGATGATGCATAATCTCTTTGGTACAATAGACACGTTAGAAAAATACAGAATAACCACTAGATCGTACAACCAGGGTGACTCAAACAACGCCATTGGTCACAACTTCTTTGACTGCTGAAGAGGAAAAATCTTGACCACACTCTGTTGTGCGGCTACTGAAACTAAAACTGAAACAAGCTGCACAGTCACTGGTGCCCTTAGGTCAAAATGAACTAAGAACGAATGGTTTCTAATAGAAATGGCAGGAATTTTTCAAGGAAAACTTGTATTAGGAAATGCTTGTTTTCAAACTGGAATATGTTGGAGGGAAAGATGCTTGAATACATTTATAGTTGGAGAAAACTGCTGGATTTCTTTTAAAAAATATTTTCTCAGTAATATTAACAAAATCAATTTCTGGGCTCAAAATAAAGTTTTTTTCATGCTTTTAATAAAGATACAATTAAAAAGCATGCCACAGCAGTGAGAGAAATTTGGTGTGAATTGAAACCATCTTCCAGCTAGTATAGAGCTACAGGACTAGTTGTACAGCTTTACAGCTATAAGAAATGTCAACCTATTTTCTGATTTTCACTTTATCTCATTTTTTTCAAGTTTTCCTTCCATTAAAGCATGAGGCTTTCTTTTTTTTTTTTTTTTTTTTTTTTGAGAACTTGGAAATTCTGTCTTACTTCCTCCTAGCTCTGATTTCTAATTAGATTTAAATCTTTCCTAGCTGGGGCAAGACCTACCGAAGCATTTTGAAACATTGCCATGTTGATTACCCATGCATACGAAAATTCACATCCTTGCTCCCGGCTGGCAAAAACCATCAGCTGCAGTGGAAAAGGAGTCTTTCTTCTTCTGTGGTGGCACTGTTCAACTCACTGCCCATGGGTTAAACTCTGCCTGCAAAATCCTTCCTTTTGGCTCGGATTGCTGCTGAAACAGCACTGTATCTTCTCTGATGTACAGCCGGGTTGCGATGACAGCTACCGCACTGGTTTAATGCGGGGGAAAAGGAGAAATAGAGGGAAGGGAACTGCTGTGTGATGAAACGGGGCTGAAGGGGCTGTAGCATCTCAGCAGAACCCATAGTTGCCGGTCTGTCCCATTCAGCGTGGAAGAAGGGAGAGAACAGACACGCCTATATGTACACTGCCTGAGCTGGTGCTGAAAGCTGTAGGCATGGCTAACAGAAGGGGCACACGGCAGGATTTCTGGGCTGTCAGGCTGAGGCTCCCTCGGCTTTTTGGTGTTTGGAGAAATGGGTTAATGAGGAGATCTTCTGGAAGTCCACACTCATACGGACTGCGTCACTACAAGCTTTACAAGCGAAACCTCGTAGCAAGCACCATTCCTACCACAATTTCAGTGCACCAGCAGGCTGCTGGCAAGGACGGGAATACGCTCGTTACACTTATTCCCTGAAAACGTTGAAGACTCTCAAAAATGACAGACTTTAACAAGTGATTTTGACAGCTGCACTTTCTGACACCAGTCAGCACAATTGTGCTGAAAGCACTCTCCTAAGGAGCTACGAGCATGGGGGTAACACAAATGGTGACTCAGCTGTTCCACCTAGGTCAAGATCCTGCCCAGGACCTCTGCTGAAGTCCATGGTAGCTGCTACCTGAAGCGTAGGGCATGTGAGAGCCCAGGGGGAGCGGAGCACTCTGGGAACACCGTAACCTGCAGCCCATCCACACTGAGCACCCAAGCATAATGCTTCTTCAGGGTAGTTGCACTACCTGCACACATCAAAGCCCCACGTGTCTCAGATGAACTACAAGCTGACAGAAAACCACCAGAAAACACTTGTGTACCACCTACTGCATGGACCTAACGCTCCAATTAGCCTAGGTGCCTCCTCGCACAGTTTACTGCATTTAAAGAAACATTTCCAATGGAAGCTGCAGACAAATCAGCCCTGGGATCACCAGTAGCAGCTGCTGCCTTCTGTATGCAAAGTGTTGAACAAATCAACAGAAATGAGCTCCCACTCACATCAAAATCTCAAAGATGTGGATGACAACCCCAGTTAATTAAAAGACAGGATCAGACTAGAGCAAAATTGCTGCTCAGCAGCTTAGACTCAAAATCTGGCTGGTCTGACAAGAAATGGTGGCTTTCCTAATTTTCAGTCTATGGCCAAGTAGTTTTTCTACAGTTCTGGTCTAAAATTATTTCCCCCCACACTCTGTTCTTTATTGAACTACTGTTTTAGCATTTGCCTTCTTTATTCTCCTCACTTTATAATTTCTGTCATTCTTGCTTGGTCTTAAATGTTAGTATCTGTCTTTGCTTCCATATCAGTTAAAATGCCACTATCACTAACTAACAGCATGAGACTGAGTCAGAAAGGAGACTACAAATACTCATTTCTGACTCTGGGAGAAAATCATTAAAACCAGAAAAGTACCGTGGCTAACATTCCTCTCCCTATTGCCCGGAACAGCAGAAGTGCATCAGTACAGTCTTCCATTAACAATGTCTATAATTGCTATCTGGTGTTCATCGTGTCAATGCCTATAAAAAAGTTTTGCTCTGTTCTGTCTGTTCCCCACTACCACCACCACCAACTTAAGCCTGTGGAAAACACACTGAGAAGGTTGGCAGGCACATCAGGACATTAATTCCCATCTTCAGTATCTTCTTGCGGTTGACTTTTTGCATTACTCCCATTTTAACCACTTAGAAATGTGATGAAAGGGCCCTCCTGACAGTGCTTTCTTGCACATGTGCAGGAATAGTGGGTAGTTTGTTCATGTTCAGTGCGAAGTATCCTCACTGCATAGGCAGGTAAAGACAAAATTCTGAAAAAACACAAATGCTGGTCTCAAACAGGGATTAAACAATGTTTAACATGCATATTAAATGCCATTTGCTTTAGACTTAATGGCATCTAGTGTAACCTTTAAAGAACAGCTGATGTAAGGCAGCCTCTCCTCTTCATTCCCTACCTGCAGGACGTGGCCATTGGATGCAGAGGAGTTGCTGCCACCAGGTGATTCTGACCAGAAAATAAAACTAATAAAACACCTTTTGAGAATTACTACCTTAAGTCTTGCTCCCTTCTGCAAGCTAGTAGTCATTTATTGCAATGGGAACAAGATCAGGCCTTCCTTATACCAGGAATTTATCAATAAACCAAACCACAGCAGTAGCACACCGGCAATGTCCCTATGAAAACAGCTGTTAACAGCACATCAGGCTTTCAGAAACATTCCTTCTACAACGATAAGCCAAAGATTTCCGTAAGTGCCAGCCTAATTTTGCTTCCATAACACCTCTATGACATCCAGGAACCTCAAGTCCCAAATTTATTTGGGTATGTTATTGTATCAGGCTTGTTCAAAAGGACATCCTGAGCCAACTACAAAACCAAACCCGTGACCCCTCTCTTACTGGCAGCTCCAGAACCCCATGTGCTGCTGTGCAACACCAAGCCCCTCTCTACAGGCCATAACTGGTCTTCGAAACACCCTCCACGTGAGGGTAGTTGAGAGCCTTGCAGTAAAATCATAACTGGGTTGGGGTTGAAAGCAATTAAACGAGCAGAAACAAATTCCCTCCACAACCATAGGGTATATTCATACAGTGGCAGTGCTTGCAAAACAGAGGAGACAAAGTCTGTCCTTCAGCATCAAGAGAAGAAAAAACCACTGATAAACAACAGTCTTTAAAGATCACAGTTTGGCAGTTACGGGAGATTATCTAATTATCATCATATTTAATATTATACAGCTTTAATAATTCTCTGTTATCATCAAGCTGCAAGCACTAAAGAAAATGGGAAATCGGCCTTGATGACTTACAGGATAGATAATGGGATAGAGAGGCTCTGCCCTCTGGGTCATTGGTTTGAAGCCAGCTCAGGTTGGAAGTGAAAGGCATCACTGCTGGGTAGCCTCTCTGAAGTGAGCTGATGTTGTCAAGCTTGTGCCAGTTCCTTGTTTAGAGAACAAAAACCACCACCACCACAGCAGCGGGGTGTGCTGGAGGAAGGAACTGCTGAAAACGTTCGGTATCCTGCTTTTCGTTACCATACATGCAGATGTTAGCCTGGAACAAGGATATTTATACAGGAATACTTACTCTCAAGGAAACCTCACCAGCAGCAACTGTATGAAACTTGCACAGGTGCACCTTACCCTATTTTAAAACCAGGGTGGCTTGCTTTGGAACGACAGGGTTGGTTTTACCTCTGTGCAACCCTGTTACATTGGTGTGGGGCAACAAGCCTGGAGGCCACCAGCACTGCCAAGCCTGAAAGCTGAATGTGAATCTCAGCATTATTGTTGCATTCACTCCTAAAATACTGGAGCAATGCCCAGCTTCATGGTGCATCCTGGGCCAAGCTGGATCTGGAAGACCTACAAAGTTTATAGCAGGTCTGCACTGCCCAGTAGCTCACCTTATATGCAGGTAAATGAATGGTTAAAGCTAGCTGAATTAATGCAGGTGCAGGTTGATAATGAGCTGAACAACCTTTTTTTTTTTTTTTTTTGAGGTTAGATGCTGCAAAATCTAAGGTAACACTGCATCCCTTGGGACTGCCCCTCTCTCAGCAAAGGCAGCAGCACATTAACAGGCCAGAGCAGCCTGCATCGTAGCTCCTGTGCCTGCTCAGTGGATTAATAGAGACTTTGTCCTCTGGGGCTGTCAGTCCCAAACCCTTCAGGAGAAATGAAATTTCCAAGAAAAAAGAAGAAAGACAGCACTGGAATTTTGTGTAAGTGTCTTTCTGACATTCCACTGAAACCTGAAGCATCTTCATTTACGATTTAATATTTTAGTAAGCACTTTATTGGAAGAGACTATGTAATGGGTTAATTTCGAAATGTCATTTATCTTTACTCACTGGAGATGACTTTCTGTAATTCACTCGAGGCTGCAACACTCATGGATTAATACATCATCCTCCAACTCGAGAAGATAAAAGCCTAACAAGCTCTAACCTGCTACACAGGCTATATTTAAGTAGTACAGGGTAATGATAAATATCTCCCATAAAATGTGTTCTCTTCACACTTCCTGTGAAAACTGCTGAGAGAACCAGCTGGTGAGATGGAGCTGACGGTCTTTGTTCACAGCCCCGCCATCCATCCGCCGTAAAACTGCAGCGCTCCCTTTCCCGGCGTCCTCCGGATGCGGGGCTGCCTTCAGAAACGAGGCCAGCGAGGACGGGCTGGTGACACGCCTGGTGTCACGGCTGGCTGCTGGTGCCCACGGCTCTGCCCTCGCTCCATCTCACCCCTCCCTGGCCAGGGAGGAAGGGGAAGATGACTGGAGAGGTGTGGGGGGCATTTTGGTTTTACTTAACCATGTCCCATGTCCCAGGTTGGACGTAACATTTTGCGGGACAAAATGAAGGACGGGCTTCTCCCCAGAAATGCTGACAAGCCACTGGGGACGGCTGTCACAGCTGGAGTGGGAGAGGTGCAGGAAGCAGGAGGAAGCGAGATCGCACCTTTAGGTGCACCGCTTACGGGCCCGGATGCGAACTGAATCACCTCATGTTTCCCCCTTCCGTGTACAAGTGGTGGATGCTGGTAAGCGCACGGGGACCTCGCAGCACGGACGCTCGGACCACACTCCTTCATCAGGAAGCTAGGAGAGCTCCAGGCCAGTCTAACCACAGCCTTTTCCATTTTCATTGTCACCTGATTTGGGCCCCTCGGTATAAGAAGTACATGGAGGAGCGTGTCCAGAGAAGGGCTACGAAGCTGGTGAAGGGCCTGGAGCACAAGTCCTGTGAGAAGCGGCTGAGGGAACTGGGGTTGTTTAGTCTGGAGAAGAGGAGGCTCAGGGGAGACCTTACTGCTCTCTACAGCTACCTGAAGGGAAGGTGTGGGGAGCTGGGGGTCAGCCTCTTCTCACAGGTAACTAGCGATAGGACTAGAGGGAATGGCCTCAAGTTGCACCAGGGGAGGTTCAGGTTGGAAACCATTATGGTTACATCACAGTTACCTAACACATTTCCCACCAAAAGCTTCCTCATCTAATTAACACAGGAAAAGAAACCATCTTCCTTCCACCCACCTGGCCACTTTAAGAGTTCTGTCTTCTCCTGCTAACTCTGCCTCCATTTTACTTTGATGGTGCATTTGGATTCCTGATGATATTTCTTCTCAGATCGTAACAATCTTGTGGTAGGTCACCATTTAAACATGTCCTTGACAACACACCACTGACCACCGCTATTTTTCCAAAGTAACTTTGCAGAGATGATGAATTCAGTTTTTCAGCAATGGCAGAGAAATGACCAAATACTTGTTACGATCATGAACTAGGGGCACAAATTCTCCTTAGCACTGTTCTTTTTTACAGAAGTTATTAGAAATAATAAAACTAAATTTAAAAAATAAGGAGATACAAGAAGAAACGAATGAAAATATATGAATGAATGAAATGAAGACGAAATCTTCAGCACCTGTCGTCTACTTCCATTTTCTGATTTTAAATGAAGAAATACCAAAACAAACAGCTTTTTTACCTTTCTATAAAGAACATTCTTTGAAGACCAAAGGAGATGTTGGACTGTAATTTTATGAGCCTACCATATTTTCCTCGCAATTTTATGCTGCATCAGTCTTGGTTTCCATTTGATATCGTATCCACTCAGGCCGTAAGCGCCATGTGAGAAGATTATCTGTCACTCGCTCTGTGCAACGCCTCTAGCAAAGCAAAGCAAATGCATTCGAGGTCAATTCGTAAGCACTACCACAACAGTACCACATCTGGCCTCCCAGGCTTCTGGCAGTGGCAAATGCCCACTCCCTCACAGAAAGGCAAAACTTATGAAAGTGATAATAATAATGTGACTAGGCAGCCATGAACACCGTAAAGCAACAGAGAAATATAATTCGTCTGACCTCTACAGTTTCCTCTCTTGAGCACTGGGTTGCATGGCTGAAATGAGTGGCAGCTACTCTAGCACACACGGTTTTAGAGTGAACACCACACGTGTGTGGTGCGTAATGTTTGTATGGCTCTTGGTGAGGGAAGTGAAATCATTCCTGCTCACGATCTTCTTTTTACAATTGTCACTTTTGGGGAATCACTTGTCTTGCCCCGCTGAATGCGTAACGCTTGTGAGCAGTGGGTTGGAGACCCCAGTTCGGACTTTTTCCATTTAGCCCTGTTTGCAATCAAGACCTGGTACGCACTGGAAGACCACCAGGTGTGCAGCCATCCTCCCTGACTGAGCTCCTGTCCTCCGCTGGCCACACACCTCTGTGGAATTCAGAAGCACGGATGAAATCGCAGCTCCAGAGGAACAAAAGGTAAAACCTCTGCGAAGTTTGTCAGTTTCAGGATTTTGCCACACGCCATCTGGCCTACTGCTGTCAAAATTGCTGTGAACATGGGAGTTGTCCAGTGATACACTGAGAACTTTTCCTCCCCTAAAAGCTTTTTTTGGCACGGCACCAAGACACTGCAGGCTGCTTGGCCACTGACATGGCTCACCAGAGCAGTGTATGGTAGAAGCTTTGGTATAAAAGAGAACTCAGTTTTGCATGCTCATTCCACCTCTTGAACTTGTGGATTTTTTTCTCCTTCTCCATCTTTTTTTTTTTTTTTTTTTAATAGCCCTAAGCAAAACTCTTAGGAATTTGTCCAGGGGAGTTTGCTGGGAGTTCGGTAGATTCATAAGATAAAAATGCAGTTGTCCTCAAACTTGTATAAACAAATCTATAAAAGTAAATACCGGTCCTTAGAGTATAAACAAAATAATTCTCAATTTTAATTTTGAGATCTTTTCCTTATCTAGTAATATTTTTTCCCTAGCAGAGACCTTTGCCCAGACCTAAACACAATGTTTCTAATATAGATCTGTCACTGGATATCTTCACACAGACTACAGCTGCCTGAGTGACTTTAACTCGTTTGAGCAGACATCAAAGCTGGTGTTTCTCTAGGTCCTGACCCCGCACACGCTTTGAGCACCTATTAACTTGAGACCTCGGGGAACCAGCCTGCTGCCAGTCACGGCACTGAGAGCAGGCAGTGACTTGGTTTCAGGGGCAGGCAGTTCTGCGCTCAGCTGGGCCACCGAGGCTCCAAATGTGCTCGTCGCTGTGCTGGGCACGGCCGGACATGGAGGCAAAAATCCCATATAAGCGGATGGAGAGCATGAATCCACTGCTTTCCATAGTAAGCAGCTTCAACGTGATGTGGAGTTTTATCCAAAGGTGACCCAGCAACGTGCTCTTCCCACCACGAAAGACCTCATTAGAGCCGGAGCCCAGCTTCCATGTGTTGTGCGTTAGTAGGACAGGAGAGGGACAGAACTGTTTCCTGGGAAACAAGTGAAGTTGTGACTGATGCATGCTGTAAACTTTCTGGAAAGGGCACACTTATTTTTTTTAAGTGAAAAAACATATGCAAGAAATATGCCTGTTCCTTAGCACCACTTGGCACAACACAGCGCTCCAGATTGGGTTTTTACGGAGCAGAGAAAGGGCAGAAATGACCAGAAGGGTTTACGGAGCCTTGACAGCCCTAAGTAGGGGATAGTTTTTGTTTTATTTGCTGGTATTTGCTATTTATATTTATGTGGTCACGCATGTTTTGTTTTAAATGTAATCCCTACACTTGAAATACTTTCTCTTTGGAAGGAATGGCTCAGTGGCTAGAAGCTGGGCTCTCAGATCCTGTTTCCAGCTCTCCATTTGTTCCCTGGCTAATGATATATGTCTGTATCTTAAATCACAAGGAACCTATTACAAATGTTAATGGCACAACCTCGTCGCATCCCAGCGGAGTGTGAACTCTTATTACTTCCACTTCAGAGACTGGAACAAAACACGTTGAGTTTGTCAGGGGATGCTGTAAACTGGAACTGGCAGCAGGTTGCGTCAAAAGGTCACGCTGAAAACTGTGGTGGTGAGGGAAAGGCACACATCCTGCCCAAAACACAGCTAAACAGGCTGAGAGGAGAGGGGGGAGGTGGGGTGTGGGCACCTGGAGGCTGCTGCCAGTTCAGTCACCAGCGCTGAATTTCAGTCAATGCCCTCGCCACTACTCTAGTGTTCCTGCAAGCTTTTAAGTGCAAGCGCTTGGGCTAGACAGAAAAAAAAAACAAAACAACAACAACAACAAAAAACCACAACACCTTCACTTGAAGCAGCAGAAAGAGTTACATTTGATCAATCATCGAAAATGGTAATTTATCTTAAAGAAAGGAGGCTCCTTTGCACATCATTTCATTCCACTGTTTAATTGACTTTAAAAAGGAAGCTGGGTACTCTAAAGCCCTGAAACTGAAAGATAAATGCTGATACTCTGTTTTCTCATAATAATGTTGATGATGCCACCTAAAACCCATTCAGCAGAAAACCCTTGGCAGTTTCTGATCTACTCGATACTTTCAGGGCAATGCTATTTTTCAGATTCATTAACAACAGATTTTACTCTTGAACCTTGTCCCCTGATGTTTGCGAAATGACCCTGATCACATGGGTTATCTCCCCAGCCCTAGTAAATCATCCCAGCTTTGGTTTGTTTTAATACTGTGCTTCTCTCATCTTCTGCTTCTGGTACGCTTTCCTCATGTCACCCCAAAGAAATAGGAATCGAGAGGAGTTCTTGAGGAGAGCAGAGATAAAACAGGAGGAGAAATGCAAGAAACTATTTGTCTGCAACCCTGTTAGTGGATAAAATGCTTTACAAGGTTACCTTGTGGGGAACGTGCCCTGTCCTATAGTGAAAAATCCTTCATGTAGCTGTTCAGTAAAATCCCCAAGTATAAAAAACTTCTTTGAAGGCAAATTAATGATCCACAGCACGCAAGAAAGCACTTCTTCTGACATTTTTGTAGACATAACGTTCTTTCACCCTTTTGCCTTTCAGCAAAGCCTTGGGAACAGACTTGCTCTGATTGATAAAACTCTGGAACAGAAAACACTGGCAGGGATTGCCACAATAGAGACTGTAATGAGGGATACATGGTGTATACTGTGTGCACAGCCACTCTTTCTATGCAACTTTAGGCTGAAAATGTGGGGATTTATACAACGTATTGTGTCCACTCTAGTATGAATTAAAAATAGAAATGACAAAGAATGTAATTTCCTTTGTCTGTTTACTGATGTTTCCTCATGGTTTTATCTGGTTAGTTTCCATTTTGCTTAGCAGTAAAGTTTTAATTTGTGTAATTGGGTATGTGAGGAACTGGAAGATGGCCTACATTTATAAACTGCTGAACACTGTCACCAAAATCTTCTGCACGACCTGGACGGTTACCTTGAAACAATGGCATTTCTGTAGGCTAAACCTTGCCTCTCCCAGTAAAACAAAATTAAAGACAAAAAAAAAAAAAGAATGGCCAACAAATAAGCAACAACTTATAGGAGAGCCTAGTCGGAGATGTGGAGGGCTCCAAAAGCTCTCAACCCTTCAGCAGAAGCCCCAAAATACCAGCAAAAACTTGTGCCTCTCAGGCAATTTGTAGATCCTAGAGACAATTACCGCTCCCATGTCCTCGAGCTACTTGCCCGGTCCCTGAGGACCTGATCACTCTTAACCGATCTCCGAGGAGCTTTAATCAAAACCCACTTCTGGCCTGTGAAATGGGAGAGAGCGGTTGTAACTCTGTGGCTTCAGCCTGGCAGACACACGGACCTGAGGGTCAAATGTCCTCATGGTTCCCCAGCACCACCCCAGCTCCTCTGGGCCTAACAAAATCCCTTCCCTCCCTCATCAACAGCGCTGCAGAAAGCAGCCTGGCATCGCTGCAGCGCCTGGCGACCCCGAACAACCTCAACAGGTGCACTGCTCTTGCGGAAAACACATGTTGCTCTGCCACTATTAATACACCGCGAGTGTGAATGGCATATGCATGTTTGTTTGCGTGGGGAGCATAAATTACGGAGCTCCTGGGCCTGCAGTCATCACCTTGCAGCTACAGGAAGGTTTCTGGGGAAGGCAGGGCATTCGGTCTAGGCACAAAACCGCACCCACGTAGGCTAAAGGAGGGCTGGAGCTCCAGGGCCAGCCAGCCACAGCGAGACGTGCGAGTGCCAAATCAGCACAGCGTCCGGCTGAAGGTTTCAATGCTCCAGTGACCTGCAGGGTTCACGGATCAGGGAAGAAAACAGATAAATCACGCTGCCTCCAGACAGCCTGGCTGAAGTAATGCTGCCGTCGACAGCCTCCTCCTGCATTGCTGCATGGACCAGCTGCTTGCTCCCCACACTGTTAAGCACAACACAGGAGCTGTTTATTGTTTCAGATGTAAGAATGTGACATGGCAAGTCAAACTCATTTCCTGGGAAGGGAAAAGAGGAGAAATACAGTCAATCAGCCCCGCTACTCAGCATCAGCTCTGTGGCCACCGTACCAAAGACATACCCCGTGAAGCTCGCAGCAGTTTCCATGTCCCAGCATCTGTATTTTACCTCTGGATAGCTCTGGAGCCACGCACAGCAGAACAATAAGGCCTACTTTTGCAGCGAGCAAGAAGGAGCACTGATCCTGAACTCGTGGACAGAAATCAGGTTACCTGCCGTTCCCTTCCAGGTCCTAGCCTGAGCACACAGCTGCTGCATCCAAGCCATGCATGCTCACAACGGATGAGAAAAGGGGAGAGCTGGTGAAACTAAAGAGCTCTGTGCTCATTTATCTCAGACCCCCTAGTTATATATGCAGATAGAGGAAATGGTGGCCCTGAAACCTCTCCCTCACGGCTGGAAGATCTCTAGAAGGTGAGAAAGGCGTAGATTCAAACTTCCCTGTGATCTTGTCAGCTCATGTTTTCATTGATCAGACTCCACTGCTCCTGCCACATGAAAGAGCTGGCTGAGTGGTGCAGAACGAAAACGGAAAACACGAAGCAGCTAGCACTGTTTTTTTTCCCTGAATTCACATAGCTGTGCTACAAATCTATACCTTCTCCAAATCACTGATGCAAAAGAGATTATCAGCAGTATACACGCCACACACCCCCCAAGTATACAGCGACCAGAGTGCACCAGTCATAGCAAGGAGGACGCTTGCATTCTCTCCATCCATGGAGAAAACAATGATAAAGCAAACCAAAAAAAAAAGAAAAAAGAAAGAAAGAAAAAAACTTTGCTAACAGCTTAGAGGAAGGAAGACTAGCTTTTTATTGCCCCAAAGTGCCTGTGCGTGGTGAAACCATGGCCATTAGCAGCAGCGACTTCATGTAGGAAGTGTTACCACCCGTGACATCCTTTGCAGCCGCCGGGGAGCCCAGACCTCACACGGGCAGCATTTTCTCTGCACAGGGCTCTGGTGGAGAGGGCGTTCCTGCACCCCTGCCCGTTGCCCCCCTCCCTTGGCTGTGCACAGCGATAGCTCACAGCGCTTCGGGCAAGCGAGGCAAGAAGCCTGGCTACATCCCCTCCAGCTGGGGACACAACACGAATGCTACCAGCCCTGATGCAACCCGTGAGCGTAATTGGGCCTCTGTACAAACAACTGGCTGCCCTTGGCTGATGAGACCACCTTCATACTCTCATGGTGATCCCCCAAATCCCATCTCATTTTTTGTGTGTGTCCTAGCCACGTCCTCTTCTCTTGAGCTCCTGCTGACCAGTCTGCAGTGAAAGACAGACTGCATCTCATGCTTGCTTTCTTCTCCACCAGACCTCTTCCAGATTTGCCTCCATCTCACCTGTTTCCCACCCACAACATATTTCCCCAAATCTGGTAGAAGGCAAGGCTATGGACGTGCCCAACCTGCTGCACCGACACTGGCCAGGAGGGGCTGTAGGGACCAATGCACGCCTGGGAGAGCACAGCTCAAGCTACTCCTTCCTCGAGGTGGCACTAAACCGTTTTTTTTTTTTTCTTTTCTAAAGCACAGATATTGATTGAGAAAAAATAAAAGAGAACTTGACTTTTCTAGGTCTTGGAAAAAATAGCTACTAGAGGAAACAAGGCAGGCAGGCGGTTTTGCTGGGGCAGGGCTCCCTGCCTCTGCACCCGCAAGCTGCCTGCCCTGCCTCTCGTCAGGGCCTGCCATGGAAGCAGTGTGGTTGACGGGCCCTGGATGTACTGTCCCAGCCCGTGGCAATGCAGCAGCATGCTGATGCACAAGCAGGGGCTGTATGTGCTCCCCACAGGAAGATGCAGAGCGTAATACGTGGTGAAGGCACGGCCCCCATGAGCCAAGCCGGCAGGCTGAAGCATCACACCCATGCCTATCTGATCGAGCCATCCCCTACAGAGAGGAGAGAGAAAAGATGCTCAAAGCAAATGGTCTTTTGCAGCCATGACAGCTGTTACACAGCTTTTTGGCAGGAGCCACAATTCATACTGCAGCCTTGTCACTCTCCACCCCTTTCCTGCAGCTCCCTTCCCTCATGGACCACCTCCACCAAGTATCTCAGCAAGGCTTATGGCAGCCCCACGACATCTTGGGACGACTGCAGAGCGCCGCTCTCCTGCTCCATTTTCCTGTTGCCTTCTGTCTACCGGCATCATTTCTGGGCCACCTTCAAGCAAGGGCAAAGAAAAAAAGGAAAGGATCTAAAACCACTGGATGGTATATAGTCTTTCACTGCTCATTAAAGGCATACCAATGGAAACAGGTAGCAGCTGCGGCTCTTCAGCCCTTCCCGTCAGCTTGCTAAGGCTTACTCCCCGCTTTTACACAATTGATTAGTTTGAAAAAACTGTTTATCACAAAGGCATTCATTTAATTTAACTATCCACAGAGGCCTCAGATAACATGCTTCACAGGTCCCATTCTCAGACTCATAATGATCAGCTCAATCCCCTGCAGCCTCAAATCCCTTATTTAACAAGCACCTTTGGATCCAAGTACAATATTACACAGCTGACAAAGCAGCAATTAAAGAGAAATATTTTAAAAGGTAGGGACGGTGAGACACAATCAGAGACACAATTGCCAGAACCCTGTGTTAACTAAGGACACTGGAGCAGTATGGATGATCCAGCCTCTTCACCACTTAATGTGAATAAACAGCTTACGAGTGGGAGAGGCTGAAAGGGGAGCAGCCTCCTTCCCTGTCACCGGAGAAGACATGTGATGATCACTGAGTACAAGAAAAGCTCCCGTTTGTGAAATCAGTGAAAGGCAGGAGCCCGCTTCTCCTCCCTGCAGCTTTCTAATGACGACACCGAGCCCCCTGCTTAGAGAGTACCTTTCACCACGCCATCTCACATAACCCTCACGATGCAGACGTGCAATTGGGTTAAAAGACGAGAGCTTTCTGACACCTTATTCATTCAGATGCCTCTGGTTTGGGATGTATGACCAAGGCCCTCATGCTTGTGTTTTCTGAAAAGCAAGCCTGAACCTAACCCAGAGCCCTCTGCCTTTCCCAGAGCCACACGGACAGGCCCTCCTGCCCTCAGAAGCACCAGACATAGGCCACACACCTCAGAGAGAGGAGAAGGACCTTTGGAAAACACAAAGTCCTTGAAGAAGTCTCAAGAAGACTTGAGAACAGCTCCTCTCTCCGACAGGAGGTTTCTGTAGCAGGCATGGGCCTGCAGCTAAGCCCTGGGCCACCCTTGAGGCCTCATCTTCAGCAACACCGGCACCGCATGGTGTGTCTGCCTGCTGCTGCGTGCTGTGTGAGCAGCAGGGTGAGGGCAAAGCCCTGGACGGCAGGGCTGACCCACCTTACCCTTTACACCATTACAAAGTGGCCGGCGTTGTTTAAATCGCAGCACTGACCGCTGGGTTGGTCCCTGGAAGGCTGCAGCTACGGAAGGCTGTATTTTCGGTTAGCTGAGAAGCAAAATAAACAGCACGGTCTTGACCTCGCTCTTCTCCTGCTAGTAAAGCCTAACCAAGAAGCAAAAGGGAAAAAAAAAAAAAAACAAGGACAGAAAAAATACAGCAGAGTACAACCTGTTCCCTCAGGTGGGCAAGAGGCTGACTCTTCCCCACGTAGAAGTGCTACCGTACAGCCCTGCCAAAATGCTGGCTGCACAGCCTCGGAGCTAACATCAAGCTCTCCATTTGCAACTACTGAAGCGATGTGCACTGCTGTCCCTAGATAGTCTAGAGGTTTCCTTACAAAGGTTGTTTTACAAGGGCCGGGCATTGGAGAATGGCTTTTACCAGTTCAGCAAAACATTTTTATTGCCTCAGTTTCACAATCCGTTTTTTCTCAAAAAAATCGACCTGGCAGAGGATCTAAATGACAGCCGAAGGATAGTTTTGAAGTAAGTCACTCTCCTTATAATAAAAACAAATTGAAAAGATGCATATGCTACGGGACTTGTGAAGAGCAAAACCCAGGCTCTTCCAGGAAGGGTTTGCAATTGGCAGACTGGGTTTCGTTGCAGCGAGCACGACAGGAGCGCAGCCAGGTCAGCTCTTCCCCAGGACCACAGCCCCTCTTGAAGTTGGCATCAACCACCGCAGCTCCCATAAACAAACTTATGGCATGTTTCAAAGTAAAACAGGAGGGAAATAAGCCTGGAAATTATCCAACCTGTTTTTGAATGAGCGCTTCAAGCGACAGAGACCTCAGGAGTCCCATAGTTACCACTGCTAGGAGACGATCCCCAGCTAAGAAAGGAATAAAAAGACCCACCCAAGTAGGAGAAGGGCTGCAAAGCTAAGGAGCTAGGAGAGGCCATGAAAGAAAATACGTTATTAAAAAAAAAATCAAAGCAAGAACACCAAAGGAGAAAGAAATAAGTCTCCAGGATTAGCAGGGAGAAGTACAGATTTAAGAGAGATCCATTGTGGGAGAACAACTTTATAAAAGCTTACAACACAACGATCTTTAAAAATAGCTTTATTTCTATTGCCAAAGCAGCACCACAACCTGCATCAAATGAAGTTACAATCCTTCAAGAAGCTGAATGCACTGACTTTAATGGGATTTCATGGTGCTCAGTAACTTGCAGGATTAGGTCCCTGTCACCCAGTGCCAAGTCGTCCAGGAAATCACAAACAGTAAAAACAACCCTGTAGAGTTACGCTGTGCACGGTCTTTTACATATATGCAACTGGATCAGCCGTAACAACGATGACAACATCCAACACCCCAGACTGGAATTACTACAGTGATGGGGGTACTGAAGGTTTTGGAGAAATGCACCACTTTCCCTAGCTGTGTCCTGTGAGATTACAGCAGACAAGCAGGCTCTTTGGTGTGCATTTCAGGGTAGCTGGTTACCCTTTTTTTCAGTGACCGTGTGTGGCTTATTGCTTCTGAAAACAAGAGACGGTTATCAACGGCAATGGTTAGTTTACCTCCTACCCCAGTTTCCTATCCTATCCTACCCTATCCTATCCTATCCTATCCTATCCTATCCTATCCTATCCTATCCTATCCTATCCTACCCTACCCTACCCTATCCTACCCACATCTCTCCATCACCATCCACAAAGCCCACAAGCCCACAGCATCATCTACTCCAAACTGCTGCGCTGGGGCCAGATGATGAAGTTACAGCTATTTCCCTTGTGCCTTAGGCCATGTTCACACTTAAACACGTTTCTAAACCTATGCTCCTGGACTGTCAGCTTTTTAGGAGGAAAGGCTTGGTGCCGAGCGAGACAGGCTGCAGGGTGAGCAAGGCTGGGGCGCCGAAGGAGGAGGCTACAGGCAGACAGGGGTGGTACAAAGATGGGATGGACCTTTGGGGAGACCGCATCCCTGCACATACAGAGGAGAGAGTGAAGTTAAATCTTCACAGGCAGCCTGTTTTGACATACCCTGAGGTTTCAGCAGTTTCTTTTAGTGACTAGAGCAATTTCTAAACCATTTTTGGCAAGAAAAGTGTGCTGGCACTAAAGGAGTAGGGAGATGCCATTTGAGGCATTTTCATGTGCTCCCTTCTTTTGGGGGCAGCTACCAGGAATGTTTAGCGATGTCATTTTTCCAAAAGTAGCATCACTTTTGATTTATTTTTTTCCCCATGTTTTCAAGCACTTGGTACTGACCACAAGGAGAGGACTTGTCCTCCACACGTTCACCTGGATGACAAGGAAGTGCACAACTCGCACGAAACAGCAGGAAGAGACGCCAGAAAGAAGGGAACCATTCGGAGAGGGAGGATGCTGCGGTCACCTGTGAAGGGAGGTGACATTCTGAGCATGGGTGGAAGAACAGCCAAAAAAAAAAAAAATTAGGAGTGGCTTGCAATAGGAAAGACCCTGCTGGTTTCCCTCGTCTGGTAGCAGGTCTGCAGGTCTGGTAGCCTGGCCAGCACGAGTGCGTGTCGTAAGGCTGCCAATCCCTGCACCAGGGACTTGAGACCAGAACTGAAAGGGATGCTTGTAGGTCAGGTTTGATCCTAAAGAGCCTGGGGGTGGGTGAACAAAGACGGGGTGGGCGTGTATGTAAAAATAAAAGACCGCAAGACACCTGGTTCTGAGTACTGCTACAAACCCATTCCTTTCAACGCCATTAATAGCACGCCAGACTTCACAGAAACAAAAGCAAGCAGCAAGGCTCTTCCTCTCTCAGACAATAAAACAGAATAGTAAAACAGAAGCAAAGACTGACTCAATTAGCCTAAGATCTTTTTGGTAAAGGTTACTCAAATAATCCACGTATGGAAGCTCTCCGCATCTACAACACTTCTGCACCATTATTTGTAATAATATGACACCTCAGCTTGCAGAAGGTGCCACACTGGATACTAATAGCACACTTATTATTAGATTTTCTGCATGGTTACATAAGCCTGCAAAAGGGGAAAAATGTAAATGATTCAAGAAGATATTCTTCCTGTGGTTCTCATGAAGCCTTTAATATCTGAAGATTGAAGAAGATCCCTCCTGGCAAGAAACAATCAATTTTTATGCTTCATTAAAAGAGTTCTTTTAGTACTTTTAAGAAAATGCTTAAAGGCAAGTCAAGCAAAGAATGTATATATTTTTTAATCTAAACATTTTGTGCTAAATTTTCCTCTCAGATCTTCCAAACTCTTCTCCTAAAATAAAACTAAGCTATGCATGCAACTTTGCATTTATTTCTTCCCTGTAAGCTGTGATCTGATGACATTTCATCCTATTTAAACCTACCTGTGTGAGTGGGCATGGATTTCGAAAAGGACAGAGGAAGGGCAAAAGCCCAAAAAGGGGCTACGTCCGCTCTGCGGTAACACTGAGGCAAGAAGACTGCAGCCACAACGCGAGCTCGTCAGTCAGTGCCAGCCCAGCTATGATAACTTAGCCGTGTCAACGCACCGGCACGAGGTGCACGAGAACCTGTCCTGCTGCACGACCACGAGCACATCCCTTCAATTATTCACGAATGCGCCAGTCCTAACAGCGATCTGCTAAGCACGTGGTTATTGCTCCGTCCTCAGAGGACCTCTCCCCTGAAATCAGTCAGTGGCGTACACTCATCCCCCAAGTCCCTATCTGTACCGGCCGGATCCAAGCCTGCTGAACTCCACGTGGAAATATTGTCCAGCGTGACACATGCCCGCAGGAATGGCAGGCTAATCCACTGCCGCTGACTGAACGTGTCCGCTATGAGCTCGCAGGTCGCTCAGCCCTATCCGAATGCTGCGCACACGATCGCACAAAGCACCAGATGCAGGGAGGGTTTGCTATGCGCAACAGCATCTGTCCTTACCTATCAACGAGCTGAAGGCTAATTTAAGGGTCGTATTCTCTCATACTCTGCAGCCGTGCAAACAAGATGTGCATGCCGCTGTTACTTGTGTGTAGGGACTGCTCGCAGCTTAGATAAATCATGTAACATGGGTTCAAAGGGCTGGCTGGCAAGTAGCTGTGAGCAGGAATCCCTGTTCTTTCCCCTTTAAATGTAAATGGTGTGTAGCAAACTTACTTTTTGGTGGACTCAGCGCTCCTGCCCTCATGCATATGGAACGGCCTCCCAGCCCACGGCAAGCCTCCGGCAGCAGCAAGGAGCTAGGTGGACATCATCAGCACGCCACCAGCTCCTCTAACCCATCTCTAGATCAGCAAGACCGTCTGAGAGCTGGCTCACCTTGTCTCTGGTGGAGAGAGGTGTTACTGCCCCCACTCGCATCCAAATACATGCAGGGCCCTCTGAGACGCACACTGAATTGCCCACACGGGGGAAGCTGTAGGGCACTGAATCACTGTACCCTCGTCCACTGAAAAAAAAGAACTACTGCAAAACTGCCAAGCCTCTGCAGCCAGAGTAAGCTGGGGCAAGGCTTGTCTGGAACCTGCATCCAGGTCGCGGCACAGGAGGCCGAGTTCAGGCTGGCTTCTTTACCCCAGGGCGGCAGGAATGAGCACCTTCTGCCTCCAGGTGCGACCACCCTTGTGACTGTAGCAAAGCTGGGATGCAAAAGGGTGCTGGTAGGAGGCAAGCGATAACGTTCTGCGGAAACAAAGGTGCTTTTGGTAAGCCCTCAAAGACCAGAACTCGGGGCTTCGACCTTGTCAGCACTATCTGCAAGAAGAAAAATCACCCTGAAAACGATTTGGGGTACTGCAGGTCCTCAAATCCCCTCACCGACTTCCGTAACTCTGTGAACACGCTATTCTGAAGAAAGCCTTTTCTGTCCCCCGCCACTCCATGGAGGCACCACTCAATGCAATGAGGGACGGCTCTGCGCAAGCATCGGAGCCTATCTGCACCCCTGCTCAGCTCACCACTGAAAATGAACTTTGTGAGGACCAGTATCTTGAACCTCATATTCCTAAATTAGGCTTCTAAATCCGTTTTTAGGAACTTAAAAAAATGCTTGCTTTATAGACAGGCTGAGCAGCTGCATCGCCTTTTTACTTACACAGAAGGCACAGTTGTTCAGCACCTTTGAGGATCAGGCCAGCTTTATTTGGGTGCCTAACTTTAGCCTCCTAGAGAAGAGCAAAGTAAGATTCGCATCCTTTGCAAAGGGTCATGCCTTTTTACCTACAAGCAGTAAAGCTGCCTGTACTAGCAAACACAAAACCTGAAGCAGCATTCCTGGAGTCACTTGTACCACCGGCATCCCACATCTAAGTAATTCCATTCAGATGCAAATGAGATGCATTGCAATTTCGGGATTATTTACTACATTTGTTTAGTACAATCACCTTGCAAGTAGTCTTTAAGCACTTTGTTTGCAAAGAGCTGCAAGAATTGCCCACAGGAAAGTGGATTTAATGTGCAGCATTTTATTTTTTGGAGAAACAGAAAAACCTGAATACAAAAAAGAACATCAAAAACATACCATAGAAACCTTGAAGCAAGGTAAGAGCCCCTTTTGAAAAGGCAGCTCTCCAACTAGAAAGAATACGCTTGCTTGCTTTTAATGCAGGTGGAAGCTACCTGCACTCACAGGGGTAGAGGAAACGAGAGAAAATACAAAAGGACAGAACTAATCTGAAACGTCTTGACAAACTTATTACAACTAGATTGAATTCGTAAGCAGGTTATTACATTAATTATTTACGGTCTTGCCTTAAGAGGAGGTAGGTTTTTGTGTGTGTATGCACATTTGGATTTTTTATACATTTATAACTGCTGATACAAAGAATTCTGTTCTTTGCCTTAGAAGAAAGGAGTTGAATCTGCCTTCATTTACACTGATCTAACTCTTAAAATTCAACAGTTACGTTGCTGTAAAATTACTATTATCGAGGGGAAGAGTATTCTAAAATTATCCTTTAGGCGGAGAGCACGAAGTCTGAAATGCTCGGTGCTTTCAACACTGTTTTATCAGTGCTGTGATCTCGGCATCGCTGGTAATTCAGCCGCCGAATGTATGAAAGGGAGCTTTGTGCTGGGTACGCACCAGGCCATGTAAGGCTTCCAGCTTCTTGACTGGCCAGCAGGGATGTTGCTCTTAGTAACACGGCAAGATTGATTAGGTACAATAAAAAAAAGGCATTTAGAAAGGCAGCAGCAGAATAAAGTTCCTCCCCTATGAAAGCTGCTACCGTGCAAGCAAGTGAAAAATGCCAACTTGTCAAAAAAGGCAAAGTGATCAAATATTCCAGGGACTGAACTAGCAAGTACATTCAGAGACCTGCTTGTAGCGGGAAAATCCTCACCCTGGTCTGGCCCAGAAGGAATGCAGTGTGATAGCTCTGGTGGAACACGCACGGACCCGCAAGCCTGTGAAAGCACAGGGAGCTCCTTCCCAGGGTGGAAGAAAGGGGCTGGGACGATGCTTCTGTTGCACACCGCGTATGGCAACACACAACTCACAAACACCTTTTCGGCTCTCCCATCAAAAACCTCCGCAGCAGGTAAGGACTGCAGTCAAAATCTGATCTGGATCCAGGCTCATCTCCAAAACGTGCCCTGGCACAAAACAGCACAGCAAAAATTTCACCGGCAAACGTGCTGCTCGCAGAAGGCTCCCAAAGTATCGGCTAATCTTTTTGCAGTGTGCTTAAGACTGAGTATCACAGCACTGATGTTTTACTCATCTACCAAAAAGCATGATTCACCACGGGCGGGTGGTGAGCGCCCTGCATGGGACGGCTTCCTGACTCCTCGCTGACAAACGGGTAGCTGGCACCCCGCGCCCTCCACTTGCCTCCCTGCGCAAAGCCCAAGCGTTGCACAGGCGGTCCTGCCTTTCTCCTGGCTCCTGCGTGGTCTGCAAACAGGGCACGGGGTGCCTCGAGTGAAGGCAGCTCAGCAGCCTGAGGCGGTAGCTGCCTGCCACGGTAGGTGAGCAGAAGGATACTGCTCCCAGAGAAGAGGTGAAGTGGCGATTCAGGGCTCCCAGTGCTGCCTTCACCCACGGGGATGGCTTTTAGCTGCCCTCCCTCCAGACCTCATTGCTCCATGATGCTTGCATGGGGTTTGGATGAAATTTCGGGCTGGGTAGCCCCTCTTTGTTCCTTGGACTTCTCCCCTTCGTCTGTATTCCTCATCTACGTGCCTGCTTCTTAGCGCTGAGGTAGCTACCCGCGAATACACACTCGAATTGTACACACAAAGAAGTGCAGATCAGACCAGCTTTCCTGCAAGTCCCCTCAGAGACAAGCCCAGTGCTATAAAGTTTGCAGAGCTGCTTTAAATATCTTTCTTATGCAGAACACAGCTTGGCTCGGCGAGGTGGTATATACACATTACTCTGTATACTGTGTATGTGTGAACATATGTTTGATAGCTAGCTCCCTCTATTCCGATACATGAAAACGAGTATATGCTTGTTCTTTTAAAACCTTGCTGCTGCTGACTTTAGCAGTGGTTCCCTCCCGGAATCTCGCTCCCCTCTGCCCCCTTCTCCCCCAGGAAGGCTTGTCGCCAGCCAGCAGGAGGACTTCGCAGCTGGCTCCCGAGCAGAGCCACGATGCTGCGAGCATCAGCCAGAGGGGGCTGCGAGAGTGTGCTGTGAGATGCCGCTGCCTCCAAGGGCTGAGCCTGCCTACTGTGCTAGAGGCTTTTCTCGCTTGCGTAAATCATTTCTTGAAATAATAACGCTTAAAATAGTTCAGCAAGTCTCCAGGTTTCTCACTTTTTTTTATGCGTGCAGAATTATGCATCCGGGATCGAACGCCCCGCGCGGCACAGCGGCTGATACCTGGCTGGGACCGGGGGCGAAACGCAATCGGAATCCGGGGACACCAAACTCATGGGGATGGGGTTGTGTGTTCACTCGCCAAACCACCCTCACCTCACGTTTGCTCATGTAGGCTCTGTCCTTTGGTGTTTTCTTATCCGACTGGATGCTAGCAGCAAAGAAAGGGGCCAGACTTCTCGGGATAATGCATTTGACGGTGATAAAAATGTTTCCATGGAGCTTTACAGCAAAACAAGAATTGCTGCCCTTTATCTGATGTGCACACATTTCATACTTGCAATATGTCTAAAGTGATTTTATGACTAAATCCTGGGAAAAATGCAAAGAATGCTTGGCTAGAAGCATACTTTTCCAGTAAAAACACAACATGGCTTATTAACTGCGGCACTTGGAGGAGGCTATTCAACATGAAGTGCATTTTTTTAGCTCAAGACCGAAAACATGTGTTTGGCTATACGTTTTCTTTGGCTTCAGGCACCAATTTGACTGACTACATTAGAGGGGTCTCCAAGCCCTTTTAGTGTACGTTAGCTCCAGTACAAACGAAGTGGTATTCTGTTAAACATGCCCGGGTACTGCAGCTGAAGGCAAGGTTAAAACCTCCTGACTTTTTCAGCATATATTAAGCAGAAATAATGGAAACAAAAAGCTCCATTAGGTACCTCGTTAGGATTTTTGTAGTTGCCGATCTGCAACCTTGTTATGGCAACACTTTTCAAAGTCACTGCAAGAAATGTTAATTGTGGCGATGGTGGGGTGGGGACAACACACAATGAGCTGCAAGAGAAGTACTATTAGTGTTACCGTGAGAACAGATTATGCCATTTCCATTCTATCTTTGAACGCTGGTGGGTGTAGGGTGATGTGACTCCGAATGATGTCAGATTACCCAGCCTACATTTTTCTTGGAAAGAAGCTCCTTCCTCCACTCCTCGAGCAGGAGGGCTTGGAAATACTGCGTTTAGGAGAGCTGAGCTGCATCGGGCTCCGAGGATGTCTCCCCGCTGCCTGGAATTTCTGTAACTGGACAAGGCAAAGGCGAGCGCTTCTCAAGTACCTGGAAACACTCGAGTATGCTCGCTTGGGCTTGTGAAACTGTGAGAACTGATAACAGGGGTTGGTTTTCTGGACTAATCCCCAGGAAGCAGGATTTCACTCCCCAGCGTGGGCTGGACTCCAGACAATCTCGGGCACATTTGTAAGCAGGTCATAATGTCACTCCTCTGCTCTCCCATTAAAATACGAATTGTGAAAGCTTTTGTCTCTAATCTGCATCTAACAAACCGGCAACGCTGCACAAAGGGGAAGAGTGAAACTCAGTCCAACGCGCCTAAAGGGTACGCTATCTCCGTGGCATGCAGCTACTACACACGAAACTGCCCAAGATAGAGCTTGTCAGGAAATGCAATCAAATACTCGGTTTTGCTTTGAACCAGCAGTGGGATTGCACTTCTCTGCTCCCCTCCTTTCCCCACTGTACCATGAAAAGCCGTGACACGGACTCGTGCCTACGGTGCTGGGGCCAGCCCCGGGCACATGGGTTTGGGTTGCACAGACTGCACCGGGCAGTAAAACCCTGCCAGGCAGTAACCCTGTGCACTGCTAAATGCGAAGAGAGAGCAAATTTCCACCCCGACAGACAGACACACACTGCAGGACAGGTGGCCAAACCATGAGGATTAGTCAGCTTATGTTTGAGCCAAAGACAAAATATTTTAAATCCCATTCAGGGGCACAACACACTCCCTCCTCTCACTTTTCCTAACCCCACAGCTAGCTCATGCTTGCTGGCACTGGCTTTGCTGAACTAGGTGGTGCTTCTCCTTTGGGATCAGGAGGCTCTGGACTGTGCTCCAGCGTGAGAAAAGACAGGGTCAGATTTTTTCTGACCACATTTTGTTGTGCTGTCACAGCTGGGGAGGCAGAGAGATGCTGTCTGGTCCAGTTCAGCCTTCCACAGTACACCGAGGGATGGCCGCTTCTCCCTGGTTTGGCAGTGCAAGTGAGGGTGAGCAGGCTTCTCCCCCCTCTCCCGTATCGGGGAGCAGCTCCACTCAAAGCAATAGAAACCATCTGGCAGCAAACCCAGGATCAGGCCCAGAAAGTAAACCTACACCAAACACTGCTTATTTCCTCTGCTGATGGACTCGTGCAGGGCAGAGCGGGGGTGAATCACCTCCATGTGTGCAAAAATCACTTGCATGGTGCTACTCTTCTCTTGAAACCATGTCAAGCAGGCTCCAGCAACGCAGAAAGGAGAGCAGAGGTCTGCAGACGCCAGACTGGGCCTACATTAATCACTTCACCTCCAGCTTTTCAAATGCTGAAAAAAGCAGCCTTTCGAAGTGACAAAAGGAACTGCACACGCCACGTTGAGAAGCATTTGTTTCTTTTCTGGAAGGCTGTGCTCACTGTAAATACAGGATCTAGGTGGTTTTGTTTTTTTTCCCTTTAGAAAAATAAGATGCAGTACTTTTCTTTCTCTTGGTTACAGCAAGAAAGAAAAAAATGCCACATCTGAAACCCAGAAGTTTTTACTTCTTTTAGTGTCCTTCCAATGTGCACTGAAGCTTTAAAAATTAATTCTGAAACTCTTTGAGAAACGGGAAAGAAATGAAAATAAATTTTCAAGGCTGACAATTCTTCCCGCACTTGTACACCCTTACACAGCCACATAAGCACACCCTCACATGTGCTAACTTTTCTACTAGAAAAGTCGTGCATACAGAACAGGGCAAGAAGTTTGTCCCCGGGCCTGTGCAGAAATCCCAGGAACGCTTCTGGGAGGTGGAAACACGGCAGAGAGGACAGAGCAGCCATGAGTATTCAGCTGTGCCAGGAAATAAAGGACAACTCCTCAGCTCTTCTCACAGATCTGAATATTTAAATGTAAGGGGAAAGTAAGAGTAACACCCTCTCCTCTGAGGTGAGCCTGCTGGTAATTGCAGCCGTGTTACCGTGTCTGCGTGTAAAAGGAAAAGACTGTTTGTGATACACTGAAACATGTATTTTTGCTCATCACAAGACTGGCGCATGGGGTTTTCCCTCTGCTGAATAACCCCACTCCTTGTGATCATCCCCTGGCTTCTTACATTTCTGCCTGCTTCTCCTGTAGCCTTTCGGTGGCTGCTCTTTCCTCCTGAGATGCAGTTACTGCCGAACCACTTATATCTCATCCAAGATGCTAGTCTCACACTTGGCACAGCTCACGAGTCCTAAAGGGAGCCGCTGCCATGTGAGGCCGATCCGCTGTGCACTTAGTGCCACCTCATCCGTATCGGTGTCCCACTTACCTTTACCGACACAACCCAGGCTCACTGATACACCGTCCACAAATGTCAGGCCGAGCTCTGAGTTGTCTGTTGCTCACTTCC
Organism: Cygnus olor; assembly: GCF_009769625.2. Lineage (NCBI taxonomy): Eukaryota > Metazoa > Chordata > Aves > Anseriformes > Anatidae > Cygnus > Cygnus olor. The sequence goes on from NC_049170.1 coordinate 53,870,054, forward strand.
TTTGCCTCTCAAATCTGCAAGGGAATCTGCAAGAGACTGTTCTGCTGACCCGCTGCAATTTTTCTGGTGCTTCTTAATTTTTGTGTGTTTACCCTGAGCTGCAAAACAGCACTTTGCACATTACAGTTCATAGTGAAACATGGGCAATTTTTCTTCAAGCACCTTCCCTGCTCCTTTATTCCTCTCTATTTTAAGCAACTTTCAGCTGAGAACAATGTCAGACTGACAGCTCTGGAGACCAGAGTATTTCAGGGAGAGGAGCCAAGCACAACTCCCTTCCTCTATTAAAAGCTAAGGCGAGCTCCATACTGTAAGAAACTGCATCCTCTTTCAGCCTGCGTTAGTCACTGAAAATTCCCTGTTCACCAAAACGATGCGCTGGACAGGTACCAGACAAAAACCTACCCACGCAAATCCCTTCGAAGGACCAGGGCTCAAATCCCCGACCTAGAGGGACAATTCACACTGGTGAAGAGGGCACTCTCCATTTCCACACAGTCCCATACCTCTGCAGAGGATGAAGAGAAGTGAGCATGAGCAGGAAGGCTTTGGCAAAGGAGCTGCAGGAAACACAAACACCTCTGCTGCTGACGAGAGCCTGGTGGAGCCTTCCCAGCAGCCACCCCAAGCAGTCACCCCAGCCTCGATCTCGACCTCCCAGTTCTGATGTCAGTGGTGCCAAACACTAAAATCCTCATCTAGTTCCTTAGGGAGAGACGATGGCACTACAGGAGCAAGAGCAGCAGCAATGGGAAGCTACCATCCCCAAAACCTCCAAAATCACCCTTACCGGTTAAATGATGGAAAGCAGTTTCACTGAACGAAGAGAAGTACTGCCATACTCTAAAGTACTCACATGTTCAGAGATGAACAGGATGGCTTCTAAGCAGAAAACTAAGTGTGTGCCACAGAAATTCACGTCCTGCCCTCTGTAATGGCTGCCAAGCAAATTAGCACTGCAGTTGATTCGTTACCACACAATCACAGAATGGTTTGCATGGGAAAGGACCTTAAAGACCACCCAGTGCCAACCCCCTGCCATGGGCAGGGACACCTCCCACCAGACCAGGTTGCCCAAAGCCCCATCCAACCTGGCCTTGAGCACCTCCAGGGATGGGGCATCCACAGCTGCTCTGGGCAACCTGTGCCAGTGCCTCACCAGCCTCTGAGTGAAGAATTTCTTCCTTGTATCTAATCCAAATCTACCCTCTTTCAGTTTAAAGCCATTCCCCCTTGTCCTATCACTCCACTCCCTGACAAAGAGTCCCTCTCCTGCTTTCCCATAGGCCCCCTTTAGGCACTGTAAGGCCACTGTAAGGTCTCCCCAGGGCCTTCTCTTCTCCAGGCTGAACAACCCCAACTCCCTCAGTCGGTCTTCATAGGAGAGGTGCTCCAGCTCTCTGATCATCCTCGTGGCCCTCCTCTGGACCTGCTCTAACAGGTCCATGTCTTTCTTATGCTTATGTTCAGTTAGTTCGCCAAAGGCTGGGGGAGACAGCTATTTCACAGATTATTCCTTTAGGTTCTAACTGTAACAAGACGGGTCCATTTAAAACCTATCCCAGAATTTAAGCCTAACAGGACTATTTACAGAAAAGCTCTAAGTATCAAAAGGATTGTATTATCTGAAGAATTTAACAGGAACACAGCTCCAGTCGGTATCCCTTTTTGCAATTCCACTTAATCTTGACTGTATTATGAATTCAGAAAGCAAACCTCACAAACACGGCTGAAAAAAATCACTGCTTTCCTCCCAGATCTGAAACGTGCGCTTTCATTCAATAGGTTCAAAAACATTTTTGAACCACTTTTGTCTTCCATTAGTATACACTTAGGAAGGCACGACGCTACCTGAGAGCTGACCACGGCTGCTCCTTCAAAACCAGCGCACAGACAATGAGAACAAAAGCACGTTAAAAAGCAGAAGCACATTTCATTATTTACACGCATTACTCAATGTCGGTACAAGTTGATAAAAAACAAGTAAATCAGGCAACCAAAACCCAGCATATTACTAAGGGGTAAAATCAACCTTTACAACTTTGATTTTCAGGCCAAGCCCTATTTTGGGGTTGTTAAAAGCAGTCAACCAGCCAGCAGCAGGCTGAGATGTGCGTGGTGACCAACTGCTACTTTCGTCACCAACATCCATCACACAAATTGATTAAATATAGTCTGCATCAGTCATTTAATAGTGGAGAAATAAAGCCATTGTAATGGAATATAGTTTGCAGGATCAATACTTCCTGCTAAGGAAATAAATGCTTTGACAACACCTCGACATCTATTTCTCTCCAGTCCCCTGTCCATGTCCCGATACTTAGGTGGCAGCAGGAAGGCGTTAACCTTGATTTTCAGTGACTCTGAACACCATATAAAACCCAGCTGGGACATCTAAGCCATGCAAATCCTCTTCCCTGCTTGGGGGGCTCTCAGAGAGAGAAAACACCATACTAAAAGACAGGCAGCTTCATATGCAAGACAGTCTGGTCTGCACACAGTGATGGAGCTCGGCACCAGGAAGCCTGCAGGGCAGCGTGTGCACCTGGTCTCCTACATCCCCAGTGCAAAGCATCAGCAGATGCAGATCCTGGGAGCTCTGTGTGAACAGCTGTGCCAGCAGCGATCTTCCCTCTTGAGCTTCCGAGCATGGACCCGAAGGATGTAAAAGGAAGGAGGCGATGGCTTTGTCTCCTTAGTTTACCTGTGGAGTGGCAAAGAGAAGGCAGCATCAGCCACCCAAAGCCTCAGAGCCTGGAGGGAAAGGTAAATGCCTCCTTTCTTTTAAAGAGGGCCTAGCACTACGGAAGAATTATGGTGCCGCAAACATAGGTAACATAACAAAACCCTATAGCCTTATTAAAAATAAATTAAAAAATCCCTGTTTTTCATCTTATATGTTCTGTCTTTCTAGTCACAGACTGGAAAACTAGCTTTATGCCCAAACAGAAACAGAGTCCTAAGAGACCAAAGCCGTACAGGAAAAGCACAGGTTCACACCTCAGGGCTTGCTGAGATCGAGCAGGGCAGTGACTGAGCGAACCAGGCCCCTTTGCTCCGTCCCTCTCGCCGGCGGTGGCTGTAGGCAGCCCACCAGCAGTTTTTCCTCGGACGCTGAGAGCAGCCCTATCGGCCTGTTCCAAGCCGAGCATGAAAAGTTTATCACCAGGTAGTTTTACAGGACGGTAACTCGGGCTCTCTTTCGCAACGTTTCTAACAAGTACAGCAAGCAGAGGCAGTTTCAGGGCAAAAACCTGAGCAGCGAGGGATTTTTGCTTTCCGCGAGGAAATCCCTATTCAAATACATGCTAAAATACAGCTCTCAGAAAGCCCCATGCCATTTCCAGCCACTGTCGGTGTTTGTACCTCCCACAGACAGCACAGCAAGGGGGGAAAATCACCTGGAAGGTGATGCTCTGGTCCCCTCCCAGCCGTATCCTGGGGCGCTGTGCCTCTGTTGGGGCTCGTTTACATGACTCAAGTGATGCGGCTTCACCCGCCGGGGATTAGCCCACAATCTAGCAGATCTCGCTAGCTGGAAGTGCTTTTGGATTTCAGCCTGCGTTTTCTGGGCTCGGTTTTATCCCATAGTCACACTGCCTGGACCACCCAAAACAGTTCCTCTCCAGACCTGGATATTTATACCCCTGGAGTAGAGGGCTGGTAGCTTTACCATCACGCTCTTCCTTCGCGCTCTGCTCTCTCATTCAGACAAACCACTTGTATTTAATTCTTAATATTTTTTCTCTTCTCTAATCCATTAATCACTTTTGTTGCAGCTGTCTGAATTCTCTGCAATTTGCCAAAGTCTTTGTGGTAACAGAAGACACACACACACACACGTGAACTTTGTATCTCCTAAAACTCTGCCTGATAAAGACATGGACCAGTACGCACATACACAGAAGCACGCCAGACATTTTCCAAATTCACTCTTTTTATAGAAAGAGCTTAGCTTCTCTCAGGCAGGAAGTAAAAGACATTTGTCTTTTGAAGTCCCCTAACAGCGGTGGAAAGGTAACACACTGTATTTGTTTCAGATAAGAAACGGGCTCCCAGCTGCTTTCCACTAGTGCTCATTCCGTCTTGCAAAAGCGATGTGTTTATTGATGCCTTCCTCTTCCAGGTCTCTAAGGAAGCTCATGTGGAAATTTCATGTTCTGGTTTTCAGAAACCATTCAACTTGCCTTCAGAAATGGTTCAGTGAGCTGCTTAAGGACACCTTCTACCTGTCCCTCGTGCTCTCCTTCAGCTTTTTTCTCCTTTTTCCTAAGAAAACTGGATAGGGAGATAGCTCACAGATATGAATAAGGAAAGACATGAATAAGGAAACCTCATTCACCACTGTCCTTCTCTAGCATTTTGTAAGTTCAGACTGCAGCTGGATGACAAAATACGGCAGAGAAGGATGTGACTCTACCCCAGGGTAAAACTTCTGCCACCCTGATGTGGAATTGCATCCTTGCTCCACCACAGACTGGGGGATGATCTTGGGCAAGTGTATCACTGGTCTCTGTGCAGCAGCCACCTTTTCCCAAAACTGTACAGGCTCTCCTGTACAATGTATAGTCTACATGTTAAACCCTTAACACTTTAAAGGCTAGAAGGTAATCAGTGACTACCAACTATTGTGGAAGATTAACTTCCCAGCTATAGTTTGGGGTCAGATATATAATAAGGACCTTGATTTTGCAGACAGGTAAATACATGCAACCTCAAGTTCCATTTAACTGCAGCAAGAACAGCAAAAAATGGGGGAAAAGAGCACATGCCACATCCAAATGCACTTTATACTGAAAACTTGTTCACTGCAAGGCAGGGCAGAGGAAAAAAAAATCCCTTGCAGGTTGATGCCACTTACCCACAGGCAAGTTCTCTGCTCTAGCAAGATGACTGTGAATATCTAGCATCAGAAGTAAATGTCCTAGTAAATGTCCAGGGCAGTTTCATAGCAACAGAGTTGTAAAAAAAATAAATAGAATAGGCAGGCATGCTCAAATAGCCACTGAAAACCTCACTACTTATTTCACTTTCCTAGTCTATTTGTCCGCTTACAATATCCAAGAGGCATTTTTATTCAGAAGTTAAAAGAAGTCAACCAAAACTCTTCTTCGCTTGCTCGTTTCATACCAACAAAGCATGTACATGCAAATATCTTGTGCATAAAGAGAAACTCTTAAAGTCATTATGACATTATTTGTACCCTGAAGCGAGTCATAATTTGTATGCACCCTGCCAAGTACTTTCTGTCAAAGCTAAAGTAATTATTAGGAAGTATGAAAGCAGGTGTCACTTCTGGCAAGTTGTAAGATGGCTTTATATTCTCAGTTGCAATAGGATAAAAATGATCCCTAAAAAGAGCATAGCAGGCTATTACTTTACATCCAGTATGTATGTGAAGCATAACAGTTGCTGCTTGTACTTTTTTTTTTCCTCCCTGGTATTTTAATTAAAGATTCAAGCTACTAAAAGACAAAACCTAAAAATATGTGCAAAATCAATCCCTTTTTGCATAATTTCTATTTAGTTTCATAACCAACTGTCAAGCCATCTGACCCTCATTTGCATGTGCTATAAGGCAGGCAGCCGAGCTCGCTGCCACTGCAGAGAAACAAGTCGCCCGTCCCCGCTCACTCCCACACGCCAACCTCCGGCTCCTCAGAGGAATCTGTGCTGCAGCACTTCAGGACAGAGGGGACACCGATTGTTATGATTACAGGGCCAAAATGTTCCAACTTGGGTGCCTAAATTTAAACACCAAACTCCATGTTTAGGCATCCGAACAAGCAGCTAGTGTTTCAAAGGTGCTGGGCACCCAGCATCTCCTATTTGTTTCTGCCAAACTTGCCAAAAAGAACATCTGCTTTTAATTAATTCTCTGAGAGCTGCAGGTACACGGGACCTTTGAAAACCATCCCGCTTACTTCAGTCCCTAAATATAAATCCAGGTGCCTACCTCTAGGCAGTCAACTTTTAAAATGCTGAAAAAGAATAAAATAGTATTATTAAATACACACACACATAAGTATATATATTACACATACGGATATATCCAAGGCCTTTGGATTCTCGTTCCATACTCGACACATGACATGATGTAAAAGAAAGCAGATCTGAATTTGTCAGAAAGCAGCATTTCATGCTGCGACAGGAATATGTACATTGCTAACAATTAACATAATTGTAGTAAGGAAATGCATTCAGGGAAACTTTCTTCAAAAGTTGCTCCTCTTCCTTGGATAAGCAACCAACCAGACTAACCCCCAGAGAGTTTAGGGAAACTGAAAATTTACTAGTGTATTTATTATGCAAGTTTATTTTATTTTTCTCTCATTCAGCCAGACACCCACATTCTTGACAGAGTAGAGCTTGAAAAGATTTTTTTTTAATTTAAAAACTACAAACAGAAGAAAAATACAGGCTACCACCTGCCTCTGCAAATCTTTTAAGTGTGCATTTGTGCTTCTGTGAACGATGCAACTGACTAGCCCATAAAGAATAATATTCAAACACAGGAGCAATATCCCACCCTACAACAGGGCACAGGCTCAAAAGGCAACATGACAACGCACGTCTGCACGTACGTAAAATGCTGTCCTGAACCAGGAATGCCATGCTGTGAGATGGAGAGAGGCTGATTCATCCCAGGGCTCAGGAAAGGAATGCTACCCACTGTGGCAATGGGAAGTCACTGCTGTGGGGCTGCCCTATTTCCATCTGGGACTTGCCAGGTAAGTGCATGCTCCTCTGTGCGTATGTTGTCGATGCGCAGAATCATATCTATGCTTTGGATTTATAAAAAAACGCACGAGCCAGGCTTACAGTTTACACACTACACGCAGCTAGTTTGTACCTGTGCAGGGCAAAGGCTGGTATTTCCACACCTAAACCCACAGAGTTTCACACACTGCATTAGGGCTCCAACTGAGCCACCAGAGGCACAAAAACCTCAGGACAAAGGCAAAAATATTATCACCACTGTTATTACTGCTATTTTCTTTCTTTTTTTTTTTTTAAGGCCTCAGATTCCAAGCAGGCAAAACCTCTAGGCCAGAAAAAGAAAAAATATATATATGCCTGGGGAAATCCAGAAGCTTATTTATGGCAGTTCTACATTAGGCTCATGAAACAACAGGGGATAGGCCCAGTCCTGCTACCTCTTCAGGAAGGTCTGGCTCCCACCAGAACCAGAACCAGAACCGGGACCAAGACCAGGACCAGGACCAGGTCCATGGCCACTCCTGGCCCTGCCCTGCCTGCAGCATCATCAAGAAGCTGCACTTCACTTTGCCGCACCACCCATTCCCCTTTGCTGTCATTCCCAAACTTCTCCCACCGCAAGCAGGGAAGGAAAGGCGACGTGGCTGGAGGAAAAGCTGACCCCGGACACAGCAGGGGCTGTGGTACCTGAGTGGTGCACCCAGCAAATGACCCCACTGCCACTACATTCCTCTGGAGCGGGCCAGAAATTACACCACCGCTGGTTTTCCTCTGGCGCTCCGAAACTGAGAAAAAAAAAAAAAAAGAAGCAGAGCAGAAGGAAAAAGCAGGGAACATCATCGCATGTTTGTTTGTCATAAATTATGCTTGGGAGAGCATCAAGTACAGCAAGCCGTCACTGATCAGAGCTGGTTTTGAGCTTCATGATGAGGGTTAGCTGGATACCTCCTCTCCACCCCCATCCTGACTTCATCAAAACAGTCTCTTTGTGTTGCTCTGGTTATCTCTTGGAAGGGGAAATGTCTTCCTTTCTGTGCACAGGACAATATAGTCCTTTAAGGCCTAAAAGGGAAGTCTCTACCCAAAACAAATGTGCTTCTGGTGAGAAAGCCTGAGGTGCCGAATGCTCAGACGAAGCAGGTGAGCCCACGCGTGTGTGCCTATCTCCTCGGCCCTGCCTCAGAGAGAAAACATGGTGGCGACTCCTGTGCCACGCTGGGATGTGCAAACGCAAACCTGTGTGCTGTGGGGCACGGCAGCTCCTGGCTGTTGTGATTTTGTCTGGGAGAGGGCAGGACCCTGACAAAGTCCCCAGTGGTTTCTTCAGTGGAAATTCAGCTGGTCTCCTGATGGCGAGTGCCCTGCCACGTGAGGCTGGGCCATGGTGCTGGAAGTGAGGGGAATGGCTGGTTGGATTTACCAGCAGCTCTAGGGAAAGTGCCACCCAACCAGGCCTGGGGTGGAAACACACTGCCTTTTGCAGATGGCGAGGTGGCAAGCCTTTACGAAGAAGCGTTGGTGCCTGCAAGTGAAATAACTCCTGCAAGGCTTGAAAGCAGCATCCCCCAGGCCTGTGGAGGAGCACAGCTATCGAGTGCGGCACAAGAAGCTGAAAAGCAGGGGCCTTGTCAAGCCAGCTCAAGAATTGTTTCAGCCTGGCAAAGGAGAGAGCAATATGCAGGAGATTATCCAGACACAGTTCACAAGAAGCCGATTACAATGAGTATTTCAGAGAAGTGAAGGCACTTCCAAAAACCTATGCCCCATCAGCTGTGTCAGGACCTGAGGTAGCTGAGGAGGCCCTGCCGCCAGAAGGCACGGCACGCAGACACAACAGCGACGCTTTTTGGGCCGCAAGTGTGAGCAGCCCCCAACCCTCATGCCACAGGCCGCTGCTGAAGGGCCGGCTTCGTGCCACCACGTCCTGCCACATGGCCACGGCCTCGAGAAACAGACACCCTGCCTGCAGGGAGCCCGAGGAACTGCACTCCATTTCGTGTCAGTGCCGATAGGAAATCGCAGGGGGCTGCCAGCAGAACAAGAATATCTCCCTCACCCAGGGTATGCTGAGGCGTGCAGACTAAAATTGCAGGCACAACCCTATTTTCACTGCACCTTACTACCCTGGAAACACTCAGAGCAGCCGCTTTGAAGGGGCTAATCCACCCACTGCAGTATTTCTGGTAATGACTCACAAAATCCCACACAATTCTGATACCATTTTCTTGATAAAACCAGCTGCCGGAGTGAAACTATACATTTGGTTCTGAAAAAAAAAAAAAAAGAGAGAGAGAAAAAATAAATAAATAAATAAATAAATAAAAGGCAAAACCCTACTAGGTCTTGCTAGTGAATAGGAGGCCAACAAGCATCAGGAGGTACCAGCACAAGCCGAAGGCTGCACAGACCCTCTGCAGACAGGGGCTGAACGCTGGACTCTGCGTCCTGCCACCAATAATTTGTCCTGTTGTACGTTGCAACTCACACAGATGTTCGCATAATGTCTTGCATATGAGCAGCAAAAGGAGCATTCATTTCAAGAATGACGTGATTGTCTGTGTGGTAAGGATAATAAGGGAAAACTTTCAACATGCGTCCAGTGATACAGCGAAACGAGAAGCCAAACTGTTCCCAGTTGTACTCAGACAGCTTCTCATGAAGTCAGTGACAAAATTCAGACAAGATTTAATAGCGGTCTTTCTTTGTCTCATTTAAAAACCTGAATTAAATTCTACTCAAGCATCTTACGATGAGATTCAGGAGCACAAAACATACCAGAGCATCACAGTGCTCACTCACCACCACCGAACATTAACTGAACTTGCTCCGAAAAAAATGTTTGACTATTTATAGAGAAGCCAAGGGAAAGAAAAAAAAAAAAAGATGCTTGCTGAGGTTTTTTTTTTTTTTTTTTTTTGGCAGGCTTCTCTTGAAAGCAGCCAAACTCCCTCTGCTTCTGTAAGGCAAAGGAACAGAGCACTGGGTGTGCTGAGGTCACAGGAAGAGAGCACTTAAGCTTGTGCTTAAATTCGGGACAGCATTGTACCAGGTGTTTGGTCCTACAGCTACCAAATTCCTGCCTAAGTACTGCCTTAGAAGAAATTCTGTTTAAATACTGCCTTAAGGAGGGATGCATTGCTGAGGCTGTTCTTGAGCGGTCCTTGTAGGACTCCAACCCAAAGCCCACTGTGGATTAGTGCCTGACATTTTGCTCATTCTGAGGGATGCAGGACCAAGGCATGGGACAGAACACCCAGCACTTTGTTCAAGTGCTCTGCACCCCATAGGATGGAGCGGTCCTGCAGTGCCGGCAGGCTTTCTGCATGAGGGCTTGGGAAGAGATGCTGGAGCAAATTCACCCTTGTGACAAGGAAAGCACGTACTGAAATTTGCATTTGGACCACTTTCGCAGTAGAAAAGAAAACAAATTTGGGTTGAAATAGCTGGCTTGCAGGAACATGTAGCATGTGAATGCCAATACCAGTAACCTCTAACTCAATGATCTATCTTTATTTGATGATTTCAACTTAAAATGCTGAATGAATTCCTGAAAAGAAACAAAACGTACATGAGAAAAACACAGGTAAAGTAATTTCAGAGGTTCCAGCTACACTTAAAAAGCATACGTGTCTCTCAAAAATAACACAGATTGTAAAGGGCTCCGAGAGCGAGTTCCCACGTCATCTTCCCTATAATAGCATTACTATCACCAGACACTCGAGTATGCTTCCACCTTCCCTCTCAGCTGGGCAAAAGAACAAGTTTGAAGAGCTGCCACTGGTTCAATGAACTCGAAGACTGCGAAACTGCACTGTCAGCTGGTTGTAACGTGTCACCTCCAGTCTGTTGCTCAACTGATCTGAGCACCCAGAGCACAAGAACTCTGTGCTGTCTCCTTGTCCTGATGTTTTCTAAACCAAAGAGTAAAAGTCAACGCAAGACGGCAGAAGGCAGTCACTTTGGAAAGTTGAGCAGCATCACGAAGCAAAACTGCTAACCTTATTTTGGCAAGGTGAAAGATTTGTATAACACTTTTCCCTCCTACTAAATGTATTTACTCTAAAAAATCGATTTCCTCTGTCGCTATTTATTGCTGCACGTTGCTCAGTGGTTCTGAGAAACTGCATGGAAAATCGCAGTGTTACACTTGTTAAATTGACCCTACAGGGCCATACCACCAGTACGTGCACCATCCCAAGAGGCAAGTCTGCCAAAGTCATGCTGTGCATATCATCACTAAACCCAAGAGAAAATGCAAATTTGGCTGTATCATAGCTTATTTGCATAGCTTTCCATTGGTTTTGTACAACCTTTTCACAAAATGCCAATTTACTTCCTTTTCCTATAGCTTATTGCCAGTGTGAGATATTTACAGCTTTTATACAAGGCAGATTGAGCAGTTAAAACAGTAGAAGACATAATTAAATGCATTTTGGAAATAAAACATAGCCTTTGAGATGATGACACAAGGCACAGGACTTTGGGACACAGAAATATCAAGGCCCTTTGCAAAGGTGCAGAACCCTCTCTCTCACACACTCACTTGACAGCCGCACAGCTTTTTCTATTTTTTATCTGATCTGCAAAAGCAGAAATATTTGCTTGCAAACTATGAAGGGCCTGAATCCAGTTACTGAGTACACATTTCACTCACATTGATATCAGAATGGATGGCTGCCAGTTCAGTGTCTTGGCTGGCGTTCAAGCACGCTGATTGCTGAGCCTCCTTGGATTCTGAGCTCACGATTTCAAAAAAAAAAAAAAAAAGAAAAAAGAAAAAAAATCCCTGAACACAAAAAAACCCTCCACAAACATTTCTGAGATGCTACTAATTTCCCCCCTCTCCTCCATTGTAAGTTCATTCTCTGGAAATGAACATGTACAAGCAGTGTCCTCTGTCAAGGCAAGCAGCTAGGGAATTTGGGCTTTTTCTACAGGGCTACGATACAATAAACGGAAGGTTTCTCCTGGCCAAGCAATTTCCACACGTGTAACAGGACCAGCCTTCATTCAAGTCAGCAACGGTGGCAAAGACCTGTTTATACTTTTATATCTTAACTTGAAATTAAAAAAAAATGAAAAAGAAGAAATAAATGCTTGAAATGTTCTGAGACTTCTGTCAACGCCGGGTGAGGGAGCACAGAGAGACCGTTTGCCTTACACAAACCCTCTTTTCCTTCCTTTTTCCTCACTACTAACGACCAAGCGTCAGCAGATTCAAAGGCAAGCCAAGAGCCCCTTGAAGCCCCCCTGCTCCCAAACGCCTGCTCTTGGAGCGCGCTGCAAAGCGCTGGCACAGCGTGTAACCCCTGCTCTCCGGCGTGGCAGCAGATGCTGTGGATCAGGCCGCTCAGACGCTGCAGTTGAGCCTGACAGGTGTTTGTTAACAGCCTCTATGATGCATTTGGGAAGGGCAGCCCAGGAGCGTAACGTGTTTTACTGTGACAGTTTAATAAGCCGAGCGCAGGCAGTGCAGCGCCTTATTTTCTACGACTCCGAATGGAAGTCGCTAAGATCTGGACTGCACGGTGGCGATACACATGCAGCCCAAACCATGGCGGGGGGCGGCACACACTCACACAGCACCTCCAAAACTGGTGGGCGGCTGGACCTGCTCCTGCCGGGTCCGTCCGGGAACCTCTCTGCTCTTGGCAGGCTCCGTGCTCCGGGTATTGCCACCGCCCGGTGAAATCAGGTACACCTAGTCAACGGTAATTGCCTAGGCTAATTATTAGAAAATTCAATTTATGCTAATCTGCCTGAGGGGAGGGGAGCATAAAATTAACTTGACACATTTATTTAACTTTTTACAGTGTTATTATTGTTACTTAAAATTTATGACAGCATTGTGCCCAGAGGCCTCAGCCAGGATAAGGATCCCAGTGTGCTCGGGATCCCACCGTGCACGCACGACTGTCCTCCCAGCCGAATTTCGAGGCAAAAGCCCTGTCCCTGCAAACTTTCGGGGAAGCGCTCCCCAGAGACTGGGAGCAAGGCCACAGAAATTAAAAGCCCATTAGTCTTACCGAAGTGAAGCAGGGGCATTCAGCCACCGCATCCTAACACACTGGCAGCTCACACCAAAAAATCTCTTATTTGGGAAGAAAGTGACACTTCAGTCACTTCTGGATTTATCATTAAATACAGAGACATAAACAACCCCTCCTATCTAATGTTGCCTTTTCTTGCTCCTATTTTACAAACAGGACCGTCATCATCCAGTAAATGCAAAAACATGCAGGGAGAGATCCTGGCTCCAGGAAAGAGAGACCTGTGTCACTAACTAAATTGGTGAATTGTCAGAATCTCACCTTTTAGTTTATACGCACGATGTGTAACGATTCAGTTTTTCCTTGTAGTGAACTTTAAAGGATATTTGCCTGAGCAAAGCAGCTGACAGTTCCACCTGCCTTCATTTCTGGACATACAAATGCCAACCATAAAAGGTCAGCATTTGGGCGAACATAACCACTCACCACCCTTGGATAAGTTGGTGTTTTTACCTATATCCATGTACACTTTTTCAGACATAACCTAATTAAACAATTGCATTGGTCAGATGATATTATCAATATTATATCAATCAATATGCTAGATTCAAGTATTTCAAAATATTTAATCAGAAGTAGGGAAAACAGGAGCTTTTATGAGTTAGGGCCTTAAAATTAAACTCTCCCTAGTACGGCTGTGCTGACATGAGACATGCGAAAGAGTGAAGAAGAAAGTGCTGAGAAAAGGAATGATCCTCTGGGAGTCACTGGAAGACTGTCAGAATTAGGAGAATATTAGAAGTAAAAGACCATCTCTCCCCCTGGCTCTTCACTGATGTTTTAGGAAAGAACAATCCATCCGTATGCTCTTGGTGTTTGCTGAGGCTAGAGGGCAACACCCAAACGTCAGCATGGTCTAACTTTCGAGAAGCTTGAGAGGCTCCTCAGTTCTGGGCAGGTGAGGTGTTAGCAACACATCCCACACCCTTTTCTTCCCCCACCACAAGAAGAGATGAGATTAGCCCATACAAGTACAGAAAAAATGGAAACACCAGAAAAATACTCACTTGAGTGGGCTGTGCTAACAATCTCATGTCAGCAGAGCAGTTCAGGAGGGGTGAAGGCAAACTCACATTTAAGGCTGCTCCTCCACAGCTGACTTGCCTCTCTGTGCCCAAACACCACAAAGATCTTGGAACAGATTTAAACCCCAAACTCACACAGTGCTACAGCAGGTGGAATAATAACTTCTCCAGAACTGCAGGGTTTTATTTGAAAATTCAAGTTGGGGTAATGTCTTCTGCTATCCTTCCATGTTCCTCTGCTGCTCTTTGTGCTGCAGTTCAGTGGAGCTGCTTCAAGGTCCTGTTAAGTATGTCAAGCCTTTTACATGCAAGTGCATCTTTGCAGCACAAATGAAACAGATGAAAGAAAAAGAAACCATCTTTTAGCCACACACAAGTTCTGTGTATTTTGCATATGGCTCCTAACACACACTGGCAGCCCACACCAAAAAGGCTCCTGTTTTGGAAGAAAGTGACATTTGAGTCACTTTTGTTTTTATCATTAGATATGAAGACATCAAACATCACCTCCTGTCTCATGCCTTCTTTTCTTGCTTCTACCTTATGAACAGGGCACATGTTTCTGTGGTCCTTTAGAGCACTATTTGTTTGACTCAGCACCGTGACATTTTTTGGTGCCTTCATATCATCCTGTAACTGCTGGAGCGTGTAAGATGCCACCCGAGGCTCCGCTGCGCTGCCATCCTCGCAGGATGTAGTACTGCTCCTGTCTTGAACTCAGGACAAGAGCACGAGGAACAGGCCCACGGCACAACGCTTCTGCTGCCAGCAGAAAAGGCTGGCTTTGCTTGCTGTTACCCACCCCCCTTCCACCCCACCACCTTCTGGTGAAGAAGAGGCCCCTCAGTTACCTGGCTTTTGCCCTTTGGGCCATGCTTTACTCATGCTAGTCCCATGAGTGAGCTACCCTTGGTTAGATTATGCAGTCAGATGAACTCAGAAGGGGGAATTCGGTCCTCTAAACCTTTCAGTCCCTTTGAACAGTTGGCTCCATCCTTTTTAATTCCCCCAAGAGCAACAACATCAATTCTTTGACAACAAGCCTTTATCAGGCTTTAAAAAAAATAAAAATCAAACTAACCTGCTTACTTCGAAGTCATACTCTCACAATTTTAGCTGGCACATCATGAACAAAATGGTCTAGAACTAACCTCAAACAGTCATCTGGAGAAAAACAACATATTTTCCCATGTCATCACCACTATAGCACATACTAACCACAACTATTCAGCCTGTCAATTTTCAGTTTATATTATGATAACTTTACCTAAAAGCCTTTCGTGGTTCAAAAACAGCAAGTGCAATGCCAAGGAAACATTTGCTGAACTGACGATGATGGCAGCGCTGGTGTCAGGAATAAGCTTTCTGTAGAGCAGGAAGCAAAGTAAAAACAGATTTCACTGGGGACAAAGGACTTATCAGAAATTCCCTAAAACACTACTTCAGGCTGCTTTAATCCCAAGTAATCGCAATAGATTGGGAAGAAGGAATCTTAATTTGGTCCTTGGGTTGTGAATCTTCCACAAAAATCTACAAGAACTGTGATGAAGAGGAAAAGGAACACATTAATCTTTTTGAATTGCATTTGCATCTCTATTTCCATACACAGGAAGGTTTTTCATGTCCACTGAGCATCTAAGAGAGGGAAAAAAACAGAGCTTCGTGTGGGTCTGGTCAGGAAACTATCTGACAGGCTCAAAAGCAATGCATTTTTAAAAGGTCTTTAACAAATACACTTCTAGCCATGTAATCCCCATGATTCACAAGGAACCAAGCATTATATAGTCTTCAGTTACTTTTCCCATTTTAAGGAGGACAAAGGCAAACCTCTCATTAACGGAGCACTGTGGCTCAAACTCTATGCTTAAAACCCCAGACTTCGACAATCATACACCCACACTCAGGCTTGAGAAATATTCTCATGCTACTCTGCTGCTTTGTGTCATCACCCCAGGAGCAAACAAGAAATCACTGCACCACTACCTAGTGATCTGGGGCAAGAAGACGATGGTTGTGACTGCAAAAAAATGAGGTGGATGCTTAGGTAGGAACAGCAAACCAAGCAGAAAAAAAAAAAAAAAAACACAAAAAAAAACCAAACCCATGCTTCGACAAACCTATGAAAACACTCTGCAACCTACAGTACTAGTCTGTATCGATTTGCCCAAGGTCGGGTCACAGTGGTACCATGCAGGTTTCCACATAAGTTCATTGGTAGCTTTCCTTTTGTGGGCTGCAAGAGCAATCGGAACCACCCTGCTCTGACTGCATCTTCCCTGGGCCTTCTCCTCCGAAGGGCATACTAGAAGCTTCCAGCAGAGAAGTAAGATTTCAAATCTGATACTATACCTTCTTAAATCTCTTCCTGAGAACGCCAGAGACTTTCTAAGGGGCAGCTTAGACACACCAGGGCAGTTTTACTCCTGTGGACAAAGGGGAATCCATGTCCCCTTCTTGGTTTTGGTGGGAAACACACTGAAGGCAACTCACTCTCCCCGAGGACAGCTGATTTCAACACTGGCTGGACTCTAAAGGGCTGCTCTGAAGCCAGGCGTTGCTCCCCCTCCCCACTTTTTATGAATTAGGAAGGTTGTGTGTTCCTACACACGTTCTCTCTGGGCAGATCTTCAGCCTGGAAGGATGGAGGAGATAGCATGAAAGAGGCAAGGATGGAGAAAACTGGGCAGAAGCCCTGCAGCTGAGCCTGTGTTTATTTCAGAAGAGATGACTGGTTATCCTACTGCAGCTCCCCACACCCCAGACTTACAAAGTCTGAGACACAAGTTTGAGCAGATCTTCTATGATCTCACGGTGAGTGTGTGATCGACCGCATCCAGCGCTCCCAGAACACACAGCTGTGCTGCTCCACTGCTCTGACAGCGATTTATGTCAGTGAACGAACTGCTGCAAATGCGCACTGAGCTCCCACTCCAGATGCCAAAGCATGCTCTGCACAAAGCCCGGACTGTGTGGTGCCCGGGAACAGCTTGCTATTAGCTGGATTTTTCCCCCATCTCATGGAAGTTTTAAGGGAGCCACTAAGAGAAAAGCAGGAGCACTGTACGTTGTGTCCAACTGCTCAGTAAACTAACCTCAATTTTTTTAAGTAAGTATTGCAACTCAGCAGTTCTACTATGGGATCCCAGAAAGCATGAGACATTCTTAATTTAGCACGAACAACTGCATACTATGTCAACTACTGAAAATCTCCGTGTACAGCAGAAAATGTTTTGAGTCAACAGACTGAAAAGCAAGGCTGCTTGGATTTTTTTTTTTTCATTTTACAACATGTTTGACATTCTCAAGAAGAGATTTAAGGAGATGTAGTATCAGATTTGAAATCTTACTTCTCTGCTTGAAGCTTCCATTACTTTCAGACTGTGTAGTATGCTTTGGTTTGATTTTTTTTTCAATATGAAAAACATGCTTTACAGCTGAGGCTTCATCAGTTTCACAGTACTTAAACGTATGTCTAACTTTAAATCAGCGAAGCCTGCTGAAATCAGAAAGGGGGTGCTAAAAAGGAAAATATGTCCTGAAGTGTTGTCCTGAATAGGAATGAGCCTTAAAAATGTGATTAGGTGTCTCTAAAATAGGTCTTCTGTGTCTAATAACAAGCAGACATCACAACATAACCTTGTGTATCAAAGGGTAAGAAAAGCTTTTGTGTCTTGGAGAGAATGACTGAGCAGAGAAAAACTGGAAGCCTCTGGGCATAAGATTTGATTGTTTTATTAGAAAGAACATTAACACATAGAGGCCAAGGATAAAGACGAAGCTCAAAAGGAATGAGTCAGGGAAGCTGTTCCAGATGGCAGAGCCATGTGCGATGTGACTCCACCATCTACTGTGGAAATAAAAAAGGAAGAAATGAAAACTTAGTGTTGAGAGAGCATATTGGGCTGAAAGGAAAATGAGAAAGCAAGCTGAGTAGTAGAAGGAAATGAAAGGCAGAGTGATGAAATGAGGCCTTCAGAAATTTTCAAGTGGAGCAACACAACTTCAATCAGCCAGCACAAAAAGGTTCATTTGCTTTGCTTTAGACAACCATAAGCAGCTCCAAGTTTTGATGCTTGTCCACAGCATATTCACTCTCCTCTGGACAAGACATGGGCTTCGACATACCACTTGGACAGCTTCTCAGGAGACTTCCAGTGTAGATGACCTGCAGTACCCCATCAGTGCTGTTGCTATGTCCCAACAACTTGAGTAGGATGGAATTATGACAGATGGTGTCTTGGGCAGTGTAAGACTAACGGGAAATTTTAAAAAGTGGAAATTAGGCTGAGGATGATATAGAAGTTATTAACAACTATGTAAGGGAAGTAAAGGAAGCTATGAGGTGTGGATGCTTGAGACTTAATAGGGCAAAACGCTTAAAAAGGCACTGCAGGAAACTGTCCTGTTTTGTCAGGAAAATGGACAGCATGATCTACATCAGCAAGTCTTCTGCACCTCTTATTTCAATGCAAACAGGAGGTACGTGAATATAAAACAAAAACACACACAGGCATTACAGGAACTCTTTGGTTTGGAGAGTCTTTTCATTACCATCTATGTATTTAAAAGGCTAGCCAAAATGGACCTTGACCGAGACTACAAACCTAATGCCATAATAGTAATAAGTTTGATATGAGAGATTCTTATTAAAATTGCAAAGAAGTACACATCACGCATACAAATAATTTCTAGAAAATAATTTCAGAGACACATCTGCTCTTGCCTTTTGGTATCAAATGCTTGACCTAAGGTCTACAAATTCAATAAAAAGACTCAAGAGATTTCAAAGCTGACTACAGGGTAAAGAATTTTCTATGATTGGTGTTTTTAAGTCATGTTCCTTTACAGTCATGACTCCTCCTCTCTGGAAGAACTTCAAACTGACCTATACTAACACATTTGAAAACAACTGACCTGAAGGTAATTCAGGAGTCTTGGTCTTCGTACAATTACTTCCACAGAAACCACAGAGCCTGTGGTCAGCTGGCTATTTGTTTACTTGTCCCTTGCTCCCAGTGAAAGGATGCTTACTCTAATACTCCCCCCCCCTTTTTTTTTTTTTAATAAATTCAGTTCGCACATCAGTTCTCTCCTGCAAAGTTTAAAATCACTCTTCCAAGACACAAGATGAATCCGATCACTTTAAACTATGTTGGCTTTCTCTGGGCACATAAGTGAGACATCTAACTGTTTCAGCCATGTACGTCAGCAAGCTAGACACAAAGTAGTGCGAAAAACCAGGCTGCAACTCTTGCATATCTTTCATGCTTGTTCTTTCAGCCTTGAGGATGTTTTCTTGGTTAGTCAACTTTAAAACCACCTATTGTATATACAGCACTATTTAAAAACAGCACTCAAGTGTACAAGATAAACATGTGCTCCTACTGAGTTACTAAACATGAGATAATAAATTTGCATCCCTGTAATTACTACTGCTACCGTGTAGCTGCCTTCAATGTACAGAGCAATACAAAACAGGAGACCCCTGCCAAGGAGGCAAGAGGCCCTGTGCAGAAAAAGGCCAGCGCTCTGGAAACACAAACAGAGCTGTGCAAGAAAGAAACTCAGCAGTCACCGAAAACGGTTTCTGCCAGACGTTAATTTGTGTATCCAGGGTAAGGAGGGAAGTTTCTTCATATGAGTGGGAAGGCTCTCCCACTCGGAATACACGGGGAGAAGCCCCAAAGTTGCAGGGAAAGGAAAAGGCTCTAAATTCGCATTTACTGCACAAGTAAAACGTGAGTAGCATGGAGGGGAAGGGAAGAGCCGGAGAGCTTTGCCAAAGCTGCCAGGAAGGATGCAAAGCTCCTTGCAGATGCTCTGTGCAAAAAGAGAGTGAAAACATTCGAGAGGATGAGGGAGGCATGTTCAGGGCAGCCAGGAACAAAGCCACCACCAGCATTTCCAATAGCAAATTGAGTTGGAGCCTTTCTAGTAACACAGGCTGTGCAACTGGAAAGCAAAAAGTGCACTTGTTTCCTACAGATTTGTGGTCCATGCCCCTGCACCCCTCCACGCTCACCCCTCTCTGCTCTGTCTTCCCTCTGGCAGCCTCCAGCAGCTTTGAGACTTCTACTCCCTGCTGGATTTGGTGGGAACCAGCCAAAAGACTGTGTTAGGGAGGGAATGGGGACAGACAGACATCATCACCAGCACACACACCTCAGTTCCTTGGAATCCTGGCTAAAAACACCCCGGCTCTGAAGCAGAAATACTCACGAAAAGATTTCATAACACCTTACCAAGGAGCGATATCAGTATCATTATCTCCGCTTTATGGCTGAAGCACTGACTGGTCATGACATGCCTCAAGTCACCCATCAGATAGCTTTTACTTCTGGCTCTGCCAACTGTTTCCCTATTCCAAGCTGGTGCCCCACAGTGGAGCCATCCCAAACCACAGGCTGCAAGAGAAGAGAGCTGCAGGAGTCAATATGTGAGTATCTAAATGCTCTTTGCAGAAAGGAAGGGAAGGAAATAATGTTAAAGGTATGATAGAAACCGAGAAACCAAGAAATGTATTCTAAAAGGCAATACCTGCCTCCAGCACGTTCAACGCACTAGGTGTTGTAGATGCATTTCATGAAAAGGCAATATAGGACAAGACTAACTTCAATTACCACAGACCACAGAAGTGATTGCTTAAAGTAAGAAACAAGCCAGAACCAAAACAGAAACCCCAGAAATCTGAGCGAGGGAGATGGTGGGATCTGAACGCTAGCTTTCTGATTTGGCGTCTACCATACCTGTATCATGATCCAAGCTGAACGGTTTGATCCAAACACCATCAGACCTTAGCCTGAATTAAATTTTAGCTTTACACACTCTTCTCAAAAACCTGGAGAACCCACCCTAAGAGACCCACCATGTTTCTATTGCGCTTCAAATCTAGCCATGCTTAGCACTATTTGACCAAATCTTACCAAGGCAAATTTTTTACTCCTTTTCTTTATTCCTATTGGGTGTGAAAAGGATAAAGTATTCAGTCAGGAATCATTTAAATGATCCCTTACCTAAGAAAACAGTGATCAGTGGAAAGCAATTTCCCTTGTCTTATCCCTTAGGTTTCAAATTTTTCATATCAGAATAGTTTCTTACCAAGGGAAGAATGTTTCTATCTTTATTAAGTTGAACCTAAAGAAAAATAGAAAGAAGACAGGAATTATTGAATTCACTTTTTAATATCATAAATTCTATGAAAAAGCAGCATGAATTGCCATTTTATTTCCCTGTAATTAAGAATTGCATACTCCTCCCTTGTACCTCTTCCCTTCTGTTTTCAGGTAAAGATAAAGGGTATAATTTCTCCTATGCTCCACCATAAAAGAGAAGGCAGGTAATGAGGCCTTCATCTAACGCGGTGAGACTTGACCACTGCCATCAGCCTCCTACCTGCTCCCAAAGAGTTTGACATCAGGGCGGTAGAAATGTCTCAGCCTGGGTAACACATGCTCTCCCACACTGTTTTGAAACTGATGGTCCACACAGATAATTACATCTGTATTGACAAACACTGTCTGAGATCAAAGTCATTGCAGCGCTTGGTTTGAGCTGTTGCATTGCTACCACTGTAAGTTATTGTACTCACGCAACATCTAAAAAGAAAAACACACCATATGGTGATGCCATGACATGGCGTTGCCATCATTTTGTGACTTCCCTCATCAAGGTATCAAATTGTCCTTCCTGGTACTCCTTTGAACTACTATAAAATAATCAAGTGAAAGCATGTTATCAGAGAGGAAGGCCTTTCAAGAGCACGGTGGTTTGATACATGAAGATGCTCCCTCAAGTGAGTGCTCCTCTCACTTTGTTGCAAGCATGATCACACAGTGGGCTCAGGTAGGCTGGATGAAAGCCACCTGTAGCATCTTCAAGGGTCAAATACTGTTCAGATAAGGCACTAGTCTGATTAAGATCTACGAGAAAGCCTCCTACAGTCTCCGTTCCAGTAGGACAGTTTACAGACAAACAATCATCATCCACAGCTCCTCGTCCCCCACACCAGATTTGCCAAAGCAAAAACAGAAAGACAAAAAAAACACAGAAGCAAGGAGAGATGCTTTAACCACGACCAATCTTTTCTATACCCAAGCACTTGGGTTTTCCAATAAGATACAGGCACTGTGACTGAACTCATGAGAGTGCAATTTCAGTTTCAGCTACACTGATACCAGCTTTGCACAGCTACAATCAGATAGCTTTGTTTGCAACATTTTGAAGTCCTGAAGGAACGTTTAAAGAGAAATACCTTCACTGAGCCTTAAATGTTTCACGCCATAAGCCTTAAAATAACAACCATAATTTAATTAAGGAGCATCTACCCTGCTTACATTCACTTTCCTGAAGGAATAATAGCCACTGCTTTACACGTTACCTTTAGCACTGGCCTCATCAGACAACAGGCTTTGTGTTGGTATGGTGGTTTCCCTCTCTGACCACGGATAAACACCGCTCTCTGTTGCTTCAAGGCTCCAGTCCAGACATGCCAGGCAGCTTTATGAGCATGCACAGGTCAACAAGCAGGCTCAGGGCTCAAGTTTGTAACCAAAAAATCAGCTATTGTATGTCCCACCGGGGCCAGGGGTTGCAAACAAACGCTGGGATTCTTCCTCTTCCACCAGCAGCCCGGTGAACTTTCATCTGCAACTCTCCGCTTCCAATCCCAATGCAGCTGTTAAAGCTAACAAAGCTCTTCCCGCTCCTTTCAGACCATCCTTGAGCACTTAGTGGGCGCACCTGGGAGCGATGGGAGATCTGGGAGTGAACTGGAAGCTGCCAGTCCCAACCTGACCGCAGAGCAACGCTAAACCTGCAGTTCTGACCGAGTGTTCCTGTTAAGGTGCTCCGTCCAGGCTGCTGTTAGGCAGCTCGAGTGGAACGAGTAACAGATATTCAACATGTAAAATCTGTGAAATATTTGCATTACAGTGAAAAATTATCCACGTATTATTATTTTGGTGCGTGGTTTATACTAAGGAGGCTTCCTCTAGAGACCGAGCAGTAGAGCTGTCTGAAGCTAGCCCGTCTTATTCACGCTCTGGGGGTGCAGAGCCAGCAGCCCTCCCCTCGAGAGAACAAAACACGTCCTCCTAGCATTAGATGCACCGAGCCAGTGTTTACATAGGGAGCTGCTAATAACCAGACCCGGGAATTCCAGCACAGGAGCTTTGTATTTATTACTATTTTACATTACTACTGAGCGTGCCAAGTTCGGGCACTTTAAGTTATGAGGGCTGCTATCGCACGCTACTTTATCAGCCTTTCACACAACTGTGTGACTGAAGCATCTCGATAAGAATGTCTAAAATGTCTGCTATGTTTTAAAACAGCAAACCCTTCCTTTTCTGTTCTGACCCAGCCATTTCAGTCAACAAAGCTCCTTCCACTCTTTCAAAACACTTTCTACTCACTTAATGGCTGTGATCGTACTGACTGTCTTGGAAACTGCTAGTCCCAAAAATAATGCAGCACAGCTATTTATTCATGCTGGTGGCTTGACGTGATATTTTGAGGACTACCATTTCGCAATATGGAATGAAACATGGACATCCATCTTATGACAAGGGCTCTAACTATCACACGACAGCCTTCATACACAGAACATTAATGCACTTTTAAGTGAAGAAAATTGTGAAACTGTGCAACTACAACAAACAACTTGCCAAAACCGGCATACGTTTTTGCACTTGGTTTTACATTCTCGGGCTCGCTAAGATCAATATATACATAGACACACGTGTGCATGTGTGTATACATATCCATTCAGCCCTGCAATTCTCAGGAAGGTGCTAGTCAGAGGAAGAGCAGTCAGGACTGTAAATGCCATTTTTAATACAATGAGCAAAACTAGTTTTATTTCTTGTCATTCTGCTTGTGTTTGTTTGTTTTTAAGTTTTTTATTGGTCTGATTTGGTTTCTTTTAAAAGAGCTCAAAAATGTTCCAGCATTAACTTCCAAAACCTGGCTTCTGTAAGGCCACTCCATGCCTTTAAAACAAAATTTGACTGCAAACCTACCTATATTGTAATAGCTACCATTGGAATTGAACGTTAAAAAACCACATTGTGAAAGCTACCTATCCCTGCACTCACTTCATTCTGCAGGAATTCCACTTGGGAAGGACAAAGAAGGGAGAGGTGGAGCGGGGAATGCACAGCTAATTAGCGAGGTTTCACAATCTAATTTAACCTGCCAACCCATTCTTCTGCCACTCTCGCACATGTAAATAGGATGAAAAGCAGAAGGTCTGAGTTCTTTGCACTGTTATTCCTCAGTTCCACCATTTCTGATTGTCTACCTGGGTACTTCTGTCCCCTCAGCAGCCTTTCGTCTCCCGTGGAGCTCGAGACCACCACCTCCAGAGCCAGGCAAGTTGTTCACTCGCAGCAAGATGAGCAGGAGCTGATGACACTTAGCAGCACGTGTTCTTTTGGGAGCACGGAGGCTACAAGCAGCTCAGAATCTTCCCTAAAGCCAAGTGCATTCACTGCAGTCCCCAGCGAGTCACCCAAGGCTGAGTGATCCTTGAGAGCACGTATAATGAAGCTCTGGGATACACCTCATGGTACCAGACTCATGGGCTTGTGCTGAGCAGGCTCAGACATTTTCAGGGAGACGTTGCAGGGCAGGGCTGTGCAGACACACTCCTTTGACTCTCACCAGCAGAAAACCAGTGTCAGGCAGCACCCTGCTCCGTCTAATTAGCATAATCAGGGAAGATGTAAGGGGAGAAGCGGCACTAATTAGCCTGAGCAAAGCACCTTGTCAGTTTGGGAATCTCTGCACAAGGCTCATGATGCATAACTAGATGTACCCGTTGTGACTGGGCCTTTCGTGCTCCCTGCAGTCAGCAGCTATTTCACTGTGGCCAAGAACTAGGTGCTGCTGAAGCAGCGTGCCCTGCCAGCTGAGAGCAGCGTGGGGCAATTCCTCAGTCCTTAAGGCCTTTTTTTTTTTTTTTTGAAGCAAAGATCTGCAGGAGTCTTGCAGCTCGATGTGTGATGCTTCTGCATTGCACGTGCTTACGTAGGTAACTCGACAGTCTTCCTTGGCATAGTCTTTTTTGAGAGAGGGGGATCCTATTCTGTGTCTCATGTATTTTTTTTTAATTTAATTCTATGGCATTATATGTACTTAGAGGGTAGGAACATGCTGCTACACAATCCTTTCACTACTTCACTGTGCCTTTCCCATCGCAAAATGCTCTCCAGATGGAAGGAGTTTATTTGTAAGTAGGAAAGCATAAGGCTGACTGAAGAAAAGTGATAATTACATTAGAATAATAATAACAACAACAAAACCTGGAGCTAATGAAGACTGCCTGCTTCATTTAATTTAAGAAGAGGCTTCGCCCTGTAATGAAGACACATGAAGCTCTGCAGCTCGTTCAACCTTTCTCCAAATGTCATCAGGAGCAGTAGGGCTGCTCACTAAGCCAAATCCCTCCAGTTGAACTGGTTTGACTGGTCAATGATAACAAGAAGGAAACGCTTGTACTTTTATCTCCTCGATCAGATCACTCTGCAGGCTATCCCTTGGGTTGAATAGAGACAGTTATACTAACGTGTTAATGGATCTAGCAGAAGTAAAAAGCAGCCTGGTGATTCCCACTGTGGATCTAACGGGTATGTCTGAACTCAGCAGTACGTTCGGAGGACCTCTCCCGCCTCAAACAGCAGCGGTACATGGCACAGACTGAGTGACAAAGGGATATCGTTTTGCCTTTTTTTTTTCCTCATAGAAAGCTGACTTTAACAAAGTCACTTGCAGTGCATGCTTTTACAAGAAAACAACCAACACTCATTTCGAAAAATCCAAAATAGACCGAAAACACGTGAGCTGTACACCTGAGAAGTGGTAGCTCCTCAGTGCTCTTCCTGTTGCTCTACCCAGTGTCAAACTGCCTTTTACTGCACTGGAGGTCCGTGTTACCTGGAGTCTCTTTTTTTTTTTAAACTATGAGCATCAGCAATGCTGTCAGGCTGCTGAGAAAAGAGGTTTTATCTGCTGGAGAGACGAGCTCCTGGCAGATGAAGGCTTAAAGCCCAGTTTGCCCGCTGCCTCCATTATGCTGGTCTCTCCTCTGCAAGGAATCTCCATAGCTCTGGACAAGCGTCCACTCGTCAGGGGAGCCAAACCCCATTTTGCTCAGCTTCTTTCAGCTGTCAGAGCTTTTGTAGTGCTTTAGCAGGACTTAGTGCATTCCAGAAGTTGGAAGTGAGACAAAGAGAATTTATAAACCACCACCCCAAGTCTGACTGAAGGTTACCAGCCCCAGAAAGCCACAAACAACCTTCCTCTCCTCATCTAACACAACCTTCAATCCCCAAACAGATTTCTTCTATCGCTACTGAGTATGCTAAACTTGATTTGCCATAGCGGGGAGTGTTTCTTTATTATTTAAGGAGCTGACAGGAAAATCCACTAGAAATAATAATAATAAAAAAAAAAGACTACAGGGCCTCAGGTCTCATTAGCCTGTCCCTAGTTCTGACACCTCAACAGGGAAAGAAGCTCAGAGCAACCCTGGCAACCTGCTTCTTTATCTTCCTCTTGACCTTTGTGCCATCAGGTGCCTCTGAAACATTGATCAGTGCCTGTGGCTGGAAGCGCCAATGCTGATTAACAACCAGAAGCATAAAGCTCACTGAAAAGGAACACAGATAGCATCAACGTTGTCAGTTTCTCTAAGAGTATCTAATATTCCTTCCCAACATAAGCATCCAGGGTCAAGGTGCCTGGCAGGCTGCAAACAAACCTGGAATAAATATGAATGAGCAAGTTGTGCAGGATGGTGTTCTGCTACGGGGGGGGGCTCGTGATCCCTTTTAGTTAACCTGCCAGTTTACAGCAGCCTTTCCTTTTGAACAGGCACTCCAAACAGCAAATGGAAAAAAAAAAAAAAAAAAAACCACAAAACCCTCCCTTCTAGAAGAGCTTAATTTATGTTCTCTTCCTGATGCTGCCACCAACGTTACTAGCACTGAGAGGGCACCAGCAGGCTACTAGATACCGCTGGGGTCATTGTGGGCGCAGAAAAACAGCTCACTAACACAGCAGCACAAAAAAAAAAAAAAAAGCAGCAGTGAAGCAGAAGAACAGTAAAAGAAAAATTCTGGCAGCCACAGGACACCTGTGTTTTGGTCAGCTGCACCCCAGACACCACCTGCAAATCCCCGAGCAGCTCTCATGCCATGCTATCATCCCCATTTGTTCCCAATACTTCTTGGTTTACGCCGAAGCCTCTTGGACCAAGCAGTGCTGCCAGCAAGGACCTGAAGCCTCTCCAGCCACTCTCACCAAATTAAAAATAAGAACAGCCATAAGCCACGCTGTCGAACTACAAGAGATGCTTTTTCCTCGCGGAGCACAGCGCAGCCGCCCTGGCTCTGCAATCATTAACAGAAGCGTTCACCTGCCTTCCTTCCTCGGCTTCCTTGCTCCAACGCACGAGCACTGCCTGGACTTCCCTAACGGCAAATCATGAAACAAAGCTGACAGCGAAAAGCTGGGGCAGCAGTTAAAGAGCCTGCCAAAGAGAAATCTGTTTGCTCAGGCAAAAGCTGTTCTCAGTCCAAACATGGGAGTCATAATCTTACAGCCATTTGCTTGGAAGACAATGAAGGGAAGGCGGAACAGGCTGGGAAACTGCAGCTTGCCACAGTAAGAGAAGAGAACAATCTTTGTGCCCAGATTTCTTTGCTCTGCAGGGTAAGTTTTACAGAGCT
This sequence comes from Cygnus olor, assembly GCF_009769625.2. NCBI lineage: Eukaryota > Metazoa > Chordata > Aves > Anseriformes > Anatidae > Cygnus > Cygnus olor. Next base: position 53,897,579 of record NC_049170.1, read on the forward strand.
GACAACGGGTAGCAACATGTAGTGGCCCCAGGCATCATGCCTGCCTATCAAAGACTTGGATTTTAGCCCTGGAGAAATTACAACTTCTCAGTTCTCTCGAAGCTCTATCGGCCGAGAAGAAAGCAAGAGAGTAATGAATGACCTAACCAATAATTATTTTAATACATGGATTGCATACTGCAAGCGATAAATGCAGAGGTGCCTGGGGTGCGGGGAGAGCTGAGGGAAGAAGGGCAGGGGGAGGACACCTCGTGTTTGACAGGAACGGGATACCCACAGGTTACAAAAGGCAACCAACGGGGCTGCGGCAACAGCACAGTACTGGAGCGGTAGGGGCTGGCACTCCAGAGCTAAGTATGGATCCAGCAGATAAGCGACGGAGACAAAGGAAGGGGAAGTTCAGCGATCCAGGTCGAAAAAGGCAGCCCAGGAGGAGCCAGCAGGAGTGCCGGGAAGAAAGAAGCAATCTGGAGAAGCTGTATGGACGTGAACAAAAAGGCATTTGACCTTAAACATCAGGTGCAGGGGTGCCCACACGCTGCCCCCAGGGGAGATGTCCCACCAGAGGCAGCTCAGTCGCTGTGCCAGCAGGACGGGCTCACACCATGCATGCTCAGAGTAGTGGCTTTGCAGACGGCGAGCCAACCTGGCGTGCAGCAACACCTCCCACGGCCCATTTTGCTTCTGCCCAGGCACAGGAGCTCTGCTGCGTTTCTGCAACATCCATTTTCACCCACTATTCATCAGTTACAATAAGCTGCCAAACCTAAGGCCTCGAGGTATGGTTGGAGTTGTTTTCTTTTTTTTTTTTCTTTTTTTCAGCACTGCAAGAGACTCGAACTATTTCAACTTCCTCTCCCAAATGTCAGCCTTGAGCCATTCTGGTCCGTCCGTCGGAAGCATGTGATGTGAAATAAAAGCCAGGAAATAAGACTTTCTGAATAAACATGTATTTGGTGAGAAATACTTCTGATTTTTGGCAGAGAAATGTCAGAAACCTGAGGCCTTATGTATAGCATGCCTACAGAGTGCAATTTCTATTTAAAGGGAAGCTGCAGCTGTCTGTAGCTCTTAATGAAGAATAATGCCTGGGAATAAATTACTGCTGTTTCTGAGAGACATTTCTCAAATGACAGTGATTCTTCCTCTTTTCCCTCTCCTATAAATACTAAGTGGCACGTATTGGGCAGTTGTTTGGGAGAACGGATGCACGCGGCTCGCTCTTTTGACGGCAGCCTGGTCGTTTCCATAGAAAACCGTGCAGCAGTCTAGCACATGGATGCAGAAGCAACCCAAAAGCCAACACATTCAGAAACAGTGAGGCTGCAAGCGTCAAAACTTCCCATCGCTTTCCGAAGGTGCGTGCGGCCCATCACGGTGCGAGCAGACACCGCATATCACTTCCAACCGCGGCACAACCCTGGCGTCGAGGCTCAGGATGCGGGAGATGGCCGCTCGCTGCACAATTTTAACCACGTCTTTAGGCTTCCCTGGCGAGGGGCTGCCGTGCCGGGGGCCTGGGCAAGCGAAGAAGGTGATGCTCGAGGGAAAGGGTGCGCCCGGGCTGCTTGCCCCTCGCCAGGCAGCTCAGGAAGCGGCACTGACATCAGCTCCAGCGGTCAGGCCGCCAGGAAAAACAGCCCGCAGCGAAGGCTGCCGGAGGAGGAGCGTGAATGAGATGGGACCAGGGCGAGGGGAGCGAGCAGGGCGAGGAGTGGAGAGAGGAGGAGGCAGCTGAGAAATGGGCCGGGGCTAAACTCGGCCCCCGAGATGCTCTCTGGGACTGCACCCAGCCCTTACGCAGGCTGCTTCCCACCGAAGTCACGCGCTGAAAGGCTGTCAGAGCGAGGAACAGGGATGTTTACTATCCTGCCATCTGCAGTTTGCCCAAAATAATAGCTATAGATATGAGATCAACTGAAGACGTTTCAGTTATTGACACATGCTGGAGTTAGAGATTTATTTTCCGTTTCCCACAAACTGTGCCAGAGGTTTTAGCACAAGTGCAAAAAAAAAAAATAATGAAGAAATGCCAGCGAGTGAGGAACACGAAGAGTTTATTCATTGCTCCTGTCAGAATGTGTTTGTGCTTGTGTGGCTAGCACTCCAAAAAAGCTGCGGCATATGTTTTCAGGATGGAAAAAACCTCAGGATACCTAAATCCCACCAGACAATTACCAAATTGTATGCTGGCATTCACAAGGTATCCTTCTGCAAGAGCACAGCAGCCTCACCTCTCTTCTTTTTGACCCCTCACTAAGTGAAATAACAGTCCTCCTTAACAAATCCTCCTGACATCCCTTTTTCTCTCTGTAAAAGCAAAATATGGACTTGATTTGTACAAGCTCTGCTATTCCAGAAATGCGCTTCATCCAAATGAGGAGAGCAGGAGAGAGGAAGCAAGAAATTTGTGCTGTTTAGTAAACAGGCAGTTTCTAGGTGGATACAAGATGCTGGTCCCAATTTACTGCCCACCCCCCCGCTCTGAAATTTGCCTCGGTGGCAGAACGAGGAGGCGGAAGGGACAAGCACAGCTAGTGCTCGCCGTGTGAAAGGTCTGTGTTTCCCGTACATCTCAGCGCGACAACACCCTGCAAACACCCAGGGAAAAGAGAACGGGATTTTTTCAGTAAAATCATTGTGCGCTGGTATTTCCTTTCAGCAGAAAGGGCAGAAATACCACCCCTCCTCGCTTCTGGTATGCCTGTCTCCCGGAGAGGGTAAAGGAAAGAGGGGAGGGGAGAGGAGGAGCCTGGCCGGCCGCCTCCTCACTACAGCACTGTCCTCCACGCAGAAGCGAGTAACTCTCAAGGAACTTCCGAAGAGCTCTCCATCGCCTATGAATGACCCCTCCTCAAGAAACATGTCCTTGATGCCAGGGGGAGAGCCGTTTCCGAGAGTGCTTTCTTCCCATCTGTACCTGGTGAGAAGAGCGCTACTCCTTCCTTGCAAGCCCAGGCATCGGGAGTGTAATTTGGGGGTTTGTCACCTCAATAGCAGGCCGCCGTGCTTTGCCTGAAGTGGGCTCCTTTTAAACCGTTCAGGACAGGGCAGAACGCAATAATCACACTGACGGCATCTTGCACAGATACTCCATTCCCTGCAACGGCTGATGATCAGCTCCCTCCCTCCCCCATGCAGTTTATCTGGCCCATCTTGAACACCGCATACGGTACGGGACCCGGAGAGCGCTCTCCTCGGCATGAGGTGGTGCTGCTGTTGCAATCAGTGGAGGTGATTGCAACATCTTAAACAAACATCTCCTGCTATCCCCACAGCTTTGCATGCTAGGACAGTTTTATTATTATTATTATTATTATTTAAGGCTGCCCTCCTCTGCCCTAGGAAGTCAGCGTGCAAAGTAAGCCCTTGTGGTTTCAAAGAAGGCTTTCAAAGTGTGGGAATAAGCTGATACGGCCACGTCTGCTTGGATACACAGACAGTGAGAAGCTCCAGGTCTCAGAGGCCCCTTATTCATCTTAATGAGTTATTAACTTGGCAACTTAGAGCTACTAGTTACTAACGATTCCCAATGTCAGCTTTGTTAACTATTTCGTGGTAGATCACGGCATGCAGGAAAGGGGAGAGATTTTTCTGTGTCTTCTGCAGCATTTATTTTGCAAGCAGCCTTTCGGAAACCAGCATCACTTAAGTTCTGTCTTAGTCTGCTTCCCAAAGCCTGCAACCCAAAGGGAAAAGCAGAGCAAAGGAGGGTGTCCAACTTCCAGGGAGCTAGAAGGCATGCCCAGGAGTCAGCAAAAATACTTATATTTACTAAATTTATGGTAAATGCAACAACTAATTTACTCAAACTGGAAGAATCTGCAGCTGCGTTACCACTGCTGACATCCTGACTAGTGCATGCTTTGGGCATAATTACCAAACTTAATACCAATATAAACTTAATACTTCAAATACCAACTTACCTAATCTTGAATTTGCTTTTTTATGACCAAAAGAAGGATTATTCTCAGACATGACAGGCAGAGAATTCTTGTTTTCCTCTGTTTTTAAGGATGCTTACATCTGATCTGTACATCTGCCCATTTCAACCCAGAAATGCACTGAGCTTCATAAGAAAAACAATGACCATAAAAATAAAACAAACTGATCAAAGGAATAGGAATTTGGAATACCAGATGCAAATAACTGCATTTGCGTTCCTCTAATTTGGAAGTAGCCAAATGATTTTAATCAATGTATGAGCATGTATAAAACTCCTGAATCTGAACTGCATATTGCTGAACTGTTATCCACAATATTTTTCATTTTTGTTAGGCTACGCCATCACAGGACCTTCGAAAGACAGATAATATATTTAGCTAAAAAACAACAGTAATACATTAAATAACTGTAATGGTCCGAGGAGAAGAAACACAGCATCTTTCCTCAGATATCACCATTCTGCCCTTGAAATCATTAAAAAAAACCCACTAACAACAAAAAAGGAGTGAGAGGGAGAGAAATTAAAAGTCTGGCTTTGCAGCCTAACCCAAACACAGCTACTCTTTGGTTCCAGCACAGCAAAAAGATGCTCAATACATCACAGGGACTGGAGCAAACGCTACAACGCAGATACCCCCACAGAGAAGACACGATTGCAAATATACATTTGGTGACATAAACTCACAACATTCACTATGTTCTTCTTCAGGGAATTCTGGATTATCCTGTAGCATGAAGATTTTTCAGAAGTTGCTGGATTGCTCACAGAGCTTCACTGGCTTTCCTCTTTCAAATAAGGTGAGATAGAGCTGTAAAAGATAAGCAAAACAAACTAAGAAAGGAAAAGCAAGGAGTAAAAGGAGGAAAATCCATACAGCTCTTTAGCAAATGAACAATTGATTCATACATTTCCTTGAAGCAAATGCTTTTTTAATGGGCTCCCAGGATGGAGATTCCAGTGTAGTGTGCACGTCAAATGCTGATCTAGAACAGGAAGAGTCATTTACTCTGCACTTCTTATTACCAACAATTAAAACCCAGTTTGGAGTTGCTGAAACATAATTAAAGCAGTTCTTGGATAATTCTGTTGCCATAAAAAGGGGAAGAAAAAACTACTCTGGGTTGTTTTGGATAGTGTCTGCAAGTAAAGCTCAGGATGTGCAAAGAGATCCATACAGGAAGCTTTTTGTTCTCAGTGAGCTCCTCTCAGGGGACACGAACACCTAACCATTTCTGCAGTTAACTGTAATATTGCAACAGAGGAGTACTGAAACCCAAAATATGTACACGCAGAATTGCTACTGTTCAGTATTAAGTATATTTCACATCTGAGATTTTTAAGATTGTGTGGTTTCTCCATACTTATTTGACAGCTTTTCTTCATGAGCCAGCTCGTAATTCTATTTTATTTTTTGATATGTTGCGTATAAGATACCAGGCTATCCTCAGTCTTTTTAAAAGGGTCTGAGAAAACCGTTTTGCTACATTTTCACTTGAACCCCACACTGAAGACTTAAAATAGGGTGTGTATTTCCACAGGGCCCAAACTGAACATTTCTTTCCTTCAGTCAGGTTCCCATGGGCTACCTGCACTTCCCAAATTCTTAGTGCCATGTCCTGCCACAAGCTCTTCCTATTTCCTTGACACAAGTCTCCTCATACATTTCATATGTCATTCCAGGTGGAATCCATGTTTCCTAACTGAAAGCATGTGCAAAACGAAGGTCTACACCTGAGACAGTCCCAGCTCTCTTTACATTCAGTGGAGAAAACTAGGCAACCTAGAAAATAATTAAATTTGACCTATCTGAAGCATCTACTTTAGGACAGAATGAATCACTCTCTAGAAAGGTCTGTTTCTTTCCCTCCATAAAGTGAGTCTAGACGCTTAGCTCAGACTAGATGGCTACAGACGAATGCAGATGAATCTCGCCCTACGTGAAGTGAAGGCAGGAAGCAAGTCAGACAGACGGACAAGAGCAGTTCATGGGTGAAGAGTAAGGGGAAGACAACGCAATGGTAGTAGGCAGGGGAAACTAATTGAAGTTACAGTCCTAAGACGGTCCATTTTAGTTGAACAAACAACAGCAAAACCCTCCTAAACCCAACCCACTGTTTCCCCAGCTGATCCAGCCAGCTTTGGTGTAAGGCTGGGGCTAGGTCCTCACAGAGGAACAATGTTTGCCATCTCCTCCAGCTGGCTGGGACTCTCCCTCGCACACTGGTAACGACGATGATGATGATGACGACGACTACAACCATCAGATGGTTTCTGCCCTCTCCCTGATGGATCATAGCAATGCAATACACCTGTTTCAAAAGCCTTCAAAGGTTAAGAGGTTAAGAAACCCTGAGCTGGAAGTACAGCTCCTCAGTGACACAGACACTGCAGCCTTAAGACCCTTCAGATATCCAGGCTAAATTTCCAGGACTTAGGTCAACAAACTTCTCCGGTAAACGGGACCCTGCTGCTATTCTGTGTGCACAGAGAAGCACGCAGTCAGACATTATCTCATAAGCTTTGTAACTTTAGAAATCCAACCAAAAGAAGTAAAATACAACTTTTAAGTCAAGCCTCAACATTTTGTTTAACCCCAAGCAATTTATATTCAAGCTATTTATTTTTTCCTTAAATTAGGTGAATCTCAAGATTAAAAAAACAAAAACAAAAAAAAAACTCAAAATACTTTGAACATTTTGTTCCTAAGCGTTAAATTGAAACATTTCAGCATTTTCAAGATCAATTCTTCCGTTTTTTCCGCAATATTTTGGCATTCTAAAAATCTCCTAAAAAATCCATTTTTGATCTTCATTAACACCCTCAAAAATTCACCCAACAGTTATCTCTTGTCATTCAACATTGAGCTGAACCTGAAAACAGACTCCAAAGAACTACTAGAAAATATTTAGCATTTCTGCAAAAGTTAGGTGGCTTCCAATTACTTTTAATGAAGGCAGGGAATTTTACTCCAGGCATACCTTGTCTCCCATAACAGATTCTGCAGTTCCTGCTTGCATCTATTCCTCTGAGTCTCCCTGGAGAGTAAGCTACACCTACCACTGGGCTGAAAAACTCACTGCAGTCAATGCATGTCTCTCCACTAACTTCAGAAGGCTGGATGAGGATTTTGATTTCAATTTGAACAAGTCCATCACCACCTATAGCAAGACTCAGATCATGGAATAATACCGCTGCATGCTAACTACGCAGTTATGTTGCTACAAGCCTGGGATTGTGTTGCAGACCACTTTGAGCATGTGGACACAAGAACATGTCACAAGAAGCACCCGTGTCACGCTGTGCATTGGTGATCTACAGCAAAAATCCTTGTATGTGCACTCTTATTTCATGGGAAAGATGGCAGGAAGCAAGGTAGCCCCCACCTCAGGGGAAGAAGGCTGAGAGAGCTTGTATTTACCACTGGGTACATACACATGCACCACGCACACAGCCAGTTATTACGGAGCAGATGATGTATTGTAAATTCATAAGCTAGTTTAATCTGCAACAACGTGCTCACTTGACCTTACCCTTAGGCGCTTGTTTCTGCAAGAGGCAAGTTGCAAGTTGCCTATAAATGTTCCTAGCCATTTTTACGCTTCAGATTTAAAGACAGCATGGCACACGCTTCAGGACATGCAAGGAGATGCTCTGCCTCTGGAAGCACAGTCCTCTCCTGTGGAGCGGAGCAGTCCCTCAGGAATTGGGACAATCTTTTAGCTATGCAGTATCCAGCAGTCTGCTAAGGCATGCTCTTTGTGGAGCATGTGAATGAGTCCTAGCTTGGAGGGACCATCAAGGAAAGCAGTGGGCACCATCAGGCATATTTCACATCCTCTGTTCTCCCGAAGAAATGGCCCTGAGCTGCTGTCTTTCACCCTGCTCTATGTCCAGAGCAACTCCTCTGGAGGTGTGGGAGGTATGGACACGTATAACGGGGTTCTGGTTTGCAGGACAAACTGAATTTCAACCATGCTTTTCCACCAAAGTTTCAAAGGGTTCAACGAATCACTAACAAATATATGAACCTTACATATATGATGGTTGAAGTATATTCATATGGTTCATAACCGTGTCACGTATATGGTTACTGATCACAGCGCTGCTCTAAAGGGGAAGTGTTACACAAGGAAGCTGTATCTCGTGGTCCCACAATATTCTGGTTATTCAAATGTAGCAGCATAGCCCTGCCTTTGAGCACTGAAAAGGACATTGAGTTGACAGATTAGAAGTGAAACCGAGAGACAAATAGACCTCAAACCCAAGAACGAGGAAATACTTTTGGGGAGTATTTAGACACTAAAATTGGACCCCAGGGCAATCAACAAATAAGAACCACAGTACAAGCAAGCAATCGCAAATTGGCAAAACCAGAATTCAAAAAGCAGCTCTGTGCAATACTCTGTATTTATTCCAAGAAAAGGTCATGCTCTCCATCTTGCTTTGAAGAGCAGGCAGTGAGACATCACCGTTTTTCCAGTCCTTTCCTGTAGGTTTTTAATTGTCATTCCTTGCTCTCTTGCCTCATGCAATTTGGTTTTCCTAATTCACAAATCAGCATAAGCTAATAAAACTGTTTAAGAGACAGCAGCATTGTTCCTGTCTGAGTTGTTTCGTTGTTTGCTATTATCCCACAACTAATCCTTCAACTCAAATAAAACCGTAATTCATTTCCTCCTTTATTCTCCCACTGCATGAAATAGTTTTAGACAGGTTCAATCCTGCCCCACCGCAAATGGGAAAGGCGAGGCCCTATCTTCCTGGAGTGTATGCAATTTCAATTACCCAATGCGCATATCATCTATCATGTCAGGAAACAACTTCTAAATGATTTTCAACAGGTCTAGCTGATTTTACAAACATAAGAAAGATTTTAATGGAAAAGGAAAAAAAAAAGAATCCACAAATACAGGAATTAACTATCCTTCCAATTTCAGATTTCAAGTTAATAAAAGCTCCTCTACACAAGTCATGCCAAACTTTACCCATCTGAGAACCTGCTGACATTTTGTATAGTGTACAAAGGCTGCTTCTGAAGGGGCTGAGTCATCTGTACATTAATTGTTCCGCTAGTTTAAAAAAGACTTAAATTACAATTATACCTACTTCAAGGCTTACAGCAAAGTACTATCACCTTAGCATAAAAGAGGCTTAGTCTGCGTAAGAGTCAGGCATCACACTAGCTTCTGATTAATGTCTGTTCCTCATCTCAAGCCAACAATATCTGGAGCTCGATTCTCTGCAGCTTTGTCATGTAAACCAGCACTTCCCATGGCTTTGCACGTGGTCCACAGTGAAATGCCCAACTTCAGCATGCCGTATCCCCAGTTTGTGCAAGGTGAATAACCCCGTCCGGGTGTAAGGGAATAGTAAATCGAGCTGTCAGCACTTTGCATATCCTGCATGTTCCAAACCAGAAAAGCAGCATGCAGATCATGGGGCTCAGACAACAAAGCAATCCATCCTGCCCCACAATGTGCAGTGGGGGGCAGAACATGTACCTTGAACACATCCACAGGCTGCTCCAGCCCCATATACCTTTCCTCTGTGTGCACGCTGTTTCCAGTGCAAGTACTTACTGGAGAAATGAAGTGCTGCAGGATGGGAGCATCCATCTGCAAACAGCAGACAGAGAGGAGCAGGGTGTGGGGCCGCCGGGGTACGGCTGTGTCTCACATCCTCCAGCGCGGTAGCCAACACTGAAGAGACCGGTGATTCTGATCAAGTAGCGTAACTGTTAGTCATACAGACACCAGTGCCCCAAGAGCTGGCCTAAAGAAAGGCATTACTCGTCATTACCTCATCTATCGTAGGAATTTTTCCCGACTTAATGCTCAGCTAAAGCACCACTGACTTTAGCTTCACATTATGCAAGCAGACCAGGAACAGGCTTTGTAAGACCTACAAGTGATCAGAAAACTGATGAGGGTTCATCACCACGGGGGCAGTTTTAAATACAAAGATAGGCGAGCCTGCTCCAACTTGCACTGTCTGTTCACGCGATGCCTAATAACACCGCAAACACAAACCTGACGAGGACCTCTGAGACATTACCTTTGCACAAACAACAGCAAGCACAACCATACTCTTTATCTGTATTTCAGTAATATCCAATTTTTCCAGTAAGACTTGAGGTTAAACTGCGGTTAGCCCTGTGCTTCACTTACTGTGCCTTGTCTCTGAGCTCTCTGAGATTTTCCCCATGAAGAGAGCGCAGTGTAAGGGAGTAAAACAGCAAGCAAAGAGGTGGGCCGTGGGTGCACCACACGATGCCATCAGGTGAAAAGAAAACTAACAAGAGCATGTCTAGGCTGTTTTGTCTAAGAAAAAACAGTACAGAACTCAAAGACGAAAAATACTGTAGAAATACGTCCGATCAGATGTAAGTGACGTATTTTTAATAAAAAGCCATCATCCCATTAACATCAACATCCCCTTTTTGCCACTTTCTCATGGCTAGCAAAACAGGAATAGCGGGGAAGGGGGAAGATTTCAACACTGATTTACACTTCTCTTAGACTGCCAACTTTCCTCTTTCTCGCACAGAGGTTTTAAGTGAAAACAACTCTATTGCCTGCATCTTTGTAACACAGTCGGTCGTACAGGTCTTCCGAGTGCAAGAAATTGGAAAAAAAAATGCAAATGATCCATAATAATTCAGGCTCAGAGCCAGTAATGTTCAACAGATACAAGTAATAAAAGTAACCTCTCTGGATGCTTCTGTTCCACGGCACAGGTATTTTTCTTTTGCGGAAGCTATTATGCAAAAAACGCAGCTTAGCCACGAGGAGAGACAACGAGCCTTGGCCATACCTAAGGAACCAGAGCTCACCGCTAACTTCTCGCAGATGAGAACAAGATCAAGGGCTGTGCCTCTGTTCAACATACAGATGTCCGCCCACAGGTGATGGCCACGGCACTTCTGCAAACACAGAGTTGAAGAGGGGTCTCCAAAGCTGTGAGTCCCGAAGCTCAGCTGTGCCAAAACCAGGTGCTGAGGTTCTGTGTATGTGCAACAAGTCAAGGATAAACCACCTGAGAAGACAGCTCTGCAGGCAGCAGCCTCACCAAACGCCAGCAGAAAGGCTGGACCCTCGGCAGAGACTTTTCTGGTGGCAGGAGCAACCCCAGGGGATGTCCACCCTACCGATGCCTTGGTGCAGGTGAGGTATGAGCTGGGGCCAGGACTTCTGGTCAGCAGCAGGTTCCCAAAGCTATTTGGCTGCCAACCTGCTCAGGGCTCTCAGGGGGTGCAGCCTCACGTAGCAGGCTTGGCTGAGCGCGGCCAGAAGAGCACGAGTGGTGAGCCGGGGCCGCACGGACAGACGGCCGCGCGCACAAACAATGCCATCACGTGAGGCCCGCTTCCTTAGGAAGCCAGCCCAGAACCCACCCTTAACCTTCTCCCCATTTCCAGTGCAGCCACATCTTTTGTGCTTCTGATGCAACGTGAAACACAGCATTGTAAAACAAAGGCACTATTGACTAGGTTTTTTTTTTCAGGATTACGATGACTACACGGGCTTACAGCAGAGATTTCAGTGATTTCAACACCGAACACTAAGTAACAGGAACACCGCTTGGCAATAAATCCAGAGATTACCTGTTGAAACATTAATGGCAAACACCTTTTGATGTGGGCTGCTTTATGTGGTGCAAAAGCCAGCACCGTAATTATGCATTTCCTTTCTATGAACCTAGTATATTTAAACCTGCACTATTACGGTGGGGTGGGGTGTGTGTGTGTGTGTGTGTGTGTGTGTGCATGTGTGTGCATGTGTGTGTCTGCTTTACAGGAAATACTCCACAGCTGAGTCTGCGATTTACCAGGGTAGCTGCACGTAGTAAATCTGCAACAGGGGACCTCCGCCGTTTCATTCATTGTGCACCGAGCAGAGGGCTCAAACAATTGCCACACTTAAGACAAATGCCAGCGTGAGTCATCCCAGTTGGAGTGCAAACATGTTTGCTGTCGGGTGAGTCATAATATCACATCCTGAATTCACAAACCTGCCTATAAATAATAATTTCTGCAATTGTTGTATTTCTTTAATACAATGCAACTTGAAGTGTGATGCTGAAGCTACAGAAGCTCTCCTGACTACAAAGAACACGTTTTTCTCCTCATCCCTTTTGTTCTTGATCACATCCATCTACCTATAGCAGCAAGCTGTCTGTGGTGACTGCAGCGGTAATTACGTTATTCATACTTAGCAAAACCCAAACGTGGCACCAAATGTGTGACAAATGAGAGCTATCACCCCCCAAAAAAGTAGTAAGGGAGAACCAAGCCCAAAGCATAGACCTTCTACTTGCCGTATTTGCCTTGCCTATGAGCGCTTCTTTGATGCCCTACTTGTAACATGCTTTAGCACGTTCAGCATTCGGGTAAGAGGAACGTTATGCTGCTGTGGGACAGAGACAGCAGAGAACAGGACGAGAAATGCCTCAGCAGGGGCGTTGGAGCATTAATGTTTCAGGAGAGGCCGTGGCAGCACAGCAAGTACCGCGTCCACAGGGAGCGAAAGCGAGGTCCCGCTGCCAGGAGCTCTCAGCCTGGGTGCAGCACGCAGCCGTGGCTGCTTCACGAGAACACACCTGGTGACAAAATTAACGCACTGCAATAATTGGCAACGATAACCCACGACTGCCTTTAATTCAGGGAAGCAGCTGAATCAGAAAAGCCACGTAAGTGCCTTTTCAAATAGGGCTGAAGTTAAGTATATGACCGAATTTGTTCTGAAGAGCACTGATAAAAACGTGTGAAATCTCTGCGAGTAAGGCAAAAATAAAAAAAGACTTCGTGTAAGGTTTTGGGGGTGGGGGGGTTTCTAACTTGGCTCTCAGGAATTGATTCTCCTTTTACACGAAAGAATTCACACACATACAAATCTCCTTACATTAAATCAAGACAGTCTTGCCTTCCCCTAATTGTTTTGTAGAGTAACCGCTCAGAAGTTCATTCCTGATACCTTTCTCAGGCAAAATAAAAGGCCTTTTAGAAAAATTTTATTGCTAAAACAATGAAATTCTCCTGGGAATGACTTCGTTATGGAAATGAAGTGACAGCTTCTTTTATCTAGCCAAGCAGCAAGTCTGCATTTATAAAAGGCATTCTGTGCACAAAGTACAGTGAGTGGGAGGACATGAAAATGCTATTTTTAATCCCGATTTCAGCGTTCCTCCCATACAGATCTCCTGGAATAATAACAGCAACAACAATAACGATAATTAATAATGCCAAAAAAGGAGCATCATCTTAAAGGTGACTGTCATGTGAGAAAGGAAATTGTAGTTAACGACTTACAAGATTTAGGGACAAATGTAAGGTTCTTTCAGATACACTGGCACTGAGCCATGGATTTCACGGGATTTGAGACTTGCCCCCCTAACTTTTACACTGTAACATAAAAAAAATATAAAGCAATGAAGTTATTACTGTATGCAACATATGCTTTATCTCTACCATTTATTTTCTTGCTCCAATTGTTAGCTTCAGAAATGCAGCTATACTTGAAGTTAGTGGTGGAGCTGAGGCCGTCACTGTTTGGGTAAGCGACTGTCACAGCTTTCAGACCTGGGGACAAAAGAAAACCTCAAGGAAATCCAGGGCCAGGCGAAGTTTTCAAATGCACTGAAAACAAGGGCAGAATGCAGGTTTTGGCCCGGAGCTTGGAAAAAGACCCCCAGAAGACCCTTGTCTACTTCACTGGCCTTTGGATCCATCCCTCAAGAAACTATCACAGATCAATGATGGCGAATTAACACATGCAGAGAAAGCACGAGCCAAATCCTTCCTCCCGACCAGGAATACGCAGGCTTCAGTGGGCCTGGTACATAATTATCCAAGGGCAGAAGTTAGCCCTGATTATTGAAAGATTGTTATTCAGTTGGAATACCATCTACCAGTGGTAATTAGGACAAGCCTTTGGATTTCACACCTAATAAAAACGAACAAGAGCGAGCAGGCAGTAACAAAAGGCACGAGACGTGCGAGCACGCCGAGGCGCTACTCCAAACCTGCTGGTGCGATCGCGCTCGGAGTAGCCCCACCACTGGAAAGCCCCCGTTTCACCCCAAATTAGAGTGATCTGGGGGGAGATCATAGGTGCCATCTCTGTGGCTCTCATGCAAACACGTTGGAGCCTGGCACTGGCTCACAGCTCAGGCTGAGGAGCTCCCCTGGCACGAGCATGTGCGCTTAGCACCAGCCTTGTCCAAGGGATTTTCCCCCAGGATTTCAGTCCCGTTTCGGCCGTGCACAACCCTCACCGGCAGTAGCATGGCCCGCGTGCAAACCAGTGCCCTTGGCACGCTACCTCCCCAGTGAAAAACGCACCAGCCGACGGCTCAGGTAGGATCTGCTTTCAAAAGCTATCATTTACAGACCGTGCGGGGCACGCTTGGAGGCATTTCCGTTCCCTCGCCCTCCTACAGGATACATTTTCATGCCATTAACCTTTATTTGCCTTTTATGCGGCAAAATGCAAGCATATTAAAATATACAGTTCCAATTAGGTGCTTTGATCACCTCCATCTGCTTCATGGGAGAAGTGCGGTGGTAACAGAGGAAAAAAAACAACAATGTAGGACTGGAAGAAGTTCGCCCCCTTCTCCTTTTTTGTCCATTGCTCGCTGCCAAACGTGCTCGCTGCTGGTCACTTGCCGAGCTCACTGCCAGCGAAACGCTCGGCTGGGCAGTCACCAGCATTTAACCCTCAATAAAATTAAATCGCAATAATACTTAGCACTCATTCAGGCTTCTACATATTACAAACACCGTAGAAAAAAAAATAACAGCACACTCACGCCGTAACAACCCCGCAAGGTAAGTTGAGTATTATTCATGCCTTATGCAAAGGGGAATTTCACTGGAGAAGGGATAATTGACCTGCCCAAAGCTATGAAACACAGGTGCTCCTGTTTCCTGGTCCTCCGCTTATTCCAACAGACCAGTTTCAGCCCTTCCTGAAACTTTCAGTGAGTCAGACTCCTGCCTTCACTTCTGCCTCTCTCTGCAGCTGAAGGAAGTGAGGGAGCAGCTCCCTGCACCCAGGGGCACGAGCTGCACGTGGGGAGCGTGAGAGTGGTCCCAGGCTGTATCGCCTCGTGGAGCAGCAGCATCGATGGCAGCGGCAGCCCTCCTGTTTCCACCTCCCTGTGGCCAGCAGGGAGGAGCTACAGAGAAGAATTTGGTCTGCAGGAACATTCTGAGCTCTTTCACTCAATGTCTCAGTCTCTGTGGATGCCTTCTCGTCCTGGAGCAAGGACAGAATGGGACTTAGCCACGGATGTATACTGCATGTATTCCCTCTCCCTTCCATTTAACTGCAAAAAAAGGCTCAGGTTAAACAACCAAAGGTTTTATCCTGGATGTCACTCGGCTTCGTAATTGAGCAATGTGAATACCACAGTAAAACCCTCTGATGTTTCCCATCTGGGTTCACCACAGCCGAGGCCGCAGCAGCCTGCTTGGTCACTCCCTTTGGCATGCAGTGTTTTAACCACCTTTGAGGTGAAAGCCCCAGTGTCACAGGCTGGACAAGAGAACCATGCAGTCAGAGATCCCGTTACAACACCAGCTGTTCATCTGCACTCCCACGAATAGCCACGGCGTAGGTGGGATCCAACTGCACTTGCGATGTCAGAACTCACAGTTTTTCTACCTGAAAAAGATCTGCACCCTCATGAGCAGCAACACGAGCAAAGCAGTCACCTTACCTGCTAGCTGTGTGGATGTAATTGTCCCAGATTTTTTTTTTTTTTTTTGAAAAGGGGGCTTTTACTGGCAAAGCTCATCTCAGTTCACAAACCAAATAAGCCCTACCTTTGATCAAAGCGATTAGACTGGAAAAGCGTTTGAATGTGTTGATCAGCTCCCGAGCTAAGACAAGGCTCCAACGGAGGGGTTTATCTCAGCTAACTTCTCACTTTTAACCATGTTTAGTTGGGTCAGGGCCAACGTGGTGTAACCAGATCCTCAGCCTGAGCTGCAGGTTTTGATTGCACCGAAGCGTCAGCTCGAGCCAAAGCCTCTTTGGCTACCTCGCCTCAGATCGCTCTCGCCCCTGCAGATCGGCAGATGAGCTCGGCGGTTTAAGGGGATTAGCTGTGCTGAACGGCTCTGCTCCGGCCACGTCTCGTGTCCGCAGCACTCGGGCTTTGGTCTGCAGTGATCTCACATTCAGCTGCCCCGAGAGGTTTTGCTGCAGCTGGCTGAGGACAAACACGAGCTGTCCCCAGGCCTCGGTGGAAAGACGGGCTTGCAGCTCAGGCTGGGTGGGCATCCCGAGGGGCTCAGTGAGCCAGAAGTGTCTGCAGAGAGTGTCCCCCTTCTCTAGCACCAGGGTTCTGGGTTGGCTTGCCACTGCAGTTTGCGACTAGGATGAAAAACGGCACTAAAAGGTGTTTGGGTGAGGATGGTCACAGCTGAACAACGCATTTTCTCCGAATGCCAATAAATAGCGCTCTTCACCGTCCACGTTATTTTCAGTGGTCCAGTCTCCTTGTTCATATTTTTTCAGTGCATTTTACAGTGGCAGGAAGGCTCTGCCTTCTGCACAGATGTATGCCTCTCAGGAGAGGTTAATGTCCCTAGGCCTGCCACCCGCTGGATGCTGCCTTCTCGTGGCTTCTTAGGCAAAATTGTAAGAACCAGTGCGCAGCAAAGCAGTGCTTAAACCGACACCAGCACGGTGCGCTCTTGATGCCACCTACCTTGGCCACCTGTCTTAGGCTGGGAAGAGCAGCCTTGGCCGTGCCAGAGCCCCTAGCACCCGAGAAGCCTCGGCTCCGGCAAATTTCTACCCAAAGGAAACGATCGCATCTTCCCGGGGACAGCGCAGCCGGCGCTCAGCCGCTCCTCCCAAAGGCAGCAGGCAGAAGTGCTGGATAACATAATCGGCGTGAAGTTGTAACAATGTGGGAGAATGTGGCAATTCATGGAAAATGTCATCGACCAAAAGGCAATTAGCAGCGAGTCTAAATGCAGAAGCAGAAGGGAGTGGTTTCCTAACAAAACAAGCCTTGTTAAAAAATAAAGGAGAAAAAAAACTCCTAAACCTTGCTTTCCTCAAAAAAGCAGCATTCTCAGGAGACTGAAAGCATTTGAAAAAATACTTCTGGGAAGCTTTCTGTAAAGATTATTCTTTACAGACAGATTTGGCAGCCCTTTCTGCTCTGTCTCCTAATGCCGTTGAGCATAACTATGTTAAGTCAATAAGCAAAGCCACTCAAAGTTTTTTTGAGGTTTTCTAGGCCAAGAGAGGAAGCAGTGAGATAGGAAAGTTTTCAGAAGTGGGAGTTGTGCCTGCCTTGCTTCTAATTGTAGTGAAACTGTCAACCTCTGCGTTGTGTTTCAAGACTTTACACTTCAAAATCATTCCCTCTGTGCTTTGAATTGCTATACTTTTAAGCTAACTACTTCTAAAAGTGCCGTTTAAAAAAATGACATCTTCAACCACATTTAACATTGTGAATAAATCTGAATTTGCAAAGTCTCGTTGGGTCCCTGCAAAAGTGCAGATTTTTTTTTATCATACATGACAGCCAATCTCTTGGAAATGATTTCTGCAGGAATTTAGTTTAAATTACTTCATATCAAGACATTTAAGAGAAAATGTGTTTTTCTTTGTTATAAGCTAAAAATAACGGTGTCCTTTTTACCTCAGATTAAAGAAAAAAAACAACAACCACACTCAAGCAGCAAGCACCATTGAAACCAATTAGTAATCTTACAACCTAAAACCCTACCTACGTGCAGGCATGTATTAATCGCATTTCACAATGAGCTTCAGGCACACGTGGCCAAAAATAGTGAACTAGGATGAATTGCTTTATCTCTTGCGCGCAGCCAGAAAAGAAAGTGAGTCCATGTACTATGGTGAGAGTGATGGGTGTTCAGTGCCCTTGCAAAGACGTTCCCTGCCCCTGAGCCCAGGGAATTGCTCCAATCAATGCCAGAATGGTAAATTCATAGATAAACCAACGTGCTACATTTCTCTTTACTGCCCAGACACTATCAAGCAAGGATAGAGATGCCTGCAGAGCAGGGAGCTGAGGAAGCCCAGCACTTTCCAAGTCTCCCTGCAGATACTTGAATTTTAGGGTAATTAGAAGGCCACGCTCCTTTCACTCCGTCATGAAATAGAGTATTTATGTTGATTTGGCTTTAATGATTTTAAATTTCAGAAGGACAATTTCAGAAGAGTAAAGACAGTTAGTTTCAGTAAGACTTGGGTGTGTTCACAGCCCATTGCTCAATGTAGTTAACCCATTCAGGGTAAATGTTTACTGCTAAATAGTTGGGGGAGATGGCAAACAAGCATGTAAAGCAGTTGAGAGTGCTGGCTGACAGTGAGATAGAGTCACTGCAAGCCTCAGCGAGGTCCTACCTTCTAGCTAGTGTGACAGTGCCCAGCACAAAGAAGTCCCAAGACTGACTCAGGCCCCTGCGTAACACTCTCCCCAAACAGAAAATTATACCGTACCTCGTGGGGCTGAACAACTTTGAAGTATTATCTTGAGGTCTGCCAAAGTTCGAGGTGTTCCAGATGCCAGGTTTCAATTTAAGCTAATCTATTTTTCATATCCTTCTCCTGGACTCTCGTTTCTCTCGTCTAAAGGAGGACAGCACCGTGTTTAACCCCAGTGAAAAACTCTCCTATTGCTCACGAATGACTCCCCCTCGCAGCATGCAAGGTTGCATCAGTTGCTTGCTAAGGGAAGTCCCACCCCACTCTTTGCTCACTGCGTGAAGGGCACTTGGCTGCACCAGGCTGAGGTGCTACAAACGTGCTCCCATGTTAGCACAGGTTATTTCTGCACCGAGGAAGCCGGGGAAGACGTGGCCTCCCCTCTACGTTCCTCTCACAGGCTCCTGCACCTCCAGCTTAAGACCCATCACCACTTCCCCACACGCGGATATGATTCCTCCCCGTCCCTTCCCCTCCAGCAGACCTAACCAGACAGGAGCGATGCTGGCAAAGCGCCTCCTGTTCCAAACTCTGGCCACCAGCTCGTGCAAGAGGTGAGGAAACACAGTCGCGTCACACGGGAAACAGCTGAGCTACAGCAAACAACGGCCAGCGGCAGTTTTGAGTAACCAGCCAGCGCCCAACCCCATCCCCGTTTCCCCACGAGGATGCTGCCCTCCGCCCGCTGCCCCTGCAGAATTCAGCAGGGCCGGATCGGGCTCTCGGGTGCCACGTGCCTGCCGCACCGGTCCGGCAAACAGCCCCATCAGATCGTTCCCACAGCACGCAGATCTCTTCCTGGCTTGCCGCAAGGTGAGTACAAAGTTTTTGCTAGCCTTGCACTTTTTTTTTTTTTTTTCCCTTTCCACGTCATGTGAATCACTCCCGTTTCCCAGCATCAAGGAGTTAATGGAAGAAAGAACTACCGTGGCATGTGCTTCGTGCAAGGGTAAGTGGATTGGCCAGCTATCAAAGCAGATTGTTAAATACTGCAATGAGCTCCTGATTTTTTCCCCCGACTGCAATAAACGTAAGGATTTAATGCGGCCGTAAATTTAAACCTAGACCACATCTGCTGATAAAGCAAAGTCTTTGTACTTGCACAACTGCCGTTAACAGTACACAAAATACTTAAATTTCATGATTTCTCCCACATTCAAAAGCTGACCTGCAGTCAGCTCGAGGCGGCCAATGTGAACTGCACGCTCAGCAGAACTGCACATTAAAGATGGGGGAAAACGGAGGTTGTGTTATACTACAAAATTAGACTGCTAAGAAAGTGAATCGTTTGTGCAACTGCTAAGTTCCTGGAGTGTTTCGGGCACCACTTCACCACACCAGATTAAACCATTTCTGCTGTGGTTCTCATCCAACAGGCAGCGCTGGGTGACAGTCGCGTCGTTTGTCTCCTTCCTCGCAGGCACGAGCAGAAGTGGGGGCCTACAGGTCTCTGCCACACTCTGCTATTAAACTTTTCGTTGGAATTAATTGAGGCTACTCTGCTATTTGAAGCATTTTACATCCCTGCAATAGCATTAATAGCTTGGAAGAGAGTGTATGTGTTGATGTACGTTGTTTCTTCTCCTGATCTCTTGGGAACTTCAGCTGTAGACTTTGGCCATCAGCATTCATGCTACTTTTCAGAAGATAACTGAATTCTGATATAGTGATCTAATTTTAACTTATTTCTTGGCAAGATACTCTCTCCTTATGTGCATACATGTCAGACATGGATTCTGTTTCAGCAGCGTTCCCTTGGTTAATTATTACCAAACCATTTGAAGGTTTCTCCACCGCAAGTCAGGTGTAAGCAGCTGGGACCTACCTAACAGACTCAGTCCCTGAACAGTTTCATTTTGAATGGTGTAAGTGACCTTCGACCAACTAACTTCCTTGTTGGTTCATGCCCAGCTCTAAACTCCCCAGAGGAAGGTAACCCCGAGAAGCACCTCTCCCAAATCCACTAATCTCCTTTTTGAGACTCCTTCCTATTGCAAGCCTGCCCTAACTGCCCTACAGGCGTGAAATCCAGCCCGGGATGTGACAAGCAACTCTTTCTACCATCTGTATTATCATTATTGCTATGAAAAAACTATTAATAACAGCAAAATGATCTCATTTACACTGCTAGCAAATCTAATTTTCATATGTATAATCAACAGAATTATGCATACAAACAGACGGTTACTCTTTCATCCTGGGCTTGGAGACACAAAAAAGGAAGCGTGTTTCATAGTTGGCCCCATGGCATCTACACCTACTCCTGCAACCTCAAGTTAAGCAGAAGTCTGCGGCATCCCAGCTTCTTTTCAGTTACCCAGTACTTTCCCAACCCAGGACTAGTTTCTTTTTGAAAACCAGCCTCTGATACAAAATTCACATCCAGATTTCAAAGACCTAACTGTGTTGTAAGGTCCACGTTAGATCGTGCTCTGTTGCATGCACAAGAATCAAACGAGAATTTTGGGTGCTTCAAGCTCAGAACTTGTGAATCCCATGCAGGGTCACCCCTGAGACGGAAGAGGCTCTCTGCAATAAACACATAAAAATGAAAGTTGGATCTCTGGGTTGAGAAGAAGGGCAGTGATTTTGCGTTGGAATTGCACACACCCCACCTGCTGGCTTTTCCAAAGGCTGAGAATTGAAACAGCAGCAAGGCGAGCTTACCTTTTCATTGAAGGTACGTACTGAACAATGCCTGAGCGCTCGGTGCTTTACAGAGAGGTGGGAAACAGCAGCCTGTCCCAGCCGAACCGCAAAGCACCCAGACCTGACAAAGCCGCTCGGAGCCAACAGCGGTACGAACGCGGGTCACAGTCTGGTGAGAAGAACATGCTCCGGCTGGCAAAGGTCTGGGTTGCGCTGTGCCGCTGCCGCAGGGCCCGCCTGGCTGCTGTGACACGGGGCAGGTGGAGGGGTAAACGTCCAACGCAGCGCGTCAAGGGCTGCGGAGCTGCATCTGCAGCAGAGACTTCGGTCAGCGCTGTTCCTCCGCTGGCCACGGCAGCGCACGCGGAGCACAGCCACCGTGATTTTTAATGCAAGAAGGCTGCACGCCGCTTTGGTGGAGGAATTCACAACCGTCTTCAGACACTGAGTCAAAAGGGGAACTGGAGTCACGTGGCGGCAATCAGGATGTTTGATCACGGCGAATTAAAGAATTTGCTCCGCGCTGCTGAAAGCTACCCAAAGGCAGTGCAATCTCCTGCTCGTCTGGTAGTCTGCGATGCTTTCACAGCAGGTGGAAAAAGTACCGAGAGCACATCCAGTTCACCCTCACCAGTGCTAACAGCAGCTGGGAACACCTGCTTTGCCACTGGAGTGCCAAACGGTGACTCTGACAAATTAGTAAAGTGAACATGTCCCCACTGCATTTACAGGGCAATCAGGCAGAGTTCCCTCGTTCATTTCTAACCCCACAGCTGCAGACAGGGACTCACTGAGCTGGCCACCACGACGTAAATCCACACTTTGACCGGTATACAAACATTGAGATCTGTCCACACACCATTTCAATGTGAACCACTTCTCCTCAGGTATTTCACAGACACTCAAGCTATTACTGACAACGTTATTGAAATACGTGCTGGTTCTGCAATGTGGATTAGGGGGAGTCCCAACCTTCTGGGATTATTATCCTTGATTTCAAATGAGTCTCTTTGGAAGTGCTTGGTATTAACACACTAGTGCTTTGTCACAAAGACACATAATAGATGTGATTTCTAGCAAAAGCTGAAATCACAGAAATTTATTTGCATATAGTGTCAGAGCTGCTTTGGAAACAGACTCTTCAGTTATCTATGATGTTTGGAGGAATTCGCAGTTGCAGAAAGAAAAGAGTATTTTTCCTTCATCTATTACTATCTTCACCATCGGCCAATTCTGCTCTCGCATCCAGTGCCACTTCAGCAGCATGGCCTGGGACCAAACAGGGAATGATGTAACACCACCTGCCTTCTAAGAAATCACAGAGTCATAGAATCATTAGGTTGGACAAGACCTCCAAGATCATCTGGTCCAACCATCCCCCTACCACCAATATCACCCACCAAACCACGTCCCTAAGCACCACGTCCAACCTTTCCTTGAACAGCCCCGGGAATGGGGACTCCAATGAAATTAAAAGTCCAATTTTCAAATACTAGATCAAATTTCTTGTTAAAATATTGTCTTTACTCAAAGCATTTAAAATCTACCATTTGATAAGAGGCTGCTTTTGCTGTTGACCCCTTGTTTCCATTTTCTGTGCTGAAGTTGTGAAGGCATAGTACGGTTCTGAGCTACACACCAGCCAAAGAGAACAGTGACGTGAAACCGGTATTTGTGTTTTGTCAGTATTAGCAAAGGTGTGTCTGCACAAAGCCGTGATAACTGTCAGCACCTCAGAGCAATTTAGATCTCTGCCTGTCTGAGTACCAGAAAATCTTCAGAGCTGCAGATCTCTGGTTTCTGAGTGCTAATATCTCAATAACTTCAGCTACATAAGACCCCAAATTAAAATAGCATATTCATCAATTTCTTGGAATCAGCCGCAGTTTGGATGACACATCATTCCAGCGCTCGGCTCCTTCTGGCCGCAAATGCATCCTAGAGGTCTTAAAACTCAGCCCTTGTTCAGCTCCAACTGGAGCTGGACCAAGCGTCCAGCGCTGGCATCGGACCCAGTGCAGTGCCAGAGCATTTCAGTAACTAACCCAATAGTCTAGCAGACGTTTTCAGGAACCCTGTGCAGAAAGCACCTCTGCCAACAAGGTTCAGCGAGCTTTCTGCTGGGGACTCGGGCAGACGTATCGGATGTCAGCTGGTATGTTTATCTTCTTTAAACACTGAACTGCCTTTCAAATAAAATCTAACAGGACAGATTACTGGTTTAATGCTAATGGAAACTGATCAAAAGACTCTAGATTATTTGGCTGCCTTGCCTTAGAAACTTTTCCTGCTTTAGTTTCCATGCAGAATACATCAAAAGAGGATGCCTATCAATGGAGACCCTGTAAACTAAGCATGAATGGAAATAAGGAAAACTACACTTAAAACTGGGTTGTAGGTAAAAAACATCAGAAACCCCCCAGGCTTTAAGGATTAGCTCCACACATTTTCACAAGAGCTACTTTGGAAAATAAGAGTTAGGGACCTACTCCATACAGCACATTTGAAAACGTTGTTCCTTATCTACAAAAGGATTTTTTTCCTCAGTTTCCATCATGGTTCATTTGGCTAGAAACAAAAGTGGCTGGCATGCTAGCGTAAAAAAGACACAAGTAAACACTGTCACTTTAAGCACTTG
This sequence comes from Cygnus olor, assembly GCF_009769625.2. NCBI lineage: Eukaryota > Metazoa > Chordata > Aves > Anseriformes > Anatidae > Cygnus > Cygnus olor. Next base: position 53,921,286 of record NC_049170.1, read on the forward strand.
AAGCGAAGATAAACAGCAATGGTCAAACTTCAACCAGCCAGCTCAGCTCTGTCTCCGTGCCTCTTTGAAGGGACGATGGCTGGGGACCACCTGGACCAAAGCTGTCCATACATTTAAACGCAGGAACGCTTTCACGATTGCAAGGCAGAACAAATATTTCTTTTTGTCTGAAGACTTTTTAGAAAACATGTACAGTGACTACAGAGCAGGACATAGATGCCTGTTAACAAAGCCAGCAACAATTACTGCTATGTCTAAGAATCAACAAAAAAAACACATACCAGTGTATTCCAAAGGCATTCGCTCACAAAGCAAACTCAATCCGCACAAGCCCCCAGCAGAGAAACCCGATAGTATCTCATGATTTACATCTCTCAGCAGGTTGTACTGGGTCCTCCAGATTCCGGGCTTGCCTTTGAAAGCAATTAAGTTTCTAGCACTTCTGGGAGCGACAAAAGCTCTCGCTATGAAAACCTGCATGCTGCACTCTCGCTGAGTCTGCAGCCTGGCAGACTGAAACAACGGCACCGGCACCGAGAGAGGTGCGAACTTCCCCCACTTGACTCACTGGGGAGCGCGAGTACGCGAAGGGCCACCTCCCCGTGCTGGAGCCATTTCGGAATTGTTCCTTTGTCCAGCATCCAAGCAGCCAGCTGGGGCTGGGGCTTTGAGAACATTTGCAGAGCCCCCTCTCAACCGGGAAAGAAAAATCCCTTTCCTCACCAGCCCGCACTCAGGAAACCATGCAAGCGCAGCTAGTGCGAACTATTCCAATTACTCAGCAAGACTGAGTACCCTTACTTACATTACAGCATGTCCAAAAACCGTGACGAAACCGAGGCCCTGCTGCGCTAGGCTCTGTGCAAACACACATTAGGAGGCAGCACCTGCTCCACGCAGTTCACATTTTCTGCGGAGTAAGCCGTACCTAAGGTAACGTAAGGGCAAGAAGCACGTGTACGACAGGCGCCTCACACAACCGAGTACGAACGCTGCCTCTGAATTACCATAGTACAGCAGCGCCGTCTGATCGAAAACAGATCTGTGATATGCCCCCGGCTGAATGAAACGGCTCCTGAACACCCCTGTCCCAGCAGCAAAAACACCACGATGCCTGCACAAGGACAGCCCAAAGCAGCTTCTCATCGCCGTGCTGCTTCTCGTTTTACTACAACCACAGACAGATCTTGTGAAGACAGAGCTAGAGCGGGGCTGAGGAAGGCGACACGCTGCAGCGGCTGCCCGTGCCCTGCATCTCAGCCCCGAGCCAGCCCTCCTTGCAGGCAGTGTGCTTGAGCTGCCTCTGCCTCACCGCAAGGCACCCTGGCACAAGGGCGCACGCAAGGACAGGCACCAAGGGGCTGCTGTCACGCTGAGAGTTCACACACAGTTTATTCTGTGGTGAACGTGTGAAGACTGGCATTTTCTCACATGCCAGTTTACTTCTGTGCCTCAGACTCTGCGTGTTTGGTTGTCAGAGTTGCTGAATACTCCGAACTCCAGATGAAATCAGCTGGGGCAATGCACGCTCAGCACCTCGGGAAGCTGCCAGCAGGCCTTCTGGTCGTTTTCATTTTTCACTTACCGGTGTATCCGTTTCCTCTGCCACACAGTAAGACACCCAACTCCTTGAACAAGCTCGGTGGAAGTAAGAGACACAGATCGTTTCACATATCGACGTTTTCAAAATGATTTAAACCTAGTTATGAGAGCTCACCTGGCTCTATTTCCTCGCTGATAACATCTCTGGTTTCATGGCCGTATTTTCTTGCATCTTTTGCTCACCTGTTGCTGTGCAAGGGCTTACAAATACAATACTTCAAATTTCTGCCAAGATTGGCAGAGAATAAGTTAGAAAAAACATTTTCCCTCTTATCTCCTTTGGCTAAAGTTGCAGTCATTTTTAACAACCAGAGGTAAGCGCTTTTGGAGACAGAAACACGTTTAAAGAAGCATGCAGACAGAAGTGTAAGGCGCTTTAGTGTCCTTTAAACCCTCATCAAAGTGCTCTAACGTCTTTGGACAGAAAGCACTGAGCAACTGCAGGCTTGGTCACGAACAGTTCATTACACACACAAAGATACACAGACCCGTCAAAAATGCTACGTTTGCAAAATTAAGAACTAAGAGACAAGGAAATACCAGGAAAATGGCCAATTATGCAACATTTCATCTTGTTTAATTTTACGATCGCAGTATTTTTTTCCACAGGAAATGGTGCCATTCATTGTATAGTAGGGCTGGTGTTACTGAATAAGCAGTACTCGGCGTTTTGCTTCATTCTCACTATTAAAAATGGTCCCAAGCCTTTTTTATATCTCTACTTCAAACCGTGCTTTAAAGACAGAACAAGCAATTCCCTCATAGGTTATTTTCTGGCTGTCACCATATTATCTAACTGCTTGATATACTAAAATTAGTCCTTGTTCACAACACCCCTGTGAGAAGATTTTTTTCTTCCCCATTGCACAGACTCCAAGAGATTGAGGTTGTGGACAAAGGTCCCTTCCAAACCCAGCTATGCCATTTGAAGAGGTTTTCCTCCCACACACATGCTCGGCACCAGCTGCCCCTCTTCCTGTGATGACTGTCTCCCTTCAGAAGCGCTAGCAGTCTGGTATAAAAGCGTTTTGCAATCCCTTATGGTGAAAATAAACTGAAGAGGCTACAAACTACTCTTTACGCTCGCCTATGCTACCCCAGTTTTGCCTCCACCCGGCAGGGGAGCATTCACCTCCCCAGGGCAGGCCCAAGAGGTTCATTTCCAAGGGGAGGTGCAGGGAGCACGTGGGAGCTTGTGCTGACATGGGCACAACCAGGATGCCCCATCCCTGGAGGCGTTCAACGCCAGGCTGGATGAAGCCCTGGGCAACCTGGTCTAGCGGGTGGCATCCCTGCCCACGGCAGGGGGGTTGAACTGGATGGTCTTTAAGGTCCCTTCCAACCCGAACCATTCTGTGGTTCTGTAGCTATACCTACCTACAGGTCAGTATCATTGCAGGACTGAACCTTTTAAATGCAGCAAGCAGACCTCTTCCACGGGAGGCACTGGAGTAACTGCAAGCAGGAACAGAGGACAGGGCTTCACGTGAACTAATGCTGCAGGGTTAAGACACATCATTTGCATCCACAGATATGTGCTGACAGCACAGGGACAGCAAGACTAAGAGGTAGGAACAGGTGGAAATACATGTGTCCATACAAGATATTTCTGCCAGACGGATACTTCTGGTATCCTCTTGGAGGTTATTTCACCACCACAGAGGTGCTGGAACAAACGGCTTGAATGATCCTCATCCACTTCCAAGCAGAGTTAAGACACTCTAAACAGACCTAGCAGCAGTTTAAACTAAACTGTGTGGTTTCACGCCAGGGTTTTTGCTCTGATGCAGAGGGGCAGCACTTGCATAATTCATTCTGCTGTCTCAGTATGGGGCTGTATCAAGCACTTGGGCTGTAAAAAAACAAGTGGAGGTGGAACAGTCCTGTATCTTTTCACCAAGTAGGACATGCAGCATCCAACTCCAGCTTCAGTAATCAGAAACTCCATCCTCCCAGAATAGAGATTTCCTTCTGACCTTCTTTCTGTGCTTTCAGTCCCACTGCTTCCCTTCTCAGACTTTTTACCTGTTTCCTCCTGGATCCTCATCTTAATCCCAATCAATCCATCCCTGACAGCTGCACCAACTCCAAAACGCTGTCCCCACGCTTGGTTCTTGCAGCCATAACTGCCCTCACCTCTTTGTTCAGATGTCCTCCACTCCTCAATGTCCTCCACTCCTTCTCCTGAACATGCCCTCCATAGATTCTGTTCTCTCTGCATCCCTTCCTTCTGCTCCAGCCTTTCTGGGCAACCAACAGCTTTGCTGAAAACACGAGGGGACAATCTCCTTCTCTCACATCCTGTGCTCAGGACCACAGCACTCCCTCCTCAGGAGACAGATGCCACATTATCAAACCAAGCCTTTCAGCTTTAAAACACAGCACGCTCGGTGCAGCGCTACCTAACGATCCCCTGCTGTGTAGCCACAAAATGGCACACTTCTGAGTTTATAAACTGACTTATCAGAGAAACCTTTTCCTGCAAATGAGAGGCAGATCCCTAACACCAGGGCACCTCCACAGCCAAATTTCAAATACATATCCCCAAGTGTAAAGGTGCTACACAGCTACTCAATGAAACATCTGGCCTATTTTTAAAAAGGGTACAAAAAGTGATTTTCTGTATCTTGTTCTCAAGACAACCTGAATCATTCATGCTGAAATGTAAAGAATCAACTTGAAACAGCCACTGAGTTTGGAAAAATGTCACTTCAAAAGGTTATCCTGGAAAAATACTAAATGTTGTGCAGTGCTGATTGGAGGCAGTTCAACCAGCTTTTCTTACATTACCTGCTATTTCCTACAGTTATGACTGAGAAAGGCCCCTAAACAAATCCATGATGCAGAATAAAATTGAAAGATCATAAGCTCCGGTGGTGCCTGGACATATCTCGACAAAGAGAAATGCAGGCTCTAATAAAAATGATGCCTAGTAACGAAGCAATAGATGGTGAATGCAGAAGCCAAGTCATCGCTGTCTGAAGAAATTTTTTGATTCAGATATGCAAGAGACAGGAAATCCAAGTGTCACAGTCACAGCCTTTTTACAAAAATTAGGAGGAAGTGTTGATTGGTTTCTATAGACACAAACATTGATATTCACACTAGAATCAAACAATTATTCTTATCACTGGAAGCAAGGTCGAACTCTGATCATCATAGTTCACCAATCCGACAGAAAGACAGCAAGAAAATCCTTTTGATACATAGCCTTCGCCATACACGAGTCAGATGATTCAGCTGCCAGAAAGCAAATAAAATTACTTTAAAACAAACATTTAGGTCTTTCTTTATAAAAACATGTAGCTTTTCAGCAGATGACTCAAATGTGAAAGTTTGTGGTCTTTGCTCCGGTAGCTGGGTAGGCTGTATTCTGATCTGCTACGTAAATGACTCAAGTGTTTTTCATCTGCTAGGGTGTGAGTTGCACTCCTGAACCCTCTGTAGAAGGGACCACCACTGCTGCTGAGCCACAGACGAGGAGAGCAATGAGGTATGAAACTTCTTTTCCCCCCCAGGGGACTTCCATGATGCGACAGAGCAGTTGTAAAGGCACTTTCTCCTCATGTAAGGCTTCTGAAATACAACAAAAGGCCTACCTTACTAATTGTATTAGTAAGCCATGAGCCAGCAATGTGCCCTTGTGGCCAAGAAGGCCAACGGTGTCCTGGGCTGCATTCAGAAGAGTGTTGCCAGCAGGTCAAGGGAGGTGATCCTGCCCTTCTGCTCAGCCCTGGTGAGGCCACACCTGGAGTCTTGTGTCCAGTTCTGGGCTCCCCAGTACAAGAGGGACATGGACTTCCCGGAGAGTCCAGCAGAGGGCTATGAAGATGATTAGGGGACTGAAGCATCTCTCTTATGAGGAAAGGCTGAGAGAGCTGGGCATGGCCTAGAGAAGGCTGAGAAGGGATCTCATCAACATACACAAGTATCTTAAGGGAGGGTGTCAAGAAACCGGGGATGGACTCTTTTTGGTGGTGCCCAAAGAAAGGATGAGAAGCAGCAGACATAAACGGAAACACAGGAAGTTCCAGCTGAATGTAAGGAAAAACTTCTTTACTGTGAGGGTGACAAAGCGCTGAACAGGTTGCCAAGAGACTGGTTGTAGAGTCTCCTTCTCTGGAGATATCCAAACCTGTCCAGATGCCATCCTGTGCAACGTGCTCTAGGTGACCCTACTTGAGCAGGGGATTGGACCAGATGATCTCCAGAGGTCCCTTCCAACCTCAACCATCCTGTGATAGTCATCTGTGATACGACGGACTACATCTACACCGGGAGAACAAGAGGTGTAGCTGCCATACTTGTGTAACCACAATGAGAGCTCGAGCACAATGAAAGCCTGTGCATTTTGTTACCCCATCCAGACACAGATCTAATGTTACTGACCGCTGTATTGAGTTGCACTTCCTGGCTCTCACCCATCTGAGTCAAACAAACAAGTTCTGCAAACAATAATGCCTTGTTTTCTGCATTCCCCCATTATATGGGTCTGTTATGTAGACCAATCTGAACTTTTTCCTCCACTGGCCAGGTAAATAAACATTGGGAAGCACCAGAACACATGCAGTGCAGGCCAGGCTTTCCTGGTAACCCTAACGACTCAGGCAAGATCGAAGAAGAAGCAAGGAAGAAGGAAACCTTCCTCCAACTAGAGATGAATGAATCCAAGCCAAACCAAGAGCAATCCAGCAAACAGCCTCACAGTGGGAATCCACCCAAATCCTTTCACTTCCAAGCAGAACTGTTACAAGGAGGAGCAAACCAAGTCCAGAGAGATGTTTATTTTCTGAAAAAAGACTAGCTGTTCAGATCACAAGACATACATGTGGATGGCCTGACTTTTATTTCATGGGGTGTACTGGAGTTAATGTTGATTTACATGGGTCTTGGATACGCTACCTGATAACATCTACACCATCTCAGTGTCAGGCACTTCAGAAATGTCACTGGTTGAGGCAGGTAAGTAATAACAACTCTCCCTCCTTGTCATTAGTATCATCCTGATTTTCCCTTAAGTCTTCCAGGAAAATCAAGATATATGGATCTCTCATCTTGACAATTCATCCATCTCTAGACTACACCGCAAGGCTCCGTAACAATCCATTTTGGCTAGCAGAGCAGTAAACAAATGTGGAAAAAATCTCACTGACTACTGAAGAAATTCAGGGCAAGAAAAAACCCAGAAGTACCTGGACTGTGCCCAGGTCTCCTCACAGCTTTATGATGAAGACTGTTAAGAAGCAGAGGACCTGCTTTGATTTTAAATACCCAACTTCTTAAGTGTAGCATGAAAGAAATGTGAGGTGTGAGGAAGATTACCATCAGCATCATGCAAAAGCAAGCACTCTGGAACAAATCCATTTGAGTTTTTCTAGGTTGATGGAGCTACATCAACTTACATCAGAGAGAATGTGCCTCACTGCATCTCAAAGAACACCATTATTTAAGGTTCAGATGGTTACTGACTTTTCACAACAGATACCCTAGAATATTTGTAAGTTTGGAAAGGAAAATCTCAATGGGCAACCTACCCAGAAGCTCTGAGACAGGCATAGGACAGGAGATCAAAGAGCTCTGAAGAAAAGGGAGGTTTTCTGGAGTGAGGGTGAGCATCTGAGAAAAGCACTCTTGAGTTTGAGATCGTGCTCACTGTGGTACAGAACAGGTCTGGGCTCTTCCACTCCTCCAGCTAACACAGAGCAGGTCTGAAGGAGGCGAATGGCATCACCTGTCATATGTGGAACACAAAGGTGTTCACAACTCCCTGATCACAGAAGACAGCCCTGGGTTTAGCCTCTGGCCTCCACGCTGTAAAGCAGTTCTGAAAACTGTACAGAGAAGACAGAAATCTGGGACAAATGGCTTGTGTTTGTTACACATATTTTTACTTCAGGTTTTGTGTTTTTTTGTATGACATCCCTGGAAGAAATAGTTCATGTAAAGGGCCACCTGAAGGTCTGAGTCTTTTTACAACCAATATTTAAATTTGGAAGGTGAGTCAGCGATTGACAGAAGGAGAAAATAAAAAGGAATTTGCATAAATGTAAGCATCATGAACAAGCACTGTTGATCTTTCTTTTTTTTTTTTTTTTTTTAAATAACAAAACAATTCTACCAAGTGCAGAAAAGAAACGCAAGGGGTAAGCTGCAAGTTAGAGGACTGGACTTTATGAGTTGATACACAGACCGAAGTCTGTTCCACAGCCCTGGGGCAAACTTCACTCTCTCTGAAGCAGTAATTTAGAAGCAGAAACTGCTCACTGACATGTCACTGTCTCGGAGTGCATAAATCCTGCTAGTCCGGGATGCAAAACAGCTGAGATAACTGAGCTGCCATCACGCTGGAAAAATGGGAGCGGAAAGAGCAACTGAGTGACATTGGTACAAAACAAAAGCATGGGGGAAGGATTTAAAGTGTGATCTAGAGGACAGAATAGCTGCTTAGGATTTGGGAAACTGAAGTCAAAGCATGACATCACCAAGCTCTTACGTACTGCTGAGCTTGTCCTTCTGTACAACTACAAAACAGGAATAACACCAGTTGCCTAACTCATATGCAGATATGGGAATAAAAACATAAAGAAGAGCGGAGCACTCAGACGTCAGGCTCACAGCTCAGTGAAGAATGCTTCTCTACTCAAGAGGAGCCTCCACCTCCCAAAGAAACATAATTTTGAAGTGGTTGCACCACTTGCTTAAAAATGAAGCCACATGCTTAATCTCTGGGCCAGAGACTCAGAGAGACAGATTTTGTGTTTACTTTGGCACTAACTGATTAAAATAATTTCCTTGTTTTCACGATTTTCCCACAATTTCAATTATACACATCTAGATTTATTGCATACTTAAGAAATATTGTTGAAGGGAACATGTCCATAAAAGTTCTTATTTCATCCCACTGAAACCTGAAATTCTCACTAAGACACAGACCGAAGGATTTCAACGCCCTTTGCACATAAAGAACTGGACAGATTTTTACATCTTAACTGCTTTTAACAGTCTCTAGGATCTTGCACATTAGGAGTCCCCAGGCATCATGCAGCAATATCCATAGGCAAACACTTTAGGAGAAGACCTGAAAAGTCCACAAAATAGTGAAATGTATTTCAACAATACAAAGCACACATTCCCAGAACTCAGAAAGAGAAATTCTAGTCCATATTATTCATTAGTTTCAAACACAAGCTACCAGAGAAACTTCTGCCACAAAAAGAAGTGGAAAATACAGAATCCTACCAAGGTGTCTATACGTCTATGATTTCCTAAGAACAATTCATTGCAGCAATTAATTGATCTTATCAGTCTTTCATAGTCTTTATTAGATCACAAATTCATACAAATGATTAACTTCTACCACTGCTTTCAGTACAGATCTGCTTAAGGACAAGTCTTTGGCACGTTCCTCAGTTTCATACTAATCTTGCAAATGTGCCAGTATACTAAGAAGAGAGGAACAAAAAAAAACAACCCAAATCCTGATACTAAACAGCAAATGCTAGGCCAGAAATGCATTAGTTGTTAGGAAGAAAATACCAACAGCAGAACCAAAAATAGCTCTTCAATCATTTGTCTTTTCAAACCTCTCTATTCCTTCTTTTCGGGATCCATGCTTGTCATAACTGACTGTTTTATGCTTGCTCTGGGGTGTCTCAGAGCTTGTTTCCACTGAGATAAAAATATGCCTTTTTCTCAACCATGTTATTAGCAATCATAGCAAGTGGTTTTAATTCTTTTTCCTCCGTGACCTTTCTCGAGTTCTGCCTACTGTTTATCTAAAAGCAAAAGCTGGTTGATGCTTATCACATTTTTTCTTTTATCAAGTATTCAAATGAAAAGTGATGCTACCTCTTATTCTAACATATATGCAAGCCACCTGTAGTTGGGGGCGGGGAAGATGGAAGATTTGCCCATTGGCAAAGCTGTGCCGTATCTGTTTTTCCCATTTATTAATTTTTTTCATATCACAGCAACTTCTGTTTTACTTTTTTTTTATTTTTTTAAATGCGTGACTTGTTATCAGAAACAATTTGCTTGGGCTCACAAAAGCCAGCTTTTAGGCTACTCCAACTTAAATTGTAGTGACAGACAAAGTAACAAGGCAGCAGAACTATCAAAAGTCACCTGTCAAAACAAGAGTATGTAAATACCAGTAAAAGTCAATAAACTCTGCATCTTTTGTGACACAGTGGCATTTCGTGATAGTTATTCCTCCCTAATAATTAACAGATGACAGTTCAGCTTTAAAACAAGGACAGTCTGTAATCAGTGACCCATCTATGCTGCTCAACCATCTGATCTGTCTCAAGGTCACTGTCTTTAGTAACTTGGTAAGAATTACATCATCTGTCCTAGTATAGGGCACTTACATCATCGATCAATACCTGAGATCTGAGGATTGTCAACAAATTCATGTTAGGGATGAGTTACAACTGGGCAGATACCACAAAATGACACTCCTGTTCGGTCCAACCCACATCCCCATTAAGACTACATTATAAAACTATCAACTCTATTACTATTATTTGTATCACAGTGGGAACTGAGTGCTAAGCAAGATGGGGTGGAGGAGGTGCCACAGCAGCATACCCTTTGCAAAGACACAACAGCCTTTGGTTTGAAGAGCTCGCAGCAGCCTGAAGTGACAAGAGCAACGGAGGGTGGGAGCAAGAGGTGTAAGCAGATGGCAGCAGACCACATGTTATTTCAGTAAGCTTTTGGTGGCGGTTCAGTTTGAGGCGCAGTCACGTGTTCACCTCCAAAAGTGATAAGTGTTTTAAGCTATTTTAGTTTCCTTTGCCTTGAAACAGACCTGGCAGACGCAGACGGCAAGCTAAGGTGTCCCAGTGGAAGATGAGCAAATGGACAGCCGCTGGGTCGTTCCCTCCCCTACAGCTGGTTTGGGAGCGTAACGTGAGACGACACATTCAGAGTGGAAGAGATCGGTTCAGCAGAAGGTCTGGGAAAAAGAGGATAAAGATGAGCCACTTAAGAGTGAAATTGAGCAAAATGAGAGCTAGACTGAACCACAAATCAGCCTAGGTCACAGGGGGTCTATGTATAGCTTAGGCCCAGAGTCTGTCTCTTGGGTGCATTTGCAATTGTGCCTCTTCTGGCCGAGATCTTCTGGAAGGGGCAACTCCTCGATTCCCACTTACAGGAAACTGTTAGAGAGCTGGAGCTTGCTCTACCCACCTTTGCTCATCCAGGGTTTTGAACAGCCCTCAGGACAAGGGTAGACCGAGCGGAGCCCCACTAAAATGCTTCAGCAAAGACACCTATAGTAAGATTCAATAAAAGGTGCTAACTCACACATGGGGGAAGAGATAATGTACAGCAATACCTAGAGGCACTGACCTACTTGGCTCCTGTACAGGCATACAGCAAATGACAGTTCCTGTCTCAAATACAAAGAGCAATACTTGGAATAGGAGTCAGTCCCAGGGAGAGAGAACACCAAGCCGACATTTTCACCCCTGGATACATTAAATTAGGTACCAATCCATACTTCGGGACCTATATAGCTGGCCTCCTTCACAGTAGTGCTGCGTGCACCCAGAGGCCCATTAAGGTAATGTGAAGGGTTGCAGATGACTTGCGTGCTCTGGAAATCAGGCCAGGACTAACCAGATTCAGTGGCTCTGACCTTAACAGACATGGTTGTGAAATGCAGACGAGACCCTAGCACTAGCATGGAAATTATATGAGGCTTCTAAAGCACAAATCAGATGCTGAATCTTACAAATACATATGCTGTAGCTGCGTGTCCTGAAATGTCTCTAAGGGCGAGGCCATTTTAAATGCTGATTCTTAAAACACTTGATTTTGCAGAGTGTAACTCCATAACCTGAAGGACAGATCACCTTCTTGTCCTCAGGCAGAATTTTAGTGTCACATACACACAGTGGATATATTTGCTGCACATCACTCAGTCTTCTCCCTATACACAAACAGACACACATCGGTCATCTTTAACGAGAGCAGAAAAATCATAGCATCAAAAAGGCAACCACAAGGAGCACATCTCAGAGAAGGGTTTTTTTTGCATCAGATTAGGGCAAGGTAGTTCATGATAGCTGTATTTTCCTGGTAGGACCCACTCCTGTATGCGTCTCACCAAGAGGCAGGAAAACTCGCATCCTTTGGAGTAATCAGCAATACAAGGTCTGCCTCGGTGGGGCTCATTACAGGGTAAGGGCATTAGCCCCTTTCTGTTGTTATAAATCCTTGGTGTATTTGCAATAACAAAAATTACTTTCAGTTGTTTGTTTGTTTGTTTGTTAAAGTACTTCAAGTTCAAAGTGTTCAATGCCTTACTCAGGTCACATTTACAGCTGATTTAATAGGGAAGTGCTGCTCCAGAAGGTACTTTTTACCTTTGCAGACTAGAGAATAATTACACACAGAGAGGCTAACTCTACCATCCCCTGTGCCAGTTTTATGCTGAAATAACTCCATTGATTGATGAAATTAAGATGGAATGAGACTGCAGTAATCTAATACTGAAACTGGCCACAAAAAAATAAAATCTGCTTTGTTAAAAATGTAGTCAACTCAAGAGATTTCCTTCCTCATTCTCTACACAGAAAAGCTCTTCTTTTTCCACATGAGGAATTTTGAAAAAGCAAGGCCTGTAGGATTCTGGGGCCTTTTTAATTTTATTTTATTTTTGGCTATTATATCATGCTCCATGGGAAAGCTCAGCACAAAGCTAAGTGCACATTCCTCACAGGTAAGAGGAAATTAAAATACAAGATGAAAATAACCCGTCTATACAGCTTACCATGTAGTTTATCAAGCGGATAAATATGAAGTTAAAAAAAAGTTAAATGCTACTTCAGTTACATGACTGCTAGCTCTTTATCGCTGTCTCAGAACCCAGCTGTGTTCTGTGGAGGAGGAAACATGTCAGTGCAGCAAATTTTACCTGCAATGAGAAGTAATTTATTGTGCCTAACTGTGAAAAGCAAATTGGTATCATCATCTAGAAGTTTGTATCTCACAAGTGTTGTTTCTGTAATTTGCCTTTCTTTTAGAAAGGACTAAGATTAGAACAGCAATGCAAAAACTTGCAGCTAAAATTAAATTAAGCTGGATTTCATGAAAAGTTGTTAGATGAGAAGGGCTGAAAGGAGATGTGAGTACAGCACAAAAAGAAGCACAACAGAGTTAAGAAAAAATAAGCTATTTCTTTATTGCTAGTGAGATACCTTAGTCTCAGATACCACCAAAAAATCTAAGAAAAAAAGACCTTTTCCTTTTAAAATGTGCCCCTAGTAAGCCAATTTGATAATTGAAGAAGATGAAAGAGCAAAAGAATTGGATATTCTTTTTAACCAAGATTGTGTTCACCTAAAGAAGACAATCTGCATAAGCATGACTGGGGAGGAGGAATTAAAAGAAATCTAAGGACCAAACTAAAAATCCAACGCTCACCCTGAAGCACCTCACCAGGGATTTCTTTAAACACTCTCTAAAATGCCATCACTTTTCCCAGCAGCAAGGATGACAGTATTTGTATTTTACTGGAGCAGTAGCTAGTTAAGGTTAAGAAAACTGAACAGGATGGGGTGGGACAACGGTTGGGACAGGAATTGCGTACGTCGCTGAATGTTCCCATTGCTTTGCAATTGCTCGACTGCGTAAGAGGGAAAGAAGACAAGGGCTTTCCAACAACTGGTTTATGTCTCCTCTGGCAGAACTCTTTGCTCTGCAGCCACCCAGCTCCCACAGAGGTAAGGTATAAAAGCCCGAGCTCTTACTAGCCCGTTTACAAAAATAAACTCCAATCTTCTACACTGCTCAAGTATTATACACAACTAAGGAGCCTCCTGTTCCTCAACACACCACCAGCACCTCCTGGTACACTTACTTTCCACTCTCTCCTCTCCTGTCCCTTCCTATCCGACTTTTTCAGCCGTCTTGTACTCTCTCTCCCTCTCCTGCAGTACTTGCTCCCATCTCCTTTACCCTTCCAACCCATCCCTCAACCTGTAGCTCCTTCCCAAGTTACGTGGCTTTCCAGCTTCTCTCCCAGACGCTGTGGTTATCCATCCCGCTGTTCTGTTTCTCTGCTGATAATCTGTTTTTAATAACAGGCCCTGGTTTTGGTGTGGTTTTTCTTTTGTTTGTTTGTTTGCTTGCTTTTAACTAACACCAAAAACTCAGAAAAAAAGGTGACAGGTATCTAAGGAGCTTATAATAGAATAAAGCATCACCTTTGCCTTTCTTTTAGAAGGCAGAAGCTAAAAAATGTCATAGTCAAAGGCAGAGATGAAATTTATAAAAACTAACTGGAATCAGTATTCAGGACAGATGGGTTGACACCCCTTCTTGCCAAGATAAGCGTCAGGCTCACAGGACCTTGCTATTACATGATTTCAGAAAAGAAGGCACCTCCATCAGCATATAAACCAGATCTTCAGGCTGCACTGCTTCAAATGGAGCATGGAAAATACCACCCAGCTGAACTCCCAGGAGAAGCCTTCCCATATGTAAGGGAAGGGGGGGGCAAACCCCTGCAGCATAAGAGAAAAAGAAGACCAGAGTGGTTAAGTGTAATGCCCCCAAATGAGACAGCAAAGTTGGCAGCACACAAGTACAGAGAATTTTCAGGGCTCCTGGACTTTGGCTACACCAAACGCTAGAGGAAAGCTCTTCTTCCTTAGCTGTTAAGTATGGCACAGCTGTTAAAGAAGGCTGCTTTAGCCACAGACCTTGGTTAAAGAAAGACCCTACACAGCACACCAAAGCCAGAGAAACTGTCCTCTAGGGACACTTTTCTCTAATGAGGTCAGGGAGCTGTGCTCCTCTGGCAGCCACTCTTTAGTGAGGGTTTCACCCTAGCGCACCTCAGCAAGTTGCAACCTCCTCACTCAGGTCAGCCTTCACCTCCCAACGCGGAACACCCTGATGAAGGCGATGAAGAGTAAAGCTTAACTGATGGCTGATGCAGCAGGCTTGTGGTAACGTCGCTGGTGATAGCAGCTTGGAGCATGGAAATTATTCTCTTCACCCTTTTATTTCCCCCGGCTCTCCAAACGAGTGCCTTCTGCTTGCCGTTGCGGTGAGAGTGACTTTCTGAGGAAAGGCCTGGAGAAAGCAGAACTGCACAGTGGCTGCTGTGAGCAAGAATTTGCCTTGCCAAAATGGACCAGGCCACCCCAATAGTCCCAAGTGTGACAGGGCACCGACAGAAAAACTGTAATAAATGTGCTCAACCGCACAGAAAGGCGTACCATGCAGGCTGCACTGATGGCAACGAAAACTCAAATATGGCCAAATACCACTGTGAAGGTCTTTGGTGCAACGGTTAGGGGACTGGAAATGGCCTGTTCTCAAGGAGAGCATGGGGAAAAATGCACTCCGTGGGAAATGAAGGTGAATAAAGCAGAATACATGCCTGCATTGGGCACAGAAGCTGCCCTGTTTCGGGATGCAGTCTGCTCTCGCTGATGGCTCTTTCCTGCTGCTCACAGCAGGACTTCAGCAGAACTACCGCTTGTGCTTTCTAGCAGCGAAAGCAGGACCCAAGCCTGTATTCAAATCAGTATTGACGCCACACTACTCTCAGTTTTACTCTCTAACAGCAGAAACTGGTGGTAGTCAGTAAAGGCTTGTTAGGCATATTCAAATGAGCTCAGTGCATTTCTACGTGCAATTTAATTGTGATTTATTTGAAGGCAATCTGTTAGCACTCCCTTTTTCTGCTTCCTATAACTCCAATTAATGAGGGCCAAGTCCTCAATCTGAAACAGTTTTATTTCATGTCTTGAACAAAATGATGGAAAAAAGGGTTATTATCCAAACCAATAAAGTGCTTGACAAAAAAATAAGTAAAAAAAATTCTTTGCATCTTTCAGAAAACCAATGTTTTAAGGACAAAGGTTGGGCAAGCTAGATTAATAACCGTCGCAAGTTAAGACTCTGGAAGCCAAACAGTTTTATTTAATAAGAAGCTAAGTGGTGTTTCTGCCACCACTGCTATTAGTCCTCTGCTTTCCACTGTTCTCTGTTTAGTGTCTACGTGTCTTATGGCCTCGGAAAACAAACTAACTATAATGTCTCTAAAGCAAAGGAGAAGGAAATAAGCATGTCTTGTCTGTTATAAATTAGCTATATGTATTTTTGAATCTGTAGTTTGCCTGTTTAAAACATTTCCAATAGCTCTTTTGCATTTTAGGAGGGAGAAAATCACTTCTATTTTCTCTAGTATTTCAAGTCAAGCGTTTAGGTAGGATAAAACCCAGATTATTTCTTAAAACATTTTTGTCCTAGTCAGCAAGAGTTGGGGTTGGTGACTCTCTATGGGTTTCCACCCATCCACTGAAACGTTCTATCACTCTTCCCTGAAGAACTTCAACACAGTGCTAACAGTGGACCCTCTGCACTAAATACGATGTGAAAAGAACATACCCGTGGACAGTCTTTTGTCCTCAACGTCTACACAGAGTGAAAACAACTGGTCATACTGGCCCTCAGGTTACAGGTACCCCCCAAAAGAGAGGAGATACATGCTTTTATGGATACAAGCTTCATGGTGAGATTAGAAATGGAATAGAAATCTGTGGATTTTTTCAAGTGCTTTCCCACTACCTTTTCCTTATGTCAGTCAAACAAAATAGCTAGCTATACATAACTTGAGCTGCGTAAGCAAGTTCCTTTCGTAATATACTAAGTGCTTTGATACAATGCTGGTTGGCACTTCAGACCCCTAAGCCAGGTTTGCTAAAATCTGTCCAAATACCATAAACGAAAAGATGAAGGAGCCTGTGCTACAAATAGAGCAACTGCAGAGGCTACGGCCCTGCCCACATTCACTCTCATGTATTTTTACACAAAGCCTAGCACTGTATGATGTGGGTGCCAGCTATAGCTTGTACCATACTGCCAACACAACAGGATCCAAAAACAGATAACAAGGAAAATTCTAGGGCAGTGTCTGTGTACTATGAGGAATAAGATTTGTTGTTTTTTTAAGAATCATCATTGTAACACGTTTCATAGACGTTGAAAATACGGATGCAAATCGCACTACAACCGTCAGTCAAAATCATTTCAAACTCATCACCTCCCTCCCCAGAAGGGAGATTTTTTGAGTGAGGTTCTGCTCTAGCTCCTGCCTCCACTGCAGAGAGTGTCATATCATGACACAATAATGTCATGACAGGTTTATAAAGCGTGATGGATTTCACTGTACGAACAAGGTAATTTTACAGTCATGGTCAGAGCCTCTGGTACAGCCCTGCCAGACTGCACAGTCCCAGCACACACACAACCTTAGCACTGTTAATTCAGTCATACAGAAAGTTTTTCAGGTTCATGCGATCTTACTTAGGTAAGGCTTTATGAAGTAACTTTCCAGCAATATTTTGCAGCAGCAAGGTTGACTTCTTTCCTTCCACCGAGCTCACTGAACCCGGAGAAACGCTGCCTGTTTGTTCTCCTTGTGCCACAAACAAGCTCTCTGACTCCCAGGCTTACCACAGCTAACTTTTAGATACTGACATGAGAGGACAGAAAACAAAAAAGAAAATTGTGATGGTGGAAGAAAAACCTCTGAATTGTTTGCAATTTGATGTCCTTCTATTTCAGATTTTATCTCAGAGTAGAAATTCCCAGCTGAAACAGCTGTGAATTTCTTTAACCATTTACCCCCACAGGGGTCTGCAAGAGTCAACAGTTCTGCCATGCTGCGAACATTTTTGCCTTTTATTTCCCTTTACTTCCCCGTGAATGACACTGCGCTGTAGTAACCTTCAGTTTGGCAAAGACAGAGCCGACCTAGAAGCCTGCTCGTGCTGCTCCACGCACACGCAGAGAAAGCATCTCGAGCAGCACAGGCGGCCCCGCTCTGCTCCCCCTGCCACAAGCAGCCCCCGGCAGCACCTCACGTGCCACCTGCAGGGCTGCTGGCACCAACAAGAAGCAAAACGAGGGCTGAGACAAATGGGTTACATCTCCCCTCCCCAACCTGCATCCCATCAGGTCACCAGGGAATTCACCTCAGGGACTCCACTCCTCCAGGCGGACGGTGCGGGCTGGCACTCCCCTCACCCTTGCCTTTTCCTTCACCCTCACCTCGTTGGGCCCACCACCCCAGGGGCCCACCACCTCATGGGCCCACCGCAGGCAGCGGTGCCTCAGGCAGGTCGTGCAGCACGTCGCCATCGCTGTCTGTGGTGGGGATTTGCTGGCATCGTGCTGACAGTTCGGCTAAGCTACCCCACGGGCTGGACTCCAACAGGATTTAAGCTTTTCCATTCTGTTGAGAAATACTACCAGCCTCAGCCTGTGGCTCAGCCCTATCGCAGCTCAGTGCCTGGGAAAAGCTCCTCACAGCCCTCTGCTTGCCACAGACATTCAGGGTGCCCTCCTGACGTATTTATTGGGCTGGCAAAACCAGAAATGGTCGGCACATCCAGCGCCGGCCCCTCTTCTTGTTATTATTACTATCACTCTTTTCCCAAATGGCACCGAGGAAGTGGTGGCACTGACATTCCCTTGCTGAGAGCCCCAGTCAGACTCACTGCGAGGTCTGAATCACCCCACGCAAGCCTCCACTGGAGGCCTGGAAAGGCAACCAAAGCTGCTCAGGCTGATCCTGAGATGCAGGACACTGCGCTAGTGGAAGCCTCCAGACTAGAAATCCAATTTCACGATCAAAAGCCAATCACAAGGAGCTTTACTACATTTGGGATTTATGACGGAAGCGCCTCAAATTTCTATTTTAAATCATCCCTCCCAGCAGGCTAGCTTTCCTTTTGCACCGCCTTCCTCTCCACCTACGGCATTTCAAGGCCTTCGCTTTTACTATAATCCGGAGAAAAAAAGGGGTTGCTAATACCTTTATTTGTTCTGCGGACTAGAGAACATCTGGATCCCAAAATGACAACGAAAGCAGAGAAATTAAAAATATATGTACCTGCACTAAGAAACCAAGGATTTACTTTTCCTAAGAACACTCAAAATGCAACAAAGGAAAACTAGGGAATATCAGTCTTCCACAGAATAAGTGATTCAATTTTCACTCACGGAAAAAGGACTATATTTAGAAGGCATAACAGATTACTTTTTCTGCTGGTAAATTCAGTGGAATTAAGAGAACCAGATGGCCAAATATCTATGGAGTATTCAGATCTATTACACTGAAACATTAGAGAGGAAGAAATCCTACACGTCTTGAGAGTAGCCTGTGCAGACCACATAATAACGAATGAGATCATTATGCGCTGCCTTGAAGCGAATGGTCTTTTGACTTTCAACAGTTTATGTGTGCCTTGGAATTTCAAGAAATTAACATTTTTTTCTATTTAAAAAAAAATCCTGAAGCACCATTCCTTCTGATTTAGCACAAAGATTATACGATGAAAAACCTCTACTGCCAGTAAATAATCATTTGGCAACCTCAGTGATCACAGGATTTGAAAATACTGGTGTTACAAAACACTGGTTTACTATTTAAGGGCGAGTGAAAAATGAAAAGCACAGCTCAGAATCCCAGCCTGAAAAAAATCAACACGCCCACCACAGCATCACTGCTGCACACAGTGAAAAACATCCCCACAAAGGGGAAACAATATCACCAGTTTAACACTCCAGCAAAGAAAAATTCCTGGACGAATTGTGTCAGCAACTCCACAGGATCCTCTCACGATGGAAGAAGTTTCACTGCGAGCTGATGGCATCAAGGAGCACACCTACAGCTTTTGCTCAGTTTTAAACCCATGCCAAGTCCTCACCCTGCAGAACAGAGAAAGGATGAGGCAGTGCTGAGTGCCCAGGGAGGGGACTGGGGAGATGCAGCCTCGGCTCCCTGCCAGGTTGGGCCAGCACATGAGCATACCTTTGGGCTTGATTCTGCCACCTGAGTGATGGAGACACCACCACGTCCCCATCAGACGGAAGCACTGGGGGTCAGGCCCAGGAAAGGCCGAGATGCTCAGCAGGGTGCTGATGTGCTGCACACAGACTTCCTAGGCAGCCCTTGGAAAGCAAATCCTGCATTGCTGTACTCTGCTCTTTGAGAAACAGACAACTAGAACTGGAGGTGGAAGATGAAGGAAGCGGCTAACTTTGAATTTAACATAGACAATGAAATTCTGGCAAAAACTACACTTGAAAAATCACTGTTTTAGGCACACTTCAAAAATAATAATAGCAGCTCTGTTTTAATTTTACGGCTGTAGTTACCTTAACATTTGCAGTATCGCCATGTTTCTGAAATACAATCAATGATCATTAGAAAGGAGAATAGTTTTAAGATGAAATCTGATGTTACATTTTCTCAGGCTGCAAACAAACGTGATGAGCACTGACACGAAAAGCATTTGAGCTGTGCAAACAGTGTTTTGTTCTATAAACACTAATAGGAAAGCACCTACCAATGCAGCCTTGACTCAGTCTAGCTGATTAAAAACTATTTTAAGCAATGTCCCTATACATTGTGTTAAAAATAATTTAATGTTCTGTTTTATAACAGGGAACTGAAAAACAAGATGACAACTGAAGAAACATAATGTGAAACACAGGCTCTGGTTTTAAAGGATGTTCATGGTGTAGAGGATCATGAAATGATTTTCTAATGGTATTTTCCTTTTTTCTCCCCACAAACTTTAATATGAGCATGTTCTCTAACCACGCATCCCTAGAAAGTATTTACTGGGAGGATTTCCCTCCTGCTTACCCACAAACTGTTCAACCCCCACAAAACTGAAAAAATTGCACATGTCAGCCCAACTAATTAATTCAAGCTCACAAATAGCTACCCAATCATTGAAATAACTGTACCTACACAGTATTTTCCCACACCATTTTACTGATTTATTTTATGTTTAGATAGCCTAATACATCAATCAGTGTGAAAAGGACCCAAAGGGTAAATTAATTAGATGGTTTATGCCTTGTTCATGATCTTTTTACTTGCCTCAAGAGTGTAAAGTGACCTTTATGTGTACGAAAATCAAGATGTAGGACTTGTACTTTTTGTACTACTGATGTGAAAACCTTAGCTGTACTCCTAGTTTTGGCTGCAGTTGTTGTAGTCCCAGAAATGACCCTTGGGGCTACAAGGTTCTTGGGTCACAAATAAAACAAAACCAAAAACCATAAATCAACCTCCTTGTGGTTTCCTTAACTAAACTACAGAATCTTGTCCCATGCAGGGGAAACCTCAGCGTTTGTGTACCTGTTATTACACTTCTGCAGTTAATTCAAACATTTTCCTGGTCCACATCAAGCAAGCTGCCAGATGTCAGACACACCAATAGCTCGCTGAGGGTCAGCATAGTGAGCGTCCTGCCCATGAGCCTAAGCATCCACACACAAACCACTCGACACGCACACACAGGTAGGTTAAAAAGGGAGGGCCTTTGGTAAGCATTTGGAGAAAGCTGTGAATTCCCATCTCTGTGACACGGTACACATAGTGCATTATCATATCTATGCTGTATGCCCGACACCCAAGCTGCCTGGAAAATAGCTGCCATCATTACCGTTAGCTCCACATTCCTGTGGTCAGCAACCTCTCATAGCTGAAGCCATGAGCTCCTTCTCAGCAACACGTGACCCAGCACCCAAAAATATGAGCCTGCCAGAGGAAGGATGAGCATCAGTAAAACACCTTTTTTTGGAACCGGTTTTGACTTACTGTTATGCTAAAGCACCACTACCATTGCTAGTCAGACCTGGTGCAAGCCAGAGCATCAGCTTCGGTGCTTTCCTTCTAGGAGGAGGAGAAGCCCTTAACTAGCAGATCAAATATCCAATACACTCAATCCACTTCAAGTAATGCTGTACTAAAAAAGGACACTTAACCAGAAGTCCTAAGTAACAGCTTTGTATCTTGATCCCAGGCACAGCACAAGCACCTGCAGCTCGGGGTGCCTGGAATATGTGCAACCAGCACCTTACAGGGTCGGAGAAGAAAGCCCAGTTGCCACTCTCACCCTCTCCCCCGGCAAATACTCACTTATTCAAGGGAATTTTTTCTGCTAGGAAATGATTAGAGACTAACTACTCATTTCCATTAAATCACTGGGCAATGATTCCAATAGGGGTTCCAATGCAGGAGGTCAGGTTCAGATTTCACCTAAATAAGCATAAATTAGGTTAATATACATAATTCCAGAGACGTTACAGAATTTTAAGAAAGAGGAGATTTGTCCTTTAGTTATGATCGATGAAGGCCAAACGCAAACTTGCAGTTTGGACTGAAAGGCTTTGAACACTGGGGAATGCATCTCACGGGTATAACTCAGGTTAATGACCAGGGAAATTAGGCTGGTCAGTACTAGCTGAGAAAGTGGCCATGTTTTGGACTTCCTTGTATAAAGGATAAATATAACCAGCCAGGTAGAGCAGACAGAGACAGACAGCTGTTAAAAGCTCCATAGATAATCCACTGGCAGTATCACCCACGTAAAGCAGATTCTGATGAAATTTCATAGACAATAGTCCTGGAGCTCTGATACCATAATGCAGTTGAAATCCAAAGAATATGGTGGTGTTTGTTTTTTGTTGTTGTTTTGTTTGTTTTTTAAGTGACACAGGTGATTGTCCCTTTATTTCATAAGAGAAGGCCAGCCACATCTGATAACACACTTCACAAATCACTAACATGGTGGAATTTACTTACTGCTTCTTATTCTCAGAACACATACAGAGAAGGAATTACGAAATATTGTTAATCAGAGCAATACCAACTTGCTAAACAGCGATCTATTTCATTTCCAAATGTTGCTGCTGCTAAAACTTACCGAAAGAATTGTCTCTCCTGATCACTTCTCCAAATAGTCTGTCCAATAGCACAAGGCTGAGGCAGAGAAGCTGACACAAGTTGCATTCTGCAGCACAACATGTTTTTTATCACGACATTTTGAACTCAAAACTGAAAAGAAACAATTCTGAAGCACATTTTAGTGCAGAGCTCACAAGGAAAAGGCTGCAATTCCAGACTTTTATTGACATTCAAGCCTGTAATGCTTCACTCCCACTATTGTTCTGAATGCTGAATAGACACCCTCCTCGCCATGCACACTCGCACACGCGCTCACACGCGCTGTGTGTTACATCATGTACTTCACTGCTAATAGTAAACCCGGCAGAAAGGAATTTTATTTTTACACTTTCACACCACCCACTCCTAATTAATGTCAATCAGTGTCTCCTGCATAGTACACACTGCAAATATGCATGGCCTTATCTGTGCTGGGTTGGTTTTTTTTTGGCAAAAATTTCCACTGTTGCTAAAAACTGACTGGGCTCCACAAATGGTGATGGATCCGCACAAGACCAGCCTGGAGACACACCACCCTCCCGAGGAGCCATTAAAATGGTCTGACTTTGGGGGAATGCTTCTGTTGGTTTGCTCGTGCTTTCCCTACCACCAGCCCGGCCACAAATGGGAAGTCATTCTCTGGTTCAGAAGAGCTGTTGCAGGCTTCGCAAAGTGCAAGAAGAGGGAGCAGGGAGTTGTCAGTACATCCTGACAGCTGCCGGGAACAGGCACAGCGGTAGGAGGGACAGCAAGGGAATCTTGCTGTTGACTTCAGCGGAGCCGGCATTTCAGTCCATGCTGTTTAGACCGGAGCCAGGCAATTAAAAACACCGTCAGCTACCGGGTATGCGTCTATACCTACACTGCCAAGCCGTCCCAATAACCACCACAGCAGTAGAAGTCAGGGTGGGAAAATTTTGCCCCGAAAACCCAAAGCAGGCAAACTTGCTTTCCCAGCACACACGCGCACACACCACTCACTTCTTTTTATAGACTGCTTTTCCCTCTGATGCAAAAGTAAATCCAGCTCAGATGATTTCCCTGCCTTAACTTTTGTACAAGAGGAAGACAGAAAGCTAAAAAAGAAAATTAGACACTTCATGAAATCCGTGATTAAGACACAGAAACTAACAAGACAGATGGGCTGAAACATTCAGGGAGCTTCAGTTCATCAGCCCATGTTTTTCAAAAATCTCCAGTAAGCTATTGTCTTCCACATTTAGAGTTTTAAAATCCCATTTTTCCTTCCAATAATTTAGCACCATTTCTAAACTTGGAGTCCCCTTGTCAGGTATTCCAAAATATTTACTCAAAGGGCACACTGTCCTAGAACCCAGCTACGTTTTTTCCCTCCCCTTTCCTTTGTCTCGTTGTCAGGTGCAGCTACACACATTCGCTGGAGTGCCCTGGCACGCAGCCTTCAGATCTCGTCTGGCTGAATGCATTCACCCTACGACGTTTGCTAACCAGCGGGGACAGGCGAGCACGCTATTATAGCCACACGCGCTGGCCGGTCCTCCCCAGTACATCCCGCAAGGCAAGACCTCAAATTTCACAGGTAATGCTTCATCTCGGGCTACCCTTCCTCACCTCCTGTCCCTCCCTGCATCACAGACACCAGCAGAAGGCTGTCAGCAGGAGGTAAGGGCCAGCACCCGCTACAGGCAGTGCATCCCAAATGCTGGGGAGCGCTGTCTGCCCCAGGGGAAGTCCTCCTTCCAGCTACGTGCTGGCCCGCAGCCACCCGAGGGATTCGGGAGAATGCAGGACAACAGCACGACCTGGCCAGCAGGAGGGTGGAGGTGAGGATGCAGAGCAGGGCAGCAGGGGGATGCAGCTTGCGCATCACCGAGCTGCACCTCGCTCTGCTGCACTGCCACTTTGCTCCCTTGCTGATGTTCCGGGGAGGAACCACTGCCAACATCGGTTGTGTGAGTGAGACCAGTTACACAGAAATGTTATCTCCTCCGGGTAAGGAGGAGCACTCAATACCACGCTCACTGAGAACAAGGGCTGACAAGGGTGGTCCGGCTCCCTCCTCAAGCTCCTTGCTCAGAACTAGCACCCAGGCAGGTCCACAAGGCATTCCTTCCCCCATCGGGAATGCGTTCCTCTTTTCTGCAGGGTGCACAAAGCAGCCGCTCACCCAGGATGAAAAGAAAGAGACAGGGCGGGAGGGGGGGAGGAGAAAAAGAAATAAAAACCTGTGACTCCGCACTTGGCAAAAGCCAGCGATCAGCAACAACTGCCGAACGCTGAGTCACTTCTTTCCCTTCCACCTGGCGAGTGGCTGCCCAGATCCATTCAGCAGAAAGCCTCTTTTCATTGAAACTGGCATAAATCTGGAGTAATTCCCTCCGCTCCAGTGGAACTGCTAAGGATTTACGGCAGCGTGACACAACAGGCAGAATCCAGGCCACGAAGAGCTGCAAGCCCAGGTTTTCCTGCAAGGGAGCGTGCCGCTGTGCTCTCGCGGGCCCCGATGTTAGCTGTGCATCGGCGCTGACGCCGTCGCTGCTTCTATTTTTCATGATGCTGTAATCTCCAGCAGATGCTCTGCGAGCAGAACCCTTGGAAGAAATCTCCCTCCTTCACGCGCTTCGGGAGAATTTTGACAATCTCTGAGCAGAAGAGCGTTTAATAGCTTGAATTAATTATTTTTTCAGATCTAATTTTTTTTTTCTTCAGATTTCATTTAATGCTCTAATTTGGTTTTGCCAAGATTTATAATTATTATTTTTTAACGTCTCACTGGACTGTGTGAAACAAGAGTTCAGAAGACGGCAGAAATATCTTCCGTGCAGATGATGTGTGAATAAGCAAGGGAGAAGATCAAGATTTAGGGAATACCAATCAGCTTTGCCAGACAATTATCTACTGTATTTATGTTCTCAGCTTAAGCAAAAGCATTGTGAGAGGATTTATGCATGCATTAGAAGGCTTCTATAAGCGAGGAAAAAGCCTGAAAAAGCTCCATATATTCCCCCCTCCGAGTGCACTGTGCAGTGGCAGGCAGAATAACAAATGACGCTTGAACACAAAAAGCAACCTTTGAGACAGAACTCTTCCAACAGATAAGAGTTTCCTCTTTACTATAAATACTACACCTATGTGAAAAATGCATTCGCCTATATACCGAGGGACTGGCAGGGTTTTTCTAAACAAACGCAATGAGTCTTGTCTGTCCTGGTTAAGTACATTTTACAACATTTAAGAATAGGATGTAACTGCCTAGAAACAGCAGCGTTCATGCAGTCCTTTCAACAAGGGGAACACAGTGTGCTCTACAAATATTAATTTAGACTGAACAACCAAGGAGGTATGCAAATACTACTCCCAGCTTCAACCGGAGAAGACTGAGCACAGCGGAGCTGCGAGGGGGATTTTCAGTAGCATTTAAGGGAGCCAGCTCAAAGCCAGGGACACTTGCGTGTCTGCAAGTGCTTTTGATGGCCCTGTCCTCACCGACTTCCTAGCTGTGCCGTAAATCAGAGCCCGAAACTGAAGCCCTGCTCCTTCTCCTCAGGGGACCCTGACGAGCAAACATTTTCTCTGCCCTGACTGGTTCCACTGCCAAAATCAACAAGGCAGTGTGCGGACACGGGTGCACCCTGCGGCACCTTCCAGGTCCGAGAGGCCCGGCTGGGACATACCGGCTCCTTCCCCATCCCCCTGCTGGAGCTCCCTCCCCGCAGACACCAAACTTTAGGGTTTTGTCCAGAATCACGGTTGTGTGTGGAACCAAGCAGGGCCAGCACCTCGACTCACAACCTGGAAAGCTGAAGGCTCCCTGGTTTCGGCATTGTCTAAGATAAACCACTGCAGACATTTAGCTGGGCAAGAGGAACTGCAAACATCCCCCGCTGGGTATTGCCACCTCCACCATTGTCCAAAAAGCAATTCTGGCCACTGATAGGGTAAAAGCAGAGCAAAGCAGGAGCTTCAGCAACTGTCAGCAGCTTCGTATTTTCTGGGAGGGGCAACGCTGAAGAACCCTTGGGACACAACTGACGAGGACAAGGCCAGAACATGAAGAAGTCTGACAGTCCTCACGGTGTATTTTGCTTTTTTAAGTTCCATCTCTTATTTAAAGGGAGGAGAGAAACATTTGTGAAGTAAAAGAAGCAGACAAGGAAAGAAGAGCTGAAACAGGAAGATCTAAGTGACCTGAAAAGAGGCATCTCCTGGACCATTTTTTTCTACCACTCAACAGAGTATCATGAGACGAAAAGTGAAAGGCAGAGAAATGGGTATCTCGGGGAGGTACAGCCCTGCAGCTGCTTCCACGTGAAGACAACACCTTTGACCAGCAGCTCGAAGAAGGCGATCCCCTTAGCAACCATACACTAAAGACACTTAAGACTGTCCAACTACCTGCTTCCAAAGCCTTGGTTTTAGGTGATTATAACTCTTTTACAAGTATTTTAGTTAGAATCTTCCATTCAAGCGTCTGCCTCAGACTGATTTTTTTTGGGGAAAGTTTCAGCAAAAGAAGGTTGAGATCTTCTGCAGAAAGACAGTAGACATATATCAGTAGCTTCGACTGTATTAAATTTACTTCTGCTGCTGTTGTTCTTACTGATTTATTGAGATATAAAAATGGCTTCAGGCTCTGGAGCAAGCTTGAAAATTTGGCAAAAAGGTTATGCTGATCAGAGATGTGTTTTTAGCTATTCCTCTGAAAAAATCACCTACATATGGTCAATTTAAAATCCCTGGGAAAACAAAAAAAAAAATCATCATCTGGCCTTCAGACTTTTCACCAGTGTAAACTTCATGCCTCAGGCCTCAGCACAGCTCCATACGGGCCATGGCATCTATGAAAGGGTCTGTCCTCACGGGATTTGCTGCAGAACAAAAGACTGAGTTCTGAACAGCTTTGGGACTTTTTAAATCAAGAAGCCATAGTTAGCAAATAAAGATGCAGTTATCTCAATATACCGTTCCTTACCTGAATACGAACAGGAACAAGGAAGAGACACAGAAACACAGAGAAAGGTTTGGACTTTCTGTTTGATTTTGTTCGAAGAAAGTAAATCCATACTAGCTGCAAAGCACGGGCAGTTAAAATATCCCAAGCACAGAACTTAGCAGGACAAATATTTTCTGGTAACACAGCATGACTGTATCTAAGATTCATGGTCTGCTGTTCTCTGAAGTATTCTTTCTCCCTTTTCAGGGTCAACACGCAGAGAGAGTGACACCGGAATCCCAAACTGCCCTCCCTGTACTGCAGGGCACCTCTTCAAGGCACCCCACAAAATGCCATTTCTTAATTGTCAGAAATCTTTGTTAACAAATTTCCCTTTTCATTTTTTGTGAACTGTGCTTTTCTTTTTTTGTTTGTAAACAAAGAAACAAACAAACAAAAAGCCAGAATGTGGAAAAGCTCTGCCAGAACTCAATTAATAAATAATGAGCATCGAGTGGTTTTGATCATTTCCTTCTGTCTGAGCCTCAGAAACTGACAGTAAAACAGTGTATGACCCTTTACAGAACAATTTTACTATCACATTACATCCTCATTGGAAATTAAGCAACACAAATTCGACATTTTGAATGGGAATGGCTCATCCAGTCTGGTGCAATGTTACCCGCTGGGAAGTACAGAGAGAAATACTCTGCAAGTTTGCACAGCAGGATTTGCAAACCATCTAG
This sequence comes from Cygnus olor, assembly GCF_009769625.2. Classification (NCBI taxonomy): domain Eukaryota; kingdom Metazoa; phylum Chordata; class Aves; order Anseriformes; family Anatidae; genus Cygnus; species Cygnus olor. The sequence goes on from NC_049170.1 coordinate 53,949,322, forward strand.
CTAGTCACACGGAGAACAGGCGAAATACAGCAAACCCTAGCACAACCTGCGCTGAACTTTTCCCCCACACTCTGCACTATAAAAATGTAACGCTTTTCAACTCACAAGGCCATAGGACTTTGCTGGGCTTTTTGCATCATGTGAATGAGGTCATAACTTGAGCTGGAGCTCAAGCAGCTTCCCAGGATGTGTGAATCCAGAAGGATGGGTATGGAAGGGCAGGAAGGGAGAAAAGTAAAGACATCCTGTCCTGCTGCTCTAACTGGAAGCATAGCAGTGGGAGAAGTTACTTTCAGATTGAAAATAAGTAATTGGAAAAAATGTAACTATGTCCTGAGACAGGAGAGAAGGTCAGACATACTGGGAAAGTGTGGCTACCTAGGGAAAAAAAAAAAAAAGGATGAGTAGAGAACACAGAGCTACAGAGAGAGCCTAAGAGAATAAAAGAAACACACATAAAGACAAGCTACGCAAGCAGCTTCCGTCATTTTCTTAAAAAATACACGCCGTGAGGGCAGATTCTCATTCCATCTTTACTGGCGTAACTTTGCTTGATGGGAGGATGTCAATTTACACCAGCCATACACCTGCCCCTTTCATTTAGAAGATACAGTATGCAAAACCAGTCTTAATAATAGCTTTTTATGCCCTGCCGTCCCTGAGCACACCACCTGTTTACATTTGGAAACTGCAATGACTGAGGTGCCTGCCATGCATGATAAACTGCCAGAATTCATGAAGTGAGTGGAAAGTCAAGATTCACACAACTTCAGCCCTAGTTTGACTGAAACAAGTCAAAATTTGACAAAAAAAAAAAAGATTAAAGTGATCTCTATCTAAAGTATAAGCACATTCCTTACAAACAGTTTAAATGACTGTATTTTAAAGGGTTCTGTTTGCATGTTATAATCTCTTTAATGAATAAAACCCAATTGCATCTACAAAGAAAAGTACTGTTTGTTGACACATCACTGAAAGGAAGCAAATAATGGCTCACAATACTAAGAAACCTGATGACAAATGTAAGGGAAATTACCCTTTGAATGATTTATGCATGACCTGTAAATTTTAGCAGGCTACAAAGAACACCAACTCAACAGTTCCGTTTTGCACTCATACAGATACATTAAAAAAAAAAAAAAAAAAAAAAACGAAAAAAGGTATGTCTCTCAATGTGCACTTGCTCTTTTTTTGAAACTCCTGTTACCAATGTAACAATCACCTGGTTTGTGAAAGACTGGATTTGACCTCTCAGGAGAATCACACAAACAGGCTTTCTCAAAAAAATCAACGCAGGTGGACAATCAAACAAGCAGAGGGGACAACCTTCCTCCCCTGCCTCTTTAAGATAGTGCTGCCTTTCATGCAGACGGTTAATGCTGCACTCAAATAACAGAGCATGGATTTCTCTTAGTAACTGCAGCTATAATTGTAGCTCCTGCTTAGACTGCTTCCATCCTATTAGCGTTACAATTGTCCAAAGCATCACAGCTCAACTAAATTGCCATAATTTCTGATAAATGTCTGATTTCTTTTATGTAACAGAAAAAAAAAAAAAACACCTTCAAAGTGTTATCTCTTTTCTCTGCTACCTTATCCTTCTTTAACATCAAGAGCATTAAAAAACAATACTGTCTCCGTTTCCTTCAGTGTCTGGCAGCCCTTTCTTAGAGCAAAACACTCTGAGTGGATGCTCTGCCCACTACCACAGATAACACACCTTTCCCTAATCTGAGGCTTTCAAGGATAATGCATAGCAGCCTTATTTTTAATCATTCACCTACCACTATCTCATTCAATCTACTAAGAATTGCTTTATACCATTTTCCCCTGCTGTACATGCTGTATTTTCCCCATGCTGTACATTTGCAGGCAGTTACTATACGTCATCCAAAACAGCTATCAAAATAAATGGCCTGTGTTGTCGTGTTTACTCATACTCAGAGTACATATCTTGGGCAAGGACACATCTTGCCTCTCATGTCATTATGACAAGTAAGGCAAAAGCATGAGGAGTCCTCTTCTCTGCATGGAAATGACATGTTGGGCCAAGCAGTGGCAATAAGAAACCCAAGAAATGTAGGTGCTTTACCAACATTTATTTCCCTATACTGACAAGAGAAAAAACTCCTGTGGAGTCAAAATGTTAGACAAATTCTATCGTTTCGTGCTGCCAGTTACTCCTCCTATGTCTTAGTCTGTTTCACTGCACAGTGTTATTTAGGGAGCACGTTGTGATTTATTTTTAGTAGTTGTTTTTCTTCTTCAACTAAAAGTATTTTGCCTCTTGCACTTCCTTTTCTTCCTTAAAGGAAGGCTGGCCCAATAAAAATTTAATGAGAAAGTCAGCAAGAAGTACAATAGCTCTGATTTATAGGATCAGATGAAGAGATCAAAGATCTGAACACTCCTTCCAGTCTTTCTTCTTGATCATTTACTACTTTGCAGATTTTCCATACACCCTCACCATACGACACCAATAGGCGAACTTAGCTTGCTCTTTACCCAACAGATTCCTGCTATATTATCATCCCACGTTTCAAATAATTGTGTGTGGTCTTGTGCGTGGCTCTTCCACCACGATGTGGATGTCAAACACAGCAGTGGTAGGGAAGCTGCTGGTTTAGTGATGCAATGCTAAGAAAGTCTCAGAAAAAACATACACTGAGCATGTAATGGGAATTAAGCACAAGTAAACTTCCCCCTCCAAACACTCTGAGGAAGAGATAGGTACCCTCAGTAACTTAAGTCCTTAACAAGAAGTCACTTCTTAGTACTTGCAAAATATTCCTGCGAGTTTTTCAAGCATCATGGGAATGAGTGCATGCCATAACCTGCTAATTGAACAGCCTGTTTCTCTCTCCTCTCATCAAAATCAACTGCCCTTAACTTGAACAGTGTGAGACGGGGGCCCTTCCTACTGCTGCGTTCGTCGGTAGAGCTCTATAAATGTCACACCTTTATTATATTAGTGAAAGCCACATTTTATATATTCACAATAAAAGCATTCTTGTATGCAAGGTTTTTTGGCCCCCCTTGTGACTCTGAATTCCTGAAGGTCAGATAAAACAGTCTACAGAAGGGGAGAGAAGAAAATGTTTTGCGATATTCCTTTAAAGAGCCTCTGCAGTAAAAAGGCACTAAATAGCTGATTTGTTACATGACTTCGGGACAGCCACGAATGCTAAGACCACAGCTAAATGAACCTGGTCATGAAAGGAGCAGCAGCTCATTCAACGCTGCATCTACATCAGTTAACGCGTTTTGTGATTTAAGTCCAAGACTTCATATTGTTCTACTTCCTCCTATTCCTCTGCTCCAGATTCCCTTTGTGACACTTTATCAATGGAAAATCGAGGGAGGGGTTTCCAGCTGGGAGCCCAACAAAAAAACAGGAGGTTCAGTCTGGTTTTCTCACTTGCACTGCAAGAGCCATTTTAGTGCCAGCAATAAAAGAAAAACTACACAAAGAAAAAAAGACATGACCTGAAATTATTTTATCATCATAAATGCTGCACTACTCTTTATTCTCCCGCACGCTTAGTCTCACACGTTGCTACAATAATTTGCCAGCTTAAACAGAGCTCCTTGCAAATTAAGTATTTGTACTAAGGGACGATGTCAGCCAGCATTTCAGGGATACATTAAGTTACCACTGCCATCGGTCAAATCTTCTTTTTGATATGCCCTTGCTATTTTTATGGATTTATAGTTGCAATGTCCCACTTAAAATAAAAACAACAATACCTGATCGTGTTCTCTGCTAGAGTTGGAGAAAGTATACACAAAGAGCAAGGGAAGCTCACTGGTATACTGGGAATTGTGCAAATCGCATTTTGCACACGCATGCTCACCTGGCTACATCTGGGGGTGTCACGACAGCAGCTGGGGCGTAGGCACAACTGCAGCCAGTTGGGTGCTTGCATTAGAGTTGTAACCTTAGGAGGCAGTTTTGAAAATAAGATCATTTGCCCTAAGAGGATTTTCAAGGTAAGTCAACGGATAGATTTGGTCTCATTTAAGACCAGAAAAGACTATTAATCATACACTGGAACATTACGGCAGCACAGACCATTCATCTTGGGAAGCACTTTGTATAGTAACAACAGAGCTCACGTAAATGTACAAGAGCACTGCTCAACACAGACGACAAGTTCCTTGAACTCTGGAGCTATCTACCAGTAGCTATTTTCATACAGAACCAAGAAAGTCCTGGCTACCAGCACCTTCCCAACAAAAGGACAGATGTCTCAAAGGCTTCAGTAGGCAATTATCCATCTGTTGCAGCCTCTGCAAGTGTCCCAAAGACAAGGGAAATCTCACACATAAAGTGCCCAAACAAGGCACCTGATCAGGGCACCATGTCTGTTATGGCTCTGTAGAGAAAAGCATTTTGAGACACAACAGAAATCAAGGCTGCTAGGATTAGAAGGCAGCAGCTATCATCTCAATTGCCTAAGCCTGGCCAAGCTGCAAAGCACAGAAGAGCAAAGCTGAAAGGAAACTACCAGAGTGGATAATCAGGAGCGAAGGCTCTCCACTTAACCACAGAGAATACTTAGACACATCTTGATGAAGCAAAGCTGGCAGTCATCGTGAGCGAACAGCCTGAGAGTTTAGAAAGCACCTGGGAGAGCCTGATAGAGTACCTGAAGAACCAGAAAATATTTTTCAGTCTGTTGGACAATTTTTAACGTTTTCAAAAGGTCATATGGATCCTGGGTACCTAAACCATAACCAAATGGTAAATCTTGAGAACCAATGGCTACTGTTCTCCAAATCTGTACTGCTGACCAGCTGCAAGGAACAAGTGTCTGGGGGAACTTGGGCAGCAGACACCTGCCCTGCAGTTGCAAAAGGGCACGTGCCAAGCACATGCACTGTTTGTGCTGAGATCGGTGAGGAGGTGCCTTCATTCCTAATGACACTATAAAGTTTTTTAAATAGGCTGCTGTAAAGTCAGTACCTGCTCCATCTTCCATCAAGCTTTCTTAACACTGCGTATGTCCTCCCTAAATACATACATTAACTGAATCCATGACCATGGTCTCTAGCTCCAACCATTTACTTCATTGCCTTCCACAAGACATAGAGCAATTTTAATTAAGCAGTTCAATGTGAAGGAATTTAGGGGAGAGGAAATACCTAATCCAAAACTAATCCTGGAGGCAAACTATGTGTGGGGAAAACAAACAAACAAACAAAAAACATATTTAACTTGAAGTCATATGAAGTAACAGAAAGAAGCCTATGTGATCTTAGCAGACACATCCTATACCACAACACAGACAAAGGTGACAGAAGGAAAACCATCCTTGAAAATATTCATTTTCAGCTCCTAATCTGGGTATCGGCACATAGGTAGGTCACATTAACCAAAACCATCAAATAAATCTTTGTATTATTTGGGATCTACCCTGTCTAGAGTCTTGTCTTCCATTGTGGCCAATCTTTGAGAAAGACAACAAAAAATACAAAAAAAAAAAAAAAGAAAAAAAAAAAAGGTAATTACAAGCCAAAAAATGAACTGGGGGGTCGGGGGTTGGGCAATTATTTCCTGTTCCTGCAGGTAAGGTTTAAGTCCTGAAGTACTAGATATGGGAATAATTAATTAGAAACCAACAAGTTAAACAGCCTAAGAGGGTCTTTTTAATTTATTAAATATATTTTGCTTTAATCACATTAATTTTTCAGGGATGTACAATAATCTTTGTGGTTTAAAATGACTTTGTATTCATTTTTAAATGGAGAGTATTTTTATTCATCTAATATATTATCCTTTCAAGAAAATTATCATACTTGACTACAAGTACCTAATGAGGCACTAATTAATACTCTTGTTTCTCCCCATTTAAAACTCCTTTGAGAAATGAGGTCAGAAACCTGGTGGAATGTACAAGACACTTCTCTAGGGGGCCCAAAAGGCATCTGCTTCCTGCCACACTTCTCCAAGGGGCACATCCCCTTTGAAAACTGAAGACTAATACAAAAGTGAACCCCGTTTAGGAGCTGTTCCCTCCCGCTGAGTTGGCACTGATGGTAACCACCTGTAGGCTGGCAGAGCAAGGCACCCCTCTTCTCCCCAGTTTGCAAACGAAGCCAGGTACTCCCCCGCCTTTCGTGTAGCAGCACAAGGTTACCTTTCCCACTCCCGTAAGTCTGCGGCACGCAACCTCCCTTCCTCTCCCCTGGAACATAGCTGGAGGGCTATGGCACTGCAGTGTGCTTGTAAAGCCACTTATTCTCCTGCCCGATTTCTGCCGAGCGCGGTAACACAATGAAAGGCAGCTCCACCTTCCTCCGCTCAGCGGCCCCGACCGAGCTGTGGCTTCCTGCCAGCGGCTCCAGCCTTTGCTGCGCCTTGCGAGGGGCGCGGTAGGCGAATTCGAGTTATAAACACCTCCCCGAGCAGCAGCGGTCACTTAGCTCTTGAAGGATTTCAGCAGGTTTAAAGAGCAAAGACCAAGCGCAAGCATTCCTGAAGTTCTCATGAAATTTGCACACACTCACCCACGAACTTCACTCCTGGGTTTGCTCCACATTGTACACTAATTGCAATTATCTAACAGTGGCTCCATGATGGGAGGAGGGGAGAAGAGGAAGGCTTCCTTTTGGCACAGCTTCTTCAGAGTTCAAAGGACACATATGGCCTGCAAACACAGCGCAGGGGATAATTTAAAATTAAAGGAGGGATGGGAGGAAAATGAGAACACAGCAGGGACAAGCAGTGTTGTTCTGGATCTGCTTGACTGGAATTTTAAATAAAGGAAAAGGAAAAAAGAAAAAAGAAAAAAGAAAAAAGAAAAAAGAAAAAAGAAAAAACACACCCCTATTGTCATTCCACATCCAACCAGAGCCTGAGCCAGAGACCCTGTACAGAACCTGTAAGATGGCACACAATGTCTGCCTCAGGAGGAAGAGGATGAAGAAGAAGGTGTCTGAGTAAGGCAGGGCCAGGTTTGCCTTGCAGTGCCCAGGCAGCCTCGTAAAGGGAGTCACACGAAGTCAGCAGCCCACGAGATGGTGCCTGTGCACATGCCGAATCCCGACTGACACCTGCTTGCGGCCCTGCTCATAGTTAGGAGAGACACCAAAGCCTACTTGTCCACTGAAGGGCACATCAAGCACTAAATAAACAAATATATAAACAAAACAAACAAAAACAAACAAAAATCATCCACAACAATCCTCGGCCGTAATTTCTACATAATTATTGCACAACAACCGCCCATAATGAGAGAATGAATTTATAACCACACGCAAGCTATATTTACCAGTGGACTGGTTACAAAGCAAAACAGCAGGAAACCACAATGTGTGTCTTCATACGAGCTCCTCCGTGGCGGAGCAGAGCGGAGCGGGGCTCCCCGAGCAGCGGGGAAGGCTGTGCAGGTGAAATGTGGGCACCGTGGCCAGAGAGGGGCACAGCCCTGTGGGGTGGGAGCCCAAAGCCAAGAGGGCACAAAGGTGCTACCTAACATTTGGGGCATATAGAGGTGGGGCTAGAAAGACTTGTTTGGCTTCAGGGTTTAATAGCTGGGCTGCCCGGACATAAAATGAAGGGAGTCTCACCTCAGAACTCACCCAGCTTCTGGAAATATCAATTGCCTAGAGGGCATGAAAAAATAAAGCATGTAATAAAAACATAAAACCAAAAGACCTACCCCACACTTGGAGGTGTAGCCTCCCAGGATGGTCAGGATCTAGGAGGTGAACTGTTCCTGCCCCTGGAAATGAACAGTCATCCCCAGAGAGCACCGCACTCTCCTGTCAGTGGTGTAACAGGCACCCCAAAATGGATGCACTTCACCCCTGACAGGGACGCCAGGACAGTGCCTCATGAGGAGGCCCAAGGACAGCGGCTGAGCCCCTGCTGACAGCTTTCTGTCACTGGGGAGGGTTGACTGGGGTCTACCCATTCACTAAACTCAAGGGATCTTCACACCTTCAAAAATGGTGCTTTTCAGGTAAATTTGGCTCCAACTGCCTCACAGCTTTGGAAATTACCAACAGTGCAGCCGGGGCTGACAGACACAAGGAAGGATAAGCAGCTTTCTGAGGAGAGCCCGGCTTCCTCGGGCAGACACTACACACCGATGAGCTGGATCCGGGAACAGATCCTGCTGATTTTTTTTTTCTTTTTCTTGAGGGATTATTTTTAACTTGGATCATTTCCCAGGCCTGGCTCGGAGCACGACTACACAACGCTTATGTCAGCACAAGGAAGCGATCTAACGAGCACCCAAGGGGGCGGGAGGGGGGCAGGACGGCTGCTTTTGCCATCCTGGCCACCTTAATGAGCTTGTAAAACAAGGGCCTATGGACAGTGGGTTAAAAAGTCACAGAGCCGCAGTTAACCAAGGAAGGCAGATGACAAAAACACAACAGCGCACGCACCGGTTACCGACACTGTCGAAATGCAGGGAAATCAGGGGACATTCCCTCCAGGAAAAGAAACCCCACATTCAGCCCCAGCGCACCAGAGCTCCTGACACTCGGGCAGGGAAAATCCTGCTCCTCGCTAGCTCCTAAGCAGGATACGCAGCAAAAATGCACCTCGTAAAACACTGGTATCTCAGACAACCATTCTCTCATCTTTTTGGCTAGGCGTGCTCTCCCTGCCTTGCTCAGTCCTTGGACAGACACCAGACAGCCCATCCCCACCTCAGTGTGGAAGTATAAAAGCAAGAGAGGAAGGCGAATGGGGAAAACATCTCAACCTTCCCAATGGACAACGGGTACAAACCCACCACATCGAACGGTGAAACCTGAAATGCATGCTACAAGGGAGAAAAAAACCCATCCGTGCTGATTACTGCTTCTTGCATTTATGCTGACCTATGTTCTCTGATGGCAATGAGTGAACCTGTCACAAAAAGAAAAGATGTGTTGGGCTTGTTATTGATCCTTGTAATTCCTGCCTAAGTACAACCATACCATCTTGAAATAAAGCCCGAAAGGGCACTGTTATTCCGGAATTGAGTTGGAAGATGAGTCAAGAGCAGCTCCACATACTTAGATCTCTTCTAGAGGCTGCTGACAATTTTTCCTGGCTTTACAGTCACATTTTCTGATCCTTAATGTATTTTCTTTCCCTTATTGCTGAGAGAAAGAGCCACACAAATAAAGAGAAATCTGACTATCCCAGGAAATTATGTAACTGACTACACAGAGTGCTGTCAAATATGCACAAAGTAAACTAACTGAAGTAATATGATTTTTCCCTCCAATATCCTTCATTTATAATCATTGTAGGTGTTACATGTAGCAACAGTAAGTGGAACAATTTCATAGAGCACTTTTCATATTGAGACAGCTATTCTACATCCCTCTGTGCAGATGACAATTTCCAAAGCTCACTTTGTGGGATGGCACCAGAGTAAGGCACCTTGAAGTAAGCCCAGAGAGGTAACTGTTCCCTAGAACCAGAGCTAAAACCTAGACCAGTGAGCGGCCACATCTATAGCCAGAATAACTCTTTCTCACCAGTAAAGATTTGGCAATGCTTGTATCCGGCAGGCAGAGGAAGGTGCCTCCAAAAACACAACTCCACCTCACAACTGCTGCCAACAGCACCAAACACACACACAGAGGGCTGACTCCTGTTGCGAACAAAATGTTGTTTGGGGTCAGCACACATGCAGAAGAGTTGCTTGACACTGCGAAGGATAAGCTCCTATTTGCAAAGTATTAGAAAAACGCTACATAAGAGGCTTTTATTGCTATTATGTGGATGAACGGAGGGGCCTTGGTTGACAGCACTGCTACACTCCCATTGTTCACTGGAGAAGAAAAAACACACAGCTTAAAATAAATAAATAAATAAAAATTAACACACCATCCAGCCCAAACCACATCCAAACCAAACAATAAAAGACAAAAAGTAAATGCATCCTGGGCACCCATTGTATTTTATGTTCCTTTTCGTCATCAGTTACAGTTCCTGTGATGTTAACGTGTAAAATGACAACTAAGCACAGATTACACAGCCAACCAGAGATGGAGAAGAAGGTCGCATATGCCATCAGATGTGACATGTCACAAACACTCAGAAGATAACATAACTCAATAGATTAAATATCATTTATCCCCAGTCATCATACTATTGCATCCAAAAGAAAATACATATTTCAAGCACGGCTAGAACAATAGCACCAAACAAAACGCATGATACTAACTCAAGTGTCATGACAAATTGTTCATCACAGCTGGAAAACAGAGAAACATAGCCCTAAAAAGCATTATGACAACACTGGCCTAACAATTTTAGTGTTCAAATTTGCATTCTAGCATATTCATAAATCATGTTACTTCTGAAGGTAGGAAAAAAAATGGGAAAAGACGTTAATGAATTAAAAGTAAATCATAAGGAAAATTAAAAAAAATCAGAAGAAATTTGAGCTTAGAAATATGAAAAAGATTCTTTGTGTGTGCATGTGTGTGAAATTTAATACAATTCCTACTTCAGATCTCTTGGATTACATCTGTTTGTGCTGTTAAGATCTCCATTTCAGAACTTTTGTGTTTTTTTCACTCATGGTTTCAGAAGGACTGCTATCTCTTTAACAGTGAAGTTCTTCTCTCCCACTCACATAGTATATTCCCACTGTCTCCAGCCAGCTTAAGGTAACTGCAAATAGAATGGAAAATCTGAGGTAGATTATTGGAAAAGATGGAAAATAAAAGCATGTGCTACTAGGCCATTCATAATGAATAGCAAGTGAGTATTTTTTGAATTAGCAATCAGGAAAAACAAAAGCACTAATATTTTACAAACGTATTTGATGTAAAATACTAGGTATTATTCAGGCCTTTGTTATTGAATTCTGACTTCTTTTCACTCCATCAGCACTCTCAAGAGCTTATAAATGTAAAGCAGAGCCTTTATAATTTGCAATAATGTTTAGGATACCTACTCTAAATTAATGGATGAAATCAATAAATTTATTAATCAACAAAAATGCACAGAAAAGAAAAATGACAAAACACTTTCTGTTCTATTACTCTGGCAATCCTATTTGGTGTTTCAAATATTCATACAAATATCTCTTATGCATTAGGAAATGTGACATATTAGCATTCCCATTTTTTAAAAAAAGTCATGGGTCCCAGTTCAGGAACATGTTTCCTTTGAGAAATACAAGGAGGCATTTGAATACTTACTTGTATTTGATTTTACATAGTTAAATGCAACCCCACCTAGGATCCAGAATACTGCATGATTACTCCCCAGCACTCTGTGCTGAGAGCTGACCCCATGGTAAGTCACACAGCACCATGCAGCCAGGGCAGGCACATCCATAACGGATCAAAACCACCAACTAAAGAATTATCCTCGGGATGGTCTAAAGCTAGGCTCTAAGTTTTGGGCCTGTCTTGCCAAGTCACTCCTCTTTCATCACCACATGCAACTCTGCACATGTTCTGTATGCAGATCCCCTGGCTCAGCCACTCACTTGTTCCAGTTGCCCACCCAGTAGCTCTGTGCAGGTAGTAACTATAATTCTTGGAGAGAGAGACAGCAGCAGCACACTGGAAACTGTAAAACCTGTGGGTGAAATTCCAGGTACAGGTGGAGTTCTTCACATGATGCCTGTGAGCCTCAGAGAAACTGAAGCGTACAGAGCTCCAAAAATAGGGTTCCTTGTCACGTCAGCAGGGCACACAACGGGTTAAGAAACCACCGCTCTTTATATTATCTATTAATCTCATCCCTCCCTTATTTAGCAACTTCCTTCTTAAATCCTGGCTTCTCTTCTCCATTTCCCTCACAATTTTGGGTCCTTTTCCTCACAAGATGATCATCTGCTAGAAGTTCCCTCTGCATCCCGTGCCCACATTCCAGGCTTTGTCCTGCTTCTCTACAACACTTGATTTCTGGCTGGGCTCCACGCTCATTTCAAATTTGTGGCTCTCCTGCTCTTCCAAGCTTGAGAAGAAGGTTTTTACTCAGCTGCCCGCGACTTCCAGGATGAGGAGCAGAGCCTAGAAACTGGGAAGAACAGCTCGTGAGCACCAGCCCACCAGCCACCAGGAGAGTAGGACTTTGTCACTAGAAAACCAAGGTGGAAATGCATGCCTTGCATCTTATTTAGTTCGAAGCCTAAATGTTTCTGTCTAGAATGTCTGTTTGTATCTCGAGTCACAAAGAAGCCATTAGTACCAATAATGTGTCATTACGGGGGCGTCAGCACAGACTCTGCAGCTAAGGTTAATTTGAGATGCATAATTTAAAGCAGAACTAAAATCCTTCCATTTCACACTTTAATGACTGAATTCAAATCATTCTTCAAATTTGACACAGTAGCTCTTAAGGGGACACTTGCTTTTTTTTTTTTCTTTTTTTTCCCCAATTTTTAAGTAAAATACAAGCTATCTATTGTAAAGAAGAAAAACCTATGGATCCTCCCTTTGCAATCATTTAAACCTGTTTTCCCCTTCGATTTCTTTTCAGATATTTCATTCTTCTGAAGGCTTCATACTTCACCCATTCATTCTGACATGTCAGAATACACCTGATACAGGCCACTTCTGCAGTTTGAAAAACAAATATGCAGAGTTAATAATTTCACTCATGGTAATCCCAATTATTTTGCCACAATCAGCTGACAACATTGCCTAACTTTAACACACTACATCACTGACGTACCAGTAGTATCTACACAATTCTCAGTCCTTAGCACTGCTACTCTCAGCATCCTGCTAAAACACAGAAGTGACATCATCCTCATTTTTCACACTAGGATTCAAACTGAGGCGAAGACAGAAGGATGCTGTACTTCAACAGCTGCTTTAAGCTGATCCAAGTGTTGACCAAGAGGGGCAATACCATTTTGTCTACCTCTGCTTCCTAGTGTTTCTGACTTCTCCCTTATGGCGGAAACATCATTCCTGATAAACTGAGCAATAACATGGACTCACCTGCCTGAGAACTAGCTTTTCACAAAATAAAAATAAAAATGGAGCAGCTCACACTCAGAGTACTTTAATGACCACAAACTGTACAGTTTAAGAAGTTTGTCCAAGATCATACAGCGGACTTGCAGTGCAGCAAAAAATTGAATTAAAGTCTCCCAAATCCACAGATAATTTGTTTTGTCAGGCAACTTCCCTGACCACATCTGAGAAGACACAGAAAATAATTAAGCAGTATCTCATCACAACATCATGAAGCAGCATGATAGGCAGATAGCCACACTGCTCAAGCAGGGATGCAACAAGTTTCCAGAAAACACATCCTGCCTTTTCCAGTGAATTCCTCAATCAAGCTCACATAATGTTACCAAAATACATAGAAACATACAACCTTTTTTTGTTGTCTGACACTCAGGTCGATTTCGTTCTGAATTTTCAAGAAATCATAGTTCAAGCACACAGACATTCTTTGGAGAACTGCCCTCCATGCTAAAAATGGCAATGGAATTGCACAAGGGAAAAAAAAAAAAAAGAGAGAAAATTCCAAGAAATCTTTGACTCATCCATTGTTATTCATCAGGTTTTTGGAGCACAGAATGGAATGCCATCAAGCTAAAATTGACAGCACTATTTTCTAATCCCTAAGTGATGTCAATCCTTCACAAAGCCACAAGTGCTGAGAAAATTTTCTCTACAAAATTCTAAGAATGACTCTTAAATTTTGTTAGTTTTTGGGGATGAAAAAAAATAGAGCTAAAAGAAGCACTTGAAATTAAACTCCTACGTAGGTATGCTTTTGAATACTGAGAGTATTAGGATTCACAGCTTTGTGCTATCTGTGACTCAGACTTACTGCCACAGGTGTCAAGAGACCTAGTACCCAGTTGGAGCTCTGTAGAAACCTGTTGTATTGGGAGATTTTTTTAAAAAAATTTACTATAGAGTACAAGATTTGCCCTGAAAGACTCAGTACAGACCTTGTAGCTTTTTAGTTGACATATTTTACTGTCCAATTAGCTTTCAGCTAGCAAAACAGATTTTTCTGCTGTTTAATTCTTAAGGTTTTCAGAAAAACATGATGTCAACCAAATATAACATCAGAAGTGGCTTCAATAAAGTTCTGCGAATAACACATCTACACTGGCACGCCAACACACTATTTTTAATTGTAGCTCATTAAAGATGTAATAGGAGAAGAATTATATTCACTTCCACCACTGCTCCGTCAAGGCAGTGAGATAATCATGCTGCTATATCATACAAAAAGGAATGCTCCTGCGTAGTCATTTAGGTAATCTAATTGAAAGGCAGAAAGCAGTGATTCACTCCTTGTTCTATCTGTTACTGCAACATGTTTTTCGCCTATCACAGGGCCCAAGCAGGCACACAGTGATTGGCTGCAAATGCTAGTGAAACAGAGACCTGGAGAACGAAAAAAGGCAAGTCAGTTGAAATGCTGAAGAAAAAAAAAAAAAGAAAGAAAGAAAAAAAGCGATCTGGACTGCAGACGAGGAGCACTTCACAGAGCAGCATGCAAATGCAGGCCTCTAAGGTAATTTAAACCAAATGCAGACTGAAACTGAAGTAGTTTGGTGAGTCAGCACAGTACAAGGACACTAAAATTACACATGAAAAATAGCACAATCCTTTCTGTATAACACACACTATTTTATTCCAAATTTACAGAAAACAAATTAATTGTCTCCTTCGTGCTTTGCCTCCTTCTCCTCTTCTTGGACTCAACCTCTACCTTCCAGAAACAAGCTGCGTGCAGGCTGTGAACTCTGATGTCTAGGACTTTAATTTCCCTTTCACAAAAATTTCATCTCCAGACCATGACAACCTTAATAAACAATCGCTGGCATGAATGCCACTAACTGTATTCCAAGTTACGATTACTTTCCTCTGGAAATAAGAAAAATACTTAAAACCAAAGCTGTGGAGAATCATTACAGGCTCCAACAATGGTAGATGTCTCGCAGATTCTGCCGTCCCAGAGGTTTCAGCCACCTACAGCTCGGTGCAGACCAGGTCTTTAATGCTAAATATGCTTGTGATCAGTCAAAGGAAGGCTAGCCTCATCTCTGCCTCAAACATTTTTAAAGCCATAACCGTTTTTAAACTTACAAAGCTATATTCATCTTCATTTTCATCTCATTCTTGCCTCATACTTTCACAAGAACGTAATTCTGTGAAAGCCACAACAATTGCTTGTTCAATGGAGACTGTCACTCTCTGAAGTGCTTTCTGAGATAGATTTGTATGGACAGACGTGGGTAGAAATGAATAATCCAAAAATATCCACAATAGATAATGAGCAGAGTCTAGAAAAAATACCATGTACTGCAAACGCAGCCCAAGTTGGAATGAATGCCTACAGTAGCAACCGGACAGGAAGAGCAAAATGTTATTGTACATTACTGGCATGCAGCCCGTAATTACAAAAAATACTGCAGTATTCCCCAGTAACAGCAGAAAATATTATCATTTCAAACAAAGCAGCTGCAGCACCCTGTCCGCTGCAACCATGTTCTGGGCACGTAACAGAGCCAGCAAGGAGAGGGCAGCTGGCTGCCGAAGGACTCCCAGCCCGTGGGATGGGACATCTTCACCTCACGTCCACGGCTCCCCTGCACCGGAGCACGGAGACCCCTGCTCGGCAGCAGGGCGCTCCCACATGGGCTCCAGCTGCTGAGCTGTCTGGCAGGGGAAAACAGTTTTTGCAGTCTTGCAAATCCTCCCATTCTAGCTCCTCAGTGCTGTCTTACCCAGCTGCCTCTAACCCTCTACCAATGTTTTTTTAAGAGGAGATTAGCAGGAGGGTCCCAAGCATCGGATGACACGTACTGCCATTACGACCCGTACGATTCCCCTCCTGAGATGGCAAGCAGTCACTCTGCTATACATCACCGAAACAGGAGGCAACGTGCACACAAGTTTACGGGCGACGTTCTTCCCCAGCGCTCTGCCCAAGGACTGCCAGCACAGTCCCACCAGCCACAACCAAGTCAAAATTCAGCCCATCTGCTGACTGGCATGCATGGCACACTAACTGGTAGTTCTAGTTCGTCATTCATAGAAATAACTTCTATAAAATTTGGTTTCTACATGGATCGTGAAAAAAACAAAAACAACTGGCTAAGCAGCCAAACAGTTTCTCGAAGCTTTATGCACTTGCAGAACTAGCATACAGAGGAGAAGAAATGTCTGAACAGTGAGGTAAGCAGAGGAGGAAACACTGTTCAATTGAAAGATACCTAAATTCTAACACGTTTCCTCTACAGGCTGCAAACAGTACAGATTCTCTGGTCCAAACTGCAAAGCCTCAGCTTTGCTTCAGCTACCAGTGCGGCTACAGGTACTCAGCATCTCCCCACAATGCCGCAACTCTAAAGCTATGCTTGAAATATGCAACATCAGCTGTTTAGGCAGCCTCTCTCTGAGATATTTGAATCACCATGAAAACTATTTTCTTACTGCCAACCAGAAAGACGATGCTTTTAGGAGGGAGCAAATTAACTGCCATACCATAATACTTCCCAGTTCACCAGTGCTTCTTGTCTTTCACATACAGCTTTTCTCTGCCAAACACGAAGATGACTATAGCAGGAATATATGCAGTAGGTTGAAAGACTACATTTTTGTATCCTCATAAGCCATTCATTGGTTTATGGATTCAAAGTCCCACAGGGAGTGCTGCAAATCCACATAAAGTCTCTGGGTGCATGACTTGACTCTCTGACGTACGTAACAGATGTGTAAAATAACATGTAACCAAACATCTCTCCAGTAACTGTGCAGCTAGAGACTGAAAAGTCCTAAAATGTCATGTCCAAGGGCAAAGGAGAAGGGGATGGATAAGAACAGAGTCCTGGATCTAGAAAGTAAAGAGAAGTTTGGGCTTCACGAATTTCTTTTTTACAATTTTTTTTTTTTTTTTTACTTTTTTTTTGGGTATCTGTAATTAAGCTGTGGTAATAGCCCTCACAAGAGAGGGCTATGAGGGGTGGGGAGCCCAGCCACTGCGGCCTGGTTTGCTCTGCACCAGACCGATCGACTGTTTCTTGATTTCTGGGAAACTTCAGGGTCCTACCTCCAACACCTCCACTGTGCTCCCAGAAGGGAAGGCCTAAATCAGCAGAAAAACTGCTGTGGACAAAAAGCACATGGCTGTGTAACAGCAGTCACCACAGAGGCCCCTCTCCGCTCCCTGCGCTGATGTGTCCTGGCCCCAGTGACTTGGAGAAGGCGGCGGGTGCGTTTTCGCAGTCAGCTGGAGAAGAGCGGTGGGTGAGGAAAAAGAAGTCAAGAACTTGTTTAAAAGCCCCAGTTTAAAACTTCTGGCGACTCCCATTTTATGGACTAAAATCAGGCTCTAGTAGGAACTGCCTGAACCACTGGCTTTAGCTTGGGACCCTGTCTTTTGCAAAGCTGCTGGTGGGCCTGGAGCCAAGGCCTGGTTCAAGCTCTTATCTAATCCATGCTAAAATGACTTAAACCATGCATCCTTTATAATAAATAGCCTCACAGTGAGGAAGCACAATATTGGCATGTTTCATATTTACATCACCCGTTTGAAAGCCAGTGCACATGGTTTAAAGGAAAGCGCTGGAAATATTACAGCTTTTGAATATTTTGCCTTATGTGGTTTAGAGCCAGCATAGTCAACGGCCGCATCGGCTTCACCCCTTTTTGTGTGACAGGCTCAGAAGCGAAAATCCCAGGTGATGCCCAGCAGTGCTAAACACAACACGTGCACCAGCAGCATCACAGACACGGCCGTGTCCTGCTGAACAGGGGCCCTGGGCTGTGCCACGACACTCGCAGCTCCCTGCAGTGAAGGTCTCCATTCTCTGTCCCCACCACCTCCTCTTCACAAAGGCTTACACACACTTACATAAACAAATGAACAATTCCATTATGTGCCTGGCAGCCCGTGCACTTTCTTTCTGCTGCACAATAGAGGCGCCCCATTGAAAAGATCCATATACAGGGAAAAAATCTAAGCAAGTCTCCAGCAAGCACACATATTATCAAAGCCTCATTTCCACTTAACACAAGTTGCTTTGGGAACAAATGCAGCTGACTTGAGGGGAAAAACACAAACAAACAAACAAACTCTTTTTCCATTAGCTAGGGAAAAAAAAATCGAACTGGTGCCATCTTTGTTGAAGAGCTCCACTAAACTAATGGTTTAGGAGAGCTGAGGAGCATGGACGGGGGACAATTTGCGACTGATCACAGCCATCTGAACATGGCACACTGTCAGCTGAAAGAAGAGCAAATAAAGGCAAAACAAAACAGGCATGTGTTTAATTTGGGCAGGCTCAGTCCCCCATATTTGGTCCCAGAGAAAAGGCAGGAGAAAGTCGGTCCCTCCGCCTGCTCTGCACCCACGTAACTCCCTGGCACGCATCACAGGACCTTCTCTGGGCACGCAGATGGGGACATTATTTCTTCACATGCTGAAAACAAGCATCAAGAAAGGGCAGGAGTAGCAGTACAATTTAATACATCTTAAAATGCATCTCTTGCCACCAAAGAACCTCTCTTTCTTTAATACTCTGCCAACAAGCTCCTCCACTCCCGAACACAACAAAAACTAAACAAGACTCAACAATTTTGTGACTGCAACCGAGAGCTGATCAAATGATTATAAAGGCTACGCAGATGCTGTGAAGATACCTTCCCTTGAACTTCAACATGAGCTTCCTCAGAGAGCAGCAAGAAGGCTGCTGTGAAAGGAAAATCACGCATGTTATCCTGGTCTGACATGAATGAAAAAGACAGGAATAAAAGTGTGGTGACTTGCACACAGCAGAGCTAAGAAGGAATGCTTGCTACTAGAAAAGGGGGACTGAGAGAAAGCAAGGTGGGCTCAGAGATAGCACACATGGTCCGCTGTGGCTCACCCTCCCTCTCTCACCAGCTTAGGCTGGCCACAGTTGCCATCCTGTGCCTGGAAAAGGGTGAGCTCCAGAGAGCAAGTGTTTTCCCACCTGAGCTGCAGGGACAGGAGGAGAGAGGGGAAAAGAAAGGTGGGGAGGGTAAGAACCACAGCTCCTAAATGTCATACTGCAGCAGTTGCAAATATATTTGCATTAATACCTCATTTCATAACTACAAAAATTGCCTCAGACTCCTACTGAAAGAGTCTTGTATTTCTGTTTGGGTTCACAGTCCCTAACGCAAGCACTGCATATAAAAAGGGGTTGTCTACACTGATTTGCAAAAGTTTCTAACTTTTTGGATAAATCAGTACAAATGCCTACAGGACTAGTACAATTTCCCAAGCAATGGCTCTAGTCCACTGACCAGAAAGGAAATATTTAGCTCCCTGCAGAGAGCCTGTTGATTTCAAAAGAAATTTAATAGCTCTATTCCTACAAAGCAAATACAGAGCAATCACCAGGGGCCAGCTATGTTCTCCTCTCTTCTGCAACCTGGTAAGCAACAAATGTCTGCAAATGCCACAAGCCAAAGGGTTTTGATATTCTGCACAGTGGTGAGGCTATATCCTCTGCTTCTTCCATGTTATGTTGGTCCTTTTCACTCTGCGGGTTTCTTACAGCAATTTCGTCTTCTTCAGCACACTCATGGGGCAGAAGGGAATAAATAACTTGAATTTTAATTTTTTTTCTTTTTCTTTTTCTGTTTTCATTTAGGCAACATTTCAGTGGCTGGTTTTACAACTGTAACATTTGCTCTTTACTGAACAAAAACAAAATCAAAAAAAGACTCAGAGGTCATTCTTTTCTAATGAGAGAAATGAAGAAAAAACACAACAAAGACCAGAGGGAAAAGGTGGGCTTTTCATCGCAATTCATAATTAGTTGTCTTTACTAAAGATAGTTAATAACTCAAGACAACACAATTCAGCCTCAGTCAGGGAACTCTTGGTTCTGCTGCTATTCAAACATCCAAGTGCAATATGCAACTCTAGTTATGAAAAGCAACATTATTTTCTTCATACTTTTAACTCAGCTTGTTCAAAGTCACACTGATGAAGCAATTAGGGTGGACATATTATTAAAGCTGGTGGTGAACTTAAAGGCTCTGTTAAGAAGTTTGGTAAGCACCAACAAGGTGCTTAAACATAAAAATGAGAACTATGTATTTAATACAGAAGTATCACTTCAGAATGCTGTAAAATCAGATTACTCATGACATTATCACCAACAGTAAGATATCTGTATATGCATTTTTCTGTCTGTGCATTGTATTTCATTCAGTAGCTTTCTTCTGCAGAGTTTCCATGTTATATAGATGCCAAACATGGAAATACTTAGGCACATGCCTAACTTTCAGGGAGAATAGCCTCATTGATTTAAACAGGGTTCAACCCTGACAAATGTTAGAACAATCGACTGTTTGCAGGATCAGAACTCATGGGGCCCATTTTCAAAAAGATAAGTGCATTATATATTTTGACTGCTGTTTCTGGATTTGCCATTAAACTTCTCTGCTTCCCTCTCTCAGCTGTTTTTATTGCCACAGACAGACATATCATGACACTCTGAGGTAAACAATGAGTAACCTAATTACAAACTAACTGTAACTATGGCAAGACCCTCCAATCACTCACCTCAAACCATATGAGTGTTTCAGGATGCTATTGTAAGTCTCTTTTCTTCTATCCCCTCTCTCACGTGAGATGTTGCAGCCTTTTTATCTGATGTTTTGCTTTAAAACTCTTCCCCGGGCTCCAGGATCTTAAACAAAAACAAACCAAGAAACACTCAGAATGAAAATGTCATTTCAAGTGATTGGTGGGTGGCTCAGGGGAAATCCCTGACCTTTCTCCAATGTATATTTCATTATCTAAAGCAAGTGTGGTAACTCCCCACAGCAGAAGCACTCTCCTGTGGGCTGTACTTAAAAAAAAAAAAAAAAAAAAAAAAAAAAAAAAAAAAAAAAACAGCTATTTAAGACCACTCAAAACCATGTTATTTTTAAAATCTGTACAGTAGCATGCTACAAAGTACTCATTTAACATATGATCTGGTATATAACCAGACTCCACAAAATAATGAAGGAAAAAAGGGAAGAAAGCCCAGAGATGCAAATCATGAAAAAAAATATCATTTTGTAAAGTATCGAACTGTTAGACGGGAGAGCAATCATCGGTTTTATTATTATTATGGTTATTACTAGTAATGTTATTACTACTAATGCTGCGTAGACGTCCAGCTCCCTACATCCAGTTCCTGCGTATGTTTGCAGTATGGGCGTGGGGAAGCAGTGGTCGTGCTGGAGAACCTGCGCAGAGTTTGCACTACACGACCCAGCCTGGCCGAAGAGAGGGAGGAAGGAAGGGAGGAGGAGGAGCGACGAAGCAAATGAGTAAGAGAAACTGGCAGGTCCCTAACACGAGCAATTTTGACATTCTCCACCATCGCCAAAAAAGGTCTGAATGGGTCTGGAGGTGACAGGCGTGCTGCTGTGCTGCACCAGCGTGCTTTCTGCCCCCTGCCCCGCGGATCTGCCCTTCTCCCTCCCTCTCCCGTACCTGCAGTGACACAGCCCAGCAGCTGTAAGCCGCCAAACTGGGCTCTGTCAGCAGGAAAATCCCTTGGCTACGAGCAGCAGACGCTGCCAGCCAGCGCAGAGTTCACTTTCCCTTGGAGAGCGTGCTCCTGCATTTGCATGGCCCCTCTGGATCACAGGCATCCCAGTTATTCCCTCCCCACCATTTTTAGCTCCGCCAACGATATTCAGCCTGGCGCTGCAACAGCCCTGAACGGCAAACCATTCCCGTGGCTACACCTGTGACTATCCTCACTGAAGCCAACAAACTTTCACAACGTGACAAAGAAGAGAGTCTCACCTTGTGTGAATTTAAGCCAAAATGTTGCCTTTTTTTCCCCCCTCAGCTGCGACAGACAGACAGCTCTGAATAATTTTTTCCATTGCTTCTAATTAAGAAATGGAGACATTATCCACAGCCCTCGGTCGTTGTACATACTTCAGAAAATACAAGTTTCCCAAAAGTGGTCAGAAATTCAAAAAGTAAAGCTTTCCTCGTCGCTTCTTATCCCTCCCTGCCCCCAGCAAACAACCCCAAACTCAGAACAAAGACCAATGCACAAAGAAGGGGCAAAGGGGACTTCCCTTAATACCTGCACAGGGGCTGCACCTACTTCACCATTCCACAAAGCTGCTTACATTATGAACAAACCCCAAAATACTCTGTTTAAGTTACCCTGCTGCCCCGCTCCACCGTGTTTCTTCTCGCTTATGTTGTGTTTCTGCTTTCTCCAAGGAGCCTCCTCTCACTCAACATGAGTAAAGGCTGCAGCAGCCGAGCCTACAGACTTGTAGGAAGAGGACAAAGCCCTCTGAAGCTGTGACACAAATCCACCGAAGGCTGGAAGTTCAAAGTGAAACGAGGACAATCTGTCCATGACTCATGCCACCTAGAAACGATTCTTAATTTAAGAAAAAGTGTTAGAAGGATTATTTTATGGAGTGTCACCCCACTGAATCAACCAGCTTCTGCCTCTCGTTTTTTCCCCAATTCAAGTACAGGGTGGCTGGGGACTCTATATTTAAAGATCGAAATCAGTGTAAAATCCTCCTCCTCTCACGTACACACTTACATTTTTAATGTTCTGTTACAGAGACAAATACTCTTGGTTGAGGGACAGATTCCCAGCTACCCTCCAGACTTTTTGCATGACCTACGGGCAAATGATACGTGATGCTTCCTGAAGGGCTGAAATAGCTGTAAATGACACTTGAGCTTCTCCAGCGCCTTTTAAGTACCAGAGTTTGGCTCCAAAAGCACATCATCGCTTAACCCCCATTTTCCTGTGCCTCAGTTTCCCCTTTCTCCACGGTGAAGATAACAGCGCTCCCCCAGCTCAGCGGGTCGCTGCAAGAGACACGACAGCCCTGCTGAATTAGTGGATAACGTGGTAACACGGACAAACTAACAGGTACCTCTTAACTCATCTGAAACTGAAACTTCACGTCCCCAGAAAACGACCCTGTAAGCCAAAACGAGGAGTCGGGCATCAGTCCGTCCCTCTCTGGAGCTGTTTTGCTGGACATTCATTCCGCTCGTACGACTCCCTTCTCCTGGGTGCTGCCGGCGAGCGTGGGGGAGACTGAATGGATTCACTGTAGTCACACAACAGCTTTACAGCTGCTGAGAAAAGGCCTATTGTAGCCCTGCATTTTACTATCTCGAGTAGCATACATTAATTTGCTGTGCAGCTCCCATTACCCATCTGATCTTTACAGAAAAAGGAGCAACAAATCTGGGTTTGCCAAACGGAAAGTGGTTTAAATGTGATGGAAGGTTGTTTTTTTTGTTTTGTTTTTTGTTTTGCTTTTTTTTTAAAAAAAGGGGGTTACATACAGTTTATGCAACCAAGGATAAAACGCTAAAAATTCAGAGTAGCAAAAAAACTTTAAACTGGTCCTGCCCTCCTTTTTTTTTTTTTTTTTTTTTTCTTTTTGCCACATCATGATACTGTGAGCCAAATTTCAAGCTCAGAAGACAGCGGCAGGCCTGCCATGTGCACGTGTGCTCTTCCTGCAGCGACCGGCTGCTCGCGGCTCGCACCTCTGTGCGTTTATGACATTTGATCACATTAACTGAACGCTATTAAAAACAACAGTAAAATCTTAACATGGAACGATTCGGTCGCACACTCGACAGTCAGATGTGATGGACTTTGCAAAAACACGTGCAAGTAGATTTGACAGCCTATTTCTAAATGCCTTGATTTTCCTGCACCGTGCCTCAGCTTGAGGCAGGGAGGAAAGACAGTCCTGCATCAGGCACATTCCTCCCAGCTTCCGACTACTCCACTCTCCCCCTTCTGGAGAAATGGATGCAGCTTCAAGCAAATTAGACGAGTATTTTGTCAGCTCTTTTCATTCTTCTCGGTGCGATAAATGAGGCAGTGCACCGTTATTACAGACTCCAGACTTATTCTGAAGTCCGGATCCCCTTGCCTCCTCCCGCACACATGGCATTGACCCTACCAGCTGCAAAGAAGCTGAATTTGGCCACAGTTCCCTAAAAACAGTGTTGCATCAAACCTACAGCATGCTGTACTGCTACAGTACCCTGGAAATTCAGTGATGATCAATCAGCACATATCTCCCCCAAACATGCTACTTCCCACACAAGCTCTGAGGCCAGACAAAAATCTCAAGGTATTTCCCTCTGCCTCCAGAGCCATAGGAATGCAACAGGTGCTGTGCTGTTCTGCAGCTACAAAGCAGAAATATTTTGCTTTTTAATGCGAGCTGAGACAGACAATCCCCCTTGCTTTGGCAGACAGAGACGTTAAGAAAACCTCTCAAGAGTTGCAACCTGGCAAAATGCCATCAGCGGGACCCCCCTCTCACCCCAGCCTTCCCTCATTTTGCACTTGTGCTTTTCTCAAAGCTCTGCATGGACTGAGCTGATTTTCCATTCCAGTCAACTGGCACATTAATTATTTTAGCATGACTTGACTATGATCAACACCAACCAAAAACCAAGGCAGTGGAAACAAAGAATCGAGAGAAGAAAGAAATTAAACCCCAGGACAAGCTACAGAGAAAGACTCAGCTTATGTTTCCTGTGGATGGGGAGGGGAAGGTGATTCTCCTGGCCACATTTTTGGATTTGGGGTAGGCTGAATATTGGGACAAGCTATGAAGGATGGGGAAACGGCAGCACCAGGCTCATTGCATACTCCCTGTCCCATCAGTGGGAGGATTCTTGTCCCCACATCTGCAGAAAAGGCGATAGAGAGCCATGCTCTCCCGCTTACGCAGAAGGATGTTAGGCCTTCTTTCCACGTCATAATCAGCCTTGCCTCCCCACACACTGACCTCAGACTCTCCTGGGCACCTTTGTAAGTACCTCATTATCCCAGGATCTGAGTACAGCACCAACATTTGGGAGAAACGCATCTGAGGCTCATCCTGCCACAAGCGGACCTGCTGTACAACCACCTGCGCTCTCTGAGGTGCAAACCTCCTCCTCTCACTTCTTCTGAAAGCAAAAAGTGCCAAGATACGAACACCTGAACACCACCTGCTCGCACCCTCGCAGGATGACCTGGCCTGGAAAGTAGTATCTTTTGTAAAACTTCAGTGCTCTGTCCCCAAAAAGCAACAAGTTAGTGTCTCTCTCTGCTAAACACCACGTATAGTTTCGAAAGAGATGTTAAGAAAATGAAGTATGACATGATCTGCAGTATCCAGGTACATTCTGAGCTCTTCAAATTCAAGGGCTGTAGAACAAAGTAGAAACACGTTCTTTGGGAGAGATGAATCTGGTATTTTTCCTACTATTTCTGCTTTACTTACACCAGCTCGCCTACCTTATAGCTATACGAGGTTGGATTTTGAGACGCGTTCATTTGCTGGTACATATGGAGATTACACAATCCATATTCCGTATACATTTAAATATCTCCAGTGCCACAGAGAAAACAGGATGCTTCAGTAGAAACCTGTGGCGACCTTTGTTGCAGGAAACTTTGGAGGTTTGACCACAAGCTTTTTTTAGAACAGAAATTTGACTAAGCCACAACCAGCTCAGCACCACTGTAGTTAACAAATGGTCTCACATTTTAAGATTAGCAAGACTATGCTGGCAGCCTGGCCAGCAAATAAAATCTTCCAGGCAAAGAACAAATGTTGTCCTCTGCCTGGGTTAAGTGAGTTGGTTGGCTACAAAGCATGGTTGGCTATTGCAGCCAAATCTACTCTTTTAATCAAGGAGAGACAAGACGCTGAAATAGATGAAGCTTTTACATAAGCCTACTTGCCCAGGCTTTTTTTTTTTCCTTTCCTTAAAGCACTGTGCTACTGCCTCTGTCATCTCTACTTCTACTTCCTTTTCTTCAGCACAAATCGTAATACGAGTACTTCAATAAATTACAGGTTTGGTAGTAAGCTCTTAGGGCTGCCAACTGTCAGATCCAGAAAGCAGGACTGTCACATCTGCCAGACTGGCTCTCACACCTACTCTCTAAGGTAACATCATATATTTTTCAAAGTCATGCTAGCAATAATATGACATTACATCTCACCACACCATATGTTCCTTCCCTGCCTCAGGACACACACCAAAAAGAGCCTACACACCTTTAAATTACGGATGCCTAGCCAGTGTCCTATAATGACTGATAACCTCAGTTCAGTGCAGGATCTGAGCACGCTCTTGCATTTAAGGATGTGAGCACTGTCTGCTGTGGCATATGCTAATGTCAGCAAGTCAAACACAAATGTGAGTCTCTGTTAAGGATGGGTCATTATTTGTTAAGCATCTAACGTGCACTTGCCATTGTATAAGCTCCTAAAAGAAGATATGATCCCTCTTTCGGTAGAAGATTTCTTCTTTCTAACTTCTCAAAACAACCTTCCTTTTCTGAGGCCTACTCACACCAACCTTCCCCTTTCAGTAATAACTATGAAAAAAAGGGAAGAACATTAAGAAAGAAAAATTATGAAATGTGTTTTACTAACTGGTACAACTACGAGATCAGATTGCTGAAATACACCTTTCTTTCTACCCCTTTATCCCACAGGTTCTCTGTAGGGCACATCCACATTTCTGCTTTTGCTCCACTCAGGGCTATGGCTTTCGAAGCAAGCCTCCGGATGATCCCCCCTGCCTGAGCTTGCGGGGTGGTCCTGGAGCACATGAACTGAATCCCTCTTGGGAGGAACTAAACTAGAAGCAACATGTTCTCCTGGAGCACAACTAAAGCTACAAACGGGCATGCAGTCAGTGGGACCTGACTGTTTAGAAGTAAAAGCAACCCTGAAATTTGCCTGACGTGAACCTCAGGATCCCAGCATCAAGTTCTCCACCATACAGATCTTCCCCACTTACTCCATGCCGCTTACTAATGTTGTCATAACCATTAAAAAAAAAAAAGTATTTTGCTGTCATGCATCATTATGCCACCAGAAAAATAAGAACACTGTATTATATTCTAATTTAACATTACAGCAGTGTAATAGTGACAGGAACAATAGCATCTTAAAGTGAACAATGGAGATAGAAGAGAGAACAAAGTAGTTTGAGCTACAATAACTAACAATTTCTGGAGTTATAAAATTAATCCTACTTTACCTTTAAAATACTTTCTCATCTTCTTCCAACTATACAGTAAAGAATCATTATAGAAAGGAAAAAGTAAAACAAAACAGATATGAAAGAAAAAAATACTACCTTTCCCCCACTGAACTCCATGAAAATGGTAAACTTTAGGCACTAGTTGCAAAAACAGCCAGCAGAAAATTTCAGGTAGTAATGCTTTTTTAAGGTGACTGCGTTGACATCCCACCTTAAGTCAAATATCCTCTGATATTTTTCTCATGGTGGATCTTACGTGCTCTTTCCAAATGTCACTAAAAAGACCCCCATAACCTCGAAATTCCTCAAAATTGATTTAAGTAGTAAGACGGTCATCCCACCTTTTTTCAGTGCAGGAAAGCTAAGGATCCTGTGACATGATGTCTAACTTTCTCAGTTACCTTTTCCACCCCCGGAGGTTTGCAAGCCACCACCCTGAAGCCACACATCCACACAGTCCACCACATCTGTTGAAAACACTATCGAGAAGCAAAAAGGCATCCTTTCCTCACAAGCCGTTTTTCCCCTAGCAATAACAAAAGCATAATACACAAGCGTTTCACTGGGAGTTGCTAAGAAATACCTGGTGGTGGAAAGCTCCTTGCATTCCTGGTGCAGGAAACAAACTAAAGCTGGTTGCTCCCTCTGCTCAGGTTTTGTTAAACTTTTCTGGACCTGACAACAAATTCCAGACAAGGAATGACACTGACCACTCTGCTGAGGACCTGGCCGAGGCCGAGTGAAACGCCTTCCTTGTACCCGGATACTTCTTGAAAGCTTCTCTCTTCCTTCACGTGCCTTCCACTGACCCTCGGCACACGAGACAACTCTGAGCTCACTGCGAGCCGGAAGCCAAAACCCGGAGGAAGTATGTGTAAAATCCACAATCTCACTTCACCACCACTGTCCGTTTTCATGAATGAAAAGGGCAAGGACAGCGGGGGAAGCCGGGCCCTGTCACGACTGCCAACATGCTGTGTGTCCCCTCTCTCAAAATCATCATCAGTCTCTGTTTGTTTCCCTCAAAGACAATTGTTTCCACGAGTGAGACACGTGCTTTCTAATGGGGCTTATTTTTAAGAGTGCAGCTTTGTGCCTAACCCCTCACCTTGCATTTCCAAGAGCCACCTGAGGTGGTTTTGGACCTTTAACAACTGGTCTGAGTGTTGAAACCACATTCATGAGGGACTCTGAGCACAGGACAGAAGAGGTGAGTGGTCCCACAGGCTGGGCTCTAAGCTCCAAGCCCAGATGCAGGGGTCAGCACTGCATTACACCTCCCATCCAGCCTCGGCCACGTCACTTTGTCTCTCTCTGGTTCCATTTGCTACCTGCAGAACATGGGAAAGGAGCATGCTGCTGGCTCAGAACACAGAGGGAAGCTGGAAACCTAAAAATACGACATTTATTGGGCCAGTACAGCAAAAGATACTCTCCCTCCTTAAAAGACCGAGTAGCGGTGGAGTTCATGAAGGCTGGTTTCTGGTGCCTTTGCCTCTGGCACGGTAAGAGGCACGATCTGAGTAAAGCTAGCCCTGCCCTGGGAGCCCCCTCCCATCTGCAACAACATGGGCGAGCCTTTCCTTCAGAAAGGTCACCGATTTCTGTCGCTGCCCTACATCCAACTGTCTGTTTCATAAAACTGCTAGGAATTCAAGGTCTTTGTGATCTCAACCTTTCTGTTAAATTTAGCTGAAACTGGCCAGCGGATTCCAAAGTCATTACAGGGAGACTAAGAGAAAGATAGCATGCTCCGGAAAGAAAACAAGCTAAAATATCAGTCTTGGCCCATGAAAAGCAATGTTGGATTGGCAAGAAAGGTAAACAACCGGACCTGATGTTAAAATTCAGAACTGTAGTGCCAATTCTGCGAGATTAATTAGCACTAAATCCAAGCATAGTCTTGCCCAGAGAGATTTATTTTACTTATGCTGGTTTGAAACACAGCTTTACTTTTACTTACTGTGAGTTGCATTCTGCTTATGAATAATATTAGGTGTGTTTTCTGGGGAATTAAATTGTAATCTTTCCTCTGTTCCATTTCTTTAACGCATTCAGTTTACTACTGTAACTTGTTTGTGATACCACTCAACTGCAAATACAGAAAGTGGGACAACATTTTGTTCCTATGCAAGACAGGAAAAGTGTATATGTAGATTTAGGTACTGATAACAGATTCAAATCTGCTTCAGATGACACAGGACAAGTAGGTGTCTGGGGTTTTTAGAGGGAGGTGAGGTAGAAAAAGGGTTTTTCCCCTGGAGAATTGAAACAAGGTATTTTTCTTTAATGTGATTCATAATATAAGATAGATAATGACAACATCAGGAACAAAGCTAAGTTTGTGGAAAATTCACAATGCTGCATATTGTTATGTACGCTTTATTTGCTTTGGTGAACAGTTTGTAAACAGTAAAAACACCAAACCTCCAACTTATGTAGGACACATGGGCTGGAGAGCAGTCTAATCTCTTCAGCAATTATTCAGACCTGGGACAAAACTGCTTTCAGCCTGCAAACATCTGTCATCCCAAAGCTAGAACTCAACACAGCTTCATTTTCCAGTGCCAACCAGAGCACATCTTCAGCTCACACTGTCCTTTCCACGTTCCTCGATCTCACACCCAGGGTTTCTTTTCGGTGTCTACAGCCAGTGACTGCAGCACCACGTAACTCTCCCACCGCCACCATCCCGCACAAAATGAAAGTAACCCTGCAGCCAGTCTCTGCAGAATCACCGAGGTTTGCGAGGAAACTAACTGGACAAGTTCCCTTCCAAGGGGTGGAAAAAACAACATCCAGCTTTCAGCAAGGGGAATGTTACTAAATAGAGCTAATGATCACCACATAAGCACTTTAAAAGAAATACTGCAGTGTCTGAAAAGCTACAAAACCCCTCCTCGTGCCAGTCCCTGGACTCATATTTTATGCTAAAATGCACATGCCTCGATGACCGGGTATATATTCAAATGTAATATGAACCACATTAACCAATTTAGGCTTTAAGCACGAAGTCAGAGATTTTAAAAATCAGCAAAGACCATTAAGTGCCTTTAGACTTATGCTAATCCATATGAGAGACTATACAATTTCAGCCTAAAATCCCTTATGAAGTGGGAATCACCCTTCCATTGCTCGTGAGCATTATCCAGCCCCAAAAGCTGCAGTGTAGCATTTTCAGAGAGACATCCAAACTCTATTAAAAAAAAAATCATCCACCCATGATCATACCTAGGCCTCTTCACAGTTATTACTGGGATCTTCTCCTTATCATTAAAAACAAGCTGATCTGCAATAAAACATTGTGAAGGAGGGATACTTTCCCGCACAGCCAAATCCCTATGAGTGTGAGTTTCACTGAGTATTGGCACATTTGTACTGTAGAAAAAAGCTAAACAGAAAACAAAAATCCTTCACTGTCATTTAAATATTTTTTCAGAAGTGCTTTCCATGTATCTTAAAAGCCTCCTCAAATTAACATTTGCTATTTAAAATCTCTGTCTTTGAAAAATAATGGCAGTTGATCAGCATGTAAGGCATGAGATATTTTCATTTGCTGCATCTTTTTTGGAACACCGAAGCATGTATGAACAAATGGATGCGGATTCCCTCCACTTTACATGCCATCAACACCACGAGCTACCCACTGGAAGTGAGAAAAGGCTTGTAATTTGGGGGTTTTCCTCCATCATCAGGTTTTGCTGGAAATTCTCCCGAATAAGCCCAGGAGGCTCCTTCAAGCCCCAAACCTATCCATTCACGTGCTTAATGTCAGGGACTTCAAGAAGTGAGCAGGACTGCTCGGATTTGGAAGCCAAACGCCTGCCCAGCCAGACCTGTAACCCAAGCCAGCCAGCGGTACCTCTGCTAGCCGTCCCGGGAGCCGAGCAGCTCCTCTCCGCTCCTCCAGCTCCCCCTTTCCCTGTATTTCCAGGAGCAAGGAGAAGAACAAATGGGCCTTCTACTGTTTGCGCTAATCACCTGTTAGTCACATTAGTCTGAAAGGCAAACTGACACATCTACTCGTTTTGACTGTTTCCAGTATTTATAGTATCATTTCTCTAGGACTGTGAAGTAGCTGCCAATTATTACTAGAATTTGGCATGCAGAAGCTCATGTATATGAAAAAACATGATCAAACAATATGCAGCTCATTAAAGGAAGTTTATAACTCCGTTCCCTGCCCTGATACTCTGTTTTTATCTCCTGGAAATATTTACCACACCACCTGATTAGGCTGAGCTCCTTCATGTATTTTGAAAATACAAATTATGCCATCAGTCATCCGCAGTATGACAGTAAACTTGCAATTACACAACTTTGGGAGCTCACGCAGTGCACCAAGGCAAGCACAACCCAGCCCCAAGTGCCGGCACAGTGCAGCCGGATTATCCGATTGTTACCCATCGAAAAAGAAAACTCGGGCAGTAAAACAGCTCACGCCCTGAAGAACAAAGCCAGGACCGGCTCTAACCCTGTGGCCAGGGTGAACTGAGCCGCATCTCTCTGCTTTACCTCCGCAGGCACAGAAAGAGGGCAGTGCTCGCAGTGCTGCTGGCACGCTTTCCTGCGAGTACAACAATGCAACCTGAAGGCTCATTTCCCAGAGTCGGGCATCTGTGCCAAGAAGTTATCGGACCCTAATCCTATGTTAAGACCTACTGTCATTCTTTCTCTTTCCTCCAGCTTGCTTTTAACATGATGCTTCTCACAAACACTGAGGATTCAGTCCCACACATCTGCGCAGAAGCGCACATCCAGGGCGTCACTCCTGGCCTCCAGCAGCAGGATCCAACGCTTCTGTACCGTGTTGGCTCAACACAATTAACCCCACAGCCAACAGGAGAGGCAATGAGCTTAAGGACCTTGAGAAACCTACCCTTAAATATCTGCATTCTTCCTCATTTCTGTGTCTCATCGCAAACTTAAAAGCCCCTCCCCACGCAACACTGACAATAATACCCGTAGCGAACCAGCAGGCAGAAAAGAAACGCAGCTGTACGTGTAAAATTCATGCTCAGGATTTAGGAAGACGCTCTGATCTCATGCCTCTGCCATACCACAACTAACCAATTCCCCCAATGGTTAACAGCTAGTTTCCTCTCTAGTGATGTGACATACTATCTCGATTCACACGATACCGGATTCCCAAGGCTGCAACTCATTCAGAAAGCTAGCACAAATGCCATGTCCAATTTAAGATCTAAATGAGGCTTTAAAACACAGGCTTGTAACTGCAGAAGCCTCGAGCCAGGCTGCTTGTGAGGGGAGAGCATCATCCGAGCGAGCCTTTCTGCCCTCAGAAGCCCCAACCTATCTGTTCAGCGTGAGAGGCGCAGCACAGGTAGCCGCAGAGGACTGCTCTTCTGCATCTCCTCGTGATGTGGAAGGGAACAGCGATTGGTCCCGAGCAGATCTGCATGGCACCAGTGATCTATTTATACAGCTCTAGCGGGCTGAAACTCTGCCTAGAAACTGCAGCCATCTCTTCAGCTCTCACACTGAAGAGGCTGGTTGTCTCTAATTCTGATTCCCATGGTGTTCCCTGCAAAAATGACAATTATTTTAATTTTGCGTGGGGGAGAGCTGCCGGCGTGCTTTGTACGTCTTTCTATACACCAGCTTCAAGATTCTTACACCCGAAGGATGTAAGGATTATCCACTTTGTCACTGGGTGTTACATTCCACATCTGTGATTTACAATATGGCCACCCAAATTAGATCGAGGATAACACTCCCCTCTGTTCGGTCCAATTAGTCAGTAGGCACTGAGAGTTTCTCTTTTTTTTCTTAAACATATGAAATAATAAGAAAACAAAAAATGCCATTTAGAGTCATACTATATCCAACTGTCATTTGTAAGACTTTACTGTATTATTAGTCAGAGCTTCTGGTGACAATGTAACCCACAAGACTGAAACTTGAGTGGTTTATACATGTCATCAGAGCCTTAGATAAAAATGCTGCCTTAGAAAGTGGGAGTATTTAATTTTTTATAATACTTTTGTACTAGTATAAAGTATTCACTTAATTTACATCAGTGACTTCTTTTCTTAAGGTATTTGTATCTGTTTGATCTTTTACAAATATCTAGTTCTCTTCTTCAGATCTAATAATGCCGAGCACTTTGAAGACATTTTGCTGGGCTTATTAATTAGAATTCCTACAAACCTTTAGGGTTTGGGTCTTTTTTTCCTCTTTTTTTTTTTTCCAAACCAGGGCACAGCACTTGCAAAAGCAAATTTGCACCATCCCCCCCCCCCCCCCCCTCCAAGTCTCAAATTCATTTTATGAAGAGGCAGGGATTAGTTATGTTACTTGGTAACAGCTGCTCGGCGTAGTGGCTGGTATTAGGTCTCTCTGTACAAACTCATGTCCGCAGACTGTAAAAGGAAAAGCGACAAATTCTCTGCTCCAGCAGAAAGGCTAAACCCCACTGAAAACCAGCTATGGAGGAATGCGGTGACTCAAGGTCAACAGCCAGAGCTGTGGACACTACCACTAGTCACACAGCATTATTAATTACGTACCAGAACCTGATTACTGACTTTTCTAGTACAGAAAAAGCTCACAAAAATGGAACGTTATCAGAGCATAACACATTAAAAATGTGCTTACTGGAATGAAAACTGGACGAATCAGTTGATTTTATTGCAATTTTCTACCCATTCATACTGCTCCAGTGCTGCTTCCCCATACTCATGGATGCATGCATGCACACACACGCACAATTTTGGGAAGTGAAGGACTAAGAAATAGGTTTTGTGAACAAGCAAAGAAGTAGAAATTAAAGAACTGATTCATCAAACCAATTTCCGTTGCCTCCAGTGGAGCTTGACTATGGTTAAAGTGTTTTGTTGAATCAGGGTCCTCAAAACACGGCGCTGCTCAACTTGTTTCGTCTGATCAGGACTTTAGGTGAAATGTAACACTTAAAAGGGACTAAAGGTAGGGAAATGCTCAGGTTTAGCAAATGAAAACCTTGTAGGAATTCTGCTAGTTAGGAAAAACCCCGTAGTGGCTTCGTAAATTTTCATCACCTCTAGCAGTTTTTGAATAATGCAGTGGCCTTTTTGGCAGCTTCATGAAGCTGTAATCTGCACAAGAAGTTCTACAATGTCTCAGCACTTCCTGGGGACTTTTAGCAGTAGGATAGTCTTGCAACACAAGCAGAGATTAATCATTTTCTAATGCATAGTAATAAATAATGTATCCCCCATAGTACATAAATTAAAGCTGTAATTCCATCCCGGTTCTGTGATGACACCAGAAGCCCAAGATGGAATTTCAGCCTCGTTATGACCAGTCAGGATACACATTATTCCTTAAATTATGTTCTGAGAGTTGATAATGAACTGAGAAGTTCTGAAGGCATTACCAAAAAGAAATAACGTGTAATTACAAGCAAAAAGCAAAATTATGAAGTCAGATATTGTTTGCAGATCTTGCTAAAGTAAGCAATAAATCTCATCCCTGAAACGCCCACTCAGCATATTTCTAACAAGGCAGGCAAAGATCACTACTACTATCAGAAGACTGCAAGTTCTTCTAGTGCCATATAGCAATGCCCCCCTGACAGACACCAGTAAGAGACCACACGTTACAGATCAGGTACCAACTGGGCGCTGTACTGTTCAAACTCACATGTACACTTAGGATTCTGAACCTAGCTCCCCCTCGAACCCTACACAGCATTTTACTCAAAAGTCAAATAAGCATCCTACAGGTACACAACTACAAGTACAAAATACCAAGAGGAAGTCACAATAAGCCCCAAATCTGCATCCCTGTTTGACAATAAACCTACCAAACAAGCAAAGCGCTTGTGATGGGAAGTGTTTTGTGTTCTTGATGATTATGTAGAAAACACAGTCTAAGTTCTTAAAGATTTTCATGAAGAACACAGTCCTGTATCATTTTTTCTGCAGACAATTTCAAGAAAACTTACAAAGACTCTAAAGGCATCTTACAACTTTAATAACAAACACTTTAATAGAAGAAGTTTAGAAGTATGAAGACAGAGAGCCAAAACAATCATCTATCTAGAGTCAACTGCTGCATTCACCCTGGACTTTTGATACCAATTCCCATGATTTTTAGCAAATCCTGCAAGATTTCAAGTAGATCTAGAGTCAGTTTTTTTTTTTCTGAGGAAAGAAGAAAATAACCTTCTGATCATCTTATACAAACAAGGCATAAAACTTTACAGCATCTCCCATGGCTTGGAGTAGTTCCAGGTTCTGAACTTTTTTTTCATGGTATTATTCACAAATTCGACCTTTTCTCCCAACCCTCACCGTTCTTGATAATGTGAGAATCTAAGTCACACTCACTCTCTCTTGCTCTCCCCCTTTAAATTGTTAGCTCACAGAATTGTAAGGAAAAGTAAAGGAGAAGCCTAAAGATCATGATAAAACAGTCAAATGGAGTGGTGCAAGAAGTTGGTATTTTAAGAAGCTGAAAATGTTCAAGCCTAGAGTAACTTTTTGAATACCAGAGGCTTCCCCACAAGCCATGTATTACTTGTTCCTTACCTCTCAACTCTTCCCCTTTCCACTTCCTTCTTTTGACGTTACGTAAAGTGTTCAAACCTGAACACCTGGACTTACATTCCTACATTCATATTGGAGCTCCTTAACAAGGAATGGGCTAATATTCAAGGGGCAGGTCACCTGGAAATAACTAGCAATTTGCTTGTTTTCTTTAAATCACTTAGATAACCAGCAAAATTTAAAATCTAACTACTTACATGCCTACAGCTGCATTTAAGGGCACACATCCTCCAAGAATCCATTTTCTCACTTTTTGCCTTTCATGGCTGTTCATACAAACAACAAAGTATCGAAAAATCATGAGAAAACATAATCAGGACAAAGAAAGCAAGACAATTGATGCCTAGAGCTCCTTGCCTCCATGATCTCTACACACAAAGCACATCATCACCTCTAAATAGCAACCTGAAACCTACTCAAGAGACTTACATAAGACATGACTCAAGAACTAAAGCAATGAATGTCAAAACATTCAAAGACACAGTACCCTCTGCTCCTAGTAGTAAAGGAATAACTACTGGCAGCATACAAAGGAGATATTTGCAATGGAGAAAAATACCAGTAAAAACTTTCTTGGAGATTCAAAACCATCCAAACCAGTGAAGCTACACACTTTGCAACAGTAGTACAATGCACAACTAGAAAATCTTCAACCAGATGAGGTGTTGAAGTTTTCTTATGCCTCAACCAACTGATAGAAGCTCCAGAAAAAGTAACGATAACCTAATACCTAATATATGCTTCCATCTGACTGCTACTGGGGGCTCAAGAAAGCAATGGTTTTCTCTGAGACCTCTTAGCTAGCAGGTTACATTGCTTGCGATATATGGTTCACAAGGAATGGCAGCCTAACACGGAGACTAAAAGGTGACCCTGTAAATAAATGTCAGCTGCAAAATCGAATACCTTTCCCAGTCTGAGCTGAACAAACATTGCAGTATTGACAATGTAAGCAAAATGCTGAGGAAAAAAAAAAAAGAAGTCTACAATGAAAAAAAAAAGGAAAAAAAAACACCGTAAGAAGAAACTAAGAGGGAATGTGAGAGAGAAAGAGCACATGGCAAACGTAATGCTAGTGTAACTCTGACCGATTCAGGTTCTTCCCGTGCTCATCGCCGCACCATCTGTGCTTAAACAAAAATGGAAGGGTTCCCAATCGTGTTTTCTTTCTTTGTGCAAATACCATTTTCACATTCATATATTTAAAGGACTATGTGACTTATTGATTCAGAAATTAATCTGAAATGATGCTTATACAATAGACACCATATTGATTCATCATTTCTGTCCAGCAAACTGCTGAGGAATACCATCATTGCACTGGTCATAAGAATATACAGCAGAAATCGTTGATCAATTTCTTCCGACCTGGGACTTATGTTAAATGACTTGCACTCTAAAAAGACGTCATATACACCTGAGTTTCAGCACTACCCCCGTTAATTGGCCTTCCTTCCTTGCTTATTAGCACAACGTACAACACAAGCCATGTATCAGGCCTCTTACCAGCAGCAGTGAAAATCTCAGTGCTTACAACCCAAGGAGGGGAGCAGACTTCATAACTGTGTAATTACAAGGAAGAAGAAGTGTTATTAAAGGGTCCCTGTTTCTGAAACAGCACAACCCTGAAGAAACTCCAGCACTTATCACAATGAGCTGTATGGTGAGGAGTTCCCCCACCGACACCACATCCAGAGACGGGGACTTTGCACTGCAGACAACTCAAATTTCCCTCCTGGAAGAAGGAAGGGGAAGAAGGAAAAAAGTCTTTTTTCATAACATTTTTGGATGATCAAACATTACTAACTTAAAAATACCCATTGCCAATGAGTTATCAGGTTGTTCCAACATAGGCATTAAGAATCCAAAGCAGAAGCTGTTCCTGCCATCAGATTATTGCTAGCGATTCCTTCTTGACAAAATATAGGACAAATGAACATACTGCTAATACATACTGTGTTAATTATTCTGTGGTGCCATGTAGTAACCCTGACGGAAGCTCAGACGAATTGTGACGGATATGGACCGAGATGGTATTATATATAGCTTACATTTGTATTCAGTCAATATGGCAGCTATAGCACAGGGAGACTGCGTTGTGAGGCTGAAAGGAGCTTATGTTATGCTATTAAATACTAGTAATGGCGTGCAGTTCATAAAACCAACTTCAGCACTGTCCTGTAACTTTGATATAGCCCCAGTCCTCCACTCCAATACCCCAATACCAACTCCACGCACCACGTTAGCCTTTACGCTGTAAGCACACACCAGGCCAGCACACAGCACCGAGGACGCCATAAGGAGCGAATGGCCACTTCAAGACACCATGCTGCCAAAACACAGCTTTGATTCAGAGGAAAAAGCCCCCTTGCCTTGGCTCCCACCAGCCACGGGCAGGTGGCAGGGTGCTAAATGCAGCAGCTCCTGTGGGCACACCGCACCCGTCGGGGACGAGCCGGAGTCGAACCACTGCAGCTCGCAATCGCTGAGATACCAGAACGCACACGAAACACATATACAGTTTGTAAGTTTACGTGGACTTATATACAAGCTCTTTCAACAAAAACACACGCTTACAACATACAGCTCTATTTTCTGACGCCAAAGTTTTGTTGCCTCCCCCACACTCCCCGCAAAGAAATCTCCGTTCGCTTTCCTCAATCATTAATCATATCAGACTAATAAACATTCTGGCAACAACACTGTTTAAACAGCCTTCTCTCCACCCAAAATCCACTGGCAAATATTTTCACATACAAGAAGACCATCCCACAGCCCTGCCTTTGAACGCTAATCTAAACTGAGCTCTCCGAGCCAGCACAGTGAAGAGCTGCACTTTGGGAGGGGGAGTGCAGAAAAGAAATGAGAGATGGGCCTTTAAGACGAAATAAAAATAGACTCCCTTGATCTTACCATGACATGGCCCAGACATTCTCCCTGTGGGGGAAAAAAATGTTTCTTACTGCAGTGATAGTTTTTATAACATTTTCTTCTTTTCATTTTCTTTTTTTTTTTTCCCTGTGCAACTTTGCTTCCTGAAGAATGCTTTATATAAAAGACGCGACATTTGGCAACCCAGCTATGCTGCTTTGAGAAATTCTTTTGGCAAGTGCCCTACGTGCTGACTGCATTAAGCACATTGTTTATTTATTTATTTGTTTAGGCAGAAGTCGAAGGGAGCAAGCCGTAGAAGTAACGCGCGACACGGCGCTGCTCCCTTCGAGAACGGGAGGGAAGGCGGCGAGGGAGGGGCCGGAGCCTCGGCTTTTGGGAAATCTCACCATCTGAGAGGAGATGACTCCAACCTCAAAGCGTTGCTGCAGCTCTGGGGCACGCGCGGCGAGCTCCCGGATCCCAAGGCATTTAGCAAACATCAATTAATTAATTAATTAAGCCTCAATTCCACAACAAAGGCCGGTAGCATTACACATCTATTTTGCATACGGGTAAAACGAGCCACGGGGTAAACCTAAGCCCGCGCTGATCTCGCC
Source organism: Cygnus olor (assembly GCF_009769625.2). Taxonomy (NCBI): domain Eukaryota; kingdom Metazoa; phylum Chordata; class Aves; order Anseriformes; family Anatidae; genus Cygnus; species Cygnus olor. Next base: position 53,988,375 of record NC_049170.1, read on the forward strand.
CCGTGTCCCGAGGCGGGAGGCGCGCTGCCTGGCTTTGCCACGCAGGAGGGCACGGCACCGCCGCCGCCCTCGCTTCCTCCCTTGCTCCCCAAGCGAAAGCAGGAATGGGGAAGTCTCCCCGTGCCACCGTCTGCCTGCGGGCACAGCTACGGCACAGGACCCCATATACAGCCTGGGGTTGCATTCTCGCAGAGGCAACTCCACAACCTCCAAAGGGTCGAGGGCTCGAAGCAGCAAGCCCCGTTGCAACCTACCCGCACCACCACCCGGCCAGCAGAATGGCCATATGCTTGTGGTCTGGGGCTATGGAACATATTTATGCTTACCAGAAAACAAGACACTTCTCAGAAACAATGGGATATTTTGCTTACGACCATGATTAGCCCCATTTATTTACACCAGGGACCAACAAAGCTTGGTAAGGCATCCCAGGGGACACACAGCAACTGCAATTCACAGAACTGTAAAGCTTTCAAGCTGAACTGGAAGGAGAGATGGAACAGGAAAGGATGCGACACACCTGCCCAGGGACAGAAACAAATCCCTGAACGTTTTCAGGCCAAACTGTGAGCAGCAAAAGGCCCAGTCCATCCAAACCAATTCTTTGATCAGCACATACACCATCAGGGAAATGCTGAAATGCAGTCTGGTGCCTTCCAGAGGAAGCTACCAAACCTCTGACCAATGTGACCTGCTGCAGAGGGGCACAGAAAGGCATTTTTCTCCATCCCAGAAAGCTGAGACAGGCCTGGAGAGCCTGGTGGATCAGGTGGTGCTGCTTCAAAGGCTATGTCTGAGCACACAAATAGATCTATAATGCACATATCCTTTGGAAAAGTTTTAAGCAGTTTGGTCTCAAAAATGTTACATGTTTAACATTAGGATGGGGTTTCTACACAAGTCTACAAGAGGCAGCATTCACGTCATTTGTTTGGTCCCCTGATAAAAAAAGAGTTTGATTTTGTTCCTAAGAAAAGAGAATTGACACAGCAATGTAAATGTGTCTAGTCTTTTGCTAGAAGAGCATGAGTAAAAACTTCTGTCCCACTTGTTCTAAAACTTCTTCCTGCATTTTCTGACCTTGATTCCTAGGCCATTTTCAATGACATCAAGGTAGTTATCACAACAGCAATATACAAGCCCAATTCTACAAGATTTATTCAAAGCAAAGTGACTTTAATCAGACCGCAAGTTTTAACAGAAGTTCGATGTGACCAAGGGCTCAGGACAGTAAGAAGCAGACCTCAGCAGTCAAGTTAACCACAGAGCAGCCCTCACCAATCATCTGTCCTCGGTGAAGCATACACCAAGCTCTCCTTTGAAAAGGGTTTAGGGATCTGAGCACTGGAAAGGGCCAAAGGGACAAAATCCATCCACACAGAAGTCACTGGCAAAATTCCCCTCACCCGAAGGAGAGCAATGCCATAACTTCACAACTCATTCTCTTTAACCTGAAAGCTATAAAACAGCACTTCACGTAGGGGGTTCAATCCCAGTACACCAACAACAGACTGCCCACATGGATGCTTGTCTTGGGCTAGGACCGATTCTAGATGTGCAGGCCAAAAGCAAACAAGGGAAACCTCAGCATGAGTTGTCTGAAACTATGGTCTCATTAGCCCAACACGCAGGCAAAGCTGAAGTCAAGAGGTTTTGGTTCTGCATGCATACACTAGATAGCAAGATAATGAAATACGTTGTCCCAACACAAAATTTCACACCAAAATATTAATAAACACACTTTTACTTTAAATAACTTAAAAAAGGAAAAGAATTATTCTCCACCAAACACATTTGTGAAGGCAACTAAGAGGGAGTAAGGTATTTTAGGATGATACCTCACTAGCCTCAGGTACACAGTTCAGAGATGCTCCCAAAGAAAAAATTACAAGGTTAAAACTCAATTACAGGTGGTTTACTTGTGGGGGAGGATGAGATTATGACAGAGGGGTAAGGCTTTGGGGGTAAAGGGTAGGACAGGACAGCACAGATGAGAGGGACGAGACTGGGTTGTTTTTGGCTTGACACTCGCTGAGAGAAAAAACAAGCGTGACTCATAGTAAAGGTAACTCTAAGTGTGATGTGACTGCAATGGAGAACTGAGCAGACCACACTGCATGAGTCAGCAGCGCAGATAAAAAGGGTGATAAGAAGCAGCAGATGGGACGTGTCTTTACTAAAACAGCCCTGCAGGACACAGGCCTCCTTTGCTCTAATGCAGCATCCGTGCCAAGCTGCCGCGCGCTGGCGCGTACACTCGTGATCCCATGAATCAAAGCAGCCCGCGCACAGAGGTTAGGAAAGCAGCAGGCAAACAGGTGCAGACAGATCCGCGGGCAAAAAGGCACAGGAAAGCAAAGCTAACACCCCCCCCAACACACACACACACACCCCTCAACCCTGCTCAGACAGCGGGGTGGGGAGGAAGGGACGGGGGGAAGGAAGCTGTCACCCTGCTCATGGCATTCAAGCTGGCCGCCGGCCAGCTCTGCTGCTCCTGCTGCTCACGCTGCCTTCCCAGCCGGCGGCTGCAGCACGCCGGTCTCCCCAGCCACTTTCTGCCTCCCCAGCCGGGAGGCAGCCGCAGCAGCACGGCTCATCTGCGTCTCGAGATGCTGAAAGGGCAGCTGGGGCTGCTCGCCGAGCTGTGCTCTGCTTCGCCTGCAGCTCGGACAGCTCTGTGAAACTCCTGGGTTTGAAAGCTCTTTCTGCACAGGATTGCAAGCCCTGCTTTGCTGCGAGAGCAGAGCTTTTAACCCCAAGAGCCCAAACACCGTTTTCTTGGGTAGAAAAACCATACGATCATACCCAAGCCCACATTAGCTGCAAAAATGCAACTTGCCACCCTGACCACAGAAACAACTTGCAATGGCGGTTCTTTGCAGGGAGGAGACCGGCGCTTTGAACCCGGTCAGAAAAGACCAGGGCCCCCTGTCACAGCTCAGGGGAGGACAGAGACAGGAGGTGAAGCTCAAATCGCCTTTCATCTTGCTTCTTGGCTGAGGTAAATTTATACCCTGCCTGCAAGGGGGTAAGACGGAAAGTAAAATGCTCTATTTTTAGACACAAGATCCTGCTTCTTCAGGTTCACCTAATTTCTAAGAAACAACCCTTGGCAAAAGGTCTGCATTTGAGGGGGATGAAAGATGACTTGTTTCATTTTCTTTTAGTGCAGCTCGTAGCATGACTAGCATAAATCTAAGCAGCTCTGCTTTAGCCACATATACATGCCAGCTGTTTCTATTTGGGAGAGAGTCCCTATATTCTAGGAATATAGAATATTATACATATACACGCGCACACGTATTTCATTTTTCCTAATCCGTCCTGCCAAAATAAGCACGTTGTGTCCAAGTATTTCAATGGAGTTAGAAGGTGTGCCTATCCCACCCCCCACCCCGAAACATCCTTATTTATAGCTTTCAAAAGCTGGCGGGTTTGCCAAGGAAGAGCAGTTGCTGAGCCTCACACGGGCTGCAAAGCAACAGATCTGTTGTAACAGATTAACAGGCAGAGAGAGAGAGACAGGAAAGAGACGCACTTTCCTCCTCTACACATGTCCTTGCTCTCAGAAGCGGCTTCGCGGAGATAATGACAGTAACAGCCCGTCTTAGGGAGCCGGACCGGGAGCCAGGGCCCGTAGGAGCCCCGAGATGGCGGCGCTTGGCTCTGCGGCCTGGTCACGCACTGCCCTAGGCCGCGCGCGCAGGCTCCCGGCAGTAGGTAGAGGAACCGCTCTCCTACGGACATCGCAACCATTAGCGAAGGGGGAGGGCGGTCAGCGTGCAAGAGAAACGGCGAAGTTAGTTTTCATTTCCTGTCGGTTTTAATCTCGTCTGGAGGCTTTGCTCGCTGCCACTTCCATTTTACGGCCTGCCTGCAGAGGAACCGCTCTGCGCGCTCGCTGGCAGAAGGTCCCCGCTCGCCGCCGTCTCTGGTGCTCCTGAAATCCACCCCACCCTGCCCACCATTCACTGGCTGCAGCGGCAGTGAATCAGCCTGCAACCACAAATCACTGTGCTGGTCTGCCCCTCAGAGCTGTACAAACAAGCACACGTCTGATTAGAGCTTCCACTGGCATGCTAGTTAAAAGAGGAAAGCGCACGGGATTCATGGAAGCTGATGCATGACTTTTTTTTCCATGGTCTCACATCTTTCCCTTACCCTTCAAAGGGTCTAGCCATCCAGAAACCCCATTACGCTCCTTTTACTGCTGGTTTTCTCACTCAGTGGGCTCTTTGATATCCTTTGAACTCCTGATGTGAGTGCTTCTGTGTATCCTGCAGGCGATTACAGAAATGCACTGCATAATTTGCACATGGACATAACAGTGCCTGCTAACCTGATGACAATTAGTGACAAATTATGATCGCAGCTCAGGCACAAGCTCAGAGAGGACTCCCATGTCCTCAGCCTGGAGAAAGTGCTGCACCGACAGAACTCTTCAGCACAGAGGCTGCTAAGTAGTGACAAATCGATGACAAACCAGTACTGATAGCTCTGCAAAAAAGGTTCATACGTCTCTCAGCCACAGCCCCCTGGTAATATACACACTTCTACACAACCCCTTTCAAAAAGAGTCATCGGATACACTCAGCCATCCAACACAAGATGCAAGACACAGCCAGGCAAGGGTGACACCCTGCATCAAAGGTGGCTGAGGACAGACAGGCGCTGAGCTAGGACAGCAGAAGGCAAAGGTGCAAGTGACAGAGCACAGGGTTCACATTGCTGAGAGTTAACCAGCACAGTACGTGCCAGGAGCAATAACTTCCATCCTGGGTGAACTGTGATCAGGAGCAATGCCAGAGCGTGCGCAGCAGAGGAAGTCATGGCTAAAAGAGATGGAATAGGGGAAACTACCTGATCCTCAGCCAGAGCACCTCTCTGAAGATTTATCTCAGCACCACATCCTTAATTCCTTTACCAGTTTCCAAGAACTGGCAGTTCATGCACGCAGTAAAGGACGAAAATGAGCCTGCCTTGTATCTTTACATTCAGTTGATGTTTGCAAAGCTCTCTGAGAAGAAAAGCACCAGACTCCAGAAGCGATCGGTGTTATCACACTTGATCCACATGTGCCTGTGAGCTTGCTGCCCTCCATGGGACCAACAGCCATCGCTGCAGTCCTGAAGGGACAGTGGCGTAAACCAGTAAGTAGCATTTTGCTTGCCTTTTTCTGGGAGAGATTATGCAGCTGTAGCGCGTCAGAAGACAAAATTGCGAACTTTATTCCTAAAATCTCTAAGTAGTGCTCAGTCTCACTTGCTGGTTTACAACTGGGTAAATTTGAAACACAGAGTCACTTTCATGAGATCCAGGAACATGACTGGGAACTCACTGGAAAAGCCCCAAATCCTGTTCCACTCCTCTATCCGCTGCAGAGAGTTATTCTCTCACACTGACCAATGTGGACTTAGATTACTGCTATCTACATGCTGAATAATAAATGATTTCTCTCTTGCTCACTCCTATGTACACACACACAAACTTTTTAAACATTAGAGGTTAATTTCAGGTATGCAAAATCTGCATTGTGAGTGACTGGCCCTGGGAAAAGACAAGCAGAAAAAAGGCGCCTAAAATTCTAAATATTTCTCTTGGCAACTGAGTAACTTTCTTAAATTAAGAAAAAGAGGCCGAAAGGGTACCCCCCAAAGACCTGCACTTCAGCAGGCTCATGCTCCGTGGTGCATTCATCCCCATGCTGGAGCTCTTGTCCCTGCAGGCCTGGCTGCCCAGCACAGTGTGGAGGAGGAGGGCCAGGGGCTGAGCAGGGGGAGCCTCATGCCCTATGAGGAGGGATGGGTGGGCCTGACGGTTCAAACATACTAAACTTATTCCTATACAGATGCACAAACTCATGGTAGGGTTTGTTTGTTTTTTTTTAAATGCTTTTATATATGTAAATTAACACATGCATTTTAAAATTAGGTTGTGGTGATCCACATTACATTCAAATACTGTATCAATTGACACCATCTGAATTCAGGGAATTATGGTCTTACTGCTAAGTCTTGAAGAAAAACAAACCTTGAAACTGACAGAAGTTATTGACTACACTTCTTAAAATCAGGCCTGACTGAATCCTACATCAGCTTTCAGTAGCTGTGGTGTTTCTTCTGCAAGGCCAGAGAGAGTATCTTCTTTATTTCAATGCATTCAACAGCCCAAGCTAAACACTTACCTCAAATAAGAGAAAGGAACTGGAAGTAGTAAAAGAAAATAGGAGTTCAAATACTTTCCTAATAGAAGTGATGTGCAAGAGTTCAGGATCTACAGTTCACAAAACTCTCTAAAATACTGTGATCACACACACACACAAAAAAAAGTGGTTTAATGACTGTAATTAATTGTAGTGGCTTAATTTTAATGCAGAACAAGCTTTTTTTTCCTTTTTTTTTTTTCTTCCTTTCCCCCCCCCTATTTCCCAGCTCCTATTTTAAGTAAGCATTTTGGTTATGTGACAAAAATGTTTCATAATCTCCTTTTTGTGAGCTTTTGCTGAACGTTTATTTTCATTTGAATGTAGCTTGATACAAGTCACATGCAAAAATATAATCTTATAAACAGGGAACTGATAACACACCACTGATTATAATAAGAAGTGGAAAACTCTTGAGGCCCCTAGAAATATGCGTTGGACTATCTCACTGACGGAACATCTGTAGAAATATAACATTGTCTAAATTGGAAAAGATATATGAAATTATTTGAAGTACTGAAAGCATCCCCTTCTTTAAGGACAATACCTAAAAAGAGTAAATGCAAATCAAGATTTAGAAGCTGATTATTTTAATGAAGGTTTCCTGCTTGCAGATTTTAGTCACGACCGAAATCAGCATTTAAATCCCACCGAATAACCCCCCACAGCAGGAGCAGTGCTGATTCATTTCTCATGAGATGGGACACTGAAGATCATGAAGAAGAGTGTTACTTTACTGATGTATGGCAGATGCACTGGGACAGAGACAAATGCACACTAGTATTTTAAATTTTAAAAAGGCAGGAGACTGAAATATATGCACATATGTGCACATGTGAATGCATGCCCTCATTTTCTTATCACGCTAGATCACAGATCTGAATAGCAGCAGACCAGAAGAAGGAAGCTTTTGACCAGAGGTAAGGGCCAGCAGCTCTCGAGCATTCAGGGCAGTTCTCCCAGATGCAAAAAAAGCGAAGACTGGCACAGCAGCGAGTTTCTCTGAGTAAGCACAGCACTGCGTGGCCAGAGCTGCATGGCTGGGGACATGACCACGTGGTGATGTCTGACCGCTCCGGGTTAGCGTGGATCCTGCCAGGATTATGATAAGCCTTGCTAAATCCATGCTGGGCACACAGTGACTCTGCGCTGTCCTCCGCCAGTGCTCCTAGTCCCAGGATGACAGTGACAAAACAGCCCTCAGGGCTGTCAAATTGGGAGCCACGCTGAGCAGGAGCAACGGAGCCTAGCTGCTCTCACCAGACTCAAACAGCATGGTCCTACCTTCTCAGGAGTCTCACAGAATCACAGAATGGTTGAGGTGGGAAGGGACCTCTGGAGGTCACCTGGTCCAACCTCCTGCTCAAGCAGGGCCACCTCGAGCAGGCTGCCCAGGATCATGTCCTGGAAGCTCCAAGAAGGGAGCCTGTCTGGTCAACATGTGCCAGTGCTCTGTCACCCACGCAGTAAAGAAGTGCTTCCTGGTGGCATCCTGCAGCACCTCTGACTGTTGCCACTTGCTATGGCAGCACAGATCTCCTCTGCCCTGCCCTGCCCTGCAGTGAGGAGGGGAGAAACTCTGTTCCAGAAAGAAAAAGAAAAAAAAAAAAGCCTTTTTTCTCCTGCGGCAGAAACTGAGTTAAAAGGATCCAGGAAACTTGCAGAAACTGGCGAAATCACAGAGGTGATCCTCCAGCAAGAATGAAAGGAGGAGAGTATCCACTGGGAAAGCATCAGCCATTTCTCAAGGCAGGAAGTTACACTCTGCGGAAGAGCATCTCCTTTTCCCCCACGCCACCCCCATGTACTGAACGCCAAGTGCACGGGGAGGTGCATTCACGGAGGCTGCACGAGCTGCCAAAGGCTTTTTTGGCTTAAGCAGCAAAGGGCGAGTTTGAGGTTTGCTCTTCGATTGCTGTCTCATGCGCTTAACGTAACGAGACAATGGAGGAGAACAACTCATACAGACAGCAATGAGGTAATTAAAGCCTAATTCTGCTCAGCCTGCTCCCCGACTCCACACAAAGCAAATACACGAGTGCAGCAACACATAGGTTGCAAATACAACATCACGCTCCAGCGCAAAGCTGCCGTGCCTCACGGAGTACTGCTGGCTTTACTACGGCCACGCTATGCATTAGCGGGTACTGATTGTGTTTGCACAATATTTCAACAAGCGGAGCCAACCAACATCACTTCCTCTATTTCTGTATACGAGTAATATATTTACAGGAACAGCCTTTTGAAACGTTCCAGTAAAATTAGCTTACTCACAGATTTTTTTTTTTTAAACTAGAACAGAGAGCAGAAGGATAATATCATCATCGGGTTTTGTGCATAAATCAGTCGGCTATTTACCGCTGCTGTGTTGCAATAATGAATTGCCACTATCTTTTGAGTTAGTTGTTGTTATTACAGTTTACCTAAGTTCACGGGATCACACATTCGCGCACAAAAAACATTCCTCATTATTTCCTGGGAAACGACCTTCAGAGGCATGTATTCCACCTCCTTCCCCAAGGCAATGCCCAAAATACTCCTGGAGGAGGTTTGTCTGTTTTATAAAAACCTCCAGCGATGATGCTTCCACAGCTCTCTCAAAGGCAAACGACTGCAGCACCAAAATACCCTTATCACTTGAGAGCTTTCTTAAATGCTTACCTACGCCTTGCCACCTCCAAATTAAGCCCGTTTCTTCCCATCCTAACCCTAGCAGTCCTGCAGTTCAGCCTGTTCCCTCCCTCCCCACAACAGACTTCCACATATTTGCACACTGCTATCACGGCTGTTACTGGCCTTCTCCCGTGTAGACTAAACAATCCCAATTCTTTCATCTTCTTTCCCAGGTGGTGTTTTCCAAGTCTTTGATCATTTTCACTGCCTGCTCTCTCTGGACGTCGTCCAAGTGGCTCTCTACTAGGCTGTACCCCAAACCGGGTGTTGGGCCACTTCCAGCACCGAGCGGATGGGGTATTTTGTGGGTTTTCTTTACACATCCCAGAACAGTGCTTGTCTGGGGAAGGGAAGGGAAGGGAAGGGAAGGGAAGGGAAGGGAAGGGAAGGGAAGGGAAGGGAAGGGAAGGGAAGGGAAGGGAAGGGAAGGGAAGGGAAGGGAAGGGAAGGGAAGGGAAGGGAAGGGAAGGGAAGGGAAGGGAAGGGAAGGGAGGGAAGGGAAGGGAAGGGAAGGGAAGGGAAGGGAAGGGAAGGGAAGGGAAGGGAAGGGAAGGGAAGGGAAGGGAAGGGAAGGGAAGGGAAGGGAAGGGAAGGGAAGGGAAGGGAAGGGAAGGGAAGGGAAGGGAAGGGAAGGGAAGGGAAGGGAAGGGAAGGGAAGGGAAAAGCTGTCTGCTCAGCAGAGCACTGGCAGCACATCTCCCAGGGGACAAGAGAGCAGGACACGCCACAGGCTGGTTTCCTCTGGTGGTCTGGGAGCCAGCTGTGATTTTTAACACCCTATTCAACTAAACCAGGCCAAACTGCCTGCAGCACGGCCCAGCTCCAACTCGCAGACCTTCCGCTGCAGGACCACTGTTGAGTCAGCCATTCCCCATCCCGTGCCGTGCAGCTGGGTATTTCTACCCCTGCACAGTGCTTATATGTTTGTCCCTTCTTGTTGTTTTTTTTCCCCCCAAACCATTCGTCCAGTTAGTCAGGGCCACTCTGAACTTCAGTCTTGCCCTCTGAGGAGCCTGCAGCCCCCCTCCGTGCTTCTTATCCTATGTAAATTTAATAACTGCTCTCACTGCTCCATCAATCATTTCAATAATGAAAACAATGAGTATTACCAAAGCCAGGACAGATCCCTGGGGAATCTCACTCACTCCAGTCTTGCAGTTTAACAGCAAACTGAATAACTACTTTGAATAGTGCCTGGTGAAATTCTCTGCACCCACATTACAGACTGACCGACTAGCTCCACAAGCTGCTTAAGAGAGCACCACGTTAGAAAGCACCCAAAGCGCCCCATTAAAGGTAAAACGATTTCATTTCCATCAGAAGTTCAATTACATTGTCACAAGCACTGTTGGAAAGTCTGTGTTAAGTACTGCCATAAAAATATATAGCACACTGATAATAAGAGGAATAGGAGTGATGACAACCAAGCTTTAGGATGGCAGGAAGAACTTCAGCTCAACTGAGAGAGACAGCAGGAGCCTGACTTGGCTTCCAGCAAGAGAGAGGCTTGGAAGAAGCAAACTGAAACCCAGTATAAAAATGACAGGAATTTCGTACCTGCCATCAACTGCTGCTATCAGTAAAAGAAGATTCAATCACAGAGGTAGGTTAAAAAAAAAGCCACACACAAAACCCACAAAAACAAACAAATAAACAAAACACTTTCTTAGCTCTTCCAGATGTTCTACTGATAGCATCCCTAAGAGCCTACCCTGCTCACGGACCATACACATGCTAGACACCAAAGATCACGACTCACAGAACCCAGAAAAATGGTTTCATCAGCCACTAAAAGCATCCCCAGCACCACACCAGAACCAGAAGCAAGTGGCAGCGGCTGGTGCCTGAAACAAGGAGAAAGGGTAAGTTCCATGGAAAGTGAAAGGTGAGGCAGCTTTCCAAAGCTGGCTCCCTCTGCTTGCCGAAATAGCAATGCCCTGCCCACGCCTCGCTGCGACTTCTGCGGAAGATGCGCTTGTTTCCCAGGAGAGCTCACTCTCGCAACGCAGATGTGTTTTACTGAGGCAATCGCCTTCCGTTGCGTAATGCAACCCGGAATTAAACGTTATATGCTATTTAGTATATTTCTAAAATGTAAACCAGAAGTTACAGCCGAGCTCAATGACACTGCCAAGAATGTGAATGCTGTGATTTTAGCGGGGAAGAACATATTCTCCTCCCACAGCTTACTCCAAGTCGTAATTTTTCCAAACTCTGTTGTCGTTGTCAGGAAAACGCGAAGTAACACATCTGTGCTGCTTTCCTTTCGATTTTTGGCAACCGTGGGTACCACCAGCTCAGGACCTCACGCTGCTGCACCGCCCACAGGTGTTCTGGTGGCTGCACTGAGGTACACGGAGCTGGATCGTTCACCTCACGTCCTGCAATACTGGGGCAAAAATCAGGAAGAAAACCCCCAGGCAGCCATTTCCAGTCACCTGCTTGAACCAGAAGGAACAAGACTGCAAGATGCTGAGGAACACTTTGGATTTGTATTTTTCCTATAGTTTCCAGGAGTTGCAAAATGCTATTCTTCAGAAGAATATAGGTCCCTTCTGAAATGTATTATGCATAACCCAGTTTTCCATGGCGGAAAATTCACCACGGGAATACTGTTTGCTCATACTAGCAATATATCCCAAAATTACAGTCATTTATAACCTCATTTCATTGACAAAAAAAAAAATATCGTTCTCTTCTGACAAATATCAGTACACAGAAAAAGTAATGAATAAATGCCTATAAACAGGTATCAAATAAAGCAACTATCAATCACTGTAACAAAGTTTTAATTAAATCATATGTTAAGTAAAAAAACACTGAAGTAAAACCGATCCACATAAACCAAAATCAAAATAAAAATCTGTCACTCATGCCAAAGCAGAAAAAGCACAATTCAGAGCACTAAAATACCAAAACCTGTTAACTGAATGGTCATCTAATTGTTATTTGTCAAACTCCAAGTTTGCTAAATGAAGCCAAACGTAGGGATTCAGCAAAGTATTTAGGCACGTGCTAAAGTACATCTGTATTTTAAGAATGTTTTTAATGTGACAGAGAGCTTAAAACTCTGGAAATATTCACATATTCCTCTACAATGATTTCTTTCTAAGAGAGAGAAAATATCCAGTTATCTGCACTGTCCACATTTTAGTATTACAAATCAAGTCAGCATTTAGCCTAAGTTGAATATATATTTCTAGAGACACATTAGAAAGAACGCCAAGGATTAGTCCCAACACAAAAGGATGAGGGAGTTGCCTGCTGTCATCCTGCCAGTTTTGCAGAATAGAAGAGTTAGCAAATAAGGCATGAAAAGATATGAGCAAAGAAACTCATACCTGTGAAAAATGCAGCAACATCAGGTGTGCAATAAAATTATAGTAAGTAGTAACAGGCCCACAAGAATTCACAAGAATTGCTGGCCAGCTGAAAGCCCTTTTGGCCTCAGCTGGCAATACTCAGCACCCTTAAAGCTGGCTAAAACCTCCATTTCATCTGCTACTGTAAAGTAAAGGATATTGTCTGTTTTTTTTAATCCCTTATGTTGATGCTAACAGTGATACCAAACATACGCACCTTACTGCTTTAGGGAGGGCCCAAAAAATCCTCTCTTGGGCTTTGAAAATCTCTCATTGATGCAGCAGACAGCTTTCACAGCACAGTGAGTTAACAGAGCAGTGAAGAAGGAAGAGCATCATTCAAGTATGTGGGTGCATGCACACACGCGTGCAGGGAAAGTGAAGAAAGAGGCACACGCACTGTATGATAATTTTCTGAATATGGCAACCCAACCACAGACAGTGCAGATGGACAGTCATGTTGTGAAAATACAGAGTTGATTCAACACCACCATGTCTAGCAAGACGGGCTGGCAGGTTTCACAAGGCAAAGGCTACCTCTGGGGGTGGGGAAAGATGCAGGGGGGGTGAGGAGCTCTGCGCCAGCCTGGAGCTACCTTAAAAGTCACTTTAATTAATCTGATAGATAAAATTCAACAACAAAAAGATAGGGAAAAAGAACAAAAAGGCTTAACTTACTGAATTAAAACACCACTTTAAGAGGTTTCCCCACTTTCCCTGCTGTAAAGCACTTCTGAAAAATTCAGCCACTGAGCTACTGCTTTTCTTGACCTTTTCGCTGAAAGAGAGCAGAGTAAAAACAGGAAAGAGCTAAAATGATATGCAATAAAGATGCTTCATGTTAGGAAAGTCATTTGAGTCACGGCTGCAAATTCAGTCTGTGTCAGATTTGCCAATATAATGCTTGCTAAAGACTATCTATTAACAGCACCAGCAGTCAAAATGAGTGTATGGTCTCTCAACATAGCACACCATATACCATGCAGCTCTACAGTATTTGCCTCTGTTCCTGGTTTTCTGCACCCAAAAACTTACTTCACGTATTATGATTAATGTATAATAGCCTGAGTCCCAAAGAGATTTGCTCTTCTGATTGCCCTTTTCTTAACAATAATGCAAATAAATATGGAAATATATCTATTGTCTGAGGAATCCTTCCACTAATTTTGTTCTTTGATGGTTTGGCTGCTTTAGCGTAGCTAGGAATCAAGAGTAAAGTGGATCATAGCTCAATATAGAGTGTGGTTAATCTTCCCTTTGCATAATGCTGGTACACTATGGCCCAAATACCAGAGATTTATTTGATGTGTACATGCTTTCAAGCATTAGTAAACAAGTTGCAACCCATTATGAAAGAAGAGCGGATCCGAACAGTTGTGAAGCTCTTTATATGTGCTAGACTGACACAGGCAGACTTAATATACTTACATTTGCATGTGTGCTAACTTTTTAATTTGGGAGACTATTTCACCAAGAAATACTGTTTTTTAAAATATGACTAAAAGTGCACCTGAGATCACTTCCCATGTCCTGCTGCAGTATTGTCTGAAGCATGACAGAACTGGTAGTTAGAGAGGCACAGTTTTCTCTCTATCCTTTCCTAATTGATTTTATTCGTCTTATCCACTTAAGCGCACAGAAGTTACTTATATGTATCAGTGCTCTTTAGATAAGAGACCCAGTGTAAGCCTACAGTACTTTAACACATAGGCAAAACCAACCAAGCTTTAAATAAGCCATTTGCACAATACGGTGCAATTTTTCTACCAAGTAATGAAATATGACCCCGTGCTCTGGCGCTGGCATTAGAGGACAGTACCTAAGTCCTTGCCCCTCACATACACGCGTGATTTTCAGCAGTTCTCCTGGAGTTTATACTGCACTCATTGACACCTGCATAGGCTGCAACCGGACAGCATCAGTCACTTGCTGTTTCTGGCCCAGATTTTACCCTCTTCTGTGCTAAACACTAACTTGAAATGACTCAGGAATAGTTTCCTCTGGTTTTTCCCCATAACGAAGAAGCCATGACAGAGGTAGAAAGAAAACTGTGGGCAGAGGGAGAAGGACCTTTCAGCCAGCAATTCAAAAATCTCAGCTATGGAGGGAATCCAGAAAACCTACACTGCGAGAGTGGGCTCCTCAGATGAAGTCTCAAAACTTGGTGGCAACTAGTAAACGGACATAAAAGCATATGCCTGTGAAAGCAATGCTGTGAGAACAAACACATCAGTGACTGTGAGACTCCAGGATACCACAAAAAAAAAAGTAGTGCAGTAAAAAGAGAGGATGCCAGTGTCTCAGATAAGCAGTTATGGCAATGTTTACTTAAACTGTTCTGCTGAGTTGTTCCCATTTCAAACACAAAACTTTGATTTAAGGAAGAGACTTGCAGTACTGTCTTCGTATTTTTTTCCCCCTTCAAAGCATGAAAGTACTTCCTTTTTCAAAACCAAATGAACAAAGTTTACATCCAAAACCTCTCAGACCCCCAAATCTCACATCTGAACTCTATTAAAAGCAACAGTTAGTCCAGCCAAACACTCCAACAATATATTTAATAGCCTATAATGTTTCTAATGCCCTGCTGCCTGAAGTCTAAGATCTGGAAGACAAGCCAAGCACAGGCACCCAGGGGCAGTGACCACGACAGGGAATGTGCACAAAGACCTGGTTATCTCCCCTGGCTCTGCAACCACCACTGACCGGAGCAGGTACTCTCCCACTGCAGAGGGTAGGAACACAGCCCACCTCTCAAGGAGGAGGGGGCCTGAGGCAAGGAGATGAGTCAAAGAAGACAGTTGTGCCAAGCTTGTAAGCATGGAGCTACTCTTTCAAACTAAATCATACAGTTTTGTGTGTGTGTTTTGTTATTTGATTTTATCAGACCCCGTCTTTCTCCTAGCCTACTGCTTCCCTCTTGCCACTTAAGGTTCCTCCCATTCATTCCTACTTCACATTCCTCAGGCTGGAAGATTTCTCAGATCACTTCCCCAGTTCAACTACAAATAAACTTAATGGAAAAACTTCTGGACCCCACTCGGAATTAGATTGACCATTTGCCTTGTGCTCAGGTATGAGCATGCTGCACATCCAGCAGTACTCCTCCCTAGCTGGCCTAATGGATGCCTGGGAAAAGCGTTCCGATGCACACTTGCTGATCGTGACACTGGAAAACACAGTTCATGCTGTCTCCTGACAAAAAGCCACAGCACATGTTCTTCTATATAAGGTGTACATGTAGAAAATTAAAAATATCTTTTCTAGTAAGCTATGCAAAGCAGAAACAGCCTCCTGGTACTATTACAGCTCACTGGAAGCTAAAATCATATTAATTATATAGTTCACCGTGAACTCCAGCAAGGCTCCACAAATCCTAGGTGTCCTAGAACGAAGAATATTGCTTGGACAAAGCCCCTGGTGGGTGCCTCCCTGCCACCACGCGTGGGCGAGTCCCACAAAAGCATTAGGGGAACACAGCTGGGAACCACAGCTTTTCTGCCTGCTGCTCCTCCTCTGTTGTCCTGCATCATTGCACCAAAAGGTGAAGGACAGGAGCAAGGCCACACCTTGCTGTTTTTTTTTCCAGGGCGTCAGGAGCTCCAGACTGCATAGCCACACACACCAACAACACTCCTGCAGTCATTTTTAGGTCTGACATGAACCCTGCAGGGGCCAAAAGTCCTACCCACAAATTCTCCATCCCCTTCAGAGCAAGACCTTACTCCCCTATGTTGCACAACACTGTTCTCCACGTCAGGCTTTTCTAAACATTGAGCCTCCTACTGATGGGCATTTTCCACTGACTTGCCAGTCTTCCTGTTCAAGATTAAGCAAAATTGTGGATGATTCCACAGCTCGTTTCATGTTATCGTGCCAGTAGGCTGATGTGAATTTGTGATGAAGCAACAGAGGATGCACATTCAGATATGAACTACGCTGAACTTTCAAGACTAGTTCTTCTGTTGTGGGCCAATCTACAAGGGGTGCAGTGGAATTTTTTAAAAAGCTTTCAGAGACACTGAAAAAAAAAAGGAAAAAAAAAATTATTTGCATAATATCTAAATAATGCAATGCAGACTTTTTCACTTCCACGCTTCGGTATCTAAAAAATGGCCAGTGGAGTATGATCATGTACTACAAGGTCAGATGAAGGAATGGATTCCCACACACTGACAGCAACAGTTTATTGCCTTTCATAATGAAAACAAGCAGAAAATATTTCACTCTGAAGGATGATTTTCCAGCAAACTCTTGAGGTCTCTGAAAACAGCCATAACTACTACACTGCTACTAGCAGAATGTTTGGTAACTTCACAGAAGACATCCTATTTTAAAGATTACAAAGTTACTGAGATTAATTACTTTGTTCAAACAGCAGAGAATTCTGGATATCAAAAAACTGCAGATATATTCACAAAGAAAGACAGAGGTGTCAATCTATTGCAAACCTACATGAAAGAAGCAGGAGAAATGACGTGAAAATGAAAGAAATGTAATTAATAATCTACAACGTAATCAGGACATCAAAAAGATAACTTTATGATCTCCTTTGGCCTATGGGAAGACTGAGCAGGCTTTCTTCGATCTTTGTCAGTTTGCGAGTTGCTCCCCTGGAGAAGCAGCTCCCAGCCAGCAGGTCCACAGACCACAGCCACTGGTCACTGCCACCACCACAGAGCACAAACTAGAAGCCACCGCTGCATTACAAACCAATTAACCAACGTAACCAGTGATGCTTTACAGCCCGCAACCTCCAGCCAAGACTGCAATGACGTACGCTCTCCCAAAGGCCTACACGGTGCAGCACCATCGCATCCCCACAGGAGTGCCATTAACGAAGGACAGCGCAGGCGCTTTCGCCCAACCGCAAGCTCCGTGGCCAGGAGCAAGCATAGGGCCTCTATGGTCCCTGAGGCTTCAGGAAAACCAGCTGGTCCTGCCACTGAGATGTCCCCCTCCTGCACAAGGGGGAGTTCGCAATTAGTACTGTGTGAGGGCTAGCAGGCCCTGGCTGTGAACAGGGCGCAGCTTGCCTCCACAGCTGAAGTGTCACGGGCTTGCCTGAGGTGAAAGATAGACTTATCACTGAAGAGAGTGGGATACCTGCAAGATACAAGCATAACAATGCATTTGTTTATTTAAGGCCCTTTATCACACAGAAATCCCACAGAAGTTCAGGTGCTGTACACAAAATAAACCTGCCACACTGAAGTGCAACAGAAAAGGGTGGGCAGAGGCAGGCAAGAAAAAAGAGAACCTGGTCGCCCACCTCCGGGCAATTCCCAGTTCCTCAACAGCACGCATGTAGACAAGGCCTCAGCTTTCGTGGTTTCAAGCAAAAGACACCGAACGCTGCAGTAACCTACTCCCCAGTCTCCTAAACACCACTCCAGGAAGGACAGATGGCTGTCGGTCCACAGTTCCATCATTTGAACCCCTACTCCTGAAGGTTAAGAGATGCAATACATGTAACTTCTCCAGATTCAATGAAATTAGTCTCTAATGTAGCACTAGCTGTCCAGCACTTTTTCTGAAAGGCAGGGCAATGGGCTGCACCCCCGGAGGCAGGGCATTCGGCTAGCTGGCTTCAGTGCTTCACACGTATTAATGAACGAGACAGCAACGATGGAAGAAAACTTTCTGGGTTACAGTCCTGACTTCAAGGTTTTAAAATCACTAGCTGGGAAACCCACTCTCCAGCTGGCTAATGATTCAGCTTTGAAAGCAAATATTTAATAATTACTTAGTAAAGGGAAGTTGTGGACAGTTACACCTCAGGGTATTTCCAGAAATGACAAGTATTTTAAAATGCAAATTTACAAATTCTGCAGCATACATAATTTGAATATCTAGTGTACATCCTGGCCACATACCATACTGCTAGCAAATACCACAGTGGGAACAGTTTTTCCAGGACTACATATATCCCCAGTGACACATTAGAATGCAGTTTTAAACTACAATGCAAAGATAAAAGCATGCTGCCTATGGCACGCTTTAGAGCTGTTACCATATTCTCTGTCAGTAATCTATGGATTAATAGGGCCCTGATGCACTATAACACGTTGGCCGCTCACAGCTCCATGGAAGATTATTCTCTTACCATGAACATTAGCTGAGGATTAGGCATATGTCACAATTATTCATTCAGATTTTTAACTTGGTCAACTCTAAGATACTACAGTTGGTGTTTAGTTTTTATTATTATTATTTAAAGATATGATCCTAATTCCATTAATTTGCACCAATATCAAAGGAGTAGGTTCATGCTCTAAATGAGAAGATTAATGTTATCTTAACAATTTATTTCTGTCTCCCTAAGAGCAGCTATACTAGATAAAAAAATATATATTCATTTAACCTATTATTCTACCACTGATAGTAGATGCAGCTGATACTTAGGGAAACAGTTGAAGAAATAGAGCAAGTATAGGATGTAAAAAAAAGTAATTTGTTTCAGCATGATTACTCCCATTTTTGTCTGTGCTCAAAATCAAGATGCTTTTCTAAATCTTGCTGTAAGGAACAGGCAGTAAAACACATCTATATAATCATCTGCAACAGTAATCCATCTTGTAAACAGGCCAAAATCTCCTGACTATTTTGCTTTCTTGGTTTTAATTTAGAACAGAGTGGATAGTCAGGTGGATAACTGGCCACAAAATAAAATGTCATTTACTGGTTAAGACCTGACCTAAGATGCGGGAGATTCACCTTCCACTCCTTCTCGCTCTAAAGACTCCCCATACCACCATCAGTATTTGAGTCTGTGCAAAATGACTTCAAAATAATAACAAACTGGAACACTTCCAGAACAACGTTTTCCATCCACTCTATACAGGCTGTGAATCACCTCACAAACAGGGCAGCCCTGGAGAGATTTCCCATGTGTTACTATTTTGCCCAGATCTCCTTAGCAAAAGTGAGGTTGTCCCTACCACGTTCAGCAACTCGGGCTAGCTACAACACCACCAGCATCAGCTTGGGGTCAAGAGCCTTCCTGCTTTGTGTCTGCATGACAGCAGTGGGGGATTTGCGTTACTTAACAGAAGTGCTGTTGTTCCAACCTTCGGACAGGAAAGCTGACGACCGTCAAGGATTCAGGATTCCCTAACATCCCTGTTGGGAAACGGGTGGTTTCTGTGTAGGTTACTAGCACTGAGACATAAAGGCACTGCAGCAGTTCTAGTGACTTGGCCAATTTCTCTTCCTAGTTATAGTGGGTGACACACAGCAAAAATGAGGCTGCTCGCACTTCAAAATGCAGAAAAGCACATCTTTGTCATAAATATGTTGAAGTAGCTAAAAGTATGTAAACATTTCAGAAGATAAACTATATATACATATTTAAATATATACCTATCTTTTTTAATTGTCCGATAAGCCATTTGTGCAGAGAAAAGCATTATACTGTGCACAAGTATGCTAAAATTACATTTGCATTCTAAAGATAAAAGTTACCATTAATCACATCTGAAAACAAGATTCTGAAAGTTCAAGATATATTTTTGAAGGGAAAAATAAGTCACAAGTACCAAAGTGCTTTCAGAAGGGAGGCTGACAAACCATTTCTTCCTGCCCACCCCCCAGAAGAAAACTTTAACTAGCTTGCACACAGATACCTAAAGAGCTAGATTCGAACTGGGGGCAACCTATACCAGCAGTATAAAGCCAAAAACATGTTCCTACATACTCTGTTATAGGGAATTTTGGAAAGCAATGTAGCTGGTGATAGCACTGATAGGTAAGTGACTTACCAAATCGTCTACGTACCAACGTAACTGCCGAAAGTTATCAAAGTCTTATCAACAGTGGGGCACCATCCATAACAACACTGCACTACACACAGCGACAGAACATAAACAGAAATATTCCTGTTCCTCATGTGGGCTTGGCTTTGGCTGGCCTCCTCTCTTTGCAATGTACAATATCAGCAGTGATTTTCACCAGTCTCCATCTTTATTTTGCATCCTTTCTGGGAGAAATTTGTTATTCTGTGAATGCAAAGAGGCAACAGTCCTTGGGCTCCGACATGTACGTAGGCTGCCACTTCTTGCATACTTGTACATGAACACTGCACCCTCCACCTACCCTGCTACCACCACACATTTTTATAAGAACAAGGCAAGCCATAATGAACTTACAAGTAAGAGGGTGTGCAAACACACTCATCTCCACACAGACGTGAGGACAGAAGGCTTGCTTCCTTGTTAAAAAAATAAAGGAAAAGAGAAAGCCAGCCCTACTTTATTCTCAGAAAAGAAAGCTCCCTCCTTAGTAAGTACTCTGTAGCCACATCTGGATGCTACAGAAGATAACGTTTAACAAATTTCAAGCGACTTTGAGACTGGACAGTAAAGCCAATACATTCCTTTGCATCTTTTCTGTACTTACACACACTTTTGTATTTGGACCTGTGAATCCAAACCACTTAGTAGCCCTGTGCTATTGACCATTCTGAGACAGTCTTCATCAATAGAAAGTTGGGGTGGGGGAACTAGGGGGAGATTGGAGAAAATGACAGAAAAATACCTCTCTGCTTCTAAATGACAGAAAAACACCTCTCTGCTTCTAACCTTACCTCTAGAGAGGGATTCCAAAAACTGGATATAAAATGTCCAAACCTGAAAGACAGTTTTGCCCCAGTTTTCATACGGCATTTTTCAACATATCTGAAGGGCTTTAAAACTGCTGTTCTTATCTGATGATAATGCTGTCTTTCCTCCTGCAGTCCTGGCATTCTTTGTGGTGAGACTGTTTCAGTATCAATATTAATATTAAAATGTCAAGTTTGTGACACTACACTTCCTGTACTATTTAAAGCATTCAGAACAATTATTATCCATGAAATATTAAACAGTAAATTTTTGCTACCTGCTTACAGTATCAACAGCTCTGACTGTGACAGAACAGCACTTACACCAGTCACATGCAATTTTATATAGAGATGTATTGTTCAGCTTTTCTAGCAGTACTCATACATTTCCCCAAATTGACTTTTGTTGTTTTTAGCAAAGCTACATATTTATTCTCTTTTCTGGAGTGCAGCCAAGGTCTGAATATCAATCGAATTTACAGCTCTTACTATTTCAGACTTTTGGCCCATATACATTCCACAACTGATAACAAATTTAACATAGGGTGAACCATCAGTTTGTTTTTTTTAAATATTTATGGAAAGGTAATTGTTTCCTATGTTGATTCTGCTGCTCTTAAAAAAAAAAAAAAACTTTCATTTTTGCCTTTTTTCCCCCCCGTTTCAGTACTTAGTTGAATCTTTTTCTTTCATAATTAGCTAAACTGTGGTTACATATCTTTGGCTATAAGAGGTATTTTTATTATAACATGTAGGTGTCTTTAGAAGTAACATACGTTAGAGCAGCATAGCTGAGAATGCACTAACCTGCCACTCCTTC
Organism: Cygnus olor; assembly: GCF_009769625.2. Lineage (NCBI taxonomy): Eukaryota > Metazoa > Chordata > Aves > Anseriformes > Anatidae > Cygnus > Cygnus olor. The sequence goes on from NC_049170.1 coordinate 54,010,034, forward strand.
CTACCAAGCTGCCAAAGTTTTGGAGAAGCTTTCATATACTAGTACAAACTGACAACAATAAATGTTTATTCCTTTGTTCAGAAAGGTGTATGTTAATTACAGAGAGAGGTTTTTCTCCTTGTCAAAGAACAGCTTTATGAGGAATGGACAAAAATTATGTCAAGCCTTCCATTAACAGACAACTTTACAAGGTAAAGGTCAAATGAAATGTCCCAAATAACTCAAGGGAATCTCTACTTTCAGTGTACAGCTTGAAGATACCACAAAGTACTTCGGTATCATTACAGAGGTCAGTTATTTCCACTGTTCTCCTCTCTGAAACTTCAAGAAGATTACAGAACGTGCATGCTTCTTTCAGTCTTAATTAACTTCTCTGCAAATTTGAGCCAAAGGGGTCTGATCACAACCCTCCGAAAGCCAACAGAAGGAACGCCAGTGGGAATAGGGCCTAAAACAACATGTCTACAGTAGTCAACAACTCTAGAGCTATATAAATGCTTGCTAATATCTCTATACTGACTGGTCATCAACATTTCCATTATAATTCTTGTACTTGGGGACATTTGTATGCTGGATCCTATCCATACTCCTCTCTAGCCAGCTGAAAGGAATTGTTTTTGAGTGATACAAGGCACCTCCCTCCCCTCCAGAGACCAGCAGACAACTAATGGAGCCCTCATTTTCCACACAAATTAACAGGACCCTGGGGTGAAAGCTAGTTTACCTGCTTTGCTACGCTGTGCTGTTGCAGGGTTGTAAAAGGAAGCTTCAGTTTTGTTGCAGGAAATCAAGGGCTACCAGCTTTTTCATGTAGTACGCCATGACGTGAAATAATCAGGGCTAGGAATACAACAAGGAGGCCTGAACGACAGTTAATGAATAATATGCCCTGCAATTCCTCATCATTCTGTTTACACTGTACTGAGAGTTATAAATGAAGTAATATACAGCAAGATCCAGTCTGCCAATACAAGGAGCCTGTCAGAAATGCTTTTTAAATATACTAGGGGTAGTGCTAATATCACAGCCAGTATTCTTCCCACCCCAACCAGTGAAACCAGCCTTACATTTGATCCCCTGTTGCACCCAGGAAGACAGCGATGTTAGTCTACAGACCCATGGCAGTATTATAACTGAACTCATTATTTTAAAATGTTTGAAGTACCTTGACAGAAGAGCATGACAGAAGACATAGAAAAACAAATTCCATTCTACAATATGCAATTCATACTAATGTTAATTAATTCACATTCACAACATAAGCTGAAGCCGTTCCAAAAAAAACATTATGATATATTCTGAGAACAAGTACTAGGAGCAAAATGCAGAACTTGGCTTAGTTTAACCAATCTACTGACGCACCATTATACATATTTCCGAAAGGAGTCCAAGTCTATCTTCTCCTTCCTGCTCCTGGAGGGACGTCAGTATCAGGCCCACCACACTGCATTAGTCAACAATCATCTTTAGAAGTAATTCTTCTCCTTTCTGCAGAAATCGGTTGTTGAGTTAAGAGGGGCAATATTAACAGTTTTCAGCAGTGATGCAATAAAATTTGAGTGTAAACGCTTTATGGTCTAGTTGAGAAGCCTAGCTGAAGGAACGTGTTGCCCCAGACTTCCACAGTAAAATATGGTCCTCCCTTCTCTTATCCTTCCAGGACTCCTGATATCTACTAACTCACGCTCAGGCATCCCTGGATGCCTGGAAGCAGAACGGCAAGATGGACAGGCATGTGCAAAATGATCCTGCCACAACCCTCCAGAATTTCCAGCTGCTCTGCTCACCTGCATAAGATGTAATTCTGGTGAAGAGAACTTGCTGAGACCCCAGAGCACCCCACTCTGCAGAAGGTGAGACAGAGACATCATGACAGACACCAGTAACATGGCACTAGCTAAGTGAGGTGAACTCTACATGAAGGCCAGCAGCGGGTTCAATCTCTGGTGCAGAAGCTTCTCAGTGTTTTGTCTGAAGTACAAACACACAGAGTTGATGTACTTGTGTTGGCAGGTGAACAGATTTGCTCTCAGTAGTAACCACAAATTCTTTTCAAGTCCTGAGCAGAACTAAAGAGATGACCCAGGTCAATACTCATACATTACACACCACAACCTCTCTCAAATACATGAAAAAAAAAGCAACAACAAAAAGCTCAGCTACAGAGCAAACCCCACTCACACACACCACAAAAACTCTTTATTTTCCACGCCCATCCCCAAACGCAAATTGTCCAAAGGCTGAATACCAGCTCTTCACAAAGGACTCCAAGCCCATCAGAGCATCGAGCTCCCTGCCAGCCTGCCAGCTCCGATCGACAAGGCGCTTGCACATTACACAACTGCCCAAATGCTCGTGGTTCCCCACCAGGTACAGCGATGCACTTAGCATCTAGACAGCATCTTGTGTTAATTGCACACCTACTTGAACAGGTCACTGTAAAAAACCACACACGGAAATTTTACTAGTGAGAAGGGAAATCAGTGGCTACAACTGCAAAGCGCTGTGTTGCTAGCCAGAGACGGAGAGCACACAATCCAATGCTGAACAACTGCCAGCAAGGAGGAGTCCCAGTTTAAGGCCTCAAAAACACTTGGAAAGCTGTTACTTGGCTGATTACGTCTCTGCTGAAAGGGTAAGATTTCAGAGTAGTGTGCAGAGCAGATTAGACGCACGGCTCCCCGTACAGCTAGCAGGAGCTGCAGATCTGAACCACCACACACACTCTGCAACTATACCCCGGCACGCACGAGCAATGTAACGTGCCTCTGAGCTCTACTATGATAAAAATAATAGCATATCAACAAGATTGTAGTCCATGGCCAATGACCACAACACTCCCTTTGAAATGAACTGGTCTGTAAGAAATTTTAAAAACCAAGTGAAAGATATGGTAAAATTCGTATCAAAAAAATAGTAAGGGCAGTGACTCTGAAAAAAAAAAGGGACAATTTGGTATTTGCAGTGTGTACAAGATGTCTTCATACACTTTCCTGATTCCTTGCCAGTAACTATTCAAAAAAGACCACTTAACAAGCAAACAGGTCTTCAGCACAACAAATAATAAAAAAGAGAGCAAAGCTTGTGCTATTTAAATATCATGAAACATTCTGCTAATCATGCACAGATGGAAGTACAGACGCTTCTGCCAGACGCCTTGTTCAGAAACTTTGCTCTATTTTTAATTATTTGATGCACAGAGGACCTGTTTGCTGATTAAAAGGGCATTGCCTTTAAAAGGACTCTATCAATATGGAGTCTAGTCTTGTTTTTAATGGAGATTTAAAAAGTACTAACTCATATCTCCAAACTCACTGTACCAATTTATCTCATCTTATAAGCATGTCGTTGCTTTTTTTCAGATACTTCTCTCACCTTGGGAGACTGCCTATATACAGGAAAAGTGAAACTAACTACCTGTAATCTCTTGTCAAATACACTGAGTAAATCCATTTGGATAATGCATATTTTCCAACAATTTCCTTCCGTTTGCATCTCTTTTGGTATTATCTATAACAAGAATAGGTATCAATTTTTAGATAAAGGCATTATTTTTGACAGCTTTCCTTTCAGTCAAAAGCACAGGTTTTTTTTTTTTGTTTAGTTTTTTTTTGTGAAAACATCTCCAAAACTTATCAACCAAAATACTTATTGTTTTTTCAATCTACTATAACCACACTATCGTGCCAATAGTCAGATCTTGGCAAAAGCACTTGTAATGATATAAAAAAAAAAAAACAACAACTAACTGTGGGGGAAAAAAGCAACCCTCACATTTTTTCGCTTCACACCTTCTGTGAACTTCACTCATTCAGTGGGTACTTCATTCCTGTACTTCTCCACAGCAGTCAAGAAATTTTTCCCTCAGTGAACAGCCTCACTCAGAATGCACAGCACGTTCAATTTCTTTTTTTTTTTCTATTCTTTTTCTTAATTAAGTGCTTTTCAAACATTCTTTTTTGGCTTAGTTTACAATTTATCTCAAAAGTTTTGTAACCTATTACCATAGCATTTTGCCAGTATGAAAATGCCTGGAAACCAAGAAAAACAGTCCAAGCTATTGCTTTTGTGCCATCAGTATAGTATGTAAAAATACATTTTCAAAGCTTACTAATGTTACCGATTTAAACTGCTGCTATTAACACAATAAAAGAGTCCTCTGACTAGCAGACCACATGATATGATAGGAAAGTAACAGTGACCCCATTATCTTATGAACAAATGACCCAAAGAGGGTGGCTCCCGGCTCATGCTCAGGTACAGAGAAAACAGCCGAGTTATTTTTAAACTGCCAGCATGTAATATTATACAAACAGATAAATGCAACTAATTTGCTAGCAACCAGCTGATCAGCCTGAAAAGCAAGACACCAGCTGAAGAGACAACTGCAGCTGGAAGCCAGGGAAGACTGGCAGGGGCAGGCAGGACTGAAAATCCAATATTCAGCCAGTGAAACGGGCACCCACAGTGAAGCTTCAGAGAAGAAATAAAGGTTTTTTTCCCATAAGGAGAAGGGGAGGGCCATATGGAGTGAAAGGCTTGTCCGGACAGATCGTCAGGGTTGCAAAGCTCAGAAACCAGCTATGACTAACAAGGAAGGAAGAGAGGTAGATGAAACGACATTCAAATGCGCAGTTCTGCAGAAAATTACTGAGGTATTGAAACCCTCTAAGTAGAAATGGATGTTAGAGACACAGAAATACACACAGAAATCAAGCCCAAGAAAGGGCCAGCAGGCAACCAAAGCAGCGGGCAGGTAGCGAAGCTGGTGAGGCAGCCGTAAAGTAGGCCAGGCAGCAGCAAGAAATGCTGAGCACAGGAGAAACTCAGCAGAGAAGGAAGGGGCTGAGGAGAAAGATTAATTGGCCAGCCACAAAACAATGAAGTCTGGAAAAGGCTACAACAGGACAGAAGGATGAAGGGGCAAAATATTGCTTGGCTTTATAAAGAAAGATTTGTCTAATTCACCAACACGTCCATCTAAAGACTGGAAAGACAACCAATGACACCTGACTGAGGAAGTTCTCATTCCCTCTTCCCATGAAGGAAAAGCCAAGCTAACACTCAACTACGGGAGCACCAAACAAACAGCGTCCTGTCAGCAAAGCTGACCTGCCACCAGCAGCTCAAACTTCAGAGGGCATTGGCTGCTCCCAGAGAAGCCAAGCCAGATGCCATGCTCTGACACACTGCGTTTACATGCTTGTGGTTCTGCTTCAATCACCAAAGCAAGCAATGGAGGTGGGAACCAGACCCCTCAATCCGCTGCTGGCCCTGACTGACCACCTTGGTGCGATAAAGCATGCGCAGAGTTCACGCTGCCCAAGGCGAGGACAGCAAGGGCCTGGCCGCGGCCGCTCGGGCTGCACAGCACTGCTGGTTTCACAGAGACACGCCAGCTAAGTAAGGCGCTGTATAAACAGCCCCAGACACTGCAGCCAGCCCGCTGACAGCTCAGGCAAATGGACCTCATAGTACCGCTGCAAACGGAGCAGAAGTGTGTCTTAGTTTGCATTTCTTCCATTCCTTTCAACCAACGTGACGTTCAGCAAGTTCAAGTCCTTAGGTAACTGGCGTGTTTGATTGCTGCTGTTTAATGTGTTGCAGATGCTTACTATGTACCTTCTATCCATCTTCATTTTCCCTAGGGCCCTTTTTGGCTGTACTCTAACAGATAACAACATCTGGATAGCAGTGTCATGTAACAAATGCCACTCATGAAGTTTATCATCATTACTTTAATTCACTCAGTCGCCGCACAGTTTATTTCCCCTGAATCTGCCACACAGCTGCAAGCAAAATAACCTCGAGGTGACCAACACATTCTAGGACGTACCCAAGCTGGTTTGTGGCAGTCTCATACCTGAAGAAACCAGGCACAAGGACTGAGTAATTCCTTCAGCTTGTGCAAACATGGGACAAAATAAAGACTTGTATTTTTTCTTCAGTCCTTCCAGTATTGTAGTATCACATATATTTTAAGTCCCTCTATAATGTACTTGTGCGCTACCCAAAAGAAGACACAGTGCAATTTTAAACTATAGGTTATTGGCCCACGACACCCACCATCCCCCTCTTTCCCCATCAAATACAATGCAGACCTTGAAACACATTACAGAGACTGTATTGCTGTGTCAGCTATCACCCCACAATTTAATTAACCATCACGTTCAAAAAGCAAACCTCAAGTGACTTCCAGGGCTGTATCAACAACACATATCAGGCCAGATCACAGGGAACATCCAAGAAAATTTAGCAAGATTGATAGCAGGAAACCTAAAACTCATCCTTGATTGAAAGAAGAGACAGACAAGACTTAACTGGAAAGGTAAAGCAGCTTTCCAGTTCTGCAAACCAGGAGATGCAAAGGTAAAGTGTTTGCCCAGATCCACCTGTTTGACTTTGGCCTTTCCACCAGCCCTTGGGATGTACTGCTCCACATGTTAACGAGATGCGTTTGTTTTGTTCTGTTTCATTAAAACTGGATGCTCGAATCTTAAAACAATAGTATGAAATCAGTATGCCTGACAAATGGCATTAATATGACTTTTTGCCTGACAAACCAGATGGCCTTCTATGATGGGATTACAACATTGGTGGATAGAGCAACTGACGTCATCTACCTGGACTTGTGCAAAGCATTTGGCACTGTCCCACACGACATCCTTGTCTCTAAATTGGAGAGGCATGGATTTGACGGATGGACCACTTGGTGGGTAAGGAATTGGTTGGATGGTCACACTAAATAAGTTGCAGTCAACAGCTCAATGTCCAGGTGGAGATCAGTGACGAGTGGTGTGATGAGCCGTGTTCCTCAGGGATCTGTATTGGGACTGGCACTATTTAACACCTTAGTCAGTGACATGGACGGTGAAATTGAGTGCACCCTCAGCAAGTTTGCTGATGACACCAAGCTGTGTGGTGCAGTCAAGATTCTGGAAGGAAGGGATGCCATCCAGAGGGACCTGGACAGGCTTGAGAGGTGGGCCTGCGCAAACCTCATGAAGTTCAACAAGGCCAGGTGCAAGGTCCTGCACCTGGGTTGGGGCAATCCCAAGCACAAATACAGGCTGAGCAGAGAATGGATTGAGAGTAGCCTTAAGAAGGACCTGGGGGCGTTGGTTGATGAGAAGCTCAACATGAGTTGGCAAAACGCGCTTGCAGCCCAGAAAGCCAACCGTATCCTGGGCTACATCAAAAGAAGTGTGGGCAGCAGGGCGAGGGAGATGAATTCTCCCCCTCTTCTCTGCTCTCGTGAGACCCCACCTGGAGCCCTGCGCTCAGCTCTGGGGACCCCAGCACAAGAAGGACATGTAAGTATTAGAACCAGTCCAGAGGATGGCCGCAAAGACGATCAAGGGGCTGGAGCAACTCTCCCATGAGGAGAGGCTGAGGGAGCTGGGGTTGTTCAGACCAGAGAAGAGGAGGCTCCAGGGAGACCTTATAGCAGCCTTCCAGTACCTAAAGGGGGCCTACAGGAAAGCTGGGGAGGGACTCTTTGTCAGGGAGTGCAGTGATAGGACAAGGGGGAATGGCTTTAAACTAGAAGAGGGCAAATTTAAATTAGATATAAGGAAGAAATTTTTTACTGAAAGCATGGTGAGGCACTGGCACAGGTTGCCCAGAGAAGCTGTGGATGCCCCATCCCTGGAGGTGCTCAAGGCCAGGTTGGATGGGGCTTTGGGCAATCTGGTCTGGTGGGAGGTGTCCCTGCCCATGGCAGGGGGTTGGCACTGGGTGGTCTTCAAGGTCCCTTCCAACCCAAACCATTCTGTGATTCTATGATTCTGTGAAATTAAGATCTTGTAGTAGTTGAAGGGTCATGTTCACAGACAGTAGTGTTTTACTTGCACAAATATTGATAGAATAACCCCTATTGGCATGTCTGGGGTGAAATATTTTAAGTAAAAGTTCAATTTTAATGACAAGGAACACTGCCTCCCCTTGCTGAGGGAAGAAAATACCATTGACCAAATCTGTAGTCCTTAGCAGCAATCTCTTCTGAAATCACAGGCAATGCTGCCTAAGTAGAGGCTCAGTCTTTAAAACAGTACTGCTAAGCCTGAAGAGGAAGATGAATGGAGACTGGCTTGGACAACTCACAGGTGGATAATCACCACTGCAACCTTTTGCCTCTGAGCAGGCAGGTGAATATCAGCCCAAATTATCAACTCATAACTCTTTGGCTGCCCCTGTAAAATGATTCTGACACCGAGGCTCGGGAAGAAAAAAAAGGAACTTATTTTTGTCTTAAAAATAAGAGAAATCATCACCCAAGTTGCAGCAAACATACAAACAGACAGAATGTAATTGTGTTAGTATTTGAATTCTGTACTTCAAGCCACCTTTGATCAACTTGATTAACATCCCTTTCAAAAATTTTATAGCTCGTGTACTTCATGAACACAATTAAAGTAGATTAATCTGCTCTGAATTGTACATTTCATAAAATTACTGTTCTTCTGATTAATCTTACAAAAAACACATGTAACTACATACAAATGCATTTTTCTCATTGATAAAATAAGCCTGTGACAGAGTTTCCAGTACCTGGCCAAGAGATATCACTGTGAATATCTAATAAATCAGCAAGCCCGATGATGCAATGTCATGTGAGCTAATACACAAAATACTACGCTTCTCCTTCTACAAGAAAAAACAGCCCAATTCTCAGCTTATGAGTGCCTAAAATCCAATTCTTTAGGTAACAGTATCTGTGGGACAACGCTGCCAGCTAGCCAAAGGGACTGTTGTTGATCCACAAACCTTCCTCTACTGAAGCCAATGATAAAACGTTAATCAAATTCAATGGCATGGTTTCACACGGTTGAATTTCAGAGCCATTGGGTCTGAAAGGGACCCCGATCTGCAGGATAGACTCACTTTGACCTTACCGAGACTGCCATGAACAGACTGATGTCACTTCACCCCATAAATCCCCTCGCCTGGTGCTGTAGCTAAGCGCCGCTGAACTCAGGTACCCTCTAAAAACACTGTAACACGGTAATTAGCAGTGAGGCTTGTAATGCATTCCCCAGCCAGAAACAAGTGTTGCTGTGGAACTAGAGCAAAAGAATGTGGAAAGGGGTTGGGGAAGGATAAAGAAAAACAGGTAACAGCAAGAAAACATAGTGATATTTTATTTAAGTATCTCATATTAAAACAAGGCAACAACTACCATTACCAACTGAACTGTCAAACAGATATTACAGGAAAATGGTGATTAAAAAAAAAATACATGTATATATATATTTCCTTTAAAATGGGTTATTTCAGTGGAGAGGTAAAATGATACACAGGAGATACATCTGACACAAGCTCTTATTTCCTTATGTCTGTGTTAGGTTTTGTTTTGATTTTTGGAGAAATGATATACTTAACATCCTGTTTGCAGACTGTTCTATTCCGGACACAATTTTAAAATGCAACCGCACCAGTAATCTACATCCCCCGTTTATTTTTTGGCATATAACTGCATCACTCACATTAAGCTTACCGTTAACTGTGAACTGTTAACATGTCTTAGTGCGGTTTCAATGTTCCTATGGCAAGGCTAAACAGCATTTAGAAAACAATGATATCCCCAGGCCCGCACTGTAGTTTCTGAAGCACAGATTAAGCATGGTATTCTGCTCAACAAGCTCATCACTGTTAAGTAACTCATCAGAAAATAAAGAGGGAATTATCAAATGGGAATTGCCAAGTAATTAGTTCTCTGAAGCAGATGACATACAACTGTTAAAGGGAGGGGCTTCCCTGTTAGTCATATGTCAGAGTAGAGCCTACTAATCTGTAAATAAAAATGCATTACATATGATTAGTGCTATGGGTTTTTAACCACTAGTGGTACGTGAGGGATTAACTCGCAACTTTTTCCAGTGTGATAAGGCACCAAGATTTTTTTCTCTTGCACACAATGAATTTTCAAACCGTTCTGGACCACTTTGCTGTCAGACCACCTGAGGAAAGCTATGGATGCAGCCTAGTACCAGAGTTGATGTGCTCAGGGGCTAAGGAAGAGGACCAACGCTTTTACTATCATAGTAACCAGAAAAGGCACTCCCTACTCAGCTGCTACACGTGATGCTGAAAAGGAACAGCACCAATGAGGAAATACTCTCTGGCGCAAAAATTCTGAGTGCAATAAGGAAGGATTAAGCCTGCTTTTTGTAATTATCCTTCTCCATTAAAGCCTGATTTTCTTTCAAGTAGCTAGTCTCACAGCAATGTGAAATTTGCAAAACTACAAGGGCCTTCATGCGTGGGTACCTGACAAACAAAAAAGGTGGTAACAGTCACAACCACACTCCAATACGAGTGAGAAAAACTTTTGTCCTTTTTATAGACTGAAGAGTGACTCAATAAATCCTTAAGTCGGGGTTTCAGTTAGTCTCAAAACGGGCTGATCACTAGAAAATAAAGAAGGAATTATCTAACTGGAGGTTTGCCTCCATCGCAGCACCTCACCACAAGAAGCCTCCCAGCTAACAGATTCAAAACCAGATGCTGCCTGGATCTGGACTAGCTTTCAACCAAAAGCATACCCCTGGTATCAAGGCATGGCAAAATCCAGCAGGAAGCCCCTGCCCAACTCACACAGCCAAGGGAGAGGGAAGGAGGAGAGCATGCACAGACACTGAGGCTCACACAAAACTACCCATCAGTGATGGTAATCTCAACGTTGTGGCCCTCAGCCCTTCAAAGTGCACTGTCTCTCCAACACTTACTCTAGCACCCAAAAGACCACACTGAGGTAACGCCGGCAAGCCACAACGCGGGACAGATCCTCCACAGTCCCTTATTCCAGCTGCAGGCACACCTTTTTAAAAGCACATGCTGGAAGGTGAATCAAACCTCAGGTCTCGGCTTATATCACGTTACGTACGTGAGCCTACTGCTTTTATCTAGGCAGATCACTACACTCAGCTCCATTTAGACTTCAGACCGTGTTGCAAAACCTTCAATCAATCTGACATCAGGCTAGCAGCATCTGCCCAGGGAACAACAGAGCAGAACCATGAAAGGTCACCACTGAGGTGATGGGGCAGGGCTGAGGAGGCGGCAAAGACTCATTTCTGAGATCGTACTCTGCATTCACATCTTTTCATTTAATTTACCAAAGCGTTATTCACTCACACACAAAACAAACAATTAAAAAAAAATTAAAATGATTTCTAATTACTCTCCAATTATACCTAGTTCACATCTTCGTTTCACTTGTGCTCTTAATATGTTCAAAATCTCCACCACCTGCCTTCTTTTAGCCCTACAGCCATTGTAGGCCTTGATAAACAGTGTAAGAGGGAAGAAATAAGATCAGCTATGATAAAAGAACACTGATATGGCAATCAAAACTTGCCTTCGGATGCACTAATATAGAGACAGATTACCTCTCTTTACATTCACTACAAAATATTTTAAAAGGATAGATTGTGGTTCATTTACAGAGAACAGCAGCCAGAAGCCTACATAAAGCAGAACTTATGCCTTATGTAAAAAATAAGCCATATGAAGTAGTGCACAGCTATACTTCTGGAAAATTCAGCAAAAAAAAATTCTTACAAACAGGCTGTGGCTGTAAATTCAACCCGATACTATAATATGATTCATAGATATCAAGTGACTCGAGAGTGGAAAACATTAAAAAGAACTCTTTAGCTGTTAAGATGTCCAGTGTCTCATGCAAAATCCTCTCAACACAGCCATTTAAAAGAAGGCATTGAGTTATTTGCCTGCATGGAAGGATGGAAGGAGGCAGTGCATGCTCCAAACAAATAACAATAACTCTATGGTTTTTAGCTCAGGCTAAAATTAACTGAAGTCAGGATTGAAAAAAAAAAAAAAAGGCATATCTCAATGTATGCAATCTTATTTTTACTAAGCCCAATGTCCTCAAATAGGCAAAAAGCACAGCAGACTCTGCAAGGAAGCTGCTGGAGCTGGAGTGGTGGGCACACCTGAAGCTTGCACACCAGAGCAGCTTTACTCCCAGCAGGCAGGCGACTCCTTGTGTGAGTAAAGCTATGAAATACACATCTGGGGACGCCAGGACCAAAGCAATATTTCCAAGGTCTGATACTGGACATGATCAGTGAAACGTGCCCGACGCTCAGTCCCTCTGACAGACGCTGTGGTAATAACTCAGGTCTGCATGAAATGGAGCGGGCTGCTGTCACCTTTACCCCTGAAACAAATGCGAGCGCCGGAAAAGATGCTGTGCTGTAGCATACAGTGCTCGATCTCGATCTGTGAAACCTATTTGTGGCTGCTCACTGCGCTGCTCCGGGTCACGTTTGTTTCACGTGTTACTACTTTGAGCTCCCTTCTGTTAAATCAAGTGACAGAGATAACGCTTGCAAGCAGGCAGTTGCTATCTCAGTAACTTCTACTTTACTTATTTATACAGTGGGCCTGATTTTGATCATTCCCTAGAGAAAACAAGAACTAACGAGGCCAACAGAGAGGTACCCCAAACTCAGTGACTGAAACGGCATGTCCAAGAACAAGAAAAGCAGCAGAAATAAACCTGTTCTAAGGTCCACAAAAACAACGCTATACTTCACACTACACTGGTACAGGAAAAAAAAAGCAGTACAGTCCGTATTCCTGCCGTGCCTGTAGCTGAGCCAACTATAGCAGCCTTAACTAGGTTATTTTTTTTAAAATGCAAAATGTTCGTAACATATATTCATTTTTATGCAATCACAGGAAACGCCAGACGCTAAAATACTTGAGGTGACTTAGCGATAGGCTGTGGGTAGCACAATGTGATTATTCACAGGATTTGACCAATATACTACAAGTGATTACTTCTAGTTAAGAGACAGAAGCCTTTCCTGTAGTAATTGTTCCTGTAAATAAATACAATTTTATACAACCTAAGCCAATTCTGAAAAAAAAATGAAATGCTTTGTGGAAATGTTCATGTCATAACAAAAAGCTTCCTTCTATTTGATCTCCCAAGCCAAGAGCTGCTACCAAGTCAGTTTTCTTCCAAAACCGAAAGATGAAATGTGTCAGCGCACGGGCACTTTGTCTGGCTTTTCAGTCTCCAGAAATTCGTATCGCTCCAAAGAGGTATATTGGTTACAATCCACCCCCACCATTCAAGCTCATTTGTAAACCCTAAGAGGCACGTCTTTACATGTAACTGCTTGCTTAGACAACTTCCCTTTAGAGCACAGCACCCTGCCCCACAGCCACAATAAAATGTAAATTATGTGCCACACACTTCTCTATGACATGCTGTATACACTGAAAAGTTATTCTACAATGAAGACTTTCTGGTCAGCCCCTCACAAATAGAATGCTATAGTAATTGAATTTTCTGGCTGTGCATAGGGAAAAAAAAAAAAAAAAAAGAAAACCACCCAGAATTTCTGCAAGTAACAACTACATTTAAATTTCTTTTATTTAAAGACACCAGCAATTTTCTTATGACCTTTTATCTCTTTTTTTTTTTTTTAAGCATTAGCAGTATTGCCAATCCCAAGCACTCAGAAATCATAAAACAGGTCCAAAAAAATCAGGCTGGCTTAATGACAATCAGATTAAAGAAATAAAATAAAAATTTATGTTCTTTTTATTGGCAGTGTGATTGTTGAGCCTTGAGACTTGGTTCCTTCAAGGTATTCTCCCCAGCCATGTGGGAAGGAGGGGGAAAGGAAAGGAAGAGGAGAGGGAGCAGAGACTGATAGATGTGCGCGGTTACATCCTGTCTGGTTCCAGAATTTCAGGGCAACAAAATCAGAAAAATTGCAAACATACCTCAAACTAGTGTAAAAGACACCCGGGCATGTCAGTAGTGACTGGCTATCCTGGCAAGTATCCTCATGCCATACACAGTTTAGCACATGAGAAAACCAGGATGCTGGAAAAGTCCAACAGGCTGCAAGCAACAAGAACCACTAAAAATGTTCATAAAAGCGCAGGAAGGATTTATATAATTACATGCGTGGCATTTTACAACAAAAAAATCAAAGACTGTAACCTTTTCCATTCATACGCCAACCTTTTAGCCACTGAGCATACTCTGACCTGAGGTGAACATGAAACCACTCATCTGGAACCCAGTGTCCTGTAAGTCACCAAACTGAGTCACCAGTTAATGGAATTTTTCTGACGAGAGTTTCTCAAGGACCTCTACTGCCAGGCAAGGGAAGTACAAACATTTCATGGGAAGGTAATCGCAGACACCACACCGTTCAGGTGTCCGTGTTGACCAGAACCCAGAGCAGACAGCGTACGCTTGTTAGAGGAAATAAAAGGCGTTATTTTCTCACCTTATTGACGGTGCATCTCTGTACGGCGAAAACAAAAGCAAAGGTGGTCACTGTGCTACAGGGGTCAACAATAAATTCACAGCTTGTATTGCTTTCCCGTCTGGCTTGGCCTGCGATGTGACTCTTGATCCAGAAGCTGAGGAGATGGAAACCAACATGAAAAGAAACAAAAACACAATTAAGAATCAAGCAATTTACGAGACGCTAAATCACCCCAAGGAAGACTGAGAAAGGCTGCTTTTACTATTACTCAAGCACAAATAAAACTATGGATTTAATCCTGCAGCCAGAGCACATACAGGAGAGAACGTAGCCCATTTAGTCAGACTGAGTGCTCTTTTCCTAAATGTGATCTTAATGAGGTGAAGAATCATAAGCAAGTTGAGATGACTGTCATTGCTGCCAACAAAACACATTTTGTTTGAGGAGGGGCATCATCCAGAAAACCCACTCCTGCGACTACTAAAATCAGATGAAAAACAAGTAGCTTTGCGAATGTAGCATTACCTTGCGCCCTGTTTTGTCAAGGTAACACCGGCATGCTAGAGGCGATGCATTTTACCCCAAGTGCCCAAATAATATGATTAAAGGAAAACACTACCAGTGTGATTTTTTCTTCTATTTCTGAATTTTTCTTCAGTAAAATTACAAAGAGCCAGCACTGAATTTCTGCTGACATCACATATTAAACAAAATACATTTTGTTTTTTTCACTTGGAATCTCACCAAGTATTTTTATCACTCTTGGGACAATAAAAGGATTTAGTGAGACCGTTTCTCCCTCACTGAGAAGCATTTTTGTTGTTTCAGTTTATGAGCATACTTACTCGTTCCTATTTATGGAAGGATTTACACACATACTTAACTCCAGATAGGTTCTTTAATCAATCCTCATTCAGCAAAACCCTCGCTGGGACATGTACTGAAGTAACTTTGCAGACTGGGACTGATACACACACACAGATTTGCATGTGTTTTAGAGCCGTCCCAGACTACACCTCGGGGTGGGGGGAGCATCAAGCATTACACTCTCAATGTATGTGCTGAGATCAAAAAGGAACTAAGGTCATCGATTCAGTTTTCATCTTTTCACAGAAGTCTGGAGTCTGCAAAGTTTCTTACATTTAAAAACATGAGTCATGTATCAGCTAAGCCAAAACCAAGCTAAAATCCTCAACTTATAAAGAACGTGAACCACTGTACAAGACGTGCATATGACCTCAGATTCCAAAATACAGTGCCTTCGTCCAAATACCTACTTATTTATTTATCTCACTTAAGAGACCTGTATAAAAGTACAACAAAATGAGGAGGTCAGGATTTTCAGCTTGCAAAGCTTAGGCTTTGAAAAGTATACAAGTTACTACACAGAAGTCACTGGAATATAGCAGGCCAATTCTTTGAACTGAACTATTTACCTGTGCCAAGCCTGTCGTACTTCTATTCCTCGTGCTAATTATATTTTTATTTGCTAAAGCAGAGGTGGTTTCGGTAGCCTCCAAAGAGACCTCCATTTAAATCTGTTATCTGAACTCTGTGACTTGTACACAGTGTGCCTGTACAGTCTCCCAAATCGGAGCTCATCCCGAACCTGTGTGCCTGGCCTGAGACTGCCCCACCGTCCGACTCCTCTCAACCCGCACCAGCGCGAGCTGCCTCCCACACTGGAGCAGGTCTGCAACCAGTGAACGCGTCAGGCCATCTATGCAATTCTGACACGCATTTCCTTTAAGCCCTGCGATACTTCTTCATTGCATTTCCCCTTCAATTAGTACACCACAACAAAAGCAACTACACTGCATGAGCAATGACAATGACAATCCTGGCTGCCATGTACCAAGACGGGCCGCTCAACTTCAGCGAGGGGAAAATTAGGCCTTTATTTTGCTTTACTAGCTATGGTGCTAAAACAATTATTTTCAAATTCTGATGTTTAAATCATTAGTTGCTTTTCAGGTGACTGCATTTAATGCCTATTTTCTTAATTAACATGAAACTAGGCCACTGGATCTATTACATAAAAAAATTGTTAAATGAAATTCCAGGTCTCTTGTAAGAGTATCTTAAAATAAGACTAGTTTTTTCAGCCTTTCTGAATAAATCAAATCAGGCCAGAAGGGCAAGAGAGAAGAGTTGCACTGTTTATTTTCAAAAAGTCTTTTAACTCTGTATATATGGCCTTTTTGAAAATAATTACTTTCTAATGCTCTTAGTCACACAGGTAATTTGTCTTACAATAAAATATGTATAAGCAGCACGAGGCAGGCAGCGGCTCACTGTACAGGAGCCGTGCTGCGTGCGATTATTTCACTTTCTGCAGCCGGTCCCCCTAGCAGGCTCTTCTATTTCCAGCCACCCCCTCGGCACGGTGGCCCGTAGCGGAGGCGGCCGTGCAGAGGGGAGGATATTCCTTCCTAGCACGGAGGGCAAGTTAGTCAAGGCTGCCCTTCGGTGTATGAAACTGCCTATCCATGCTCTCGCCCCTCTGAGGAGAAATGCCTCCGGGCTGAGACCTGCCAGCTCGCTGCACAGGGACTGCCGGCCACCGCAGGAGCCGAGCCGCTGGCGGGCGTTCCTCCTTCGTCCTCCAAGTGCGCCGCTGCAAGCCCAGCGCTGTTAAAAATACCTGTTTCGCTGAGACGGTTCTGGGCAGCGTTACGCTCCTGCCTGGTACTACGAGCTGCGGGCGCCGGTGATTTCTCATCATCGAGACATGAAATCCTCCGGGCCAAGCTCCATAGCAGCGTAAATGCACACGAGATTAGTGGCTGGGAGAGAGGTGTTCGCCGCTTCGGCACGTGGCTGAAGCAGCTCCTTCATCAGGCAAAAATCCTATTAAAGCCCACAGTGCTTTTTGCCGTAAAAAGAGAGAGAGAAAATTATGGCTATACGCAGCAGATCACTTTCTGAGCTCTGTTACTCTACTACATGCCTGGATTAAGTCCAATAAATGGAGTTATTCTAGATATACACCCGTGTAAGTGGCTCACAAGCCAGTCCACTGGAGTCGCTCCAGGCTTACGGCATTAGAGCAGAGCGCCAAATTTGGTGTCTTAAAAAAATTATACCTGCATTTGTGCAAGGGTGGCACAAGTTAGTGGTGCCCTAGCACTGAGAACGGAGACAGACATTCCTCGGTTAAACACATTTTTAAGAGCAGTACACAGCTCTAAGCTAATTAGACTGCATATTTTTTCAAGGCATTACAAACTTTGGGGCAGAAAGTCTCTTGTTCTACTGCTATAATATTTAGATGAGCACAAATGGAAAAAAAAGGCAAAAAAAAATCAGAATATCGGAAATGAATTATTTGTTGACAAGAAAATTGGTTTTAATACTATATACTCCTTGGGATTTTTAATCACGAGAAAAATGATATTTCACCTAAAACATAAAAGGGCCCTGTGCTCTCTGAGAACCACAGAGAGACCTAGCAGCTGTGAGTGCCGATAGAGGTAGCTGATATTACCAGTTTTAATTTCACTGGCCAGAACGTGCTCAGCACCTTGCACGTGAGCGGAGAACTCCAAGGCTGTGGCCTAAAATCCCAGCGCTTGGATGGGAGCTGCCACAAACTTCCGACCGACTGCAGCCACTGAACGGTTAAAAGAGCCAGCCGCGGAGAAAGGGAAACTCCGAGGAAAGTTTTATGCGAGCTTTTATAAGCGAGGTGCATTCTTACAGAGCACCACACCTTTGTTAATTTGCTAGCAGCGAAGGCAAGCAAGCGGAGCTGAGGATTTAGCTAACTTGATAAGCACGCCACACGCCGCCTGATCCGCCCGATACCACTGGGTACGCGGAGAACACCCTTCCCGAGAAGTTCAGCCATCGGGAAACGATCGCCGGCATCCTTCAATTTTCTGCAAGGGCAAGCCAGCAGCCGAGGCGGCCGCGCAGCACAAACACGGCGCACGCAGGGCTTGAGGTAGCCCGGGCACACGCCACGCACGCACACCTGAATGGACGAGGAATCCTGTCTGTTACCATGGCAGCCTGATCTAATTACATGACTGATCAGGGCTGGAGTAAGCGCTGCAAGCCTACACCGCTGACATGTAGCTGCATGACGAGACAGACAGACAGACGGACCGGCGGGCGCGGAGGAGCAGCTCTCAGCCTCTGCGGCATGTAAGAGGGGACGGGGAAAGCCGCCCTTCGGAAAGAGCAGCTGCCTGCAACGACTGGACGGCTTGTACCGACACATCAGGGGCGACAGCACACGATTACAACTTACTATTACCCCGCAGCATCTCCAAAATGACTGCGCCTTCCTCGGCCATCCTCAATTTCCCTCTCCCCCATTCATAGCCCTCGCCAGGGAACTGAACCGCCTGCACCAGCCGAGCAGAAAGGGATGAAGGCGAAGCCTGGATTTTCCTGTAGTGGAAGGCTTCGTTCGAAACTGAAATTAAAAGTCCTTGACTTCCCAGTATGTAAGCAAAGCAACTCACTACGCCTGACCACATCTGACACGTAAAGTAACCCTTACTGCATAAAACACATAACCGTGAGCATTAAAGGTTAAAGTGTAACCTGCCTTGCAAAATATGAATTTCTTTACCATGTGAAACGGAGAAGGTCTCCAAGCAAAGGTCATGTACCTGCACAATTCCCCATCCGCACAAAGAAAACGTTTGCGAGGGTGAACATTTTACAAACCCGAGTTTCTCCAGCTGGGCACAGGAGGAACGATCCGAATTTTGCCCGATCCTAGCCGGAGCTCGGGCTCGGGGGAGAGAGATGCTGCTTGGAGGAGTCCCTATTACACGGCATACGGTAAACAAAATAAAAATAGCCTGTCGTTCTTGTTATCTACACAGTGCATTATATAACGGGCTTCCGACTTGTTTTCTTTTCTATTATTACTCTTCAGCAATTCCTCCTCTTCAATAGCACGCAAATCGCTCCCAATTCTGTCATTTTATTATTATCGCTATTACTATTACGGCAGGAGCCAGCGTTTTCCAGCACGCTTTAAATTAGACTTTAATCTCCCGAGGAATCGCATTCACGGACCCAGCACCCACAACACGTACGGAAGGGAGGGGGGGGGGGGGGTCATTTATTCCTCTTCTGCCGGCAAACTACCACCCCTTTAGGCTTAAAAAATAATAAAAACGAAACGGAGAGATGCCACCAAAACCCACCGCCAGACCCAACGCGGCGGCGGGGACGAGCCCGAGCCCGGGACCGCCGCCGGCTCCTGCGGGCAGGGAGCGGAGGGGGGGCGGCCTCCCCATGCCCCTGCCCCCGTGTCCCCCTGTCCCTGTGTCCCCATGTCCCCGTGTCCCCGTGTCCCCGCCGGCCCCCCCGCCCCGCTCCCCCCGGCCGGCGGTACCGGGTGGCGTCCAGCGGCCGGCCTGGGCCCGGGGCGAAGCGGCTCGGGGCTGCCGCCGGGCACATCCCCGGCCCAGCGCCGCCTCCTCCTCCTCCTCCTCCTCCTCCTCCTCCTCGGCCGCCTCCTCGCTTCATTCACCCTCCGGCAGCCGCCCAGCCCCGTACTACGTACGCCGGGAGGCGGCCGCCGGCCCAGCCGGCACCCGGCCCGCCCGCCGGGCCCGCACGGCCACCCCCTGCGGTGTGTGTGTGTGTGTGTGTGTGTGTGTGTGCGCGTGCCCCTGACACACTCGTACACACACACACACACGCAGTGTCGCCGCCCCGTCACGCACCGCACCCCGTGTCACACACACATACACACACCCCGTGTCACCCCCACCACCACACACACACACACACACACACACTCACACAAACACACACCCCGAGGCCGCCGCTCGCAAAATGTCCACCCTCCCCGCGGCCACCGGCACCCCTCCGCAATCCTCCTCCTCCTCTTCCTCCTCCTGCTTCCTCACCCCCCGGGCGGCCTGAGGAGGAAGAGGAGGAGGAGGAGGAGGAGGAGGAAGAGGAGGACCCCCCCCCACCCGCCGCCCCTCGGCCATTTCGCGGCCCCCGCCCGGGGCCGGCCGCATCGAGCTGCCCCCCCCCCCGCACAGCAGCACCCCAAAAACCCCGGCCCTGTGTTTTTCCAGCTGGAAATCGCCGGCGGTTTTGCAACCTAAACAAGGGAAGGAACCCCGGGGGGGGGCAGGCAGAAAGCAGAGGAGGAAGAAAAAGGCACTTACTGTAAAGTGTCAGTGGAGGTGGGGTTGGCGGGGGGGTCAGACAGGCTCGCACACAAATGTCTTCCTAGCGGCTCACGGGGCTTGGGGCTGATTTTTTTTTTTGGGGGGGGTGGTGGTGGTGGGGGTGTTGTTTGTTTTGCTCCTTCCCCCTGCAGTGACACGGGTCCGGGATGTCTCCGGCGCTGTAGTAGAAATGATGTCTGCGGTGCAGCGCCCGCTCCCTCTCCGCTCTCCAGTATGTAAATGTGTAAGAGCAGCCAAATATGGAGCAGTTGGCTGCCTCTGCAACAGCTCAAGGATCCGACTTCATGCAAAAGAGGGGGGGGGAAGGGAGGAGGAGGAGGAGGAGGAGGAGGAGGAGGAGGAGGAGGCAAGGCAACACTCTGGCAGGCGGCCAAGCGAGCCGCACAGCTTATTGCATACGCGCAGCACCGCCGGGCCCAGCCGGCCTTAACCCTTTGCGGGGCCGCCCCGGGGGTGGTGGGGACCCGGGGTGGGGGGATCCGGGGTTTGGGGGGCTCCGAGGGGGTGCCCCCCCCCGGCTACCCCCAGCCCGCAGCCCCCGGGTGAGGCCGGCCGGCTGCCCTCTGCCGCCGCTGCCTTGGGCACGCTGCATGGCGGGGACCTGGCAGCAGTTTGCAGGGTGAAGTAAATGAGCTGGGGAGACAAATAAAAAAAAAAAAAAAAGAAGAAGAAAACAAAAAACACAACGCTATATTGTTTAACGGGGAGGGGAGAGACGGCTAGCGAAGCGTGCCGTCCTTCAGAAATGGCAGGGAACGCTGGTTTGAGGGATGCGTGGAAATCGGTTGCTCGGTCGAGGCCGGTCTGCCTCTCTAGGGGAGGAAATAAAACTGTGCTGGAAGCCAGGGAATGCTCTGAAGCAGCCTCTGTGAGAGTCAGAAGAGGGTGATTTTATTTAAGATGCCATATTGCATTTCACTGTGGAGAACTGCAAAGCGTTGTAGAGCAAGAGCCCGCATCCCACTCCCGTTTTCTGAATTAGTTTTATTTATCCGGATCCTTGGCATATGCTTGAGTTGCTTTGTAGAGAGTACCTTCCACTTCATTCAGACCAAAGAGACTCTGACTCATACCGTCACTGAACTACAAGACAGGCAGGGCTGAACCACGCATGTTTGGGTACTAACTCCCTCTGGATTCCTCAGCACGCATTTCATCAAAATCCCCTCGCGTCTCTCCCAGCTGTACGCAGACCACTGCGAGCCTCTCCCAAACGCTCCCCCGGCAGGGCAACTTATGCTTCACCGATGCTCCAGTGCCAGCTCCTTACCCTCTTGCTTCTCTCAACATGCGTCTCTGCCATGCCATAAGCTGCAGCGACCGGTGGGCAAGTACTGAGCACGGATGCAAAGTGTTGACCAGAGAAAATACTGCCCGCCTTCTGGACTGGCTCGGTCTGGCCTTTGAGTCTTAGAAGAAATGACAAAATGCCAAATCACCAAGACAGGTACACCTTGAGGAAATAAGTTATGGACAAATGAATGGGAGGAATACAGCCAAAGGATAGTGGGCTGCTCTGTTTGCATGCAACCTGACAGTGGTCCGCAAGGAAGCATTCGCTCTGCTTTTGCATCATGAAGGGAGGTGCAGCACTTAGAAACCCTCTCCCCACCCTGAAGGCACTGCAAACAAAGTTGCATACATACCAAAGGCCCTGAGGTACCAGCCACAGGGAGCTGGGTGCTGTGTGGTCACCGGCCCCAGCTCACAGGCCTCAGAAAGGCTCCAGGAGTGCCGTCGGCATGCTCCCTGCCATGTGGCCATCTAGGCCAGGCTGCTCGCTGCAGCTTGGGCCCATTCGCCCCCACCACCACAGTGAGCTCCAAGCCACCAGATCTCCAGTGCAGATACATCTCTCATGTGTCGATAGATATTAGCACTGGATTTTAGCATTAGATCTAGCGTTAGCATCTAGATGCAAAATACCCTAGCGCTCTGCCAGTGTGCAGACGAGCAGAGTAGTCCCTTCTCTAAAGGGCTGTGCTAGCTCTCCGTAATTGCCAGAGAATTTAATAACAACACTGTAAGCTGCAGAGCTCTTGATTTAGTGTTGATACTGTAATATAGACTGGCTTTATGAAGCTTACGGATCTTTTACCACTGCAACTTCTACGTCTTTAGTTCAGGTTCACTATGAAATCCAACATCATTTGCCACCTTAGGAGTGGTCTGGGGACAGAAGCAGCAGCAGGCCAAGATGTCTGGACAAACGTGCCACTCAGCACTACAAGACAGCGCATCTACAGCAGTGTAGCAGACAGCAAATGATCTTCACCCAGCTAATGCAAGGTTCATTGATTTAATAAAAGGAACCACGGGAGAGAGACAGAGGCTGGAGATTACTGAAAATCAAGTGAAGGCCCTGGAGAAGCTGCAACCCCATCCTCGGGGTTCAATTCTGCTTACGCGGCATTCTGCCGACTGCCACCTTTTTTATTCCAGTTGTACTCCTGTTACCTCAGGAGAAAGGAATCTTTCCTTCTCAAACCTTCACCTTGCCAAGAGGTGTGGCACGCGCGGAGAAAGAGAAGCCACATTCATGCTGAAGCAAGCTTTGGGCAACTTTCCCTTCTACAGCAGACTCATGTAAGAGGCTTGTGTATTCCTCCGGCCTGTGGCTACAGTGTAAGCCACAGGACCCACATTTTTTGCCATGCTCCAGGCTTTCAAATCTCTGCCCATATTTCTGCTTCAGAGTTGAAAAGAGACCCCTAAAATGTAAGTCAATTGTAAATCGAAGCAATATTCATTTTCCTGAGCCAGCAGGCAGCCTTCACCCATGGCTTTGGAAAATGCCATAACTGCAGCCAAGCCACATGAGGTTCGTGAGCCATTGCTCACCTCCCTTTTGACTTGATGGATGTTGGTTGCATAACAGACGGTAGAGATAAGGGGATTGTACCTCCACCGACATTGCCCGACACCCAGGATGTGCTACCACGTCTCAAGGTGTCATTGTGCCTCTGCAGTTCCCCTGCTGAGGGCAGACACTGGGGCTCAAAATAGTCCCTCCATGGTGAATACCACAAAATTTGGAAGTGCTGGTGAAGGCAAAGAAGGTGAGAAACAGCACCTGAATGTGATCTTTGCTGAACAGCCGGCACAAAGTCCCTTATTGTCCATTAAGGCAGTGCAGCCTATTGACCAAGAAGTGCAGAACTAAGCCAGAAGAAAAAGTCATCTGCAGCGGAAATGAGACGTGATTACAGACCAGGGCAGTTCAGACAACGTGAATGGAGAGAGGCAGTACAGAGAGGGGCTCCAGCACCTCGGTGGTGAGTGGGCCACAAGAAGCCCCGCCACCCGAGTGTTTTTACCTACTGCCGGTGCCCTGCTGAGACTGGTATGACTCCCAGCTGAATACCTTCTTGACCAAAAGATAGTCATCAATTTGACATGCAAGATGCACACTGTCTAGAAGAAACCATCTTTCAATACACCAGTTGTAGTGTCATCTAGATGCATGTATTATGCAGTTAACAGTATCTGTGAAAAACGGGAGAATAAGAGGCATAAGAAGGTGGATTTTTTTTTAACGTTCACATTAAGGGAAATCCGGTGATTGATGACGTATTGCATGTGAAAAGTAATTTTACAATTATCGATTATTACAGTCTAAGTCTTCAATTTGTCATAAAATGACATTGTTGGTCTCATTACAGCCTCTAGTGGACAGTAGTAATCCACTTCACAGACCTGTCATACAGTTTGCTCAGATGACAAGCGTTATCAAGGTGGAGATTTCTCTGAAAGAGCACAAACGTGCCATCATTCCCATCCCATGGCAAAAAGGATTTTTCAATACAGTCAAAGGTTTGCTGGCATTCCTCTTAAGGTGCCTTGCTTTATACTTCAGGTATTAATACTGGCTTGTAAATAAACAGAGAACTACTGCTATTCATTTCAGTTTCAGACAGCTTTCATAAAAACTAAATTCATCTCAAATATTTTTATAACAGAAAATATTGGTTGCCATGTTTTTGGCTTAAGTAAGATGTTTTTATTCCAGCTCAGAATCTGCCGACTGTCCAATCCACCTCCTATCTATTTATAGCCTGCTAGCATTCAGATAATTTTTGCTAATGCAGTTATTTTCATTATTATTTCAGACATAGGCAGTTGATTTAAGGTATTTTAACAGCTTTAGCAAATGAGAAACTATAATTTGGATTACAGCTGGCTAATTAAGGTATGCTTTCCTCCGAGAAGTTAAACATGTACACAATCTGAACAATAACATATTTAGAATGTATTCTTTAACTTGAAGTGCCACTTGTGCGAACATAATAAAATATGACTAACATCTTTATTTTTTGTGAATTCACTTGGAAATTAGTGTATACCCTGTCAGAACAGGGATGTTGATGATGTTCTCCAGAATTCTTAACTGTGATTGTTTTCAGATGGAAGGAAATTAGAGTGGTAGGCACGGAGAACCAATGCTGTCTCTTTAAAGCCACAAATATCTCATGCAAATTAACATTTAGTGAAATGAGAGCAAAGCATTCATGAAGACTAAGCAAGTATGTAGTACTACACTGCGACTCAGACAACTCTACTGTCTAATATGCTGAGGTCCTTTGCAAGTGAATTCAAAGGAGAGGCTGCTGTTAATTTCTTTATTTTACCACACTGTGCCTAGGTATGGGTTGTAGGGTCACTGAACCAACCATTGTTTGCCGTTCCTTATCATATAGGTAATGGGATATTTACGTAAAAAAACGTGTACCTCATCATTGGCTTGTTTTTTAAAAAGAAGCACTTGAGTTGCTCTTTAAATAACAATGGCTTCAATAACTTTAAAATAACAATAGCTCCTTAGATGCAGATCTGAAATAAGATATTTTTTTTCGTTTGTTCGTTTTAAACAAGGAAAGCAATTCACCAAGGGATTAAAAAAAAAAAAAAAAAAAAAAAAAGACTCCTATAAAGTCTTAAAATCAGGACTGACTGACTTAGTGTTTTGAATATGTTGTCCACCAGGCCATTGACCTGTAAGGAAAAGCAGCTAACCTACCAGTGGCAGCCCTGGGATGGACCACAGCCATATCTAGCCCCGGAAGTTGTTCCAGCTATGACCAGTGAAAAATAAAAGTGCTAAGCCCTTCTCTACAGGTGCTTAGTTGGCCTACACACCTCTCAAGTAATAACTGTTACAAGTTGTTAGGTGCTTTGTGGCCTATGGTGTCAAGATGTCTGGGGCCTCCATCCATGTCCTGGCCTCCACATAATTCCTCTGGTGCTGCACTTACCCCTACAGGTGGCATGCGCAGAAGGGCCAAGTGGGAATGGAAACTCAGCTGCCGTCTTATTCCTAGAAGTGATCGCTTCATATTGGGGTCAAAGTACACCGGCAGAGAACAGAGGGGAGGCTCCATCGTGTGGAAAATTCTTGGCTTCCAGGGCTGTCAAGGCAGCGCTGTTAATGAGGATTAACATTCAACCAAAATGACGGTGAAGAACTAACGAGAATTCACCAGCCACTTTCTGGGAGAGGGCTCTTGGCTTCTGGCAGGGAGCAGCCAGAGTCCACATGGGTTGTCCCTTTAAACCATACCTGACACAGAGACTTATCTGGGAGTTCACTTGCCATTTTTTTTGTCTGTTACAGGCGTTATGGCCTAGACAGATTAGATTAGCATCTATCATGTTAACACTGGATTGGGAAGTAACTCTTGAACTTTCTTAAGTGTCTTACCTGACTAGATGATCAATACTATACGTATATTGATAAGCACAATGAGTTTTCATGGGAGGAGAAGAAGGGGCTAGAATGAGCTACCTGTTTGAACAGACCTAAGAATTGAAAACATGGGTTTTTGACACCTCAGTACTTTAGTGGCCCCAACAGAGCTGTTCCAGTCTATTGAACAAATTCTTCCTACCTCATGGATCATTGACCTAACAGACTTTCAGAGCCAATAAGCTCAATCCTGCTGCCAAGCCTGCACATTTTGTCCACGCGCTAAAAATCTTTATGACATCTTTTATTGAGAAAAGGTGCAGCATATGAATAACAACTATTTTCTGCCCTCACTGCCTCTACCTCTTCACAAAATATAACACACAAGGGCCTTGGCCTCAAAGCCCTCATGAAAATTTGGAACTGAAGTTTACCAAATTCAGCCAATATTGGCAGATCTGGGCTCCTACCTTGGTTTCAAGACAGTGATAAGTGTAAGTTGCTGTACATCCAAGACTAGAGTTATTTTGTACCTATCTTCCCACTGCACTGTCAAAAGGAGAACTAATAACTAATATAGTAGTAACCAGAAGTAGAGCAATAGTCCCAAAATATTAGTACCTTGTACACAGCAAAGGATGTTGTTTCTTCATATGTTTAGTTTTTTTGAAAAGGTATTGTATGCCACAGATCTGCAGTCACTTGGAGCACATAAATGGAGACTTTGAACAGCACATAAACATCAAAGATTTAAGTGGGATAAACTGGGGATGAACAAATTGCTATACCCCCTTAGATTTGATCCATAGTCATGGTCAACAGGAAAATCTTCAGGCAGAGAAGGACTGCAGACATGACAGGACAGAGAATTTTCTGGAGAGTAGGAAGTTTTCGGCCCGCAAGCCTTTGACAAACAACATAGTAAACTTACCTTTCATCCAACTACAAGGAGTATTTTACGTGTTTCTTCTGCAGGGTCATGGAGATGTGTATCCTAAGAAGCCTGAAACTTCATAATTAAAAAAAATATTTTTAAATTGTCCTGGAAAGGCTGTGGTAGGATATCACATTAAATCAGATTTATTTCAGTGTATGTAGACTGGTTCAAAACTAGACCAGCATTGCTTTGACTTCTTATAGTCTGAGGGCAACATCTTGCCCTCAGAGATCTTCCAGATCCTCCTGTTCTTTCTGTACCGTTCAGCACATGCCTTTCTACTTATGTCAATAATTGTTTCCATCTTGGATGAAATGCCTTATCATGTCTCTGTCTTTCTCCCTGCCTACTTTTTCCACAGGAGAGTTTCCACCTGCCTTCCTACCTTGCATCTGCTCTCATATTGTCCTCATATGACATCATTTATTTATTTACACTTAAGGTAGTGAAAGATACCTATGCAAAGCTCTAGAGGTCCTGGCACATAGCAATTACAAGAAAAATACAGCAGTGTGAAAGCAGTTTTCTCAAAAGGAACTGAGTTGGACATCTCGGTACAGGAGAAACACCTGCCTGCTGAAAGCACATCTTCAGCCTTACCTCAAAGTGTGTGTCTTGGCCATGGGGCTTCTCCCAAAATCAAAAAAATTAAAGCCCTTGTGAAACGTACATACTATCACAGGGACAGACTTGCTCTTACAAGGATTGTTCTGCCATATGGGGTCAAGAACAGCTGCAAGAGTGGTGTGGACACCTGAGGCCAGGACCATCTCTTTGCAAGCTATTTCCACACAAGAGATGCTAGTTCTGAAATGGTTCCTCCCTATAGATTTATCATAGCTCATATTCTCATTTTCTTGGCACAGAAGGACCTAAGAATGGCTATATAGAGGCTATAAGACAACAGTGGTCATAAGGAGATGCTTCAGGAGGCATGGGCACCCATATACTACTTCCTCCACATACTCTCCAGCCTCTTGCTATTTTCAACTCAAGGGACATCTTGAGCAGGATGTGGTTTCTTCCTGCTTAGTAACCCTCAGTGGATTTCTCTCTCAAGACGTGCAGTCTTCCCCTGAGCACGTGTAAACTTCACATGTCCACTATCTCTTACGTCACATTGCCCAGGTCGAGTCCTTGGTGCAAGATTTGTCTCTTTCTATTTGCTTCATCCAATGTTCCTGGTTCTTGCACTGAGTCAGTGGCCAGTCTCTACCCATACACTCCACACTACCCACAACTTCGCAGATATCTCTCATATTCCCCCTAAACTGTCCTTCCAAGAAGGAAAAGGTCTAGCCTATGCCACTGTAACACAAACTGCTCTGTTAAAGACTTCACTGCTTCTGCCGCAAATCTAACCTGGTTTTGACTCCCTCTGTCTTGGTCTTAGTCCTGTCACATGCTCACTGACTCCATTCTTCTGCCTGTAGAAAAGGAATAGTAAAAATTAACCTTCTATCTTGCAAAACAGTGATGACACAGTAGAGTACAAGTATTATTACTACTAAAGCAATATAGAATACTCCCTTTTCCTAAGGCTTAGCCAAGGACTTAGAAAAGCAACAATTCCACATATCAAGGACAAAACAAAACAGTATTAATGTAAACAAAAATAAAACCATGATACTATCTACATTTTTTTCATACTTATGTAGCAACACAGGCGAAAACCCTTTCCTTTTCATAAACTATCCCTGTCAACCAACCTACTCTGGTATTAAAAATCTGAAGTGATAGGACATCTCCCACCAACCTCAGGAGATTATTTCACACACTGATACGCAGATCAGGTCTGAAAAATCTGAAATGCTACAGAAGTTGAATTACGTGGTGGTTTTCCTGCCATTTAATCTGTCTCTCCTTTCTTTCCATGATAAATCCCATTTGTTAGGACAGAAACATCACGTAATTTCTCTCCCTTGTTTGGACCATCGTCAGCTAGGTGTGTAAACGTGGTGTCTGCTTTAAGGCATACAAGTTGTCCCATTGCCTCAATGATTCTGAATCACACATATAAAGTTAGCTATGTGCTTGAGGGTATGCCTTCGTGAGCAAGTTAAGGTGAGGCAATCAAGGGTGTGGATTTACAGGACACCAGCTACTCTGCAATAATTGCAGGGATAAACACCCTTTGCCTGCCAGTAAAAGCAGTGTAGGTTAGCCCAGAGACAGTCCCAGCCGAGGTCCCCTCTGCCGCCCCACAAGCACTTTGGCTGCTGTTCTCTAGCACTGCTCCTTCTGTCAGTTGCTCCCCAGCAGTAATACCATGCCCAGAAGTAACCAAGATAGCTGCATATGGACAGGAACTGCCACTGCCCTCACCTCCAAAAGTGCCCACCTGCAGGCACACTTTGTTTAATACACCGTTATAATCTTGCAAACTGAAGTCCTATTTGCTAGGCTTTGCCTCCCTTGCTGTATTATGGCTCCAGCCCTTTTTTATGTTTATGTAGCCTGGTATAGTCTTTGCAGAGCTTTCATCATTTATCATATCCAAGTCCTCTAATTTTTGAACCCCTCTGTTTCCCTCTGCTGGTTAAAAATGTAAAGGGGGGTGTATGGGGTGGGTAGGGAGGGTGGGAATCAGCAAGCAATTCCTTGGATACTTCACGCATCCAAACTGTGTGTGCCCAATGTGGCAGGAGGGGGCAGCGGGGACAGAGCTCACCGCTACTGTACACCCGTGTACGCCCCAAAGATGCTTCCGAGAGCCTGTAGGTGTTTTCACAAAACATGTATTCCTCACAGGGTCCTGGGCAGAGCTTATCAGCTGTACAGAAATTCCTGCACAGTTTACAATCTGGGCAAGCGTCCCAGCCCCAGTGTTGTCTCTCACTAGAGTCTCTTCAGAGTATCAGAGGTTCCCAGGAATGCTCCCAGAAGCTTTTAGCTCAGCCTGAGTCACTGCCAAGTTGATCGGTTCCTCGGAGCCGCCTGTAGCGATCATCCTGAAAACTGCAGGGGGAGAGCTTGCAGGCTCTGGAAGAGTCCCTAAAAAGCTCAACTTGTACAGGCGTCAGTTTGGCCTCCAAAAACTGTTATCTGAACTGAGACATATTTATCACAACCTTTCACACATTTAAGGTCTCTCCAGTGAGATCACAAAATCTGCACAATTTCTGTAGCTTGAAATGAAAGCCTTTTCATTGAAGTTACTCCTTCTGTGATTTCCTAAGATCATTGTTTATATTCAAATAATCCCTCAGATCTATAAATGAGGATCAACGCCCCTTTCCTGTTTTAACTAGATGCTCAAATCTGTTATATGAGGCCAAGCTTCCTCCCCAGGCAGCTGACAGTACAGGCACACAGGTTATGTTGCCTGCAGTGAATGACACAGTCAAACACTCCATCATTTGGCATACCTCTTGCAACAGTTCTGTCTTGAGAAAAGATTGGACTTTTTAGAACAGCTGATTTTTCAGAAATGGCATATGATCAGTGGGGCAAAAAGGCAGATTTCTCCAGTGGTGAAATAGCAATGTTATTTTAACATATAAAATTACGATTTCCTGAAAACAAAGGAAGAAATCCCAGGAACAGCAATGAATCCACTTTTGTTCATCTTCTGAAGAACCTGATATTCCTTACATACTGTGCTTTCTTAGGATTCACCTATCTCCTTACACGTTAGCATTTTTAATGCTTTTTTACCAGACAAAATGTTCATCACGTTTCTTAAGTTCCTTCCTCTGAATCTATTCTTGTATCTGTACTTTCCTTGAATAGCATGTTGAATTCATGTAGTTTACAGTCAACAGTTCCTATGTTCCTTATAGCTCAAAACTTCATTGAACAGAAAGGTAAGCTGGCAGCACTTACCAGCTTGAAATCTCCACTATCTGGACAACAGACCAGAAAAAAAAAAAAAAAGGGGGGGGGGATGTCCTTTATTTCAGGACCTAAAACTCTGGCTGTATAATTAAAGTCTAGACTGTTAAAATGTATTGAAAATACATTTACCATGGAAGTGTTTCAGCTATTTGTTATTGCACTTCATACTCTTCAAACTGTGCGGTGTTACTATTTTGTTTTGTTTTGATTTTTGTTCCTTTTAAACTAACCCCAAAGAATTTCACTCTCACCCATCGTGGTTATCAAGCTGTAATTTGCCAGCCGTGCAACTATTCATGATGTGCAACACTCTCTTCTGCTCTTCTAGGCTCCTTATCTCCGGTACACATCGATCAATAGCCCTTCTATGGTGATATTCCTGTTCGGAGCATTAGCTCACCCTCGTCAGGAATGCCCACATAACCTCCATCACTTGGTGACAGTGCTCCTGGTCTGTTCCTCAAACTCCTCTACACAGACACTTGGTATGTAAATACTCCCCTTAATCTTCATCTTTTGTCTCAAGGATAAAACAAAACCAAACAATAACAAAACCTCCTCTGTTTTGCATGCAGGGAGCACATGCCATTAATATTAATTAATTTATTTATTTAAAGCCGGTAAAAGAATTTGCTCTTAGGCTGGGAATGTGACTGCCAAGTTTCCTGCCTGCAATTTGTTACGGCTCAGTAGTAAACTACTCCTGAAAATAGGAATCTGAAATGGAAATACTGACGGGCCTTTTAACTACACTATAATAAGCAGGGCGCTTTACCCCGCACGCTGCACGCTGTTACACAATGGCAGCCTATCATAAGGCGCACGGAAAACAAACAGGGCCTCTCTGCATCGCGCTCCTGCCTGCAACCGGGCAGACGCAGGAAGCGAAAGGGGCCGAAAGACAAAAGCCCAGAAGGTCAAGCACACCACGCCCGAGCCCGAGCCCTTCTGCTGCGCAGCCGAGCACCGGGATCCTGCAGAACTTGCACTTGAATAACTTCCCTTTGATCAGCTTGCCATGAAAAAAGAGGTGTAGCCTGCTATGTTGCTAATGGGGGTAAAGAATGAGACTTTCCCATAAGGCTTAAGCTGCAAATTAATGTACCCAGGCTTGTCCTGTTAGGTAGAACAAAGCTCCCAAAAGTGTCTGTTGCAAATGCTTCTTATCTGCTTAGAAGTGTACATTCCTTGTAATTCTCCAGATGTAAAACACACGGATGCTGAAGCCGGTTTGCATGCCATCTTTCGAGTGCCGGTTGAAAAATGTTATTTTTCACAGTTGCTGAACATTTGGAGTCCCAACAAAAGTCAGCCGAGTGCCTCCAGATTTACACCTGTGGAAGCGACAGTACCTTTCCATCTCCGCGGAAATAAAATATTGCTGTTATTTTTCACAAGGTATTTGGCAGCGAGGAAAATTACTGAATCGTACGCATGCAACAGAATCTCTGGGACCCGAACCTCACACTTCTGGTTTGTAGGACACATGCTTAAATGCCATATATTGAACTGCCACATCATGTCTATTTTTACTAATTGAGTTTACTTACTTGTGTTTGGGCACCGTACCAGCTACTCAGCAAGTCCAGGAGATTAATGTAAAAGCCTCTCTCCATTTAGAAAGTATAGGCACTCTAGATTTACAGCTGCTTATTTTGAGGGTGGCTGATTGCTGATCCCGATGTCTTTGAGTAACAGATGGTTTTCTGAGCTGCACTGATAATGAAAATGATATAATTTGCCACTTAACATTAAAATAAAGCAGAGAGGCAGAACAGAAGAAAAAGCAATGTATTCACCTTCTACAAATGGCATACCCGAGAAGAAGGAAAAAAAAAAAGCCCAGGGAAACCTGAAGGCTATCAATAGTCTTGGATATTCACATGAGGAAAAACTTGCATAAAATAACCTGGCCTGATCTGGACTGTGAAAGCATTGGCCCCTGTGATGTTAGAATTTATAGCTTTAATCTTCTTAAGAGCCGCATGGCTCTTCTCACATGCGGGGAAAACAGATTTGATGTTTCTGAGATTAAAACTACTGAGCTGAACTTTGCTTGTTATTGGCTAAAAGCATTTGGAAACCTAATAAAGCATTCCATTAAAATCTTGGCATTTTAGTAATACAAAAGATAGGCTCCTCAAAATGCGAGTCTAGGTCAAAAGGATACTTTTGAGGGGGAGATTCCAGAATTTGGATTTTAACAAAGTTTGCGATGACTTAAAAATAGATCTAGGGAAATGGAGGGTAGAATGGAACAATAAATGCTTGATGTAACTAGCAATGTGAAAGGCTTTGTTATTTAAACTTTATGATATTTAAAGACATTTTTTTCATGTTCTTCTACTTTTGTGAGGCCATGAATAGCTGGAAAAAGTACAACACACATCACTGACTAGCTGTGTGGTCTTTAACAGGTAACACAAGGCCTGATTTTTCAAAATGATGTGAATCCACAACCACAGCTGTGATAAATGTGAGCTTGTGAGCTGCTAGTATTCTGGGCTGTAGATGATCAGCTTTACTCTGGGAGGAAAAAAAAATAAAATAAAATAAAGCTCTGTCAAGGCTTGCTAGGCTACAATTTTAGCTGCATAGGAAGCCCACGCAGAACACAGTTAACCACCTATATGTCAGCACATGATTTGGTTTGATCTATGAGGATGCAAGTAACGTTTCTGCAGAAAGAAGCATAATAATCATAGCGGTGGTACAACGCTATGAGTTTAAAGCTGTAGCACGACTGAAAATGGGTGGTCTTGCCTTGCCAGAAGCAGTACAAGCTTGGGCAGTACCGTTTGGGCAAATGAGAGGCAAGTGGCCTGGTGGCAGCTGCACTGCTCTGAGCCCTTGGTTTCCTCCTCCACCAAGGCAGAGTGAAGAGGAGCCTCATTAACTACTGTTTTTACTGTGCTCTGCAGGAAAACAAACAAACAAGGAGAAATAAAGCCTCATAACCAAGCATAAAAGAAATAAAGGTTCATAACCAGCCCTAAAAAATGACAGGTTTCTTGCTAGGGTTTATTGAAGGGGTTTGGTTTTTTGTCACAAGGTAAACAACATTAATTCCAGCCTGCTTTGAAATGGCTTGTTCCTGTCTGTACTGGCAAAGACAACTATGCCAGAGTTTGCCTGCACATGGTTATATCTAATTCAGATCTTCTAACTGCAGTCTACTTGTAACTTGTACTGGACAGGCTGAAAGTACATAGGCTATCTTCTGGAAAGCTCCTGGCATGCCTATAGTGATGGTTGGGTGATAGAGACAATTGAAAGTCCTGAGGCAAATTTTAACCTGGATTTTACCCCACTCAGGGAACCACTGTGTTGAACCTGGATCACACAACCTGTGCAATGAGTCTTACACAGGTAACACAAGCTCACACCGCTTCAAATGACCCCGCAGAGTTCAATTATGCAAACCCATTTTCTGTCCTTTCTAGAGAAATTTCCCTTTACGCTGTTGAACATTGCAAGGTGCTCATAAAACTGGCTGGTACTGTGGCTGGTTTGCTTTATTTTTTGTGGCACTGACATATGATGAGCTAGCTACTGTAACAGATGCTATTTGACAGTGCAAAATAAAAGCGCTCAGACTTAAACTGTAAATTATAAACAATCCCTCTAACTACAAAATGAAGACTCAGAATGGGGAGCCTTGTCAACTAAGGTATTAGTAAATCAAGTTGAGGAAGACAAATTATTCACTAAAGCTAAAGTAGCTAAAATTTTATTCGGTTAACACTGCTGTCATTAGAGTTCGCCTGTTCTTTGCTGTAATTAGTAGATACGAAACAGTGAGTATGAGCAACACAGAGTAAAATCAGTTTTCTTGCTGTGTAAAAGCAACAGAAAGTGTTTCTATTCTTCTGTTTTACTAATTTATATTGGTAGAAGAGATGCTGTGTAAATACTTCTGGTAGGATGCCTGGCCACATCAAGACAGCCATTTCCCAAGGGATTTGATAATTATGTTTTCCCCACCAAACCACATACAGAGCCATGAATCAAAAGTGACCTTGTTGGCCCACTGGTGCTGCTGCCATGTATTTGATTACAAACTTACTGGTGCCAATGCCAAGAAGGGGAGTTACAACATAAGCTGAAAATGAGTTCAAGCGCAGCTTTCCTCACAGAGTGTCCCTGGTAACGTGGCTGCAGAAGGCATTCAACACACAAAGATGATATTTTTTTTAACCTTTAAAGAAGAGGCATTCCTTTGGTCCTCCCTATCTGTTCATGAAATCCCAATGCAAAGTTCTCCAGAAAGGTGTGTTTGGGCGAGTACCCTAGGTTACAAGGTCTGCAGGAACAGCTGGAGAACTTGTAGCATTTCAAACCTAAGTCTTCTTCAGAAAAGAGGTGGAAGGCAGGCAGAGAACATGAGCAGGGGGTGTATGCAACGCCTAGCATTGGGGCATAAGCCCGTAATTAGGTCTTGTATGTGTTAATATAAGCAAAAAAAACCTGGTTACGTTTGGACTGAGTGCAGGCCTAGACTTAAGGACACTGGATTCACGAGGGGAAGGGAGAGGAGAATGCCGTCCTACTATCAGCACCATCTGCTGCGATGACAGCTTGGTGCGTCAGTGCAGCCCTGCACTCACATCGGCGCTGACTCCTGGCGAGGCGCGGGGCTGAGCCACAGCAGGGAAGCACAGGAGAGGTGGTGGCACCTCACAGAAACCCTGGCACAAACCCGCTGGACACGGCTGCTGCATAGCATGGTGGTTCCTGTCCTAGGCAGGACTCTCAAAGTCCTCTGCATGACAAAGGCAGACAGGTTTTAGCCCACGTGCTTACACTGCCCGCATCTCCTGCAGCACCCGGTGCTAGGTCCAAGGAAAGACTCCAGTGCCAGCACCAAGCAAGTGGGCACAAAGCTGAGGGAGGACTACACTGGGATGTAGACAGTTGAAGTTGCCCTTCCTAGGTCTTGACTGTACGCGTTAAGGAAGCAGGACTAACCGAACAGCTCTCCTCTGGGAGACTAATTTACCTTCTTCCTCCTCGCCAGACTGAGCGGCGATGCGGGCACCAGCCCCAGTAGCCTTGTCAGTGCTGGGCTAGTTTGGGGCACACCCAGCTCAGGTGCCTGAAGAACCTCCCAGCAGTGAAATACAGGAAACACAAAGGGCCAGGACCTGCCCTCCAGAGCCTGACAAAAGGGTTTCTGTGTACACCGAGGAATGGGGCTTCTCCAGCTGCATGCAGCTGGCTCGGTGGCCTTTTCCCATTTCTCTACAGAACCAGGGTACTTATGTGCAAGTTATGAGGAAACCAGCAGCCCAGCTAGCCTGCTAGGAGACCGCAGTGAGATTGCTTTAGGTAACACAGTGAAAGGACCCCTTTCCCTGGCTGCTTCCTGGCCCCCCAAACTGCCAAGCACCCCCACCTGGCATCCATTCGCGGAGCCTCCACGTAGCTGCCACGTGCTTGTGCTCCCCCCAGGGACACCGCAGGGCAGGAAGGTCCCTTAGTCCCCGCTCCTTGGAGCTGACAAGCGAGGTGAACCCGTTAGTCTCATTTTAATGCACGTGGCAAATTCACCATGCAAATCGAACGTGACTGGTGTTTGTGCCCATGATGCAAGCTAAACCCAAAACAGCAGAAGGGTCATAAAGCAGGGATTAAAGTTCAACAAGGAAGCTGATAATGAAGAAGCCTGCCCAGACTATGCCCTATTCTAGCCAGCATTACATTATCTTCTAATTTTAGAACAGCTGATTTTTTTTTTTTCCCAGACCAGAAGTTGACAGGAGGCTGAGCAGCGCCGATGCTGTTAAATCTTTGTTTTCAGACACCGTGTTTTCTCCACACTGCAAGAAGTTGTTTCAGCGTGTGAAATTTTACAGGAAGGCACACGCTGTTGGTGGATGCCCATACAGGGAGCTATGTAATATGTTGAAACCATCTGGCATTTTGCGGTTTTACTCTATCAGTCAGACGCACTGTCTGGAAACACAGGGCTCAAACCCAGAGTCCTTGATTCAGGTCAGATACCTGCAGATGCCCGCGGAAGTTTGGCCGGACTAAGAGCTGCAGAATAAAGCACTTAATTAGGTGGCTGAAGTTTACAATTGATTTCAAGGGCAGCTGAGTTGGAAGCCTATTACTGCTTAGGAAGTTTTAGCACACGTAATTATTACGGCATGTTTGATATAACACATGGTCTCTGTGAAATGCTCCAAAATATCATTTTAAAGACTTTTTCTGTTGCTGTTATGCTTTGTACCTTCCGACTAAGGAACAGGCTAGTTGGATCTCAATGTGAAGCTTACTGAAAACTACCACTAAAATTAACAGAGCATAGTTACAGAAGAGTATTTTATATAGAATTACTTTCTCCGGAGTCTGAACAGTGCAGCTGAAAGCAGACTCTGGGTTACATTATTCCTGTGATCCAAATTTTTTTAACCAGCTGATGTCACTAGGGAGATTTGAAGTCTTTATAATTACAGCTCGAGGCCTGGAGGAAGAGGGGAGCAAAGACAATGAAATTATGTTTCATATGTTGATTCAGAGAGTAACCTGCAGTGGCCTGTTAACTTGCTTCATCTATCAGGAAAAGCAAATTAATTCTGTATCCAGTTGGCTTTATGAGTGGCAGCTCAATTTACTTCCCTAGTTAAGAAGGGAAGAAAGTGGCCTTTTGTCACAAACAATCGCTTCCTGCAATGCTGCCGAATAAGATGTAAAATAGGCAAAGAGCTTCCAACGTCCTACTAAGAAGTAAAATTTGTTTCTTTCATCTTCCCTCAGAGAAGGAATTCAGGTTATGCTCTGCACTAAATTAAAGTGTTCTGCTCAGTTATGTACATGCACAGCTTTGAAAACTGTTCCTGCTTCTGGGTCAAGGGCTCTCCCTGTGGCCGAGTGCCAGCTTTATCCCTGGACTCCCATAATCCCTTGAAATAAATCAACTTTCCATTGAAATCCTCTGCCAGTTCCACTTCAGAGTAAAATGTGCTGTCTGTAGCATGATGCTCTTTTATACTTTTGTGGAAAAAAAGAAGGGAAACAATGTGGTCATTGTATACTGGACACAGCTCGACGTAATCCACGTTGTGTATATTAAAGGCTATCTTTGTATGTTGCACTAGCCCCAGATTTCAGCGTTTGTTATTAGAACTGAGAAAAATACCTTCAACCGAAGGAATGATTTGACTGCTTGAAAAGGATCCCAGCCTGCGTGCGTGTGTGCACATGTGCATGTGTGCACGTGTTCCTCGTTGCTACTCTGCTCACGTGGGCTCAAGTTTGTGGATGCATTACACTACTATGACACTACTTCCTGGCCTGGGCAAATGAAGCCCTCAAAGATTTTTTCTCTTTCCTTGTGTTTTTTTTTCTCCCCCCCTCTAATATCAATTTTCTTCTCTCTGTGTTATAAATGAACCTGAATACATTCACACGTTCCTGTGGAAGACTAAAAGCTGTCACTTCATTTCGGGGAACCAGGCGGCTTTAAACTCAGCTGCAAGAAAGCCCAGATGCTACTACATCTCCGGGGGAAACTTATCTATTCAGAGAGGGAGAAACTTCTGAACAATGACAACAAAATATAGCTTCAAGATGCTGCTGCCGTTCTGCCGGTGCTGGGGTCAGTCCTTTGGAGAATGGGTGCCAGCCAGAAGCAGCAGCACCCTCCTTAGAAGACTGACGTTTCTGAAAAGCTCTGCTTCTCCCCACATCTCAGCAACTTTAAATGGTCTGCCAGTTAAATCAGAACAGCCTGGTGTAAAGCTTCCAATTTTCTGACAACCTTTATATTCTCTTGGCTCCTACAAGGCCCTAAAGCTGATCGTGTATAATCCTGAACTGAATGTAAAATAAATATGAAAACCTGTCATGATTTTACAGTTTTCCAAAGGATATTTCACTAAATAAAAAGAGCTGTACTTCTGGCACACAAACGCTCCATATAAAAATCACAGTTAGTTCTTTAAAATAAAGTTATGCAGCCCGGTGCCAGACACTGCCCTCTACGGCTCCCCTCCGAGAGCGGGGCTGGGTGCTCCCATTGAGGCTGGACGGGCCAGACAAACCCAAGCCATGGCTCTGGACCGAGCCAGGCCAGCCCCGAGGGGCCCTGCAGCCGGCCAGGGAGTGGGGAAGGTCCCAGCCCTCTACGTGCCGGGGCCCAGCCCACGCAGGCTGGCTGAAACCCGCACCAGCAATCGGTCCCGGCCACAGGGTGCAGGTATACCTCGAGCAGACTGCAGCCCAGAGCTGAGGCACTCACCCAGCCTTCATGCCCTTGCTGAGGAGAACCACAACTGTCTGTAGAAACCTCTTCTGCTAAGCCCATATTATTTAGCTATCTACCTTAACTGAGTGTGAAGGCGCACACTATAAGCTGCAGTGTCCGCAGCACTAGAGCACGGAAAAGAGTTTCAATCATTGACAAACTAGAGCTGATTTCAAGCTCCGCTGGCTTTTCAAGCATCAAAAAGACTTGCACATCCAGAGCATCGCTAGAAGTCCAGACAGAGACACATAGGTCTAGCAAAGTAGGACCCAAACACAGCAAACTGGACAGTGGACACGAGGTGCATGCAGACTAACCTGGTATCTCTTTGCCATCTGGTAGGAAAACTAAAAGACCAGTCCTGTACGTCCTGGGATACATTGCAGTTAAAATCACTGTGAGTTTTGTTTGCACAACACTGTTTGGATGAAGGAGTGTTGGGAAGGAAGAAATGGAGGAAGGGCAAGG
Source organism: Cygnus olor (assembly GCF_009769625.2). Classification (NCBI taxonomy): domain Eukaryota; kingdom Metazoa; phylum Chordata; class Aves; order Anseriformes; family Anatidae; genus Cygnus; species Cygnus olor. Next base: position 54,049,647 of record NC_049170.1, read on the forward strand.
AAACTCAAAAAGGGAAAAATTGCATCATCACTCACATGGTTTCCAGGTTTGTGTGCAGACATCTTCTGTCCAAGCCACCTTGCAGGTGTTTAGCATTACACACCTGCCTCTCTTATATTCTCCTCCTGGAACAGAGCACAGGGAGTTGCACTGAGTATAAAAACCACAGTAAGCCATACAGCCAGGCCTTTAATTTTGAATCAGACTGAGTGAAACTATCTGGTTTTCCCCTAGAAGCCCTCAGTGGATAGTTTCTTCAGTTAGCTTCACCACTTTCAGGCCTTCCCTTTAAGTGAGGAGTGCAGCTGAACCCAAAAATTCAAAGCAAAACTCAATTGAAACCATTATGTTTCATCTGGTTACAAGTCAAAACCTCAAACCTCGTGTACACAGGGCTCAAATTATAAACCCATCAGGCTGAACCCCAAAGCTGGGCCCAGGTTTGCCCTGAGAGCCTGCAAATCTTTCAGAGAAGCTGATTCACGTTTCAAGCTCATAATGAAACGCAAACCCAAGATGGTTAGGGGACTTTTCCAAGGTCAAACAGCGAGCTAGAAGGAGAGCTAAGAGGAGAACCGCAGCCTTGGCCACTTCACTCTGCTACCAACAGAGGTAGAAACTCACTGTGCTTGAACTTCATTTTGTATAGCCTTAGCCAAGCCACTCAAAATAACCACTTTTTTGCCTGTTAATTGTTTTAATAAGTCACATGGCGATGAATGACTAAACACGACATCATCCCTCTAAGGATTCAGCTGTGGAAAAAGCATCCATTTAGCTGCAGGGTAGTTATTACTGCATAGCTTTGATTTTGCTACACAATGCACACCCTGTTTATTGAAATGCTTATATACTGCTCTGGGTGAAATCATCATCACTTACAGGTATACTCTGAAGCTAAAAGGATGAGCTCAGACCCACTCATTTAGACCCCAAATGAGCCCTGTCCAATTGTCTGGATCTCCAGAACTCTCTGAGTTTTGGTTAATGCCCCTTTGGACATTTTTTCATACTACCCAAATCTCCGCATCTAAAACATGGAAACAAAACTTCACGTTGAGAACACAAGTGCAGTTAAAATATCTGCCCCTCCCTGTAACTTTGCCATGGCACAAGGCTCACTTCAGAGCACCAGAATGATTTGAAGTTCAAGGCATAATTTGATGTACTCCTTTTGGAGTCTAGGCCATTATGCACTGGTCACCCATTTGCGTTTTTCATATCAATAATATCAAAGCTTTAATGTGGAAGACATTTGGCAATAGAGCAAGCAACTGTTCCAGGATCTAGGCTTAATGCTGAAATACCATCAGGGCTGAGAACGTCTACATATTGCTTTCTAATAGTCCCTGCTGTTTGACACCTGGAATGGCATTAAGGAGTTCTGGCTCTGTGTGCAGAGCTTCCCAACCAGCAACTGAAACTGCTTCTACGAGATAGGAAGAAGGAGAGAGGGATTAGTGTTCAACGATTGCATCTATTTATAGCATTAAAAACATTTTTGTGGGGTGAAGGGTCAGCACTTGAAAAGTAAGGTATGGTTTACATATACACAGTAAAAAACTGAGATTCCAATACATACCTTTTTTCCACTTCAGGTTAATTACTAGTTTCCTGTACTTGCAGCTAGTTTTGCTTGCAGGCAAATTTCTCTTGAGCTCAGCAGCCAGGACTGTATCTAGGGCTAAGCTTTCCCACCATATCACTCCAATATTAAAAGAATTTCTCTGGCTTCCTGTTAAACCAGGCACTGATTACAAAATTCTTTTGCTTACTTAGGGCCAGATTCATAAAAATTCTGTCCAGCTTCCGCATCATGGAAGGCCACAAAAGCCTTGAAATATTTTGGTTTTGAAGCTTTCGTGGGCTCCCATAGTTTGGATACTGGGTAATGGTTCCAGTGAATGTGGTCCTCATAAAGCTTTTCAAGGTCCCACTCCATATGGACCTAGCGATTTCTCTTTATTCTCTCCAGTGTGGATTACAATCCACTTCGGAGAATCTCTGATTTATGCCTCTAGCTACAAGCTAAATCCTAGAGGAATAGGTCCTTTTCCTATCAGGACACATTCTCTGCAGAACACTGACAGAGAAATTAGTGTTTCTGAAAAGAAAGCACCACTTACAAAAATCTGGTATGTTTTGCATGGAAGGACTTTATATGAATATAAGCAAATGGTAAAATCTAAAAGGAAATTCAATAAACTACTCATTATCTATATTCATATGACTAAGCTACACATGGAACGTAGCTTTTATCCTCCATAAAAAATGTACAGATGTTCTATAGAAAACTGTATGAACAAACTTTAACCTCACGACTGCTATTATTTTGTAATAAAAGGCTTACAGCATAATGTGAGCTTTTTTTAGAATGTAAGTTCCATGTGAGTAGTGTGTTGTTAATTTAATATTAATGCAATGCACCAGGAAGAAGTCTGCACAGAATCTAAAATAGAGAGAATCACAGTGCTGCAGACAGGAGATTTGTGGCATGGATTTTATTTGTTTCAGCACTCAGCACAAAATTCATTGACCAGGATTCCCACTGTCACAGGGCATGGGATTTAACTATAGATATTTTCACATACTCGGGCACGAAGATTTTGCTGCAGCATTCCCACTGCTGTTCCTGGGAATCATGTGGTTAAGTCACCTTGCGCTGCACTGAAAATTTACCTCTCGCTGTCAAGTGCATATGAATGAGCTTCTTTTTTGGTAACTGCAAAAGGAAAAAAGAATCCACTGAATAAACTTTTGAATTCCTTTTGCTGAACCATCCTTCAGGTAGCAGGTGTGAATGCCTTCACCAAACTCTTGCAGACTGCAAATGCAGTGCCTGCTTTGCTTGTGCTGCAAAGGAATTTAAGTGGGGGAGCAGAAGAGATCTCCAGTTTCATCCATACAATCTCCCTCTCCCATGTGAGCGAGTCCTCTCCTCTGCAGCGTCTGCCATTCAGAATACCTATCCTGTATTTCTCCAAGGAGTCAGTTCACTGTGAAGTGGCGAAGTAATTTATGACTTCCATTATTACAATCGCTTAGCTGCTCCCAAGCATGTAAAAATAGCAACAAGGATCTCTCCCACTTTTCCTTCCTTACCACCCCATAGGAGAAAGAGCTTGATCAATCCTGTAGGGGTTACACGTGCACTTGGGTGTTTCTATAACTTACAGGGGGAGTCTGACGCTTTCTGAAAGCGATGAAGTCTACAGACATCTTATTCATTGCAGAAATACATTACCTCGTCTAGATACAACTTCTGGGAAAGCTGTGTTTCCAGAAGCTTCCTTCTCTAGCTTGACAGTTTCATTGCTCCTGTGAAGTGTACTTGCGTGCGATCATGGTCATAAAGGAACGCCCAACCTCAGAAACAGTGAAGGCCACTTCCTTGGAAGCCTTCCAGGATCAAAACTGAACACTTACCCCGGACTCCACATAGTGGAGCAGAGTCTCCATGCAGAGAAGAGAGAAGAAATTGGGGAAACATTCGTAAACATCAGGCCTATGTTATTCATAAACAACAGGCCTATGGCAACATGCATGGTAAACTGGCAGACTGCTCCCATTTCTTCCAGTTTTCTAAGCATGTGATTTGAAATGCAGTTATCGCATTTTACGTGGACCGTCACAGCTGCACTGCACCCAGGAGAGCATAGAGAACAGTCTGGTCCCTGCAAAACAGATGGATCTTCCCTGTTTCTGTGCGTACTCTGTGGACAGGTACTAAAGCTCAAAAGTTCACAGAGGTGCAACAAACTTCAGAGGCCCTCTGCATCTGGAATATCTACAGAAGTCAAAATTTCAAAGTACCCCTCTACTGTTACAGTCATCACCTAGGTCTAAACTCCTAGGAAAATTTACATGAGTTTCTCTAGAGTCATCACTTAAAATCCACTTTAGTTGAACTGACAAGAGAGACAGAGTGGACGTTTTCATGCTTCAGTGTTAAATCATGCCTGTTTACTTCTGGCCACTTGCTCTGCAGTGCAGTGCCAACTTCACGCAGTCACTAAGACAGGGGATGGCAGTACTTATGCTTGCAATAAGGAATATGAAAACCTAGATATCATCTGTATAAAGGCAGGCCCTTTAGCTCACCATGTGATCCCCTCCCCAGCTCTCAAATGGTTCCACATGCATATGGTACAAGCCTTGTCAGCTTCCAGAGAGGAGGAGTTTGGAAAGAGGAAAGCAACTCCTTGTGTCTCATCTGGCTCCGTCTTAGGAGAAAGACCAGAATGATTTCATGGAGCTTCCACTGATATGCATAGCTTCTTCACACAGGTTAGCAGCATTTGATGATCAACAGTATCGAATATCAGGAGTGATCCAACAAGTAATTGTGCACTCAAAATTGTTCTCACTGGCCAAAGTTACAAGGACAGTCTCAGTACGCTGTGCTATCCTGAAACCTCCATGATCAAGTTACTGGCTGCCTCACAGCTGATGTTAGAGATTAATTTTTGTCGACTTGATTAGCAGAGGACAGTTAGGGTTTGGGTGGTAGCCTGCAGGATCTCACTCTTTGAAAGACAGCTGTACGACTGAATCTTACCAGAGCAGATATTAACTGTGATGGAAGATTCAAATCGAAGCAGGAGGACATCATCTCCATTTGCATATGCCCCAAATACCTTGCTTCTATACCTATTTGCCCAAATCTGGAAAGACAGCGTTACATTTCTTCTTCTGATTTATATTAAGTACTTGGGATTTTTCAGTAGAGGGTGTGCAATAAGACACCTCACACAGGAGATATGACAAGATGAGTAGCGTCAACTGAGGTTTATAAAGCAACACTAGGGTCCTTCTGTAACGTCAGAGAATTAGGCAGCTGACAGGGCCAGGTTCTGTGGCAGTACTTTGTGTCCATGCCTGTGTCAGGCAACATTTCTGCCACCAGCACTCATGGGATGTCTTCCTCTTCTGCTCAAGTCTTCCCTCATTTCTCAGAGCGGCTGAGAGCAGACAGAAGAGCAGGAGCTGATGGCTAAGCATGCCTAGCAGTACTTGCATCTCCCTCTCCTCACTTTGTTTTGTTGCTCCAAAGTGCTTTCTAAAACCAGAGGCAACAGAAAAGAGAAAAGAAACGTTGGGCTGGCTGGTTTTGTGCTGCTCCAAGCACATCCCCTCTTTGTGATCTGCTCATTCACTGCTGATTGCTTCGAGAAGCTGATGCATCGGGTCAGTCAGTCAGACTAAGAGGGCTTATCAGGGAGGGGAAGGATTTGCCGCCTCCCTGCATCAGTGGCTGGTTCTTCCAATGCAAATAATTGCAAAAATGTCTTGAGGAGAAATATTTCCTGTGCAGTTGATGTTACCATCCATAACAACCTGTGTCTTGATATGGGTACTCCACATAGGCCCAGAACTCCTCCACTCGCAGCCCTGTAACAGGGACTGGCACTGGGAACGCTCCGTTGGCTTCAGTTCCCCCAGTTGCCATCACATCTTGCATGGTCACAGGGAACAATGCAAGTGACAAGGACACCGTGCATTTTTCAGAGTCCTGCTCCCACCTTTTAAATGGGGAGATACCACATGCCCCAGAAAGCCCTGTGTATGCTATTAAAAGAAAACAGCCACCACTAAAAACAACTCAGTGCCTTCAACACCAGAAATAACAACTCATGGGGAAGCTATTTGTCTATTAACATTTTTCATTAAAGCGATCACTCCCAGCTGAGACTTATGAAAGATCCTGCCTGGCCAAAATGTCAGCCTGGTTACGGCATTTATTATCATGACTGCCAGGCCAGAAGGGCTCACTGCAGAGGATCCGGCCAGCGTGCTCAGACAGGAGCTCCTGCCTATGGGCCAGCCGCTGCACGAACAGGACTGGCAAGTGTCAGATGTCAAGTTCTTGTTTCACGGCCTGCCCTCTTCCCCTTTGACCACCCTGGATCACTGCTGCCGTTCAGCAACTGGCAAAGACCATATCAGGCAGGGTAAGCATCAGTGTTGTCCTGCTTTTAGAGCTGATAAAGGTCTTTGTCTCAGCTTTCCCTATTTTTAAACTACTCTAGCGTGGCTTTGCAGTCTCATGGCTGTCAGTCAGCAGGGGAGGGACAAGCTGGAGGATGAGGTGCACTTTCCCCAAGGTGGTCGTTGCTCCCTGTAGCCACGTGCTTCAGGAGAGGTGGCCGAAGGCATCCGTAAGCTGCAAGTCTGTGCTCAGGAGTCACGGGCTGGTCCTGGTGCAAAGGCAGGCTTGCACTTGGGTTTCATAATGGAGTTCATGGAAGTCAGTGGAAATTGAACTGCAGCCAAGGTGGAGAGCCATGTAGAACAGATGTCTTTACAGAGGATAAAACAAACAAAAAGAAATACTCAGAGCCCAAGTTGGAACTCTTGGCCCACAGTAAATCTGTAAAAAGCCCCAAAGTGCTCAAGAGGGAGGCTGTCCGACACACTTAAATTCCACATGTATAAAGTAAAACACATTTGCATTGCTAATTTAATAAAGGACTTCTTGACCCAAAGTCAAATGCTAGCGCAAGTCTTCTGCGTGGAACAGCTCTGATAAGCACGCTCTTTAACTCTCTCTGTGAACGCTCAGCAATGCTGCTTTTTAAAAGTACATATGCTTTTCCTAGTGTCTGATGCTAATTATCTTATCAGATAACAGGCAGCCCTTGCTAAGTAGGTATGTAATATACTAGCCTTGGGGAGAAAAAAAAAAGGACTTATCTTTCAAGTAGATTTGAAACTGCATATGATCTTCTGAGTCTGTGGAAACTTTCCTCTGCAGTACAGAGCTTATGTAAGGAAGGGAAAGAAGAAAAAAATCAAACCCGTACAGCTTTCAGGCTGCAGCTCTCCAGGCAGCTCCTTTCTGTTGAATTCTCTCCTCTATCAGTATTTTGGAATGACATACAGGTTAAACCATTCATCTGGCATGGAAAGCAGGTTTGGTAATTGCAAGTTTACATTACACTATAAACGGGCAGATTATAGTAAACAGATGAACTGTGTAAATAAAGCATCACCGCCTAGCCCTCCTTTGTGACTTGTATTCTGATACCACTACTGCTGCTTTTACTACAACTACTACTACTACAGCGAGGCTTCAGCTGACAGCTCCGCCTGAAACCCTTTATTCATCTCTGTTACTACTTCAGCTGCTCGGGGAGCAAAAAGGCACGGAGGGCTGATTGGCCAGAGGCTCTCTAACCTCGCGGGCCTGCCCAGGAAATCAGTATGCCGCACTCGAGAGCACAAAGATGAATTGTGAAGCCGGGGCTGGCGAAAGAACGCGCGCTGCATCTGGGAGGACGTGGAGACAGCCGGTTTTGCTCTGACAGCAGCCTCCCAGCCCGCGCATGTTTGCACACCAGCCTCGTGGCATCCTTCCAAGACAATTTGTGAACCTTGGTTCACACCATTTTCAAAGTAGGTCATACGCAGTAATCTCAGCTGAGGAGAGATACACTGTCAGCAGCAGGCACTGCAAGGAGGGCGATAGCTGTGGCCAATGAGCGGGCTGGTGCAAACGGGGAGCGTGAGAGCTATGAAAGCGTGGGGTCTGCAGCCAGCTGCAGCAAGGTGCTCGCCTTGTTCAAACAGCCGGCGGGCGGGCTTGAACAGACCCAGCCTCTTACCGTTTAGAGCTGTAAAAGGACCGACTGTTCTCGTGGACACACCACCAGCGCGGCTTAAATATTAATCTGAATGAAAATACAGTGGGAGAGGAAATATAACCTTTACTTAGCTCTGTGTTCCTGACAGCAGGAATCACAGCTAATTCAGAATTACGGGACTTAAATTTACCACGAGCCTTGGATTATTGCTTCCTAACACGCTCCCCTCACCTTCCCCTGCGTTGACAGACAAAATGCAGGCTCAAAGGCAGATGTATTCTTTGCAGAAAGGACTCCTAAAGCACTTTAATTTTCCTGCATTTTCCTGTATCCCTTGCTTGAGCTGTTTTAGGGGCACAGGATTAGAAGCGGGCATGTTGAAAGGTATATTTTTGAAAGGTGATGTTCAGGAAAATAAATGCAAAAATGAGTATGCATAGTTGTTCCCACACTGTAATGATAAAAAGATCATCAGAGAATCACCAGTTTAAAGCAAAAGCACGAAACTTCTTGGGCATAGGAGCTGTTAGGAATGTGTTGCCTTGCCTTTAAGCACAGCCTGCACATCATCAGAGATGACTTAACGCTAGAAAGCCGAAGGATTGCCTGAAGAGTGTGTTACAGCATTATGCAATTTAAAGAAAAAAAAAAAAAAAAAAAAAGGTTAATTTTTAACCAGGCTCCATTTAACCTTGCTTCTGGTCAATAGTTATATGAATCTGAATGAATATGCACACCCTAAATAACTCTAATATAACACATGTGCATCATTTTTAGCACTGAAATCAACAGGGAAACAGCAGAGCTGGGCAAGCATTTGCTTTTTTTGAATCTGACAAGGAAAAGGACTGACTTTCCTCCATTTGAAAAGTTGTGCTTTTTCCTTCTTTTCTTTCTTCCCCTGTAATGCAGCAGGCTGGAAGTCTTAAATGGGAAGGAGCAAGTGATTTCTAAAGTTATTGTGCTCTGTGCAAAGAGAGTGGAGAGAGACAGCTCGTTGTGGTGTAGCAACAAGGCTTATCTCCCATCCAAGAGCACACGGAATGACTTTCTCCTTCCTTAGGAGCGACTTACCTGATCAATAGCTTGTCCAGGGAGTTGTGAGACATGCAGAAATATGCAACAAGGTGCTAGTTTTTATCAGGTAAAAAGGTGCTGTAATGACTTCCTATGCAAATATATAGAAAAATCTATAAATCCAGAAAGGGCTACCTCTTGGTACATAATCAAGGGAACAACTCATTCTCTAATGCAGAACACGATAATTTCCTGCCAAAATCATATTGCTTGCCCGTTATCACAAAGCTTTGACAGAAAATTAACCCACAAAAATCCCTTCTGCCATTGCCTTCCCAAAAGAAAATCCCTTTAAGAAAAATCGCAACAAAGAAAACCCCCAGACACTTCACAGGTTTTTTTTCCAAAATGACAACGAAATCTAGCTGTGGTTAGAACGGGCTCGGTTTTGTACAGTTTCACATCATGTGAGTTTTATTATTTTGCAGACTAACTTTAGCATTTTCCCAGCCATCTGCTGGCAGTTGTCTTCTTAGGGCTGAGAGCAAACTACTTTGGAAACAAATTTGGTCAAAAACCTTTTTAAAATGATACAGAAAAAAAATCTTTTGTGTTCTTTTTCTTTTCAGCTTGGATGTAACCTCTTTTTCTTTTTTCCAGTCTTTGAAAGGAATGAGTCTGAAATGCTAAACAGGTCAGAGAGTAATTATGCATCCACCTGAAAATTAAACACACATTCAAAGGCTTAACTAACAGCACATGCTAATTCCTAACAGGTACGTGTCACTCATTTTTTTCCATGTTTGGTCATTAGGACGTAAGCAAAACTGGATCCCATCAAACCCTGAGAAGAAATGCTGTAGTCTTTCTGCGGTGTTAAAGGGAGAAAGACCCCAGCAAGGCGGTGCTGTGCTCATGAAGCTGGTGGGATGCTGCAGGGCAGCCACAGCGTGTGCTGTGTGTCTGCCATATCCTGGTGTCGAGGCTGGGGAAGGCCTCCGACGTTGCTGAGAGGACGACCAGCCCAGTCCGGAGGCCTGATGGAGCTCATGTGCCTGGTCAGGTCAGCAGAGCCGCTCCTCACCTGTGTCAACCCCAGCTCAAACCCGGACAGCTGCTTTCAATGTTGTAAACCCGTGTCTCAGCTGAAAAGACAGACAAAAATGTTGGCAAATCATTTTCTGTTCAGTCCAGCGCCAAATTTATATCCTGGGACGTGCACATCTTCTTGCTCTGGCGTTACTGGATATTTTTTGTTCTCTCACTGCTTGTTGTCCCTGACCTTTCATAGCACAGGTTTGGCAGCAGTATCTCAGATGCACAAAAGGAACTGAATTTATATTTCCGTCACAGAATTTTGTTTGGGTTAGTCATGTTTCTTTGACAGTTTTCCGTGTGGTAAAAAGCATTTTTCTTTGACCTAGAGAGGGGAATGCACAGTGCTGGCAGAGGCGAAGGGACCTGAGCACAGCCTTTACGGAGGTGTGCGGTGGCATAGGAGAACAGTGAATGAACATCGCTGGTCTGTACGTGACCTGCCCACCTCCAGCTGAGGACTTGCTGTGAGCGAGCCTGAGATTTTTGGAGCAAGAGCTGCAGTACTTTAATGAACTGGCACTGGTTAAAGGAGATCTTTGGCCAACACTGAGACTGAAGATGGATTAAAGGTGGCTTAGTTCAACCTTTGCTTCCTTATGCTGAATTTCATGAGATCAGCACAGGTAAGGACTGAGTGCTAAGCTATTATTTACTGCCTTTTGGATCTGCTGCTATAGTAAGTTCAAAGAGTAGCACGACCTGGCTCTTCCCAACTACCTTTGCACTTAGTAAAAGCTCAGGCTTCACAGTATGCCAAATACTTGTGGCATCAGGGAAAGGAACCCCATACATCACCTCCCAGGTGATTTTTAAATTGTGCTAAGGCTTTGCTCCTGTTTAAAAACTCAACTTTTTTTCAAAGCTATTCTTTCTGGAACACTCTAGTTGAAGTTGGAGGACTTCACATGGTCTCTTCTGCCTATGACCAGCAGGTAGCTACACAGGAGAAGAAACAAAAACCAGGACTGTCACCACTGCGTGTGACACCCCAGGGCCATGAGTGTACCATGACTTTTTACATCATGATCCTCTTCACCTCAACCTAGCACTGCCCAGGTGTATGTACCCTTCAGTTTAAAGCACATGAGGCTTTCTTGTGTTGGCACTGAACAAAATTACATGCTAATCCTTCTGGTATTAGTCAAATGGGGCTTAAAAATTGGCTCAGATGCTTTTCAGTTGCAAGATTTCCCTGGCAAGTCTGGTCACTGGTCTCAGTCATGAATTCCCCCAGAATCTAAGTTTTCGTTGAGGAAAAAAAATAAAAAAAAAATTAAGCTTTATGGCAGCAAAAATAACCCTTCCAAGCTCGAAACTGATGCAAACGGATAGAACATTGGGTTCCCGAATCTGCACAGAAACAGCTCCCGTGCTTGTGCTGCTCCTCCATCCCCACGCTGCCAGCCAGAACCCGCCAAGTGAGATGACCAGTCTCCTGCGGGCCCCCCACATCACGCAGGGAAGTCCAGCAGCCCCCTGACTTCATGCTGAAGCTTGTAAAAGCTAGAACCGGAGCCAGGAATGGGCACTGGAATGATTCACGAGAGATAACGATCCTGAAGAAAGGAGGCTGGAGGAAAGGATGAGTAACAGAAATAGCTTGCTGGCTTCCTCTTCAGAGAAGCAAGGAGGAGGGTGAGGGATGCTGAAATGAGAACACACTTTTTTTTCCCCCTGTGGCTACCAGGAAGTTGACAGGAAAAGAAAAGCCTGCTCTGGTTCAACAGCTAGAGATGTGAGCTTCACCCTGAACAGGCACATGCTGGCTATAAAATGAACTGAATAACTGTATCTCCAAGCAGGGCTGTGCAGTCACTTCCTTGCAGGAATCCCCCAAACCCCAAGAGCTGGTAGGAGCAAGGGGCTGAGCTTTTCAGGAGGATGCTAATAGCAGCTTGTGACAGAGGTTGTTCTGCCTTCCTTGAGTGTGGGTACCTAAATCAGTCTTGCAGGTATAACTACATTTCTTGAGAACTTTTTACAGATCTAAAATTGCACCAATTCCCATATACTTGTCCAGTGAAACGGTGAACATCAGCTTGGTGATTGTTCTGCCATGTTATGCTTTTTCAATGAAAACAAGTATTATAAAAGAATACAAAATTGATTGTTGGGATGCATTGTTACATTAGTTTTTTTCATATCCTGAATACCACGCATTTGACTAAATCAGGGTGCTCTACTTGCTCTTCTCTTGACCACTCTTGACCACTGTCTTTTTTTTATTCATCCTAGTCAACAGGACAGGCATAGCCCTGCTGGTATCTCAGCAGTCACTGGGACTCCCACAATCATTCAGAGACTTTCCTCAATGTAAATAATGTAAATTAATCTTTTTTTTTTTTATTTTATTTGATTTGGCTTAAGCCACATAATGCAGAATTCTGTCCCATCTGTCCCACTTAATTACAATAATTGCAGAACCTAAATTTGCTTCCAAACATCATTAATTAATATTATACTACAGGCTGGGGGGGTAAGGGGAGGAACTCCTCTATTTCCGATTCCTAAAAATCCCCAGCCAAACCAAAACAAGGTCTGGAAGATTTTACATTATTTTTCAATGTCAGTGTTGAAGACTTAATAACCACAGAATGTGCTCTGTGGTCTTTATTAATTTCGTATCATCAGCAAACACTGTTTGCTGGCAAACATTTTTGCTAAAAACATCTTAACTTGAATTTTCCTCTGTGCCAATGTACAGGAGACTTTGCTCCAAGTAGGAAAATTTACATCACGGGATACATAAACCCTGCATGCAGTATTTAATTAGAAATTTTTGACCAAAACTTACCAGTTACCAGTGTCTGAATTAAGCCACAGATAACATTGCTTTAGACAGAGCAATCTGAACCAAACAAATGTAACCCTATCAGGTCGCAGGCAGGGGGGAAAAGCCATCTAGTGGACAAAAATGCAACTATACAACAGAAAGTATTTTCACACACGAAGCTTTTGCTGGAGATTTTTTTTTTCATACTTCATCTGCAATACCACTTATCTAGGAATCCTCCAGAAGTTTCTGGGAAATCAGAGCTTACTGGAGGGCAACGACGTATTCTAAGCACGGGTTTTTGACAGATTCTGTGATTTGCAATTGTCATAAAACTTCTCAGTGGTTTTGCTCCTCCTACCCCTCGCATCGAAATTTATCAGCATATTTCTTCTTTCAATGCCGTGAGGGCCATCAGTCGGCTGAATATCTTATCACTAGATTCAACACTATGTGCCAAGCAGACTGGCATTGCACAGGGTTTAAATAGCTGAGCTAATATTTAAACTTTTGTCCCCTCTGATCTCTGCAAAATAATGAGAAGAGACTTTGTGACTCTGTAAACAGACGAGCCGGACGGTGCTCGGGGAGGCTCGCGCTAAAATTATCCTGGAGGTCTGCAGGATGCGAGGTGTGGGGAGCACCATGCAGACGCTACCCCTCCAGCATCATCTCCTTTTTAACCTAAAAAGCAGGCAAAAGGGAACAAACTCTCCTCCCGACGTTGTTTGCAGCACTCACTGGCCTTTGCTGAAACGCTGCCTACCAGGGCCGTGGTGGCCTGTGCAGTGAGTTAAGCACCTGAATATATCCCCAGCAAACCAGCCTAGCTGTGCTCGGCTCTCCTCTGCTTTCTTTTGCGCTGGTGGCCACGGGGGAACAAACGTATCAGCTTTTTAATGTAATATTCTTGGAGGCCCAGCCCCCAGATTCACCCTCCTCTACCACAAAGTTCACAGCGTTTAGCCAGGCACTTTCAGCTAATCTTGAAGAGCAGATAATGATCAGTCATGCCCGGGCAAGCCAAAGTATTGAAGCCAAAGTATAATTTCTGTGGGATTACAGCAACCCAAACCACCATCATCAGAGACTATCCTGGGATGATGCAAGCAAACATCTGTAACTCCTGCTGCTCCAGGAGAAATACTGCAGCGGGATTAGTGACCTGGTCTAATGCTCAAACAGCAGGTTTTGTTCCCCTTCCCGCACCCCTTTTGTTTGAGCTAATATATAACCCCAGAAACTCTGGCCTTTCATTAAAAAGGAGATTAAAAAGGTAATCTTCCTCCACAGCTGGTTTCAGGAGCATCCCATGCAATGACTTCTACCCAAGTCGCCTTTGCCGGGGCGAGCATTTACCAGGAGGTCATTAACCCTGCACACGCATGCTTGGATACACCACGAAAGCAGCAGCCACCTCCTCACGCTGCTCCTGTGTCTGCCCCAGCGTGAGGAACACCTCATGCATCACTTTTGAAGGAGCCACCTCGCCGTGCCCAGATGACCCCCGTGTCGCTGGGTCATGAGACAAGGCAACGGCAGCTCCCAAACTACCTTCCACAGACCTTCGCCGCTGCCTCTTATTCATCCCCTTCCTAATGAATCACAGCCCTTTCTCTCTCCTCTTAATAACCAAATAAGGATTTCAGGGCTTGGCCCATTCAATGCATTCTGTGTTTTAATACAGACAGGAACAGAATACAAAATACTGCCAAAAGTTAAGCAGCAGGGGCAACCTTTCTGCTATTTGCATGTCTACAGTTCCCGATTCAACAATGCCAACTTGCTGTTATGCGCGACCGCAAGGCAAGGAATTCATAAACAATAATAATAACTCTCCAACTAGCCATGCAGAACTGCAGGACTGGCGCAGAGCAGGAAAAAAAATGCTGCTTTGCTCCTTTACAAAGCTTGCAATATAAACTTTGCACTGTCAGTTTAAAAGTTTGGCATCTGCGTCTGCAAATGGGGAGGAACCCATTTTCAGATACTTGTGAAATATAAACTTCAGCTGTTGCCAAGCTCAGAGATAGATTTGCTCCTTTTTATTTTTAAGTTTCCTGAATATGTGAAGAAACCCACAAAGCCGTTTTAGAGTTGTGTAGCTATGAAAAATGTACACGCTTCTGTTTTTTTTTTTTTAAGCAGCATGCTCAATCATTGTAATTATTCCTTGAGAATGCTTTTTAAAAAACAGAACCGTGGCTATTTTTCACAGCTACAAAACCCTAAAACAGCTCTAGAGTTTTCTGTGAAACTTAACAAAAAAATTGCCTTTCAGCTAAGAACAGTAAAAATAGATCAAAAACCAATTAGCTGGCCCACATGGCAGAAGACAGGTGTGCTTTGGATGTGGTATTTATACAGAATCCAGATAATCACTTTTTCCCTTTCATACAGATTCCTGAGGACTATAAATATCACAAACATCTTTTTGCCAATGCCCGTCACATCCAGTTAAAACACTGTCCACTCGAAGAATAACCTTAGGACGCAGCCTGAAACATTTCATCTTGCCTCCTACCGAGCTCTGAAACTGAATTAACATTAAAAGCAGCAGACTGATGGGTGAATTATGGTAACAAGCCTTCAAAAGCAAAACCCAGTAAACTCCTTTAGAAAGCGCAGCCAGAGAGAAGGCTGGGAACGCTGAAACCAATTACAACTGCTTTAGTGTTACACCTGTTTAAATGAATGCCAAATCCAGCCCAGAATTATTTACATTATGTTATTAACAAAGGGACGTATGAGTAATGGGAAAACAGAAGTGGTTTATGCAAAACAGGCTCTACTGAAACCAGCTAAAAACTCCAGGTACTTGCGGCAGAAAACAAAGGCTGGGGTCAGGCATGCTGCTCTGCCTGTCCCGGGGTCAGGCAAAGAGACTCCTGCACCTTGAGCCCCCACTGGCTGCTTGTCCCTGTCCCCGAGCTGCCCGACGTGTGCCTGCCAGGGTGAATATGCACCTAACTGCCCTGTGTGCAATTCAGTCGGGATGGTCTTCCTTCCCCGTCTTCAATACTTGTAACAGAGGTTATTTTTTACAACTACATTGCTCAAGCAGAAACAGATTTAGGGGCTGATCAGACAAGGAAACTGTGCCAGGAGATCTGAAGCAGGATAGCCCTTTGCAGGCATACGGTGGGTGATGAGGAAATAAGGAGGCTGAGAGCATCCTTAGTAGTCTTACTAAAAAAGGAGAGATCACACCATTCTTCCAGTAACTTACAGCCCCTTCCTGCCTGCTTTCTAACATTTAAGTACCTACGTATGAGGTGGTTCCTGCTGTATAAAACACTTCATGTATGAAATCTTACGACAGGCAAGCAAAGGATGTATTTCTAAACAAATCAAACGCAAGGCTGGGAGCTAGAAGCAACTGAAGGAATTGGTCAAAATTGCAGGGATACCTGCCGGTCCTGGAGCCCTCTCCACGGCTCTTCTCGAATACCCCGACTTCACCTTGCCTTTAAATCTTGTCCAGTTCCTGAAGGTCCTGGCCAGTGGCCACTGATGGAAGCTGACAGATCATCCGCAGAAGTAGGTTTTCAAAACCACTTCCTCCTCCTCACTAATCCCATCCTCTCATTGAAAATGCCAGGCCACCTCGGGCAAATGACTTTGGTCACGCTTTCCTGACACTTGGTTGGAACTAAAATCCCTTTCCTCTGGATTCAGCCTTTTGTGATGCATCTATTTAACTAGTTCAGAAATTATTTCTCAACCCAGCCAAAATTCAAGTTGTCTCCTTTGCTTTCTGCAAGCACATTCAATGGATTTGACCTTGTGATAACTATTGTCCGTTCCTGTCACAGCCAGAATACACATAATTCTCTTTGAGCATTTGTTCAACTCAGCAATGTGACAGAAAAAGACATCTCTGTATTTTACACCAAAAAAAAAGTCTTACTAAAGGGCCCATTCCTTACAATGAAGGTACATAACAAAGAAGAGCAAGTTTTCACAGTTCTGCTCCAATTTCACCGGAGCAGCAAAATGAAGTGGCTGTGCCCCATCCCCATACCTAACACAAACACTTCGCAGATCAGAAAAGCCAGGATTTACAATTAACTGGACAGACTGCTGCTCCACACTAAAGCCCTTGGGAAATTAAGAACAGAAATAAAAGTTGTACAACAAGCAGCACAGCACTGAGCACAGAAAGGCACGGTTCAGTGCTGCATTCAACGCACATCTCAGAGGACTTCGCTGGATCCTCCCTGCATCCTACAGAAACGCTCATTCCAAGAGTGGTTGAACACCGCGGAGTGACCATGGGCTCCAACAGAAGTCTGGGAGTCTGTTCCCAAGAAGCTCCCAACTGTGCTTCAAAACCCACGATGACTGCCATTTAAGGCTCTCTAGGGCTGAAAGAGCTTACACATAAGATTTTCCTCTTGCAACCAAGAACATCAGGACCCAGAAAGAGTTCCAGCTGATTTTCCAAGTAGCGAGTGACTGGCTTTCTCAAATACAGCTGCTTTCTTCATTAAAAGACTAAAAATAGTTCTGCTCCTAGCAGGCTGACTTCCTCTTAAGCATTCTGCCATGTCCATGTGTGTATTTCATTCAGGGTTTCTGCATGTCTACGCCACTGTGATTCTATTTCAGCCTTTAAGTACATTCAAGAAATTTTTCATTTCCCTCTCCCATATTCACTCCAGATGTCCTGAACTGTCCAAAACTGTTTCATGTTAGGAGAATTTGTAGGGATATTCTGGCATTCACACTGCTCCCATCTGCTTCAGTATTTTCAGGAAAGATCAACTTTCTTCCCCAACTGTTAGCAAATGCGGATGAGTCTACAGTTTTAAAACACCCATGATTAAAGGTAGATGCTCTACTTGTATCTTGTGTGGTAAGAATAGTTATATGACCAGATCAGGCTTTCAATTTTTCTTCTTCGATAGATGCTGGAGTGAGAAACCTGAGGAACTCAAATATTTCCATACGTCTCGGGGAACATACTGCAACTGGCAGCACACACTTCATAGTGCTGTACCAGCATGCAGGAACCCAATTTTGACAAGATATGCTGAGTGTGAGCTGGGGGACTGTGCAAGCACACATTGCAGTGGTCCTTTGAACACCAGTCGCCTTGTTTTCCAGAGCACAGGAGAACTGTGCACTGCTGCTGTCTTCTAGCACGCAGGGCGGGTGTGAAAATCACAGAGGGGACATTGGAAGGGAAGGATGTACCCCTGTGACTTCCCTTAATATTAAGTTAGTATATGCTTGTGTCTGCGTAGCTCCAAAGCATTCTGGATATCCCAGTTTAGAGCTAAAGTAAAAGTTTGTGGCATGCTCTGTCCTGAGTGAAAATGCCCAGTGTTGGACAAAGGGCACTGAAAATTAGACAGGCACGCTGGAGAAATGCATTTGCTTCTACCCCAGGAAAGCTTCAAAATAGAAATATCATACCCAGCCTCTGCTTAGTATTCCCAGAATTCAATGGAAAAGAAGTTCTTCAGACTATGGTAACAAGTTTGTGGATATCCCATTGAATTAAAATGATGAAGCCCTTGAGACAACAGATACAAATTTGCTTCCTCGGGCAGATCAGCAAGAGGGCCATTCGGGATCAACTCCACGGTGTCTGAGGACCTGAAGTTCAGCAGAGCTGAATTCCCCCACTCCCATGACGGCAAGGAATCTTCAGTCCATCCCAGAACTCTTTTCTCTTGACCCACTCGGCCTCATTTTCCACACCACGTTACAATTCCGAACAGCGTACTTTGTAATGACGGGAACACCAGTTAAACAAGCAGCTTAATTCCTAAAATTCTAATGTGGAATGTATTTACTTTTCTGAAGTTTTGATTCATAAATATGATGCACTTCACTGAATCTGTCCAGGATGTAGCTGGGAAACAGTAGTATCCTGGTACTCAGGATATTTCTGGTTAAAAAGTACTTGCATAAACTTGATGAAACATTGGTAGCATCTCTGCCCATCCTTAATCTTCTTGCAAACGTAGGTGTGTTATCTAATAAATGTAAGCAGGTACAACCTTTCTAGTACAGATAAGCTGGTTGCAAATTTTTATGCCAGGGAAGATAATTAAAAGGGAACTCCAAGTTTTGTTTTTAATATTGAGTTTCAGTGATGTGAACTGATAAATGTGCCTGAGAATGCAAAGGTATCTACAAACCCTTCTAACCCTATTTACTTCTAGAAGAGTTAAGGCTGGTCACAACCTCACAGTCTCAGGTCAAAAGTTGTTCTGAGGATGGTAATTGCTTTTGACTTCTTGGAGAGAAAAGGGAGAATGGAAATATGCTGATACCCAGGTAGCATGATTTGGAAAAAAAAAATAAAAATTGATAAATGGCATCTAACGCCTCCCTCAAATATATACTAAGTAATTCCATACAGAATAAATAGTCTTGGCCATTTTCCATGTTGCTAAAAATGCAGGTTTCAGATCCTCTTTCTTCATAAATAGGAAATAATAATTCACAAGAAAGCCAATGCAAGTAGAAAGTAAATTAATCTGGCCTTGTTTTGCTCTGAACTATGTTGCTGCAATTTTATGGCAATGCCGACCAAGAACAAAACTTGGCTTGCTGTATCTTTTCCCTCTAAATGTCTTATTCTGACCATACAACTATTCTATTTTCTAGTTAAACATTATATGGAGTGTGTTAATTTCTGCTTCAGCTAATTTAGCTACACTAAATGCAAATGCTTCCTGTACTTATGAATACAATCTGTTCGTTCATAGTGAATAGTTTTCAAAATCTGGATGAGTTAAAACAGCAACAGTATCCATGTGGGACCAATCTTCCCTGGACAACTCTTGTACTTTGATTCATAAATTCTTTCCATAGGAAGTATCTGTGGAAAATCTCCAGCACATCCAGAAATGCACAACTCTGTTGTTTGAGTTATTAGGAGTTCTTAATACTTATTGCTTCTTTCTTTATTTTTTTTTAATTTATATAAGCATTAACCCTTGGGTTCATATGAGAATTTTTATGCCTATTTTTTATTATTATAGAATGTGTGCTTTTAATAACTGCAGTAGTTTAACACTACCACCACATGAGCCTATTAAAAGGTGACTTTCAACTCTCTAAAACCTGATTTCTGCACCTCTTCACCTGCTGCTACCATTCTGTATGTTTGACTTTGTGGAATAAAGACGCAGTTGCTCGTTTATAAAACAAACATACCATTACTTGACCAAGAGAACAGATTTTCAGGAAATCCTGAAAAAACACTCAGTCTTGTGAGATGTGCGGGTCACAGCAGTGGGAGAGCAATGGTAAACCTGCAAGCAAATGACTGAGACCCACGGTATTCGTGGTCCAATGCCATGATCCAGCACAGAGGTAAGTGTGGCTGTGGGGATGTCAGAACATGCCCAGTATTTGTCACAGTCATGGGAGGCTGAAGGGTTTGTTTCCACCCCAACGTTTTGGATGTGCACGTTTACCCAGAATGGAAAGCTTAAGCATACCTGAGTGTTTTTTTGCTCATCTCTGGCAATAAGAGCTCTTGCAATTTGTCTTGCATTTCTGCCAGCACTCCTGCTCTTTACCTTAGATGTTGCAGACTCCTGGGGAAGCCTCTGTCCTTCCAGCCTTTGGTGCAGCAGTGCCAGGTGTTGCCTTGGCATGAGGAGGAGCCCTCCAGCAGCTCAGAGCCTGGTTCCACCAGCCTTGCTTATAACATGGTCCCCAAAGGGAGCCAAAAGTCTTTCCTGAATTAAGGCTTAAATAAACTTTAGAAGAACTTCAGGCAACTGACATCAAATTGCAGCTAGTCAAAAAGAAAGGAAAAAAACTAGCACATATGGTCCATGAGGGCCCAGGAACAAAGTTCTTAAGTCACAATGGCATCTTATTAAAATCTCTTGTCGGCCAAAGTGAAGAGCAACAACTTAAGGCCTTTTCACAAAGCATTTGTCCTCTGCTGTTTGCCTCTGACAGACCCCAGTGTATTCAGTATCTCCTTTCTTTTTTTTATTGTCTGCTTTCTTCAAATGTTTTCTCTTCCTCAGGTTTCCATTCTGCAACGAGGGAGGTTCAGGGATACAAGTTAGTGCCCAGCATATATTGCAGTCCTCATTTCTGAGCAGCATTTCTTGCATGCTTTTTCTCATGCTTTGTGCCACTCTTACCAGGCCACTCCACTCCAGGTTAGACCAGTAATTGCAAATACAAAATCACAGGGAATCACAGGGTGGTTGAGGTGGAAAGGGACCTTTGGAGGTCATCTGGTGCAAGCTCCTGCCCAAGCAGGGCCACCTTGAGCAGGCTTCCCAGGACCACATCCAGGCAGCTTTTGAAGACCTCCAAGAAGGGAGACTCCAGAGCCTCTCTGGGCAACCTGTGCCGGTGCTCCATCACCTGAACAGTAAAGAAGTGCTTCCTGATGTTTAGACAGAACTGATTTCTCACCTCGCAGACCAAGACAAAGTTGCAGGTCATTCTTCCTCTTAGCAGGAATGCTGCAGCAGCAGAATTCTTCGGGTAAACATTCTGTGGGTTTCTTTTAAAAACTGAATTAGTCATGTGCAGAGTATGTCTACAATGGAACAAGGCCAGAGATAGAAGTCCTTTTCCAGCTCTAGCTATGCCAGCTGAAGAAGATGATCTTTCCAGATGCTTCTCCCCCTTGCCAGAGGTTACAGCAAGCTGACCTGCTAGAGCGAGCATGTTTCAGGCAAAATGAGTGAAGTGAACTCAAGATGCTTAAACATTTACTCTTTGCACAGCCAATTTATCCTGACTACAGCAGGGTTATGAGTGGTCCCCATGATGCTGAGACATAGGTTAGAGAGGTCAGTAACCTCTGGTGTGGGTAATAAAGTCCTCAGGTAGAAGAGGGCTATTGCTAGTAACCTTTTCGGCTGGCTGGGCAATATGCAAGAAAGAACATGTACCCACAGCACTGGACTAACATAAATATTCTTTATCATCACTACAGCTTTTTCCTTTCCCTCATGGGATTGCCCTAGCAGTATAAGCAACTTCATGCAGTATCATCTGTTCTATGCTAGGGCTGAAAACAGATCAGCTTGCTCATGCAAATCAGGCCCAAGGTTATTTGCCAGCATTTCTGAGAACAGGAATGTGTAAAGATAGCAGATACACGCTTTTTCTTAAAAAGCAATATGTGGATGGCTGAACTTTAATTCCTTACAGCTTATAAATAAATAAAACAATTTAAAATCCCTTTGTAACAATTGTTCGCTGTACTTAGTTCACGTGGCATTTTTCTATAACTCTCAGTAGATCCATAGTGTCTTAGCGCAATACGAGTGGCTTTGATTTCAGAGGTAAGGAAAACTGTTAAGAAATGTCTAAGGTTACCTTCCGTTAAGCTTGCCTGTTTGTAAACATGAAAGCACACACACACATGACATTTGACTATGCCCTGTACTTGCAGGCCAGTCCAAGCAAAAAGCAGGTATGACGAGCGTCCTCATTTAAGTTGTAGTCATTACCTCATGCTTCATCCCTTCTGTTGATAGCAACCTTGTCATGCAGCCAAACAAACAACAACCAGCATAAACAAAAATCGATCACTCTTGTTCTTATAGTACAGAAATGTACATAATAAAACCCATCAATTCCCGCAGAGATGTATTTTAAAACAGTTAAGTTGCATCTACAAAAGAGAGACATAA
Source organism: Cygnus olor (assembly GCF_009769625.2). Classification (NCBI taxonomy): domain Eukaryota; kingdom Metazoa; phylum Chordata; class Aves; order Anseriformes; family Anatidae; genus Cygnus; species Cygnus olor. The sequence continues at coordinate 54,071,756 of NC_049170.1, forward strand.
AACAAAAATAGGCTAACAGCATCTCAAGCTATTCTGCTGAGATGCCTGCAGCTGTAAATGGGTTAGTTTGGCTTTTTGAGTTATAGTTTACAGACACATCTATACAAGATTACAGTTATGAGTTACTGGTATGTACGGTTTAATGGATTTTCCTGCATGCTCGTACTGCAAGTTCCTAGTCTGGAGTTCTGCTTCTTGACAGATCTAATCAACTAATACTATGTTTTACAATCTTTTCTTGTTAGCTACTAAATTCCTGATCCTTTGACCTGAGGATGAAGTAGGGAGCGTCACACATTTGATTTATGCAAAAACTGTCCCTATTTTTATCTGTTTGTGCTATACAGATATTTGCCTTGTGAAAGTCAAGAGGCATATGTTTCCTCTGCATTTTAGATGGATATTTTAATATCCCAATTTACATGCAATTTAAAGCATAGCTGACTATCTTGTCCTAACTTTACACATTACTGCTTCCTTGGTAGCCCATACAGAGTTTCCATTAGCTCTACAGCCAGTCCAGGGCCCTATTTTACAATCCACTTTCATGCAAATAACCATTATCAAATGATAACATATGTGAACTCTACCTCCCACTGTGACTACCTAAATTGATACTAACATTGCAAAAATAATTGAAACAACACCTTTGAATGGTATCTGCTTTTATTACTGTTTTTTAGTTCCTTGCCACTCTTACTGAGTGTCTGGCGGGATCTGTTAGCACCTTTCACTTTCATCAAACTGGACTTTCAGCGACACTGGCCCTTTGAACTGGTAACATATCTTTGCTATGGCTCTGCTCATTCATCCGTAAGAGGTGGCTCTTGAAAGCTGTCGCTAACCTGAACTCAGATTTGAGACAGTAAAACAATACACTGAACATCAGCCATAGAAATCGCCAGGGTAAGTTCCCTGTGCAGAGTTCACACAACCAGGCTCAACCTGAGAAAGATGGTTTGTATTGCAGCAGGAATTTAAGTAAATAATATCTATAGCATCAAAGCAGCTTGAACCAGCTCTGTGCGAGAATGGCAGTAATACAAAAGAATGAAAAGAGTCTGATTTGGAGTTTATGTGAGGTATAAAACCTATATGCCCAATAAACAGAGCTTTTGTGAGGCACGGTGGACTACTGGAAAAATCAGTGCGAAGGACGGAATTTCCAAGGGGAGCCGAGCAGCTCCTAGCAGGGACTGCAGATGAGCACCGCCGCGCGAGTCTGATGTGGTTTTCCTGGCAGTAACCGAAGACAGGCAAATACTAGCGCTGTGAAAATTTTATCCATCTTAGTAACTCGGTTCCTCTTTGTGCTGCTCGTCTCTGAAAAGCGCACGTTAAAGTACCGCAGAAGGCAACACATGACACCGATCGGCTTCCAACATCTGCTGTGTAGAACATGGAAAAGCACGCTACAGGATTTCTAGGGAAAGCTGCCTTGTAAGCACACAGGAAAGCTTTGCTGATTCTCTTCTGTAGGGAATTGAATTCAACTTAAATAACAGCTTTTAAAAATTAGGAAAAAGCATATATAGAAAGCAGGAAGCTATAGAAACTTTTTTTTCTCCCCTGTGCCTTTCTAAACAGAGGAGTATTTCCATTCAACGGCAAGCAGCTGCCTTCTCCACAGCCCCATCAATCTCTGTACTTGGCCTGACGAGCACCTTCCAGCGACCCCTCTGCAAGCAGGGAGCCCGCAGGTGCTCCGTCCGACCGAGCAGGGCTGTGCACCCCGAAATGCCACATGAAGGGAATTCAGGCACGGGGGACATGGGGCTGGGGAACGGGTGGCTGAGAGGAGAGCAGAGCCGGGTGGCTGCACTACTACAGGTTTCGCCAGTCAGCGCATCAGGTTACCGCGTGGTTCGGGGCGAAGCTGCAAGCGGGATAAGGCTGGAAAGGTGATCACCCCGTCGCCGTTACAAATGGGAACCGCGATGTAAATGGAGGAGGGGACAACTGCATCGTGCACGAATGGCCGGGTGGCATCCGTAGCATAGGCAAACCCTGCGGGATCAGAATCTCGCTCCCTCCGCTGACCTTATCGCCGGAGGTAAACCAGCCAGCGGGCATAATCCCGCATGACATTGGTCTCAGCTTCCCGGTCCAGATTTCCAGGGCAGGCCGTAAATACGAGCAAAACAGATGGCTATTCCTGGCAGCCAATATTTTGCAAAGGCTCTCGGCAGGGACATCTGCGAATCCCCTGCTCGGCCCGGCAATGCAGGGGTCAGCCAGGCCCCGGGCAGCACAGCTGCACGGCAGGGCCACCGCGCCGCATCCCGCCTGGTTCCCCCGGCGTCTGAGCACCCGCACCGCGGCTAACGCAACCATTTCTTTCCTGATAAGCATTTGATATTTATATAAGCGGAGATGAGAGAGAGGGAGAGAGAGAAAGAAAAAATCTGTCAGAAATAGCTTTACAGATGAGTCTTCTCATTGTCTAACAAGCTTTTCATTGTTTTTAATTTTCATTTCTCTCCATGGTTCAGGGCACTTTGAAAAAAATCTATTCAGCAGTTTCCCACTCATAATTCAAGAAAGAGAGTCATGTATTATAATAGAGATAATTAGCTTTGACTGAAAATAATAAGCTTGGCACCAAATATCCCCCCACTACTGCACAGAATAACCATTTATCGTCTTATATACTCTCCATCAAGCCTAATTACTGCAACAGTAATTACTAACCTGTTGAAAGAACAAAAGAAAATGCAACTAGCTCTGCGCTGAAACAAGGAGTACATCGCTGCTTCTAATAAGAGGCTCTTGGTTGCCCCATTTCAGAGAACATTTCCATGCCACCACTGAGAACCTCTCTCCACATGTATGTTTGTAACCCCCCAAAAAAGAAAATACATCCACAAATAGTCTGATTGCAATGGCTAGGTCCCACCCATTTGGGCCAAATTTCTGTTCTGTTAGACTGAAGGAATTCCAGCGATTTCTGGATTTCTGGGAAGTTAAGAGAGCAGCGCCTGTCCCCGGCTGCCTGCTGCGATGCTGCAGACTTCCATATGCTGGACAGCTTTGCTTGCTTACTCTTCTGACCTGCCAAACCTCTCCCTGGCTGTTATTCTGTCTCTCCTCAACAGATATGCTGCCAATCACACCAAAGCGTGACAGTAAAAAATTCAAACAAATACAGCCTTCTACATTCAAAGTATAATGCATGTTTAAAGGGTTTGAAGTATAATCTTTGTCATTTATGCAGAAATGTATGGTGTTCAGCATCACTTCCCTCCCTAGTTCCACCCTTCCACTGTTGCTCCTGTCTAAAGTTCACTCTTCGAGCTTCACCTCTGACAGCTGAGTGAGCCCCGGAAAAAAGCAGTGCGGGGGCAGCTCCCACTTTTGGTGCTCAGGGTGTTCCCCGTGCCATAAAAGAACTGGCATTTGGGAGAGCTGTACAGCCACCCAAGAAAAGAAGAGTGAAGTGTCACCGGCTTTCCTACCTGCTGGTCTGCCCAGGTCCCTAAGTGTGATCTGTCCCGCTGTCTTTGCCAAAGGGAGCTGAGGGAACCCAGCGCCTTCCGGACACCATCAATGCTTTTCAAAATCCGGACTGCTGAAGTTGTTACACTCATTCAATCCAGGAACTGGAAAAACGCCACACGGCATATGCAAGCATTCACAGCTAATCAACCCAGCTGAAATTTCGGATATTGAATATTCTCTGGGAAACTGTTCCCAATCAATCCACAGCATGTAAACAACACAACTCTCCCACCTCCAAAACCCCCAACAAGCTGTAAAGTAATTCACTGCATAAATACAACCCAAAAATACAACCTAGAAAACCTCAGAGCCAGCAATCTTGAGCACTCAACAAGCATGAGTTACTTTGTGCCTCAAATAATGAGACTGGTTTAAATTAGGAGAGGTTTGTTTTTTTGTTTTTGTTTTTTTGTTTTTTGAGTTCTTGACTTTTGCCGCTTTCATTCTGAGGCTTTAGGGACATCACATTTCAGCGCTTTTTCAACAGAATTATGAGGCCTAGAAACATCCTTTAAAAAAAAAAAAAAAAGAACAAACTTCTAAAATCATTGTTTCCCCCCCCCCCCAGTCACACAATCCCCAGTTGTATGAACTTTAAGGTGAATACAACAAAGACTCCAAGGACTGTCATGCATGTGCTCCTAACCAGCATGTTTGCTTCCTCCAGTGAACATGCACTGCTCGATGACATTCAGGTAGCCAGAAGGGGGCTTCCCAAAATTATGAGAATACTAACAAATGCAGAAGCCATGACACTTGTGATTATCCTATGCACAGAAAGAGGGGCACAGCATATTTTTTTAAAAAAGGAAAATGTCATAGCCTAATGACTATGTCACTGGGGACTTGAAGTTCTAGTGCAGTAGGATAAAATCACCAATGTTTTCTACAGCCTTTGCTAGGCTATAAAAAATATGTCAGTAGGTTATTAATAAAAGTAAACACATTTTTCTTTTCAAAACCCCATTCCCTAAATGTAATTCAATATTGTGTTTTAACATTTTGTTAGTAAATTTAAGAGATGCTTGCAGCAGGTTTGGAGACTAGTAGCTATGTAAATTGTAAATGACGAGGTAAAAATCAGTAATATTTTCTTGACGAAACAACTGAGAGGCATATCTGGTCACTATCTAACAATGAAAAGGCATGAAAAGAAATTTTAATATAGCATTCACCATTTAGAATAGCACAAAATCAGCTCAGGCATCAAAAGCTAATGAAATTACTCAATTCTCCGTCTTGCCCAGCACTAAAATGTTCAGTTGTGGGGTTACTCTATGTCCCATAATAAATTTCCCTTGCTAGCTGAAAAAATACAAAATCACTTCAATGGGATTTTTTAAAAACTCCCAGTTTTCCCACCTTTCTAATTTACTTCTTGTTTAGCCACTGAATTGTGCTTCTCTCTGTTCTTTTGCGAGCAGCACTAATAGCAGCTGTTCTTCGCAACTTGCAATATATTCTCTAACTGGAGCACAAAAAAATATCAGTTGTAAGTTGTAGGCATTGCTCCATCTGGAGAATGGCTATATGGGTTTTAAAAGACAACAGACCTTTAGTATGCTTAGGATTTATATAATTTTTCTTGGTACTGTCCCGGAAGTCTGCCTTCACACACTCCAAGCTAGTTGCTTTATCCTGAATGAGTCAGAGTGAAAAAGCCCACTCAGGAAAAATATCCAAAGAAAATAGTAGCAAACTGGTTATTTAGAAGTAGGACAGGCCTATGCCAAAACCAGAATGTCAAACATATCCGAACATGGGGAATATGGACCTTCACTTCAACAATATTCCCCATGTCTACAAGTCTCAGAAGGCTTTCTAATTTCTGTAATTATTTCTACTCGCAATTATGTTGTTTGGTCACTAGTGCCTTTTGGCTGTTTTGATGCTTTCAGGAAAGGAAGTGGTTTACTGGAGACAAAGAAAAACGGAGCATAACTCATTCTGTTTGGAGTTGTTGCTTTCCTTACTAATAAATACTTCTTTAAGCACTTTGGAGAGCCCGACCACCCTGCTTCCCAGACAGACTCCAAAGAAGTAACAGAAACGACTGCGACCTATCTCTGTGTGCATATAAATCTGGCTTTTTGCTGAAAAGAAGATGCAAGATTCAAGACATTAAACACATGAAAAACCTTCAGATCTGCATGGATCCAAGCTTTCAGTGAAAGCCAGAAGAAAGATACACAAAATACAGGTTTTGTTTTCAACATGAGCACCCTCAGCATCAGATCTTTCGCCTGAATTTTCTTTTCAAGACTCACACCACTATCTCTATTAAACATCTCACAGTAACTCTTCAGAATAGGTGGATTAGTTTATCTGATGCAAAGAGTTTTTACAACAGTCCTATTTTGCAGAACGAGCCACACACATAGAGTATGCCCTCTTACATATTCTTATACAGGAAGGACTGTTACATACTTTCAGGCTGAGCAGCTTTTTGAGCTGTGCACAAATTCTTTCCCCCCTCTTTGGAAGACTTCATTAAGGATATAAGATCAGCTGCAAATAAACGCATTACAGATAACAAAATCTCTCCAAGATATAACTGCATACACAGCTGATTCAACAGGGCACACAGAACTGTGTATCAAGAGTAACACACATTTTGTTATAGATGGAAATGAAACTTCTGGCATTCTGAGTTAATACAGATCATTTTCAGAATATTTTTACATCTAGGCTCATTATTCAGTTTGGAACTTCTTAACGATCTCACCCTCATGTGGCTTTACAACATACCCCACATGAATAATGTAATGATGAGACATGTCTCTAGGACTTTATGTGCATTCCTTCAAAAAACTTTAAATGTGGTCAGAGGTATTGTCAAACTCTATGAACAAAGCCATCATCTGGTCTGGAACTTCTTAGTCATAATAAAAAAAATAAATAACCAAGTGAATTAACATTTGCCTTTGTTAGATTCTCTTCTACATACAAATAATGCTCCACTGTCTTTCTCTATCAGATAGATCCGCACTGTGTATAGTTTGGCTTTGGCAATGCTCGGCTGCTGCCGACCACCTGATCTATACTCACTCACTCTCTTCCTCTCCTGAGGAAAAGGTCAAACATTGATGTGTCCTTGTTCTGGTACTCACACCGGTGCATTTTTCTTGACCTAACACTGCAGCCTTACCAATGTCTTTTGCTTTAAGTGCTGGCATCTTAAAGCAAACACTGAATGTGAGAAAGAACTGACCAGTAGGTAAGAAAATGACGATATCCTATCAGTTTCTCCAAAGAGCAAAATGCAGTTTTCTTCCATTCTGCTTTGCTGTTTTAACCGTACAGTATTTTTGCTGGAAGCACCAAAGGAGAAATAACTGCTGCTGTAAATAGTCTGCCCACACATTTGCTGGATTATTAAAGCTCTACCTCTGTGTTGCAACCCACAGAGGACTCCCCAGGCTCCATCCCTCCTTTCCTTCCTCCCTCCCTCCCTCTCAGTACCACCACCATCTCATGCTATGTCCTTTTTTGTTCTCTTTGCCCAGATAGGTCCACTTGGCCAAAACTCTTGAAATCACTGTCTGCTCCTTAGCACTAAAGGTATCTCCCACACAGAATGTCCCAGAGATTAACATCAACAGTACATGGAAGACAACCAGGTCTTTATGTTTCTCTGCTCTAAACAATACAACAGTAGTCTGTCACAGGTACAAGGTTTCCATTGTCCTCTGTGAAAAAATGTAATACACTCCCTCCTCTCCTCCAAATGAGAAATCGTGTGTAGCTTGAAGTTTAACTAGTCATGCCCTAAAGCAAACATGTCTTCCTCGATTAATGCACCCATATCAGCCAAGAAAGCCTGGCTCCTTTCACTGGCACTTCTTGGCTTCCAGCTGTCCTGAATGAATCATCTTATTTCACTTCTGAGTCGTTATGGATCTGCAGCTCCTTCACCTTTAGCTGTCAGTTCAGACATAAGGTCAGCCCTGCACAAAATGACCAAAACTCCTGGGCCCATCAGGTTCACAGAAACACTTCAAAAATGCACGCATCTGGATCCTTTTCTCAGTGACCAACTAACTTTTACAATTACAGAGCAAGAAGTTCATCTCACCTGAACCTGGTACCTTCCCCCCCCCAAAAAAAAAAAAAACCAAAAAAAAAATCCCAAAACATTGTCAATAGTATAACATCTAATTACAAGCCTGTAAGTTTCCATGGTTCACTGTACACAGTGTCTTTGTTCAAAGCCTGGGCTGCTGTGGCACAGAAAATGAATTAACACCTCTTCTCCCATGACAGTGGTTGGTTCAGGCTAACGCTGACCAACACTAAACACAGTCAAGTAGTGTAGCTTGTAGTGAGTAAATAACTTCAGTACTGCCAGTCCTATGACTTTCCTATGTAGGAACACCCAGGAAAACTATTTTGTACCTCCTACAGATACCATTTTGAAGGAATGCACCACAATTATGCCAGAATATCCCAATCATACAGCAACACAGGTTTGTGTTATGAGAAAGCCCCATAGACTTTTTCACAGCTTTACCAAGGGTTTCTGAATTTAGAGTCTTAACAGGTATTAAAAACTGAGTGCATGAAGGAAGCACAAAGCAGAGAGAAGACCCAGAAGTGTGTGAGCCACAGCTGGTTTGCTACATGTGACATATGCACAACTCTACACAGCGATCCCTGGAGCTGAAGTTACCTGGAGCTACTTATCGAGCGTGCAGCATTCTTGAAAAATCAGATCTACTGTAGTAACAGGGATAAAAATTTAGCCTACCTTTTCCTGTCTTTGAGGCTTCAGTTCCAGTGTACCTAGGTCATCTCTAAAAACAGAAATTCTACAGCTGAATCACATGAATATGTTGGAAACTTTTCAGTGAGATCACCAAAGAGAGGCAATGATCTAAGACTCCCATGCACAGATTCTGGTCAGAAGGATGCCAACCCCGCCCTGGCTATAGTGACTTGTGTGATTTAGGTGAAAGAGGGAAGAAATGGGACATTTCTCCTCCTGGAGAGGAGGCAACCCAAAACATAGCCCACCTTTTGATGGTTATGGGAGAGCCTGTGGCATGCTACTCTGAAGCCCACCCAGAAGACTCTTGATGGCACCACGCTGACCCTAAGCCCTGACTGTCCCTCTCGAAGCTAAGCACAAATACTGCTTTGGAATAGGATTTGTTCCATCCATGAAGTTGAAATAAACAGCATCAGAAAACAGGGCCATCTGGAAGTAAGAGAGCTGAAACATTGTTTTTGTGCTTTTCTTGATCCCCAGAGTATTTGGGACTCCAGATGCATCAAGAAAGAAACCGGATATTTTAAGCAACCTTTTTAACCCACCGGCTAGATAGTGAGGTGGGGAAGGGGGTCGAAATGGAAACTACCTAAGAACAAAATCCGTGAACTCTGACCTTCTGTCTGAAGAAGAAAGCTGAGTTAGATGATTTTTCTATAGATGTCATTAAGGCAGCTTTTAAGGCTACCCAATCTGAACTCCGGCTTGCACTTCAGTACTGTAAACAACCGCCTGAGGGAGAGTTAAGTGAGTGGAAGTCCAAAAAAGTAAGAAGCGCTTTCAGCAGTGGAGAATATTGATCGTAGTGAGAAACCATTTATGCCCTGAAGGGCCATTGGCTGTCACAATTTGCCTGGCTCTGGAGCCATATTTAGGTGCCTCATAGGGGTTAATTAACATATTCATTAATAGGTGGGTGGAGCTGTGTCAGTCTCCACAGATAGGCAACACAGACATGAAAATAGACTAATTAACATAATTTGAACCTGTCTAAACTCTCAATTGGTAGCAAGCACAGGAAATGCAAACATTATATCAGAGAATTGGCACAGAATTCATTTAATTCAGTGTGCTTCTAACAAGTGGCCAGAAACCCCTGTGTAATGCTCCCTGAAGTGGTCAGCTAATGAATATGAACGGCGCATAGGGACAGCAGCTAATCAATGAGAGGCTCGCTCCATTTTGAGCTCACAGTCCTCTCAAATATTTTAAATCATATCAAAAGCAGTTCTGGATAATCTTTTTGTCCTTAGAAGCAGCTGCGGATGGCTCATGGCAATGTGCTGTACAGGTTTAGCACATATTATATAAGACTGCTTCACTTGAATCAACTTCAAATCTCCTGCATTCAATCTTTGCCTCGTACAATTAGAAAAATGAATAGCTCCATTCAGTTCAGGTTTCCATACCATTCATTAATTCATCATCAAAAAGCTGAAATTTAGTTGAGGATATGGCCTAAATTCAGAAAGATTCCTAGTACTCTGCTCAGAGAGAGAGATCTACTTCTTCCCCTCGGCGGAGCTCCCAATTGCCTGATAATGCCCAAAGGATCTGCAGTTCTTACCGGAAACGTTTTGCTACAGCACATACCGCATAATTTCATCTTGTAGTTCCACTGTTAGGATGGAGACTTTAGAAGAAATAAGAATTGAGCCCCAAACCAGCGATAAGCAACGAGGGAAAAAGCTGCTAGGATCAGATATTGGGGGGCAGGAGGCAGGGGGGAGATGGAAAGGAAAGGAGAGAGCAAATGGGCCCAAAGTCAGATCCTAGGAAATGCGAATAAAATCTCACTTTGTTGGCAGGCACTTCAGTAAACAGGTTGCGTACTATACTCTGCTTCCCCACCACGCTCCAATTCAAACGCTGCTCACATACGGAGTGTGAATGTTCTTGCTCAAATCCCATAAGGTTTTTATTTCCTTTGCTTATTGACAAAACAGTAAAAACACTATGTTGAACAATTTTGCTACAAGAAAACAGCAGTTTGTCAGAACGATCGAATAAGGCATCCCTCAATGGAAAAACCACAATGCTATTAGGCAGTGGAATGTAACAGAGATAGTTCATTATATGGATACTGAGAGATGGCATTATTTTCTCTTAAAAGGTAGCGTTTATAAAAGGTACACAGTATTAAAGGCATATGAAAATTACTTGAAAAGGGAGTACAGAATGATGTTGAGAGGTTAAGTGGGGTGTTCCCCTTTATCTCCTCAGACAATACAAAGCAAGCTGATACTTAAGGAAGCTGAAAGGCAGTGAATTTACCAACAACAAAAGGAATTTTTTTATTGAGTGCATGATAAATAAGGTATGAAACTTGCAGTCTTGAGACATTATTAAAGCCAAGAGCTTATCGAGATTCAAAAAGAGATTTTTATACATGTACACAATAGGAAAACTGGCAGTAGCTTAGAGAGGTAGGTTCTTTTGAAGATTTACAATGAGACCTAGAAGCTAAAGTTCCACCTTCAAAACTGATTTAAGCACACGGTGATTACACCCTCATGAATAAACCTTTGCTTCCGTAATTGACTTCATCATTCAAGACTGTGCTGGGGCTAAGAGCCTCTTAACTGGAATTTACCCTACTTACCCGTCTGCTGCTTTGGATGGTAAATCCAGCTAGTGTTCATGCCTGCTCCTGGTTTTCTACAAACGCACGACTTCTGGTGCCCAAATCTGCTGTAACCTCAAGGAGGATGACTGAGGTGGTTATTCACTAGTAAATTCTTCTCTAAGGTACAAGTCATAGTCTCTCCTAAAGAGGGCAGAAAGAACTGTGTCTAAAGGCAGAGTTTGGCCTCCTAGATGTGTTGGCAACAGTCTCTGCAGCTACAAAGAGCTTTAATTGCCATTCTGGATTCTCTCTTTAATTTTTAAACTGCTTTGACAGAGAAGGCAAAATCTTGCCATGCACAAAATCACCCATAAAGTGCGATGAGACTTGAAGTAGGCAGGGAATTCAGCAAGTAGCAAATTCAACAATGGATACAGCTTTTGTTATTCCAAAGAATTTGCAAATGTACACTGAGTTCATGAGCTAGTTCCAACTAGCAATGGATATTCTATTTCAGTAAACTATTCACAGAACTGTTACTAGTAACCACCCTATTTATCAACTATCCAAGCAACTAGGACAATTCATTTTTCTGATTAAGGAGATCAGATCCCACATTTGGGAGCATCTTTTCACCACTGTCCTACCAGCTGTTCCCACTGTGCTGGGATACTCTCAGACTCTCTTCTTTACTTTGCACAAATAAGCATTCACTAGCACAGGAACCTAGGTGCTTCCCGCTTTCAGAGCCCTAACCATCAGGTTGGGTGGTTTTCTTATTCTCTCTCCACCAAATTCAGAAAATATAATGAACATGCCCTTTCAGCCAGCAATGCCTAATAGCTTGGTAGCACTAGTAAAACAAACAAGCAAACAACAAAAACAAAACAAAACAGAAAACAGAATTTAAAGCTTCTTACAGAAAGAAGGAAAATCTGAACTCAGGTCTCTGTGATGAGATTATGGTTGGGACAAAGCTTCGAGGTGGATATGCCTAGGTCATCTTCTGCGAGCTTTCCCACAAAACGAGAAAGAACTTCAACTGAAAAATGACAGGTTTTCATGAGATTACAAACTACAAAAGTTAAGGTTTTTTTTAAACAAAGAAAACTCAAAGCGATTTACATAGCTCTCTACAGCCAGCCCACTGTGCACTTACAGGCAGATCCCTGGTGATGCTTAACTCCAGGACTTGCAGTTTTGCAGCCTTAGGAACAGGAGCTCAGTGTGCAGTGTCCCTGGGCAATACTTTCACGTTCACTGCTTGCCTGATTCTGTATCATATACTCAGGGTCAAATAAAATGGTTCCATCTACTGTTGCTGCAGGAACAGATGTGTATTGCCTTGCAATTGGTCATAAAAGGACTTATTTTTCTATTACAGACAGAGTCTCTCATCCAGAAATAGTAAATAGCTCCTTGCTGTAACCACTGTTTCCCTCTGAAACGTCAACTGGGTCAGGAGAAAAGTGTTTAAGGACAGTGACAACCAAGCCTCTCTCCTCTTACTTGTTTCTTGAATAACTGTACCATACTTTTCACTTTACCAGAGGGAATGACCATTACTCCTCCATAATTGTATGGCCCTGAACATATTGTAAATGAAAGAACATCAATGGTTCTTCTATTATATGGTCTGCGGAAACAAAAAGAAAACTCTCTGTATAAACAAAAAAGACAGAAGTAGCAATAAGATGACAGAGATGCTTCTGTAGGAAAGTCAGTTTTGGGTCATCATCTTGCCAGTAAAAAGGGAATTGTCAGAGCACATACACAAAGAATTAGTCCACATGGCTAATGTACTATCAGCTTTCATCTGAGCGTCATGCACGCCAGCTTGCAAAGACAAGTGCAAAGACAATTCTCTGATCATCTCTCAACAAACAGGAAAAAAAAAAGAACATACTTACCCAACTAAGAAGCCACTGGCCCTGCTAAAATCAAAGCTGAGAAGAATCTCTTTGTGCTGAGGCTAAGCTGGGGCCCTTTTCTCCATCAAAGTGAACACAGAAAACAGATTAATGCTACTTATTTGTATCCCAGTGCTGCTAATGGGCTTGATCAATTAATGTTCATGCATTGTTTTGAAGATGTAAGTATTCTTCTGAAAGTCTGTATTCACCCCTATTGGCAGACTATTTTCAGCACTAAGATCGCTTTAAAATTGCTATATGAAATTCAATGCAATAGAGAGAGAAAAGTGAATGTGATTATCTGCTGAGTATACATACAAGGAGAGTAAATGGTTTAGACATAGGTACTTATGAGAAAAATTCCATTTGCTGTTCAGAATTATATCAAAGTTTTGGCAAAAACAGGGAGATTTGCCAGAAATGGTAGCAGCAATAATTTATTGTTTGGCATTTTTATGCTATGCCCCTCCACTAAACAGGCTCGCCTTGACTGAATAACCTCTGATCTGCATTTATATTCTTGTATCTTTATCTATTATGCATTACATGCACATGAAGCCAAGCCTCTGATCATACAGAGATGCTATTTAGAGTACACAAAACTTCCCTGGAGGGTTTCCATTTAGAGAAAGAAGCAGATTATCATAACTCTCATGCAATGGGAAAGAGAATACAAAAGGCACAGCTATTTCCACTGCAGACTATCAATGTCATTCCTGTGCCCCTATTTTAATATATTCAAGTACAGCAGCAGTCCTCCACAAAGAATTGGGAACAGGTTTCCAAGAACATCAGGTAGGAAATAGCTTTTGTTCTCTCTCCTGCTGTTGTCCAATTTAAACAGCAAAGAACTTCAGACCAAAATTTACAATAGCCTGTTATTCAGCTCACCTGTAGTACTACAATTAGTGATTTAAGAAGGATACACGCTGCCTTTCATTTCCAGCATGCTTGGCCTGCACTGACGGATAAAAAAGGGCACTGCAATTAAATCATACGGTAATAATTGTACAGAGCAAAACAAAGGGGAGGAACTCAACTGAAGGAAAATTGTAAAAAACACTTCCATGTCAACTCATACTGTTCACCTGTTTCCCTCAGGACAGAAGAGCAAATCTTAACAAAACACAGGTAAGAGAGAAGTCATGCTGAAACACTTCTGAGTGGGTTTTGGCAAGGGATGGGGACCAGAAGGGAAGTAGTGGACGGGAGGAGGAAGGGAGAGTTTCTGAATTTTGCCAGGTCTTATCCTTTGACGCTTAATGCTGGGTCATTTATGGGAATGCCTTTCCATGTTAGATTCTCCCTATGGGCCAGATGGGAATCACTCCAAGGGGAGTTTGTTCCAGTAAGGAGAACACTCAGACTGAGTACCTGTCTGTATTCAGCCAGCTGGAAGCCCAACCCCAAGACTGCAGAGTTGCAATTTATCCCTCCTGGAATCCATTAATACTCCTGAAGTGACATCAAAGATAATTCCTCCTTTTTTTTTTTTTTTTTTTTAATAAGCAATAACTGCTTTGCCATAATATACTTAAAAGATGTACCACCTTAGTCTTTTCTTGCATTTGCATTGGGTGCTGTTTACTTTCCTTTGAGGAAGTTTGCATTCACAGTTAGACACAATGCACACAATGCATCAAACTTGTCCACTCCTATCACTTTATTTGTAAGAGTACTTGTAAATTGATCTCTAGTGGTCAGTCTGACCAAAACGCGTTACCAGAGACATCTCATTCAAGCACTGACATAAAAAAAAAAACAACTTGTTAGTTCAACTGACAAGGATAAAATCTCTGTCCTGCAAGAACCTCCAAGTCTGTGACCATTTTTGCTAGCAATTCCACCAGAGGTCAAAGGCTGATGACACCACCCTAGGACTGCTCAGATAGCACGACACTGACCCAATATGAATTTGTCGATATGATGACCTAAGTGATCAAAAGACCAGATTGCTCTGTCTCCTGACCCCTCCAGTTGATTCTTTCCCAGTTGCAGCCAAGCACTTATGTCCACAAGAAGTTGGGAAAACAAAAACGATCAGTTACAGGTTCTGTGCCCATATATTTAATGAATTTCACCTTAGAGTGGCTGACATTAACCCAGCCTCTTCTAGCTTTTGCTGCTATCTCCTCATATTTTTGCTAGGAGTTTCTCCCAGGAGTAGAGCCACAGAGCAAGGTACAGTCCTTGCATATACACACTAAGACCTCAGTGCCCTCTGAACCTTGGCTGCACCCCTCTGTGCTGATTAAGCATATTAAGCATCTCTTTGGGGTGCATCACCTCAGTGGTGTGGCTTGTGGGTTTGGGCCTGATGAGGTACTTCTGGAGCCATTTGCAAATGCCTGGGGGATTAGGACCTTGATGTGAAATAGAGGGTGTACTGATACAATAGCACCAGAAAACCCTACAGTGCTTTGGAAGGGCTTCCTTCCCTCTCCAAAGGCTATCTAGACTCCTCTTGTGACAGGTGGCCAAAATCAGAGGGTGCAAATAAACCCACTGTCCCTGTGCAAAACAGCATGTGGCAGGACAGTTTGTCATAAAGCTTACAAACAATTCCTCCATTTTACTCTCCTGTTACCATCACCTTCCCTCTCTTAGCACCTCTGTGAAGTAGAAGTTTTTCCAGCATTTCAGACAAAAATCATATGAGATTGCTCATGAATCACGCAATTCCCCTAATCCCTAGAAAACATGGTATTGCTGAAAGAGAATCCTGACATTTGGACTACAGGTCCCATACTTTAAACACACACCAATTTTTTTTCTCTCTCATTTAAAAACAGCAGCAACAGAACAAATGTTAGAGATCAGATTCTTCACTGCAAAGCTGTACAAAAGAGGGATATATGTTACTGGTTTAGAATAGCTGGTGTAAAGTGGTGGAAAAGGAAACATCTGGTACCTAATGAGATGTTAAAAGCTTGTATTTTGCAATGAAAGTACACAAATTCGAGAGGAAAATAGACTCATAGAGCCTGAAGCCAGGAAAATCCAGCGAGCGATGGATTGATCTTTAGGCCTTCAACATCAATAGGACTATTCATGCGCTTAAACGTTACATGTGTATTTTAGCACCTGGCTGAATTAGAACCTTAGATAGCAAATTGGGAATTTGCTGCTTGTTTTCAGCCTGCAGAAAAGACAACCCATTTTGTGAGCTGCACTGATTACCCTAGTTTATAATCTCCTTAATATCATAAGTTCCACAAAGATACATTTTGTTCCCTAGAGCTCCCCAGAAATCAGCTAAGCATATGGACTGCTTGCTTACACCTACTACAGAAGGCTGAGTATTGAGGATTTATATATTTTAGTCTATGTGGTGTAAATATGTATAAATTTATATTGTGTTAATTTATGGCATACACTACAGAAGGTTTTGCGTGAGCTACATTGCATTCCTTCCCACGTTTCTGCTGAAATATTCATCTTCGGGTCTTTTTCTCCATGTTTTCCTTAGTCTCGCCACAGATGTTTGGGCAGCTTGCGTTAGAAGGGAATGTGCCTCAGAAGTACATTTAGGAATTTAGGTGATGAGAATACCAAACTCAACTGTGTGGCTACAGCCTGAGAGGATTAACAGGCTTGGTGAACACTCACCAATGTCTCAGACCTGCCTTCTGATACACTGGCACGCATCACAACGTAGCTCATCGATTCAGCACCACCAAGCCAGACACCCAGTGCATGGAGAGCTGCTGTCTCCAGCACTGCCAAACTAGTGCCTGACAAACATTGCGTTCACACACAAAACACGGATACATAAAGCTGCCGTGCCAAAAGAAGGCCTGATTCTCGCAAGAACAGGCACCTGTATATCAACAAACTGCACTCAGCAGCACCACAAGCAGTCCCTCCCATCTGCCTCCACGCAGCGCTGGAGAATGAAAAGGCATTAACGCGTCCCGCTCTCTTTGTGATCAATAAGGCTCTTGCTGCTGGCTCAATGAGAGCAAGGTCGAGCCATTGGGCCAAAGCATAACCCTTATCTCCTGCTGAGTCCTTATCACAAGTCTATCAACGCAGCCTTTGTGTACAAGGACTGGCGGTGGCCCAGGAGTCTCAGTGCCAAATCGCGGCAGTTTTAAAAGCCTGCTGCTGGCCATAACGTCCAGGCAGAGGTACGAAGACATACAGAAAACTTAATTAAAGCGTGACCTAATCAAAAGAAGTGGGTCTCTACACAATGTTTATTTGCTTACATTCGAGTTGAGCATCAACACATTGCATTTCGCTGACTTACTGGAATATAAAAATGCACAACTACATGAATTGTACCAGAGGGAGTTACCTAAATAAATTAATAAATCATATATAGCTATTTAAATCTTTCAGCTATTACAGAGTTGCAAATGCAACACTGACAGAGAGGAATGAACAAGAGGACACATCTGCAAGTATTTTCTCATACACACCTGAAAATTACCTTGAATTTTATTTTTGACCCATTTTCCTGTTCATTGTCCAAAAGCGTTTCTGTGTCCTGTATTTACGGCAACATACTGGGAGACCTGGGTTCAAAGTCCAGCACTGCTTCAGATTCTCTATCTAATTCTGGGAAAGTCACTTTCTCCTTTGAGGCCCTCTGGGAAAAAACAGGGTTGCAGACATTTTTCTCCAGTTCTTTTTGCTTTTCTGGTCTATTTTGGATAAGGGACAGATTTTAAAAGGTATTCTGATAGCTGAAGCTGTAACCAGTGTTCCTGGCAATCCCATCAGTCACTTTGCTTTGCCCTTGAGAATGACAGCAAATATCCCCTATCTCGAAGTGCCTACAGATCCTCACCAGATCTGACCCTACACTCTGGGATAGCATGTCCAACACAATTTGTACATTGCTCAGCATAGGGGTGGCAATGTTTCACAGGGTGATGCTAGAAGAATAAAACATACAGTGGTAAAGACCCACAGATTTTAGCAGAACTTAGTTTAGTTTTACCAGATAGTTTCAGTAGTATTTATGGCGGAACTATTCTACACAATAGCAGATACACCCCAAAATGCTTTTTCAGCATTTATTTTGCAGAAGGTGAATAATAATAATTTAGCAGACTAAATTTGCAGTAATTCAGTGAGGGTGCAGATTACATTACTCTGCCACATTGCTGTACAGAGGCTTACCTACATCAAACGTTTTCCTGGTTTTATTTCATAAATAGGCCAATGTAAGCCTCACAAGTAAAATAGTCCACAAACAAAACCACAATTTTCAAATTACAGCCACTTTTCTACCTCACCCCTGTCAGTCCAACTCTTTCCAAACCTACTGCTATGATCCTTCTCGTCTCGTATGCTGAAAGTGTCCCATAGTGGAGCCTGAAGCTGCTCAGCTCAGTAAAGTTACCAAAAGGGAACACGGGAATCTGTGTTCCCAGTTCCTACGTGCTTGTTACCTGGCTGACCCTAACTCTCTCCAACACAAAAGAGCTACACAACATTGGGAAGATGCTGCTTGGCCTAGCACAACAGAGCCAGATCCTTAGCTAGGGCCTCAAAACAGTCCTCAAAGATGAAATAAAAAATAACGCTGTTTGGAGTTCCCAGGAGGTTGATCATCTGATTCTCCTACGCCCCCTTCCCCCCCCCCCCCTTCCTCCTAGTATTTAATGACTGAAGGATTAAAAACAACAGAAGTTAGTAATCATCCTATCATTCCTTAAAGACAACAGAGAACAGTCAATGAGTGTTGATGGTTTGAATACATCAGCAGGCTGAAATATGTTCAGAGAGCATTTCAGTGAATTTAGGTAATGTGTAGAATGGTTAAAAAAAAAGTCCCAAAAAACAAAGTCTGATCTTAGATAATTAACAGCAGAAACAGGGCTAAATTGAAATAAATTATTCAGTGCAAGTACTTCAGACAGCTCTTAAGAATAACACATGGATCTGTGGCACTCTTTAGGGGACTTTGTGCTTATAAACTAATTAATAGATCTGACTTCTCCATATGTAGTTTTTCCATCTGTAACAGATAAAGTATGGATAGGTTTCTTCATGTAATAGGAAAAATTAAAACTAAAGTTATTTTAGTAAGTTGTAGAATATTCTCTAACTTATTCAGAATGCGAATGTGTGAAATACCATGACAGAATGGAAATTGATTTTATAAAATGTGAGAGTGAACTACAGCATTCTGAAACATGTGGTGTAAAGTCAAAGACATATCGCGCCGCTTCTTTCCCCTCCAACCACCGCTGAGGCATGTCACAACCTAAATGGCAGATCGCAGCCAAAAGGGCAGCTAATAATGTGCTCCTCACTGAGAGGAGTAAGCAAGACAGCCACGCCGAACATTTTTTCACCCTAGAATGGAAAAGCTGCACGTTCCTGCCACCCCGGTACATCGTACGGCAAGGATTCGCTCAACCCTTCGCAAGCGCTAGTCACGAATTGGTTCGGAGACCTACCAGCCATTTTGTTTCCTGCTCTCTCGTGTCGGGTACGCGCTTGGCTCCTTGGCTTTAACCAACACAGGTGCTTCCACTCGCTTCTCAGGGGCAGCCACACAGCTGTGTGTGTAGGAAGACACTTCTCAGCACGGCAGGCCAAACAGAGCTGGCATGCAAGAGCTCAGCCAACCTTCTCGACCAGTTCAAAATCTGTCTCCAGCTATCTCATCTGCTTCAGGATCTGAACTCTGCTAGAACACAGCTGAGAAATAGCTCACTTCTATTTTGACAGATAGTGCCATTTTACAGGATTAACCTTGACACTTGGATTGCAGAGGTGGCTTCCAAAGTTTTAGCCATACCTCTGCCAGGGTCACCCCATACGTCAGCTGAATCCCATCCATGAGGGCTGACAGAGTCTCCCATGCCTCCCTCCCACCTGCAGCCAGATGGCGGTTTGGTCAGTGTGGGAAGTTGCCTTTCACACAGATGTTAGCACACGTATTTGTTTGGAAACGTTAGTTATTTGTAAAGGTTACTTAACATAGGGAGTGTTAGCAGAATACAACAGTCTTAAATTTCAGTGTTCAGAAGGCAGGAATTGTTGCTGACATCTATAACCAACTAAGTCATATCAACATTCATACAAAACCCAAACCTTTTCAGAAGCTCAGAAACTCAAGGGCAGTTTTCTACATGATGTCTTTTCTCCCCAAATGGTTCATGACTCCCACCAACAAATTGTCCAACAGTGATGCCAAGCACAGCCAGTAACCGTACCAAGAGCTAGCACCTCTCGGCCATCTCCCATCTCCTTATCCCACATCTATCACCAGCCCACACCTCATCACCCAGCAGCCCACGTGTCTGGCCACCTCTGCTGGAAACCGCCTCTTAACCATCCTCATCCCCACAACCCGATGCCCAGCAACATTCCTGCCCTAGTCTCTAAATACAATGCTTACTCAAGCGTGTTGACATCAGATCTAATTATTGACTTTAAAGAGAACATTGAGAAGGGTTTCCTTCACTTCATCTTCTGTTGCTGAATAGAAAAAACAAGCCCTGACTTCTATCCTTTAATTAGCATGAATAATGGCAAACTTCACATTGGATGAAACTCCAGGTTGTCTCCCAAAGTCAGGCCTAAATCCAAACCAAATAGTCCTAAACATTTTTGGAGGCTGTACTCAGATCCAGGAGGGATGATTTGACATCTACCCTAAACTAATTCTGCACACAAGACTGCTAAGCTATTTTCTTCTCTTTATCCTACCTTTTTTTCCTCAGACTTCACTCCATTACAGAGGCACCCTTCCTATGACCAGAATTGCCAGGATTACCTTGTTGTCTCATTTGGGGCTTGTCAGAAATAAATCACTGAAGTGTGAGTACTTACAAAAACCAGCCACACACTCCTAGATTTTTTTTTTCAAACCTACATGTCTTTTTAAGATAGTTGGAAATAATTTGCTCCTGCCCTTACTTTGTGGTTACATGCATCTTCCTTTTGTCATTCCCCACGCGCTTTTCACTTTAGCAAGCTAAGAAAAGAGTCTCATATGCAAAAGATCCAAATCTGTGCTATAGAAGAGCTATGAGAGCATTTCAAAAGAAGAGAACGTGGCAGCAGAAGAATATATTGAGCTCTACCACAACTCCCCAGCTATCCAGCTGGATGCTACAGGGACAGAATTAGCATGGTCTTTCACAGCACCCCTGCCTGTATAAAAAAGCATTTGAGAATTAAGAAACCCTTCCAGTGTTTCATTTACCCTTCTGCTTAAGGAAACAAAAGTTTCCCTGGCAGTGTCTCTGACCTGGCCAATATCTACTATGTTAGCTAACTGGGGGCCAGTGCTCCTGCTGCTCCCCCGTCTGGGGGCCAGTGCTCCTGCTGCTGAGGTGAGAGCAAATGGAGGCGATCAGATCTCCCGTTTTCCTGGCAGTTACCCTGTGTAGGCTGCTCTTATCATAGTCATCAGGCAGCAAGGGGAATGCTGTTCATCACAACAACCAGCTTTCCCTACCGCTGGCATCTCTCATCTCTACCTGCTTTGATATCACATACTTTGTTATTTGCAGACGAGCAGTCAGGTCAGTCAGGATCTACGTGAACACAGACCAAGAGCCTCTTTCCAGCCTCAGATGCTATTCACTGGCCACATTTAAAAAAAAGAAAAGCTGTTCTCTGGAGGCTGAGCTTGTTTCCAGTGTTGTAATTTCATAGAGGTGAATCTTCCACTAACCTGGTTGGCTGACACAAATGCTACATGGAACAACAGGAGGCTTGTCAGCACTGCTCCAGCATACAAATGAACGTAACAGACGGAGAGCATTAAACTCACCTAAAGATAAAATTATGATCTTCAGTCATTGAGAAAGATGATAACTTAACCACAGGATGTATCGCAATTAGCTTCCTCAGCAGCCTACAGAAGCAATATATACAAATTACAAGATAATCTTCCGCAATTTGAAACCATTTAGGATCTTTAGCATCATATACTTGGATCAATTTAAATCTTAAAGTTGCTATCATCTTTCCTTCTTACTCAGAGATAAACATCTCCTCATTTTCTAGTGAAACAGAGTAGATGCATTTTTTTTTTAATCTGGCCTTGCTGTACCATTTCTTTCCTTTAAGTTAGATGGTTGAACTATAATGAACTCCACAGGACTGTGGTTGCAAAGAACCAGCAGTGCTGGCCAAGTCAATATCTGTATTAGATTGCCCCCAGCGGCAAGGAACTGTAAAAGACTTTTGCATAGAGAGGGAAATGAAAAATTCCAATTGAGAAATAGGTCTGCTGGTGGGAAAAAATAATGCTGCATGTAGAAATCTTTAAGCTTTCATCCATTTCTAGGAAACTGGAAGGGGAGGAGCAAACCTCCTACTCCTGAAGACATCTGCACTGTGGGGATATAGGGAAACTACTGCAGTACAAGCACAATTTTGGCAAATTAAAGCTTGTCAGAATCACAGCAAACTTCCCGTTGATCTAGGTCCACTTATAGTTTCACTACAGTTCTGGGCTTTTTTCTGATGTTCTTCTTTGGACGTATGCTTTAAAAATAGCTCAAGAACTTGAGGTGCTTCATTCTCTGCACAGTCTCAGAGTAGCCAAGATACTTCTTTCTATGGCCTTCTTCCCCCTCCCGCCTTGTTTTCGACTTAGCTTGGCAAAGCTGGACAAACCCCAGGACATAAAAATTCCCTTAACTGTGAGTAAGCCTTCTTTATTATGTCTTCCTTTATAAAATGGCTTGTTTGATTAATGCCTGTTTGAGAATGGAAAATTCTCTCTTCTCCGTTGCTCTCTCCGGCAATTGTTTTGTGTTTCAGTGTCTGTTTTGGCAAGGGGAAAAAGCTGGACTCTGGGTTAAATCACGACCCCTTTCTGGGATCTAAGGGACTTTTGTTGTTCATTTCCACAGCACCAAGATTTGACCCTTATTCTTAAGCTGAAGTCTCTGACAGTGACCTACCACACCATTTTAAGTCTCTGGAGCAATTGAACAAGTCCAAAGTTGCTATTTAAAATACCAGTGATTTTTCAAAAGCCTGTTTAATTCATTAGGCTTTATCCAATCCTCTCAGTCTGGTCCAGACGAATCCAGCAAGCTGCGTTCTCTCATGCTCCCTTGTCCTCTAAGTGGCAGTACTTTTAACTTTGCTTATAGCAAAAATTTAACCCAAACCAAGTTTAAAAAATAAAAATTCTTCCCTCTTGAAATCCAAGGCTGATACGCGTACGTGTGATGACTTCAGAGCGACTGAATCTTTGCTATAGAAAAATGGTTATTTAAAACCTGAACAGGAGACTAATACTTCTTACAAGCTAGTTTTACTTGAGTTTATGGAAACAAATAACAGACCGGCAAACATTTATGTACTTGGCAGTTGTGGGTAGCTGTCTGGACTCACAGCCAATGAAATTAAACATTTGAGAGATTGTGATTCATGATATAATCTGATTATGAAGGTAATTACACCTCTTGTCATTGTTGACAATGTATGATTATAGAGACAAAAATCTTGGTTCTGCTAGCTGAATTTCAAGGGAGGGTATAGACAGAGGGAAGAGAGAGAGGAAGACAAAAGAAATGAAAACAACCTCTCTCTCATTTTATAAAACACTACCTGAGTCCAGAAAAAGAAGAAAAATAATCACACCCAACAAGAACATTGAAGTTTCCTTAAAATGCTAAAAAGAGATGACATTCTGGTAAAAGGCTATTTTCAATACATTTTTAAATAAACATGTAAAGGCAAATTTGAAATTTCTAGAAAACTAGAACAGAAAAAAAAAAGTGAAAGGAAATCCTGAATATAACACATGGCTCCAACTTTGCAAGCAAAGTAATATATTCTAGTACATCCCACAGAGGCTTCTCTAAGACAAAAGCACATTTTTTTGAGAATTGCAGGTCAGAAGCAAGGACTGGATTCATTAACCCATGTGATTTGCAGTCTCTTAGTTCCATATGTACAGTAGCAAATATAGAGCTAAAACTGTAAGCCTTTCATATCTTCCCTGGTGTTGCTTAATCTCTATGCTCATCCTGCACTTGATGATTTTAAACTTCTCATTGCAATGAAGATAAAGTTAATTTCTCAAGTTATTACCCCATAAAATCCTGCCTTCTCAGAATTATCTTTTTTCATAATAAAATTTTAAAAAAATCCCTATTACTATAGGATGTATTTCCCAAACACTAATTGAATTTTAGATATTTTTCTGATGACAATAAACCCCAAAGTTTAAGGAGCTGGTTTCCTGTGAAACCATTTTTTGCATAACTAATTTTTCTTAAGATCATAAGTTACCACATTAACTGGAAAATTTCAGTGACCTTACTGAAAAGGAAATTTTGATTAGTTGTGCAACTGAAGAGAAAGAGAGAGAGCCAGAAGTAATGAGGGGAAAAAAAAAAAAAGTAAAGTCTATAGCATGCAAAAAAAATCTCGGGATTTTAGCAGAGGAAAAGAGACTTGTGATTTTTGAGCTTTTGATTGACAAACATTGCTACAAAATGAAGGACAGAGAAGTCCTAGAAATTGCTCTAAAGAGAAATATTCTTTCATGACTTTGGAACTAATATTCCACACTGGTCCCAAAGACCCTGTGGGTCACGCTACAAAGCCTCCCTATTTACCCTGTATGACTTGCAGAAGTGGAAGGATCTCCGGCAAAAAATAAGCATTGTGGTATGGCTTGCTTTCACCTTTGGTTAAGTATTTATGATTTTATACAGAGCAGTATTTCTTTGTTTTCTTCCTTGCTTTATTTATCTAAAAGACACCTCGACCCTCAGCTTGGTCTCTATATGCCCTGTAAATGAAAAAGGCATTTCAATTCTCCATATCACCAATAATTCCTTCTAGCCCATTACGGATGGATGGCAGAGGTAGGAAAAAGTAAGGAGCCTAGATTATTCTCTTCTTGAAAAATGGCAATTCCTCCATTTTTTATATTGAAACTGCTCTTAACATTGTCCTTCCAAAGCCATAGGTGAATCTAGTAGTTACAAAGAAGATAAAAATAGCGCTTTGAGAAGGTATCCATGTTTCCTGAACAGAAACTAATCGGCCATAATAAATTGTACTTGAACTTTTGAATTTTAAATGCAACTTTACACAGCCTCAAAGAAAGCATAATTGAATCTGAGATCCACAAAGCAAAGAGGGGAAAAAACAGTGCATTTATGTTCTAACCTCTGTCAATATTTTACATCTGAAAACTGCTACTCTTTTAAGCAAGACTAATAGCTTGGGAAGTAGCATAGGTAGACCGTCCTCTAGCTTGCATATCATTCGTATTTGGTTCATTCATAAATTTGATGCAAATTTCAGAAGCTTTAAGGAAAAGAGAGCTGGAGGTTCTGTGGAAATGTAACGAAGTGTGCTTATGATTATCAGTTTTTGGAAGAGCGAAGCTTACTGTAGGCACACATTAGCTACTTTCATACATGCATGACATAAAAGCCTGACTTAAGTCAGGCTGGAAGACAACTCGGTATTTTTTTCTAGGAATAATCTTACATCCTAACCATAGAAATGTGTGCTGCCCACAGCCAGGGACACATACAGCCCAGCAGATGCCATTCCCTTTCATGGTTGTAAACCAAAACAACAAATCATTTCAGTAAGACCATTTTCTGTTTTCTGCTTGTTCCTACAAATAAAAAAAAGGCATGGGCCAATCCCACTGTCAAACAACAAAAAAATCATTTGGGAATTTAACAATAATTTAATTTGTATTAACCAAGGCACAACATAAACATTTTCCTCAAAGCTGAAGCACAAATAGATTACACACATTTTCCATGTGCATTTTTTTTTGTCTGTGAGCTGCTGAGCCTGTTTTCATTAAAACAAAGAAAAAACCACTTCCTGTATGAATCAGAGTTTTGTATTCAAACTGCAGGATTCCTCATTTAATGCTTTACTTGTTGATTGAATTAATATGGATATTTAGGAAAGGTGGACCAAGTAGAAAAGCAGAGAGTAAGAAGAGAGGGAATACGATGAAAATAGAAACCAGCAAGAGTAAGTAAAATAAAATAGCAGCAGAGCAAGCAGAAATGACACAAGAATTTGTACACACACACACACCGCCCCCATTTTCATCAGTATGAGCTTGTGATACGCTTCCCTGCCCTGTGAAGTAAACACAAACTTTGAGGCAGGGCTATGAGAACAACCTTGTGTAAAACTAATGTCAGAAAAAGATAAAAAATCAAAGTGCATGAGCTTCAGCTGTGGTGGCTGGTCTTGGGGCTGCCAGTGTACCTCATCCAAGAACCTGCCTTCAAGAATCCAGGTGCTCACTTAGGACGTGCTTGCAGCACTTGATATTGCAGCTTTTTGTGTCAGTGAGCTACATGGTGGGCAGCCTCTTGGGAAGATGGCAGAACGGGGGGGAAAGTGGTCAGAAAAGCAGGTGCCACAGGACAAGCCTGTAGATGGGTCGCCAGGACCAACATGGATCCCCACCAGGCCCTGACAGACCTGTGGGACCCTGGAGAAAGACAGCAGGAGGGTACAGACTGCAGACCTGGCCCAAGGACCATGGCTTTGGTAGTCCTACGTATGGAGCTGAAGGGCTGAATGGCAGCTCTAGACTCATCCCAAAGCTACTGGGAGCTCCACACCGCAAGACCTCACTTGAATGTGTCTGAGGTTTGCTGGACACCCAGGAGGTTAAGTAGCTTTTGAAAATGAGACCATGGTACATCAGCTAGTCAGGATTTTTTTAACAGATAATCTTTTTCGTGTGGACTTTGTATGATTCTTTCCTCTCAGTGTTTCTCCCCTTGCAAAAGAAATCACCATACTGACTCAAATTTAATAGGATCTGAACTCACCACTGTTTTCTGCCAAGAAAGCAGAATCCTTTAGCTTCCTGTGCACAGGAACAGAGATGTTAAAATTAGCCACAAGCAGTATATTGCTCCCTGAATACAAGAGAAAGGTATTGCAATTTAATGCACAAAGGAAATTAGCTAAAACCATTAAATCTGCAAGCAACAGGTTTAATCAGAGTGGTTTTTGGTTTGCAGAGATACCACCATGCACACAAATGCCACACAAACAACGAAATGCGTACATTTGGGTTTTGCTTGATGAAATGAGAGTCACTGCAGGGTCACAGCAGATAGCACTTTTACTAAATTCAGCATCTTATAACCCTGTTGAGATGCTTTTTTGGCCACAGAGCACGTGGCAACGCAGGGCACTTTTGCTATGTCTTTTATTGCTTCTGTTTCCGATGGTAGCGTAACCACTTCGGCTGTCAGCAACCATTAGTACCTGTAACACTTCAGAGGCCAGGGGAGGAGCTGAGGATTTTCCACCAACTCAGGTTTTAGCTCACTTCCTAGAGTGTGGCAGACTCTAGCAAATGTTGTAAGAGGAAAAGCAGGTACAGAAGAAAATACTCCCATTGGTTTTCTCAGTCAAATGCTCGTCAAACTACCATGAGACACGGCTGCTGTCAGGCCCTACTACATGCCCAACACCTTGTTTCTGCTTCTCATTTCCAGCAGGTGGCTCCAGACCAGTAGAGTGACCTGCGTGAGCATCCAAGTTTTTTTTTACCAAGCTGGGCTGGGGTCTGCCTCCATAAAATTGGGCAAGTAGGGGCTGTCTCCTTCCATCTCTGTGTGCTTATTCAACTCAGTAACCTGGCAGAAAATAAGCCCAGCTAAATGGAAGAGGTTGGAAAGGTGATGGGGACTGGAGATCACAGAAAAGGAGCGTGGTGCAGCTGGGGCAGAGGTAATGGAAAGTAACAGACAGAAGGCAGGGAGTGGAGACATCCCCTGTTGCAGATAGCATGCTGTTAAATCGGCTTCGATGCTTCAAGAACCGTACTGCTGGAGTATGCAAAATCCTAGGCTTTCTCTCTCTCAGACAAAGCTGTACCTATTTTAAAAACACAAAATTATTTAGAACCCTGAGCAGAAGCAGAATCCGTCTGGACCAATAAGAGTTTTTTCTCTTCCTTGCAGAGAAATAAAGCAGCAGATCCCATGAGCACCTGTCTCGGGGTTTTGTTCTGGCACAGATGCTCTGATGTCTAATAAGCACCAAGTTCTGGGTCCTGCAGCCTGCAAACCTAAGCAGTTCCTCACTCCTTCCCAGCCACCTCCTTCTGAGAACTTCACAGACACTTAATACATCCCAGGCCAGTGTCAAAATTTGGTTGAAACAGACCACGCGTTCATAAAAGACTGGTTGCATCATGTGGGAGGAGAGATTAATAATTAATACAGCCTGTCCTAATGCATAATGACTCTTTTTTTCATTAGGAAGCCTGCCTAACAGATAAACACACTTCAGCTCAGTTAAGAACCAACAGGCCAACTTTTGCTCCTGGTTATACAGCTGTAAACCCAGAATTGCTCTGATTCATCAGCCAGCTTTGGTGGCGATGGAGGCTAATGCAGAGTGTCCAACCAGGCTGGCACAAATGTCACCTAACTCCTGCAGTTCTCTGTCAGGTAACTGCACGTTTTTGTGGAATGGCAGGGACAGCAGAGATTAAATCTTTGAACAACTCCACGCTTGTGTTTGGCAAATTAAAACATCAGGTTAGAATTCAGAGAACTGTGTGTTATAATTTTCCCTTTTTAGTAGCACACGAGAAATAAGAACATTTAAACACATTCTGGAAAACCTGCACTCCGTTGCCTGAGGTACAGTATTTTCACAGAACATTGCTAATCCAACAAACTTCACAAAAACAAGTAAAATGAGCTTTGTTACTTGTTACATTTCTTTTATTATAATTTAGCAGCAAATCTGGGTTCATTTTTTCTATCATTGTTTTATGCTCACTTTTGTATTCTATTGGATTATAACAGATTAATTTTAGTTTTCTTTCTAGCCACTTTGCATGCCCTGATGAAGTAACAAGGCTCCATTTTATTTAAAAATAGAGAAGCCTCAAAATCTTCCATAAATTTTCCATTCATGCTACAGTTTCTTAAAAAAAAATCCTAACAACATTAATATTTGGACTTAGACTAGCTGGCAAAGCAACCTTCTCAGCAAGTGACAACACTTTTTTAGATAGTCTTCAGCCCACTTTTTTAACACTTTATAGCCCTTCATTGCTTCAAGCCCCATGTCATTTATTCTAGCTAACTAGCTGAACTCTTGCTCTTACCCCACCATTGATTACTCCGACAGAAAGCCTCCTGTTATTGCCACTGCAAGAACAAAATGCAACCTCAGGTTTTAAAAAAAAAAAAAAAGCATTATGGGCCTCCCCTGGCTCCCCTTCTGTCCGTCTGTCCTTCATCAGGTGGAGTGATGGGCTTTCGTGTCACCAGCTGGAAGCCAGTCGCAGGAGGCAGTGAGCCCTCCTCCCTGAAGGGTCCCAGCCTGTGTTGTCCCAGTTGCTATACTGGGCTCTGCTGGGCCCGGTGGGGGAAGCAGAAGGGTGAAATGGCTGTAATTGTTGGCCCAAGGAGAACAGGCATCGGTTCCCCTCCATGTAAACACGTGTAATCCATCAGTCCTGCCTCCTAGCTGCAGGCTAGAGAAAGGACTGCTTTTATCTGCTGTTTCATTCAAATTCTTCCAATTGCAGGCATGTGGTTGTGCAAGGCACAACAGGGCCATGCCACTGCCCGGCTCTACCCCTGTACAGACAACAAAAACAATTAGAAACAAAGGTGTTCTTATGCGGGATCACTTTAAAACCTATATACACTGATCATAAGTGTTCCCCCATGGACTCAGCTTTATTTTCTGCAGCACATACAGCAGGATACTTTCTCCCATGGTAATTGACATTTTGCACTAGCCTGGTTCCAACGAAAATCAATCTGATTCCTTCCTAATAACAACAGAAAGTCATCTTGGATGACAGATTTTAGCCACTAATTTAATTGATCATACTGATACAGATTTGGGGAAGTATTATTCCAGCATAGCAACACAAATCCAATCAGAAGAGCAGACCCAGAGAAAGGTGAGCAGCTCTCCTAAAAATGTCGTTTTAAAACATTCAAGCACCGTGAGAGTTATTTTGATACAGGGCAAGGAAAGAAAATCGTAAGAATGATTCAGTAAGCCTGGAAAACGCAGCAGCCAGGTTCTGCTGCCATTCCTGAAACAGATTAGCTCATTTTCCTGTTAACAGCAGCACTGAAAACTTCTTGCTCTAGGGCAGCAATGGCAGTAATTCCCCAGCACTCTGTTCATGGATCACTGTCAGCTTTTTGAATGCACTGTGGGCTATCCCAATGCCTTAAAACATTAACCTTTTAAGGCAGCATGGCTTTGCAGGACCTGGGGAGCACAGCTGAGAACCAGTGCTCTTGATAATGCGACTTCAACAGATCCCGCATGGGCTAATGACAGGGCTGCCTAAATCCAAGGTCAAGCTGTTCTGCTGACTACAATTTTGGATTTGATTTCTACAGCCGGGGCTCGTGGAAGTGTGACAAATCTGGTACCTCCTCACTTAGAGGTCACTTACGTACCAAACCACGAACTTCTGCTGCAATGCCTCGTCAGCTCAAACTGGAGTGCCCGGCC
The DNA here is from genome assembly GCF_009769625.2 of Cygnus olor. Taxonomy (NCBI): domain Eukaryota; kingdom Metazoa; phylum Chordata; class Aves; order Anseriformes; family Anatidae; genus Cygnus; species Cygnus olor. The sequence continues at coordinate 54,101,955 of NC_049170.1, forward strand.
TTAGCGGCACCAGCCTTGAGGAAAGCGTCCAGCCTTACCCCGAGCGCTCTCCCGGAGTTGGATTGCACAGTAACGAGGAATTCCTGGCACCGCAGCACAGTAAACAGTTCTCCCATGTCCAGGATATAGCACCAGAACAGATGATAATAAATAAGCCACTTCAACAGGGCTGTGAAAAATGATCCGTGACATATCTGTAGAGAAGCAAATGTCATCTCCGAGCAGGCTTGTCTGGATGCCTACAGGAGAGCGCACCAACTGTCTGGCTCAAATTCACAGCCCACTACTAGCGCGGCGCTGTGAGCATATTGGTGACTGACTAATCCTGCACAGCGGTTCTCTACCTACCGAGTGCTCTCTCAAGCTATTAGCGTCACAGCATATCAAACGGTCTGTCACAAACCTGTTTATCACCCCTTTCCCAAACTCAGGCAGGTATCCAGCAGCAACTGCTCAGTACAGATACGTGCACACGCAAACGCTACCTCTCTGGTAGGCTGGACCGCTGCATGTAATTCAGGGCAGAATTACAGCCCCCGTGTCTTTGGAAATCAGCACAGTCACGTGCGATTAGAAGTGCAGCTCCTTACATTAAAAGCCTCTCTTCGTGTGGCACTTGAAGAGCTATTCACAAAAGCTACCTTCAGCCTAGTGAGATCATGGCTTTCTCTCCAGTCAGCGGAGAAGCAGCTCCAGTAGAGAAGAAGGTGATCCAGAGGAGAAGCCTGGCTGAACTATTCGGGTGGCCCTCCAGAGCTCCCTCTCCCTTTATTCACTGCTCTCTGGGGAGCCTTTGCAAATACCCCCTCCTTTTATGCTGCCAAAACCTAAAGCTTCATTATGAATCTCACAGTATTCAGTGTTTGTCTTGAAGACCCTTTTTCTCAAGTCATTTAGTTCTATAGTCATCTCAGCTTTTACTGAAAAAAACATACATTAGAGCTTTGCTGTGGTGGAAAAACTAGAAAGTGGAAAGCCTGAAGATTAAAAAAAAAGGTGGGGAGGGCACAAATACATCAAAAGACAAATAAAATTAAGCCAGAAATTACTGCAACTTTTTTTTTCTTTTTCCTCCAAACCAGACTCATGACATTTCAGGACCTAACTCGCAAATGCTTGACACTAGCAGTACTCAGCTCTGCCTTATTGCAACAGTCCAGGAAGTCGCTTGAAATTTGCAAAAGGAACACCTGCATTTGCCTTGTGTCCTGCTCCAAGGATACTTGATAATATGTTAAATGTTTGGTTTTCTCAAATCCCCATGCGTATTAGAATTCCATACCATTAGCCATTTTAAGACAAAAACAGCTTTTTACAGTAGATTTTTTTCATAGTTTAACCCTTTTTGCTATTGGCACACAAGAATTGTAGTAAATTTTCCTATAACATCCAGAGCTCTAAGGAAAAAGGCCTTCCAAAAGGTATGTTACAAAAATCTGTTAAGTCTCAAAAAACATCAAATCACAATGGCAATTTCATAAGTCATTTCAATATCTTTTTTAAGATCATATCTAAATGCTTGGATGCTGTTCAGAGACAGGAGCAGTCTTAAGTACATGCAGCCATTGGTAGCTGATGATTTTCCCACAATTAAGTTAATATTTTAGGTCAGTTACTCTTCTCCTTCACTTGGATAATTTTGGTGGGTTTCCTCTTGTATTTTAGTTATGATCATAAGATAAAAGTAGGGAAGCTGTTTCACCAGGTTAGAATAATCCACTTTTCCAAAGGAACTGATGACACGATCTGAAGTTTACCTTAAACAGCCCAAATTTGAGGTGATGGGACTTGAGTTTGTTAGGTCTCTTCCAACTGCCTAAGACTGGACTTTTACAAATTAAGGCACATAACAAGTTAACCCTTAAATTCTCTAACAAGAAGGAACGAATGGAATTTGTGTTTAATTCATGGAAGAAACTCCACAAGATCTCCCATACTACGCACTGGCATTCAACCAGTAACAGTAACTCCTGCAGCAGCTAGACAAGTCTCCAGCTCATGATCTGCGGACAAGGAATTGGCCCTCCGGGGAAAGACACATGGTGCCCACACCTATGCAGCAGGCTGGAGGCAGACAAGTCCTAGACACTCTCAGCTACAATCATCTCTTTGTTTGGTAGTGCTCCAAGTTGCAACTTCAAGAGTTTTCTAGGTTTTTGTATCAATAGAGAGGAACAACGGGATAATCAGTGCATACAGCTGTGACCTGTTTTCCTGACCCCGTGAGCCATGCACCTTAACTGTAGCACAACAGAGGGCCCCAAGGTGTGGACCACAGGGTGCAAAGGCGAGAAGAAGAGGCTGGAACAGCAGCTCTCTTTTGCCCTGTGTTCTTCACATATATATGGACTGTAGGAGACTATTACCCATACTATTAGATGTCTCTATTACGAAAACTCTCAATTTCCATTCACTCTAAATTTTCTTATATTAAACTATTGAACTTTCCCTTAGCCTCAACCTCTGATCCATGCTAAGCATGGCTTTTCTTTTTTTTTTTCTGGCTCTAAGATCTAAGCAGAGAATTGATAATCATCTATCAACTATTCAAGCTGTATACAGGGACATGTCGTTTTCTGTTCCTTTTTTTACATATATTATATATATTATGGTGAAGAGCATTTTTTATTTACCATTGAAAGGAAGACAAAGAGTCTCCCTAAGGGAAGAAACAAATTCCTAATATGAAAATAAAGTACTGGAGAATATAGTACTGATGCATTTATAAAGTGATAGATGGACATAGCATGGAAGAAATGGTGGAAAAAAACTTTTTCCTTGGTATCCATCCTTTGATCTTGTTGTACTGCCTGAACCCTACTGTAATCTGCTTGTGACATGTAACAGCTTCCTTGAGCACAGGTGCGTGTAGGCACTTATGTGCACTCAGCAGCACGATCTTCCCGACTGACACATAATTAGTTTATCCATATCCGTAACCTAAATTGATATTTTCCATACTGCTGCTTGATATACAAATCTGATACATACATACGCACACACAAAGAGATCAAAAATAATTGCTAAATACTTGGTCTACTTATCCAAAGTGAACTCCGGGCTGCTGGAGCTGTAGGACTACCTATATCCATGCTAAAGATGCCGGAAGGTTAAAGCGTGCATATTCCACATCAGACAGCCCTACTACTAAAGAAAATAAGGTAGCTCCATACATGTGGGAACATGAGTTTCAAGTTCAGGCTACAAACCTAGTGCAGAAGTCCCCCAGAGATCAGTCACTAGCTGGCTCCCAGGGTGGAATTTGGTTGCAGATTAAGCAACTTAATATGCAGTAATTATCTGAATTCCTATAATGGCCATGGGAAACCTACCCCATATAGTCAGTGATGCTTATAGAACTATTTGGCTGATATCTGAGAGGTGTCTACTCCAAGGTAAATTAAAGCATTTAGTTCCAACATCTGCATGGACTGGATTTTCATTGACTACAGTGGGAATCTGAATGGGAACAGGACTCTGTGGTTCTATGAATTTATACACAAGTATCTACACTTACACTTGTCTCCAGAAACCTCATTTAAGGGTTTTAATCTGGGGCACAATTCCATTCCAAATGGTAATATATCCCTTATCTGAGGAACCCTGCATGGAAGATTACTCGCTGAGCCAGAGGCTATGTCAGGATTATGAGACCATTAACATTTGGATGTGCACAGAGAATGAAACCTCCGGACTCACCAGTGAATGACATGCTGCAGATGTTGGCTGCACCAGTCCAAGAAGAGTAAATGCAGGAAGTTGCTCACTGCTGGACTGGACCTTCCAGAAGACTCTAAGAGGCACTCATGTGAGTAAGTATTTAAAGCAGAGTTCCTCAACATTTCCTTAGTTGCTGTGTTTGGCTGAGCTAGGTAATAGACTGACAGTCTGATCAGAAAAACAGTTACCAGTCACATATGGACCGCTTCAAGTGCGTGTTTTGGGAATATGACAGTTGCTGCTCAGGTCCAGTAAAAGACCTCACTGAATTTCTGGATGCAGCCTCAAGGACAACATCACTTTTACCTTCACATGTACACCTCAGAACGGTATCGCACGAGACAGGGCTCAGCAGTTGAGCAGCACAGTGCGTTTGGGCCTGTGATAAGTGTACACAGCAGCTCTGCACCTCGCTTACCATTGCAGCAAGACCTTCTGCAGTGGTCATGACTGGAGGTCCCAGCTGCTGAGCAGTCCTTCAACAACTGCAGTCCCACCGAAGCACCAGGACCAGTTCTCAGAGCAGTCCAGGGATAACTACATCTAGAAACCTACATGTAAAGAGTAGAAGACATATTTGAATTAACTAGTCCCACCTATACCCTTCCCTGCCAATCCCCTTCTTGCAAAAGAAAATATCATCAGTCTATGGTAATCACAACACCCACATCCTTATTAGCATAAGAAGAAAAAAAAAAAAAAAGAAAGGTGGATGCCCTTCAAGGTGCCCTTCTTAAGTCTTCTGCACGTTTCTTGCTGCTGCCCTAGCCATAAGAGGCCAGCCATCCTATTTCCTTGCCCAACGACGCTACTGCAGACTCCACAGCCACTGCCTGCAAGAGCCTTTCTCCCTTCAACGACACAGAGCCTGCCTGCAACAGTTCGATTCAGTGAGCAAAAGAGAAAAATCTTCTCAGGATTGGAGGCTCCTAGGTGAGCAACTACAGCAACTGATCCAAATGTTTCCCTTGTATCATGCGATCAGTGAGAATGTGTGTTTTCGTTTGCATTTTCACCCTTTGGTTTTCTGCATCTGGTAAATACTGGTAAAGTAAATGTTAAGATGTCAGCTCTCTCTTCTAGAAATGACTGACAGCCCCTAAGTGCTCTGGGCTTTTTATAACCAATGTGACTGACAGCTTTTAAGTGGAAGCAGTTCATGCAAGTTTCAAATGTTAGTTGTCTGCACGAATAACGTGGAATATTGGCTTTTCTTGTATCTATCTAATGGTATTTCCTTCTGCGTCGGCAGAAGCTCGAAACCTTAAGTTGTTACGAGGAAAAAAAAGTCTGTGTTCTCAGCTCTGCACATTTCTAAAGCTCTCAGGCTAACAAAAGGAAAAGTAAACTCATGCCTGTATTTTAAGTTCTCACATTTCAAAGCAGCATAGCAGCAAGTAAGTCATTTTTCTTCACATCAGGCTTGGCTAAGAGATGACATTGGCTTGCACAGTAACATTTCTACTTAATCATTTTCAAGCAGCCTGCACCAAAAACTTTCAAGAAATCCAGAAGTATTATTATTAGCCCATCAATGCACCCAATCAAGGCAGTTGGCAACCATGGTACTGAGTCCAGTATCTTTCTCACCCTGTCCCTCTAATAATGAAGGCAAACAGATGCCCTAAATATTATGCATAACGTTTAAGGTAAATACCAGAAATGCACATGCTACTTCACAAATAAAGGAGGCAAAATTAGCATTGTCATCTACAGTTTTGCATTTCAAATCCAAGCACAGGTGAAAGACAAAACAGTGTAGTTAGTGCACCAACAACTGGTAATTTAAATGCATTTATTTTGAATTGCAACAGATGAGGAATTTAAGTGCTGTTAGTATGCACGTTTCAACAGGGCTGGTAAGAGTATTTCAACTTGTAACAATTTTTCCAGCATACTACAGGAAAAAAGTCAGCCCGCTTCCCATAGAAAATTTAGGGTTCCTTTGCACCCGGCCCCTGTGACAGAGATCAGGTGAAGGAGCCCTCCTTTGACTCTTCCATGTCTCAGCACCGCTAACAACCGTTCTCCAAGAGAAAATACCCAGGCACTGCCCAACAGCAAGGGAGAGACAGACTGAGCATCCAGGGCACGAACCAGCCAGCCAGACTCAAAATGTGCAGCACAGCAGCATCTGTCCCCAGTGCTCTTTCCCCCAGATGACGCAGCCCTGGGGCTCAGGTGAATGATGCCAGATACACAGCATGGCAGAAACACAGACCTGCTCTTCAGTTCCCCAAGATTTTCTCTTTGTTGAGCTGGATGTAAGCCTAGAAATAACCTTGGGTGCTCAGGGAGGTGAAGCTCTAGAGTCACTGAAAATGACCAGTGGGGCACAATCAAGATTTTACAATGCCATCACCATAAAAAGATCACTGAGCAGCCATTAGGATATGGAACAGACCATTCCAAACTTGTAAGTAATGCATTCCTGTTAGTGTAGGACCTTTGGTTGGTTCTCCATGAAAGAGAAACCAGTTGCACATTAAATAAAAATCCACCTCACTTTCTTGGATGTAATGCAAGATTTTTTGTATTTGCCTTTTCTCATTCAGTTACATGACATCAACAACTCATGCTTTTTTTTTTTTTTAAGGAATTTAAGTGGTGATCATTTATTAACTGTACAACATAATCTACCTCAGAGAGTACTACAATTTCCTCTTCTTTTCAGCTTCTCATTTTTCTCAACTTTAATGCAGTTCTGTAAGATTTTCCCCTCTCCAGAGGACAGACAATAATCAGGTTAGATTGGTATCTTTATGACACTGACCTTAAAGTTCACTTCATTTTCCCTCCCATCCTCCCCAGCCTTCCTTAAGTTCTTTCTGATCCACTTTCTACTGTTGAATATCCCTAAAAAGAGAAACTGGAAGCAGATATATCATTTTACCTCATAATTTATCTGTGTGAAAAATAAACAAATCATTGCACATCAAATAAAGAAAATTACTTTAATCTTTAGTTGCGAGTCCATTCATTTCTTTTTCTTTTTATAAAGAACAAATTGCATCTTGAAAATCATACCCTGAAAAAGATTAGAAAAGGGCCAGAATGCTAGTTTTGTGTCCTTCAAAGAAAATCAAATGAACTCACTTAATACTGCTGAGAGAAATACTTTTCCAAGTTTTGGAGATCGGTGCTTTATTTACACTATATTTGGGTACTCTAAAGAGTTAAAAATATTTTTTTATATTTCCTTTGAGTAATTGATTTGAACACGTGCAGTAACATTGATTAATCTAAGCCCCATTACCTCCTGAAAAAGAGTTCTCTTTTTATGTGTGTATTTAAGGCTACAAGTTATGTGCCAAGGAGAGCTAGACAAAGTTCTACAGAAATACAAGTTCCTTTCCTGGTTTTTCAAGACCTTGTTCTCCCCACAGATGAGCAGCAGTAAAAAGAGGAAGAAATAGGTCTGCAGCAGACTGATTAAAAAAACGGAAAAAAAAAAAAAGAAAAAAGAAAAAAACAATCATGAAAATGTTCTCGCAAACAGCAGTTTCAGGTATTTACACTAAGCAACCTGAATTTACAATACTTTCAGTTTTAAATTCTTTCTTTCTCAAATCATTCCCTTCAGCACTAACATACACCACCTGCATTTTTAGAGGCTAGAAACCGTAATTAGGTTTGCACAGTATGCATTTGCTAACATAATGACATATTCATATATTTTACTTGCTGTATTAGAAAAGATGTAGCTAGAGATGATTTATTACAGAACATTCCACTTGGCATCTGTTGGACACATTGGATACTGCCAAGTTTAGCTACACTGGAGTTTTCCCTGACTCCAACTTCTGTTCTAAGAGAGTATTAGTAAAGTGAGGATTATACAGTTTGTGATGGGCATACAATGATTACAATGCAATCAGCAAGTAAGATGCTATTCTGAGACTGCTTCACTATCTGCAAATACAATTCTCAAAGAAGCCCCAGGAAATATGTCATGTGAAAAAGAAAATATAAAGACAGTTTGAGATTTTCACAGACTTCTACTTAATATAGCAGAACTGTGATTACAGAAAAGCCAGTGAGTGGCTCAGTATCAGAACATGAATTCCTGAGCCATAAGATGGGAGAATATGATGCTTAGCAAGTTCAACAATGTAGTTTCTGAAGTTGGGACTCTTGTCTGTTCCATGAGCACATAATGAAGCAGCACAACAACTTTCTAGCTAAAGTGCTCAGTAAAAAGAAAACATGCAAAGAAGTATGGTATATATGAATATGAAGTAAAGAAATCTATCCCTGTGTTGTACTGGAGCCATGTTGCTGCTTAGGATGGTTCTTTAGGCTCCACAGTATGTGGCTTTGGAGGAATGTAGGTTTGACTAACAGGCATCTTTTCAGGTTGCTTGAATGCTGGACAAAGCTTGTTACATTTTAGTTTTGTTCTTTTTGTTTGTTTTTTCTTCCATGAATCCCTTTCATTCTTCAGACTGAGCTTTATGTGGTGCAACAAAGCAGGCAGATCAGACTAGTTTCCATAAAGGCTGGTGACAACACTGCTTTCCTGCCTTATTGTGACTTTCTCACATGAAGATCTGTTGACTGTCATTTGGTATTGTTCATGGACAGTGACATTTCTGCACATTAGCAGGGTTACATAAAGGCTCTATGTCCTCCCTGACTCAGCTAGGAATATGTTGGTGGGACTGGAACGAGTCGGCCTATTCTGAACTGCTCAGGGACTGTGGGATTACGTGAAGAATGTCTGCAGGGGCTGAGAGACATAGTGCTTGCACAGGGAGTCAGGACTAACCTTTTTTTGGTGAATGCCTGGTGATGCGCTTAAGGTACTGCAGTAATTTTATGTTGATATGGATGATCTGGACAGTTCAGTAACAAATGCTGGTAATCTATAACCTTAACAGGGAAGATGATTCCTTTGCAGCCCGCTATGTTATGTAAAAGAAAGAGAGAATAAATATATAATTTAAGAAGGTATTAGCTAGGATTTCAAAACACTGATCTTCAAAACGTTTCTGCTTCCCTATTCTCTTCTGTTTTACATATCCCAGATCTGTCATATCTGTGAAAAAGGAAATAAGCGTAAAATATTCCTGTCCTTTGGGAAAAATTGAGTTAGCATAATGTAATATTCTCTAGCTAGCCGTCAACAGCTATAACAACTCCTTAGCTGTAACAGCTTCCTGGTGTACTTTTTGAGGGACTCTTTCTTGAGCTGACATATGCTAATGATGATACCTATGCTCAGGGCCTCTAGAACTTAGGTTTTAAGTGGTAGATAACTTAAGCTCTGTTGCATTTTGACAGGCCCTTGAATTATATGCAGTTAAACCCCAGTAACTGAATGCAGTGATTAATACAAGTCCAAACTGTCTCTTTAGAGTTACATTTTCCTTACAATGCATCTCTCCATTGAAGACCGTGTTGGATTTTTTTGTTGTTGTTTTAAGGAAAATTCCTGGGGAGCTCTCAGTCCTCAGCTAGTGTGAATGAGACTGGTCACACACCTCTAAGCTACAGTTCAAGGATGTGTGCAAAAGCCACAGAAGTACCACTGTATCTGGTAACAGTCAACTCGCATCCTCATATCTACCTTCAAAGCTATAAATGCTAGGAACAGGCTTTTATCCATTTATTTATCCTGTTGCTAAAGCCACGGTGGTTTATCTAAGGACATGAAAAATGTTTGTTAGTTGGATCTGTGTTGCCAGAAGTGAACTTACATTTTTCCTAGGTACCCAAAGCTGGTCTAGCAGAAGACATCAGAACCTCAAATCTTCTGAATTCTGACGAAACGAATGGCAGGTGCCAAGAAGGAGGCATATTTAAGCAGAGGGATGAGAACAGAAACAGTAGGGTCGGACAAAGTTAACAGATTGCATCTAGGAGAGCAAGAAAAGAATCACATGCTGTTCTGGATTAGCAGAAAGACCACAGTCTCACTAGTTACAAGGCTAAGGAAAGTTGGGTTCAGAACAAATGTGGTGAATTAGGTAACAGAAAATGGCTCTTTGGCCCGAGTATGGAAAGGAAGAAATGTTAAGTGAAAATGCCTTCTTTGGTTAGACAAACTCTAAACTTATGTTTAGAAACCAAGCAAAGGAAGCATTTTGGTCTCAGCTGAACACTGTGCCTGTGGGTAGGCCCATTTGTTTATTTTGCTGTGAACCTTCCAACATCCCCTTTGCACAAATCATCTGGCCTTCAAACTCTCGGGCACTGTCCTCTCTTCAACCACGGCTCGCCGGCTCCTTCACAAAGCTCTAGGCCTATTATATTTCAGCTTACTTGTCATAAAGCCTAATGAGCTGTTTCAATAGCTTCCTCACACTTGAGAGTTAGTTAGCTTTTAATGCTTCCTCACCCTTACTTAAAAGGGACTGTTATTGGAAAACCTAATACATTCAATATGACAGGGCAGGGTTTACAAATCTAGTTGTCTGGTTTCTATTGACATTTAAAAACAATGTTAGTGACAAAAATATAATTATTCCTAAATGATGGAAACAAGGAGCCAGGCGTACTGAATGAACTCTTTTTGAACCTCTATTCATTTCACTTCAGATCTTGGCAGAGGTTTTGCTGGTTTCTATTTTATCCTAACCAGTTTATCCATGTTCCAGACTCTGTATGTTCTGTGGCTGTAAAGCTTTCCTGAGGAATTCACCCACTGCCACAGAATTGTGCTGGAGAAACCCAGCATGCCTCTAAAAAAATAAGGCAATTGTCTTGCTCTCACACATACAGATAAAATTGAGAGCATGCACCGAGCATATGCTGACAGAGAGCTCTCTCCATCGCTTTTCAGGCTGCCTTAAATTGCAGTTCTGAAAGGTGTGAACTACCTCATTTATCTCAGTTGGGGCTGGAAGGATTCCCCTTTTCCAGTCTGTAGAATCTGCTGATTTGTACTGTGCCATGGAAATTCAGCATTTTTGCTTCTGAATTCCCTGCTTTATTGCAAGCTTGTACTTTATTTTCTTCCTCCTAACTTTGCTGGAACACACCTAGAGCTTCCTCTTCCTCTCTTAGTGCAACAGAGACAAATTGAAACACAAGAAACACCATTTAAACGTTAGAGAAAACTTTTTTTTTTTTTTTTTTACTCTGAGGATAATTAGACAGTGGCACAGGTTACCTAGAGAGGTTGTGGAGTCCCCATCCTTGGAGAAACTCAGAACATGGTTAGACAAGGTCCTGGGCAATCTGCTCTGAGCAAGCGTGCTTTGAGCAGTAGGGATGGACTAGACGATTTCATGTGGTTTCTTCCCACCTCTGCCATTCTGTGACTGAATTTCACCATGGAAGGAGATGGCTGCTCTATTGTAGCATTTGTTCTTCCTGCATGGTTCCACGGACACCTCCAACAAACACCTCGGGACCCTAATTAATGCATACAGGTCAGGTTTGCAGGTGTCAGCTTACCAATTGATATATCGCCCTATTGTAGCTGGGGAATGATACGACAGCAAAGCCCCAAGAAACCTTTAAAAACACTCTCCTGACTATATGGAAGGGTGCTAACAGTTTATCCAATCTACCTGGGTAAGAGTCAGAGAGCTGTCCTGATGAAAATCTTCCATCTCCACAGCCTGAAAGCGTTTCACAGAGAGGAAGAAAGATAATGGAACAAAGTTGTGTTTTGGTGCAGAACGGCTCAATACAGAAAGATGAGAGGGTGCTCACAGATTTCAGAGCAGCAATGTGTCGGTGAGGAATGTGTAGGTCCACAGACAGCTATCTTGACTGGATTCATTTCGAGTTCTTCATACCTCTCCATAAGACATTCTGAGACTTGCGTAATGACAACACAAGACACCTCTATCCATTTGCAACTCCACATCCGTTTGTTCTACCACCTTTACGTTTTGCCTTATAGTCAGGTGGGATTTGTGCTGGACAGACTTAGCCACCTAAAATTTAGAAGCTTAGCATCAGCTATTCATCTGGGCTCCCCTCACAACAAATCAATGAAACAGACATCTCCTAAGAACAAGACTTCACTCTCCAGGATAAGTATTTCAGACAGGTAGAATAAACAGAGCTCTAAAGAGGGTTGTTCTCCACTGGTATTAAAGGCAACCTAGACACGCAAATTTTAGGTACCAAAAATGATTAAAAGGCATTCTGGTAAGATTACAGGTTTTTTTTTGGAACAGCACTTCCTACAATGGGAACTCACCTTGTTAGTGTCTCCCCTTGCTGTCATGGTGTAAATGAGCATGTAGAGTTTTCTGTCCCAATTGATGTTTTTACGCTACCACACAACACTTTTCTTCTGGCCTGAAACAATGCAAACTAAAAAGCAGATCATCAATTAAATGCTTGAGTCTAAGGACAGTGCAAACAAATATTCTGATATCTGTTTTTGGTTGTAAATGACAAAATGAAAGCAATGGATGGTCACCACGTTTTCTACCATCATCTAAGAAAATGCAGGTATGGATCACAAAATACTTCAGAGTCACCATCACAACCTTCAGAGTGGACCAAAGAAAATTCAAGATATGTTTCATTAGCAGCTGAAAGTGAAATGGAAAAAAAAAAGCCATTAAGAAATAAAAGCTACCTGTGAGGTACTGTGACAGCAGAAGCTCCCAAATTGAACTAAACATGAAATTTGCTGGAAGAGTAGGACACCAGTAAGAGTCAGAAAGCTCTGGGGCTGATTTTGTCTGTTATGCACTGACTTGACTCCAGCAAATCTTTTATAACCTCTGTGCCTTTGTTTCCACATCTGTGATTCAGGTTACAACCTGCAACATTTATCACACAAAGATACAGAAAAGCTTAAATGTTTTTTGAGATTCAAGGAGAGGCTCGAGAATTACAGTTACAAAAAGCAAGCATACTTGGGAGATTATCAATAATGCCTCCAACCACTATTTCACCATCAGGAAGGACAGCCTCCAGGCACGAGCCCGTGTAGCTGAAAGTGAAGCAACATGCCCACAAGCTCATTGCTTTGTGGAGCCTGGAACCTCTGGTTGTTTCCAGCAACGCACACAGACTCCCTGCAGTACTGGGCTATTAATCAGTGCCTAAATGTGAAACAAAAAAAACCACACGTGTCCAGCCTTCACACAGCTGCAACTTCTTCCACCTAAACCCCAGAGGTCTGATAATCTCTTTGATTTGTAGGAACATGCGTTCCACAAGCAACTAACGCATAGAGGAATGAAGTGCAGGAGTACCCAACTGCCCACAAACACTCAGCCCATAGCAGGGCCAGGAATTCAGCCTTAAAGGACGTAGCCTCACTGAGGAATTATGCAACACGAGCAAACCAGTCACCAAGAACACCGAAGATGAGACAAGGAAACACATTTCACCGGAGCATTTTGTGTTCCTACCAGTTTAACCCTCATCTGCACACAAAGATAGTAAGAACAATAAGGTACTTCAGCTACCCTAATAAAGCACTGCAATGTAAAACACCAAGTAACGGAGCCCTTAACCTAGATTAGGAGACTGACTTCCTTCATACTTCCAAGAGGGAAGCTGTCGGTAGCATTAGCATTAACTAACACCACTAGGAATTTTGTCCTATTTATGGCAGGCTGTCGCATTTTCACTACCTGTGCAAAGCCAATGTAGTCAAGCCACGGGAAATACAAGAAAGTTACTGGAATTAGCAAGGGTGTATATGTTTCTGGGTTTCTAGGAAGGCTGAAGTATGAAAATTTCACAGATGTGGGGACTTTTGACAGCATTCCAGTTGAAACAAACTTGCAACAAACCCTGCGGAGAGGTTCATTCAACAGGATGAGCTAACCAAGAAAACACTCATTTCTGGCTAGTTGCATCAATATTAGCAGCAGCTGTGAACTCAGTAAACAGCTCTGTTTTCTGGTTGTCAGAGCTGCTAAAGCAGATGTGAAACTCATCAAAAATAGGTCACAAGCAGAACATGCAAGGGAATGCATCAGTATCAGAGTGATCTGAGAATAAGCAACGCTGGAATATCTCAGTAGCGTTTATCACCCCAAACCATACCTAACACCGCACGGCATCCAACAATAGGCTGCTTTCATCTGATTGTTGTGATAGGACCTTCCACATACCGCGCTGGGTGAATGAGGGTGTGGTGCTTCCAGCAGCGGAAGCATGGGACAGAAGAAGAGATACTGAATTACACTCTGCTTTCCTTTGAATTGGATTTTCTGAGAGAAGTTCTCATTCTTGTCTTTCTTCTATAATTATCCCAGGCTAAGGTATTGCAACGAGCCAAACATGGAATTTGCCTCAGTTTATTTTATCTTTGCCACTACAAACAGATTACAAGTTCGCTCTGTCCGATAGGCAGCCCTCCAGCAACAGTCAGCCCTCCATGGACAGGAACCGTGGCCAACATAGCAATTACTTTTTTTTTTTCTTTTTTTTAAATAAAAAAATAAAAAGCCCATGGGACCCAATTCCTTGGAATTCCGCCATATGGAAATTCACTTGGATCTATTTCTAGGACTCTTGCAGCACTTAAAGCACTTAACTTCCTTTATTATCAGGTATATAAAGGAAGAAGATTTAACTCTAAAGGGTGCAGGCTAAGAAAAATAACGTACTTGGGCTACAACAGGACTAAACAAGGAACCTACGTGCCCTGTTACTGCCCTGCCAAGGCTCCACAGCCAGCCTTCACAGTGCAGGTGTGACTGGCTTGGGCCAAATGCCTCCGACAAGCTGAGTCGAAGTCCCATAGCCTGAAGCAGACTGAAATACTTCCCCAGTCAGTCAGTTACCAGGTGAGGACAGACACTCTCCCTCCTCTGGTTGGTTTCACTTCCATTAGAATGGCAGGTTTTACCTCCGAGACCTAATGAGATTAGATAATCAAGCACTGATGAGAAGGAACTAGTCACACACACCTAAAAAAGAAAGCTATTGTTAGTCTGTAAGTATTAATGCCAACTCACATTTAACTGTGAGAAAACAGGTCTTCAGGAAGGGTTCAGCAAATATACCCCTTCATGTAAGTAGCAGCAGCTCAGAAGACATTGTTTAAACACAAATGGTAAAGAGACTTTATTATTCATGTTCCAAACCAGCAGCCAGGCTTCCAGAACTTCAGAGGCAGAGAGGAAAGGGAGAGGGGAAAAAAAGCTCACATCCAACTTAAAAGGAATCCTGTAACTTGTGTTCACTTGGAAGCCTTTGCTGAGGCAAATGCATGTACATTTCAGCATGGATTTCTTACAGCACAGAATTAAGGGTGAAACACGGTAGCTGATTGCCATGTTAAAACCAGTGACATAACTATTCATAATAATAATGTTTAACTGACAAAGACTCAAGGCTTTTTTTATTAAAAAAAAAAAGTGAGTGGCTTTTATTATTGTTGTTCATCTAAACAATACCTCAAAAATAGTCATATAGCCACAGTTGTAAATCTTGGAGGTCTAATCGTGATGCTGCACTATACTCTTTAGAACTCTTTTCTAGAAATGGAGACTGCAGAGGGAGAACAGAAAAACATTACTTTCCTATGGGGACGTAAAAGTAGCGTTTCTTTCTTTCAGAAGAAATCAGGCTACGCACTTGCCTGAGTTTCTTGGCCAGAATGCTCCCTCTCCTCCTCGTGGGGCAGCACGATAAACACATCTGGCTGCTGCTTGTTGACTGCTGGGGGTGCTTTCGTTCCAGGGGTGATGCAAGTTTGTAAAGTAGCATGGATGGACGGAGACAGGAGCCAATTTAGGCTTTTGTTGACAAAGTGTTTGAGAAGACATCTTCTGTCCCTATAGGCTGCAGTTCAGGGGTAAGCTCTCATTTCCAAAAACTGAGTAAATAGATATAACGCAGACACGCTGGATGGTAACTATTTCTGAAAATCCAACAGAAGTTCAGTTTCCAAATGTTCCATATTTGTAGGATAAAGATGAAAACTCTGATCTTTGTAGTTTGAACTTGTCTACTTGGTTTACGGTTTCTTTTTGGCCTGAACAGAACTTTTACGTTATATGAATTCTGATTTAATCCAGCAAACTCAAATAAATCCCAATGCAAACATGGGACTGTCAGCTCTCGAGGTTTGGCTCAGAGTTCGGGGCTTTTGACGCTTGAACTCCGGTTTCTCAAGTTGCTTTGAGACGCATTTTTGCTGGACTCGAAATGAATTCCATTAACTCCTACCCGGGATTTTTATTGACTTCAGTGACAGAGAAATCCTTCCACAAAGATAACTCATCAACCGTTAGTCATCAGATCCTCTGCTACACTCAGATACTGAGTTACCTTTTGTACTGCAATCTGTTGATAGACTGTTTAAACGGGCGCTTACCCCTGCATTTCCACTAGTTGCAGCATGTTTTGAAAATTGGAAATGGCTTATTTCAACTTGCCTGCAATGATCTCTGTATGTCTGGTAGGAAGCATAAGGAAGTGAATGATTAATCACATTCTTCCTCGTAATTTAGAAGTGTCAATGAATGCCAGGAAACATTGTAATGAGTTATTTTTTTTAAAAAAAGCAATACATTGGAAGCCTGACTGTAGCTTTCAATACAAGCAAGGTAATTACATCTAATTTGATGTTACTTTTTAAAAAACAGTATATTTAATGCACTGCCTATATTTGTGTGCAAAATCATAAGCTAAGCACTTACACCTATAGCACAATCATTCATCATCACAGCAATCCCAGTAGCTTTACCTCAAAATTGGTAATGAATGTGGACAGGCAGACAATTGGTCTTCCATATACATCTTTCAGCCTCCCATCTACTGAGCAGCACTGTCCTTCAAAGGCTGACTTTGGTGCAATAAGAAACTATGCTCCTACTTTTTGCCATCTTTTTGAAACACAGGATTGTGTAAAACAGTTCTGTGATGTTGTTCACAGAGTCTTTTGGACAGAGTAGAAATTTGCACCTTTGCACATCGGAAAGAACGTGCCACACCTTTGATTCCTTTATTTTGAAAGCCTCATAAGCTGCTAATTACATACACCAAGAAGCTGTGAATGGAGGCTGAGGTTTCTCTGGAATGGTTTAGAGAGAGCGTGTTGCTCTATTGGCACACTATGTGACATTATAGCATTTACAGAGTTCGCTTTGATTTCAACTCTAACTCACGTAATAGAGGAACGTAGTGAGTCTACAACTATTCTCATCCAAGTTCACGGGAGTGTCCATATTGCAAGGGTATAGGAAATGGATAGCTAAAGTAAGTTAGGAGAAGCTGTCTTTAGAGCACCTCTTATGACTCTGTGCCTACAGAAGAGAAAGCAATTTTATTATATACAGTAACTATCACTCTTCAGCAGTCCTCGTTCCCTGAAATAAAAAAGAAAGCCTGGAACAAGGAAAACTCATCCTTGGTGGAGAAGGACCAGCTTAGAGAGAGCACTTAATCTGGGCATGCACAAATCCATGGGCCTGATGGGCTGTGACCACATGTGCTGAGGGATCTGGCTAACATCACTGTGAGGCCACTCTTAATTATCTGTGAATGGTCACAGTGACTGGGACGGGGTCCTGAAGAGAGGAAGACAGCAAATGCCACTTGCCTTCAAGACAGCCCAAAAGGCAGATCCCATAGCATCATCACAGATAAGCTGACAAAGTATAGGCTAGATAAGGGTATAGTGAGGTGGACTGCAAACTGGCTGACTGTGACAGCCCTGGCATCAGTGGCACAAAGTTCAGCTAGAGGCAAGGCACCAGTGTTATATTCCAAGGGTTGATACTTGGGCTGACACTGGCTAATATCTTCATTAATGACATGCAAATTTGGACAGAGCACACCCTCAACAACTTCACAGATAATACAAAGCTGAGAGGAGTGACTGATACAGCAGGGGGCTGCCCTGCCCTTCAGAAGGACCTTGGTCTGGAGAATTCCTGTGAAGCTCAGCATCAGGAAATGCAAAGCCCTGCATCTCAAAGCAGGTACCACTGCACACCTGGGGCCACCCAACTGGAATGTAGCTTTGCCAAGAAGGACTTGGAGGTCCTGCTGGACAGCAAGCTGACCATGAGCCAGCAACGCACCTTTGTGGCAAAAAAGGCCAACAGCATCCTGGGCTGCATTAGGAAAAGCACTGTCAGCAGGCTGAGGGAGGTGATCCTTGCTGTCTACACACCACTGGTGAGGCTCTACCTGCAGTGTGTGCCCAGTTCTGAGCTCTCCAGTACAAGAAAAGAAAAAAAAAAAAAAAAAAAGATAAGGAATTTCTAGCATGAGTATAGTGTACGACTGGATGATAAAGGGACTGGATATAGAAACTCTACTATGAGAGAAGGAGAGAGCTGGGACTGGCCAGCCTGGAAGAGAGATGGCTCAGGGGGATTGTATCTATGTGTATAAATACTGGAACAAGGGAATGAAGAGGAGGGAGCCAGGCTCTCCTCAGTAGAGCCCAGCAACTGTACAAGAGGCAATGGGCAGAAATTGAAACACAGAAGACAGCATCTGAACACAAAACTTAAAAAAAAAAAAAAGGCAAAAAAAAAATCAGAGGGCGGTCAAACAAGGGGACAGGTTGCTCAGAGAGGTAGTAGAGTCTCCAGTCCTGAAGATATCCCTGAAAAAAGCTAACTGGATATTGTCTTGGACAATCTGTTCTAGGTCGCCCTGCTTTGAGCATGGGTTAGACTATATGACAGATGTCTCAACCTAAACATTTTTGTGATTCTCTAATCTCGTTTTAGAGGTTAGATGTGATGATTGATCCCTGTGTTTTCTAGAACTGCTTGAAATAATGGCTGTTCAAAGCCTCATGTCCGACATGGATTATAGATTTACATGACTTTGAACAAACTGAGTTTTAAAGTTTATGCTTTAGAGAGCTAACAAGAAAGTTAGTACGTCAGAAGAATTTTTGCATTTTTATTCATAAACGCTCCAAATTAAGTAGGAGAGCACTGCTGTTACCCTCTCTGATACTTATTCTTCTATAGGGATAATATAAAAAAGTATAGACATAGCAAAACCATTCTGAAAGGTAAATTTTTCTCTATTGTATTTTAAAATTTCAATCAAAACACTTAGAAACTATTAACAAACTGATAACATTCCTCTACAAAAACTTCTGGCAAAAGGAGAAAAATAAGAATGTGTCAGGAGAGATGGTTATTACCATTCTTTTAATTTCAAAGTGTTCCTAATTGGTAATCTCACTCTTTACAGAAGAGAGTTCAGTGTATTCAACTGCTTTGGCTGCAGAACTGAAGCCTACCAAACCTAACGCTGAAGTATGAATTTGATGGATGGTAAGATTCCCCTGGGGCTCATATATCTCCTTTAAAGCTTAGAGACCATATAACAAAGGCTGCTGAAAGATATCTCAAGCTGAATGCATCTGACCCGTGTAGGTAGTCACTTAGCAAGTCCATGTTTAACACTAGTTGGTCTTAACCCTGTATCTGCTGTCATTTCAGAAATGGAAGACCAACGAGGATCAAAACTATTTTAACTGGAAACTACAAGTTTACATTAACCGAATTCGAAGTTTTAAAAGCCAGTTGCAGTGGAGAATGTCCCAGAAAGCAGTATCTGAACAAAATACAGACGTAATAACAGGACATTTCCATGTTACAGAAATTGTATTTGCTAAAATACATTACCAAAACCCTGAATAAAGCACAAGGTAAAAGATGTTACACAACAAGAATGTAACAGGCAGATGCTAATCTAAAAGAGTCTATACAGAAATATAAGATTTTTAACCTGCAGATAAAATTAAAGATTAAATGTTGGGCCTGATGGGTTTCACAGCAACATGCCAAAAGGAAAAAGAAATAACTATCTAAATGGCTAGGATGCTAAAAACTTCAACACAGGGCTTAGCAGATGACAAGAGGACAAGCCAAGTAAAATTCCAAGATGTATATATGTATATAGATATTTAAAATAGAGGGGAAAATAGCTCAGTTCTGCACATGAATAGCTGGCAGACTGAAGTGGGCTCTTCAGTCTGAGGGCCAAAGGCAGAGATGATGTCTATGTCCTCTTGGGTAAGACCTGGTTCAGGCGCACGGCTCCCATTCTGCAGTCCTGCTCTGCAGACCAGAACAGGGACAGCAGAGGTGGCAGAAGCAGCCTAAAATGCCAGCAGATGACCCATAGCTGAAGCACAAGTATGGTATTAGTGTTTGTTCCTGTGTGATCTCTTAAGTGTGTGTGTAGACACGGCAGGGTCAATCGCGCATAGCGCTTTGTTCTGTGCCTGCTGTAACATTCTCACAACCACGGGACTGGACAACAAAATACCAGTTACACATCCAGGGGACAGCCCATAAAAGCCCATTTTCAGTTGTCCCATGAGACATTTAACTCTGACTGGGATCTGTAGGTTGGGCTGCTTACTCTGTCTCCTATTTCCTCTGGTTTCAGCAGCAACCTATTGCCGACTTCTTTCCGTACTGTACGCCCTTAAGAGCCCCTCAGGGATCAAAAGGCTCAGCCTGAGCTGAAGGGAGCAGCCAGCAAATGAGGTCCACCTTCCCACACGGAGAGCCCTGCAGGGCAGCTGTGGGCAGGAGGGACTGAGAAGAGACAGATCATCATTCAGAGCTGCCAGCTTCTCCTTCTCAGCACTGGCACGTTAACAGATGTACACAGACTGGTTGTTCTGTCCAAAGAGAGCGGCAGCACTGACTTGTCAGACCATCCTCAAGTCCAATTACAACCCAGTTAACATCCCCACCCACCGCCCCTGTACACGGCAGACACACCAACTTGACATCTGCTGCCTGTGAGCAAGGGAGCTTACTTCCCCTTGCTGCATACAGATGCTCCTGTTTCAAAAGAGATGCACAATCGATCGTATCGACTGAGGAATCTCTAAGTGCTATTCTGAATGCTCAGCCCGGACAGTGGTGGGACGAGATCATCATGAAGCACTCACCAGAAGCAGAGAGTAATTTTGCCCACAAGTGTCACATAAAAGGTACACACGGTTGTACGCTCTGCTAACAGAAATCATTTTGCTTAATCTATCAATGCAGAAGGAAAAAAGTACATCAGGATTTCCTTTTTAACATGTTAGAGACTAATTGCACAGTGACAGCCTTGTTCAAGCCCTAAGCAATGCTTTACAGCACATGAGGGATGTAGATTCACTTCAATTTTATTAGGATAGTTACTTGAAATAAGGTGATTGAGGAAGAGGTTTTATCTAGGGATAAAAGCACTGCTATTTTTTCCTCCAATTTAAAATGTTGCTGTAAGGATGCCAGCCTGAAAGAACTAAGCTGTAAATAAATGTAGAAATGCTCCCAATGATTTCATAAGCATGTGCTGCAGACATTCAGAGTAGATATAATCACTACATGTCATGCTGGCAACTGCATGGTACGTGTATCCACTTTGGTGCAGCAAACTATGAAACATGTAGATAAATTGGAGGAAATACAGAAATGGGTAATGATGTTGACAGGGTTTAAAAACCATTAATGAAAAGGAAAGATTAAAACAATTGTTTTAGTTGGAGAAAGAAGCAAGGAGGGATGACAACATATCCAAGAAATAAAAGGGGTTCGGGGGTGGGTTTTTTTTTGTTGTTTTCTTTTTCTTTTTTAAACAAAAGACTTTACATGACTTTATTCACGCACGACCTTGAGCATGATTTGCAGTAAAGAGGATTTAGTTAAACATTAGGGGGAAAACCTTTCTAACAGTAGGTATAATTAAACAGTAGAATGGGCTACTCAGGGGGTCCTGGCATCCTTCTCACTGCATGGTTTTAGGTTAGAAACTTATCTGTTGGGAGAGTTTATGTACAGATCCTGCTTAAAAACTGCGTGAGGTACTACTAAATGACTTCCTGAAGGGCACTCTGGTCTTGCACTTCAGCAGTGCTTCACAGCTCGGATAGATGTTAAATTGGCAATTATCATCCAGGTCCTTATTTCTACTATTTAGAGAGCTGGCCTCTTGAGCATTTCAGCTGCACAAACAGGTAACGCTATCTGTGTGCAACAGCCAGTATAAAGCAAACCCCTGTTTCACCCAAAAGGCTGCATTAGTGAGTGAGTGCAGTTGTTTCTTCCTCCTGCTGGATCCTGGAGTCCAAGCAAGATGCAGCACAGCCTCTAGGCAGGAGCCCACCCGTGCCAGCCAGCATTTGCGCATGTCCAGGGGTGCTGACCCAAGGGGATGGAGGGAAGAAGCAAGCACATGGAAAAATAAAGTTAGAAATAAAATACAAAAGGGCTACCTTTTGGTGGAATTGAGCTCAGGACATCACTCGCATCGCTTGCGCACCCTGTGGGGAGGCTCAAGCGCAGCCCCAGGTGGCAGCAGCGGCAGCACGTCCTCTGGTGGCTGCGACCCACCTCGGCTGGTGGTGTCTCCTGGGGCAGGCTGCGGGGGCCCGGCTGCCTCAGCCACCATCCCGTCTGTCCCGACAGGGTGGAGAGAAAATGCGGAGCTTACCAGGGATAAACAAGATAATAAAAGAATTAAACATTTATAAAAGGACTGAGTTTACTCCTACCACAAAAGGCAACTCAGAGCAGACATGCTGCAGTGCAACTCTGAGCAAACAACTCACTAACCCCTTCCCAAAAACCCACCAGTAAGGGCAGGCGAGGCCTCATTCTGGCTGGGCCTTCCCCGACTGCAGACAAACCCTGACAACAGTGAGAGGGGCAAGGCTGGGGCCAGAGAGCAGGGCTGAGAAGCAGAAGGAAGCATGGAAACTGTTATCTGGGAAAGGTGCTGCAGGGGAAAGCAGGGAAGCGAGACTGGGATGGCTTCATTCGCACCATTTGGGAAGGTGGCATCGATTTCTTCTTGGAAATTTCTTCTTGGAAATTGCAGAAATTGCACCGGCAGGACTCTGCTGTTCTGCACTTCCACCACGGCTCGCAGAAGGAAACGCTATGACACACAGCAGCTTCCCAGCAAGCCTGCCGCACCGACGACATTACCTGCCTTTCCTTTCCCCCCAGGAACCAGCAGCCCACTTACTCCTCCCTGATCCCAAACTCCTGAAAGAGTTTTTCAAATCATATCCTGCTACTGTAAAGCTTTAATTTAATAGACAAAATATTACAAGGTGTTACTATAATCTGCTGGGACCTGTTGCCGTAAAGTGATTTTGACAATATCAAAACACTAGGAAAATTCAAGTCATTTAAGTTAAAACCAGATAGTCAAAGTGAACATTTCAATCTGAAGTTTCAGCTCTAATTTTAATTTATATCTTCTGATCATTGAAATTCAGCTCAGGCTGATTTGAAAGCCATTGGGTGCTCTCTTCTGTTCTGGGAGCGCTCCCACACCTGCCTGCAATTCCTCCTCACCGAGACCGACCACTGCTTGGTTTCTTCCTCAAAACCCATGGTCGTGAACTGCCTGCATGGGCCCACGGTAAGGGAATTTGGTCAGTTTGGTGCCAAAGGTGTTTCTCCCACCCCCAAGTCACACTGCACACCAGTCTGTGAACTAGCCACCTGGCTGTTTTCTGTATTGACTCCCATAGGGGTGGAGGCGTGAGCCTACCAATAAGATTTGAACATCATCATCATCCCAATATGTCAGAGCATAGCTTCCCCTCAATTTAGTTTAGCTGTCTGAACAAGCACAAGCCTCACAGAACGTCCTCTGGTTACTCTAGAGACAGCTCCACAATATCAACTTCCTACAAGAAATTCAAGGGCAGTGGAATAAAACAATACAAAACCAAACTTCTAGTGACTTCCAAATTCCAACCCAACCTCCAAACTGGAGGTCACTTAGCTGAGCGAAAAGTCACTTGTTATCAGCCCTGCACGGAGAGAGAAAATAAATGCAGGTCCCCTTTGAGCACCAGAGAGAGCTGCCGACACCAGACAGTTTCTGCCTCCTGTTCAGCCGGCATCACTGTCCGACCAGGCCCGAGATCCGAGGACACATTTGGAATACCTGAGAGAGCTCTGTATTTATTTCACTCAGGAAGAGGACAGATTTCTTAGAAAGAGCTCATCTTTCTGCTTTAGCTTAATTTTTCTCATTAAAACAGTGCTTTTTCATGGCCACAACCATGTCAAGTCAAGCTGCCCACGCAACCCCTCTGTAACCTGATCTAAAGGAGCTTGGGTCTGCTTCTCCCTGCAGGAGAGCCAGGAGCACTGGGGAGCCACCTTATGGCTGCGAGGCCACAGGTTTCAGGCTACATTTCATGCTTTCACCACTGAAGTTGCAACCCCCATTTTGCACAGCTTACTGTCTAAGCACTTTGCAACAAACCCATCTCATCTCCTACTTTCAAGGTCTTCCCAAGGAAGGGGCACTGAAAATCTGCCTGTGTACAACTTGAAAATCCACAGTTCGATTCAACCTGTTTAAGAATACCTGTGATGTGTCACTTCCCAATTCTGATTTACTCTGCATGCTTTCTGCTGAGCACTGTCCACGTGCCTAACATAGCAAGAGGGTCCTCCCAAAGTGCAGAACCAAACAAATGCTGTTCAGATGAACTGATCCAGGCAAGAAGATATGCCCTTCATTTTGGAGTTTGCTAGCAGTCTCTGACTCCAAAGGCCTAACACAAGAAACCAAATGACAGCAGCTTGATCAACTCCCAGCAGGAAGAACTCCATCAGGAGGGAACTGGGGAAGGGGATAATATATGAGCTAACAGAGTGGCGGTCCTTTTACTAACCAAAACCAGGTCCCACAGATGTTGGTTCTGACATAGAGAAGGCAGAGCTGTCTTGGCACCAAATGCCAGAGACCTTAGAGCATTCCTTCAAGTTCTCAAAAAGTGAAAAAATTCCAGTCAGATAGCTTACACACTCACAAACCTCAGCATTTTCTAACAGCAACGCTGACTTCTGCATAGTAGATTTAAGCCCTAAGACAAGAGTCTTGCTGCTCTTATTTCCATTTACCAGATCCTTCAGAAATCATCTCAGATCTTCAGAAGTTCATGGGCCACAAGTTATATGCCTTCCCAGACACAAGTATGTGCTTCATAGCCTCAACAGCCTAGTACAACTGGGCAGGCAGGCAGAGTCAGTCTTTGGACCTTCCTTGTGACCGGCAACAATTTAACTGCATCCTTTTTATTTATTTATTTTTTATTTAAATGAGGTGCCCTTGTGACAGACCAGGGAGGATTTGCAGAGAGGTGTCGAGTACCTGTGTAGCTCTTCCCAACACCTGTATCACGCTGGCACGGTGTCCTGCAGAAAGCGCCAGAGCCCATGTTATTTTGCATCCTTTGCTAGCAACCACTTGCTGGTCAGTGCAGAACATACCCCAGGGGTACGAATGGGATCTTCATGGTACAACACCCACTGGGCATTATCTAGCATTCTGTAGGCGAATCTCGGATGTCATGGATGTCATTCATTTACGTTTGAACTAGTATATCAATACTTACACCTGCATGTCCGAGCATGAAATGCAGACTGATGTTATGTAATATTTACAGAAGTACATACTGTGTGTAAATGGCTGAAACAATTGGAAATTTACACACATCTCCCAGCACAGGCACATATTGAGCCTATTTTCAAACTCTATATAGCAGGAAGTTGTGTGACAAAAGACTGCTTGAGAACGAAGGGACAGAAACCAGGTTGTTCTGCACAATGCAGAACAACAACTGTCTTTTTCTTTTCCCAGACACGTAGCATAGCTTCTGGGACGGAATTAAAACAGACATACCAATGAATGTCAAACAATGTGAACCATCGTTGTTACTTCTGACACATGCATCACAGAAGCATCTCCTAACTTCAGAAAAACAACACTTTGAATATAGAAAAGAGTGATTCTTCTGTTCCGACAGTTCGTTTCCTGTGTTCAGGTCCTGTTTGGAACAGCCAGACTATCTAAGGCTGGTTAATAATTGGATTTCTCTGGACACTATTCTCTACAGTAGACTTCTTTCCTTTATCCTCTTACCAAAGCATTGTTGCTCTCTAGGTATTCCCAAAGCATCCATGTGCTTTCTGTCTGAGCAGCTAGCAGCACTGTTCTCAGGGGCAGGACAGCCAGATAGAACATCTCTCTCTTTCCCTCTATTAGGGCACATTATTCAGCAATATTTTTTGGCTTAAAAGACAGCAGCCTTTCATTCAGACACTGATTTATCTAAGATTTGGCTAACAGTATAGAAATGCTTCTTCCCTAAAAAGTTCCTTAAAAAAGCTCATGTCTGTAACATCTCAGCTCCTACCTGTTCAGCACAGGAATACCATAATGCAAGTTCTGTTCAGGGACTGGGTGGGTTGCTGCTGGAGACAGAGTCAGAATCTTCTTGTGGGAAAAGACAGCCACTCCTCCCAGAGGGAAGGCAGTTCCTGGACAACACACAGGAGCAGAGACTTCACACCCACACGTGCCCCACACACACAGCTCAGCTAGGAGATCGGAAAAGTACCCCAAGAAATACCCCCAAGAAATACCCCTGACAACCCATGCAGTAATGAGTCACTTTTTCTGAAGTACAGTGATACACTGCCAGCTTTTTTTCTTGTCATCCTAAGCATTTGTGGATGAAATCATTTTGAGTTGGGCAAGCAAAGTACACTTGCACATTTACTAATTACCCAGCTAATTTGTACCCTGTTCACAAACAAAAGCAGATCTCTTCCCACTACAGGAATCTCTCTCTTGTACTTCAAAATGAATACCCAGACAGAGACATAACCAGCTATGTCAGGGCCACAAATCAAACTCTATCACTTGAGCAAGAGAAAGATCCCTTGGAGCCTGCCCCCAGCAAGGACACAGACCTCAGGGCTACACGGAGGAACTCTTTCAGATTCCACTGTTTATCCATTCAGAACCTGGAACCTGAAGGTTCACCAATATAGGCTGATGCAACTGCCCAGCGCTCCCTGTTTAGCAAATGCTGACCAGGTAACAGAAATAACTGCTGAACAGATGTAGGACATAATGAAAACCCTCTAAATGCCAAATGTCTAGCCTGTATTACAACTTCTTCAGCTATGGGCCCATGGCTGCATTTCTAGTGTAGCCTAGAGTGATGCTCAGCTGTTGGGCCTGTGCTCAAATACTCGTATATTAGCCATGACAGGGTAAGATCCAGACATATTCCAGCTCCCCCATACACTCACACTTGGTTTCTGTGGGCAGAAAGCTCTTGTGCACAGGTGGGAGAAGCACCACACTTGTCCCAGTTTCAGGCCATGCATCAGAGGACAGTCTTTGTAGTCTAGAAAAGGCCAGAGATTTGGCATTCAATAAGGTTTAATTGTCACCAAAGGCTTCATTTGGTCTGGGATTCCTAAAATGCTGCAACACTCCTTGAAAATATTGTAACCAGCAGTGTAGAAAGTGCTGAATAAGGATTACAGCGTGACTATAAAAGCAGAGAAGCTGCTAGGGCCAGGAGCAATGGGAGATGATGACACTCTACATGTGAAACATAACAGCATGAGTCAGGAAGAGAGCAGTGAAGAAGATGTAGATGTGTGAGATCAGGGAAATTCCTTCTCAAATAAAAGCAGAGAAAAGCAGCCCAGAGCTGTGTGAACCCTGCAAGAAACAAGTACAGAAAGGTGGGGGGGGGGTCTGGTTCCCTACTCTCCTCCGTAACCCCTCATAATCCCTTAAACATCAGAGCCACTGAAGTAATTAAGAAAAACCCGCCATTAAGCATCATCTGGAATTGTGCTGTAATCATTTCTTTTTACCTTTGTTTTCCCTTCTGCAATTAAGAGCTTCATTCTGCGCTGTGCTAGGATTAGTGCTTTCATTTTAAGCACAAGCAGCGCCACGAGTGACTTGAGCAAGCAGCGCCTCTAAATAGCACAGTGCCACAGACAGGCTCCTCGGGTGTCTAGAGGCACTATAAAGGCACTAGGTCGTCTCCCCATCTCACCGGCAGCACCCAGCGTGCAGATACAGATAGGTTTTCCTTGCGGGGTGTTAACCAACACCCTCTTCTCCCCCAGCCCCTGAGCAGGAATGAGGCAGCTGCCAGGCTCCTGTCACCACAGATAGCTTGCCTGCCATCTCGTTTTCAAGAAGCAAACAAAATCCAACTCTGCCCTCCTCTGGGTAAAGCATGGGGTGTAGCGCAGGCTTATTAAATACCTCACTGCAAATCAGATCCTTTGACACAAGAGTGCTTGCTAACTAATGACATTTCGTGACACTGTCACAGATCGCTTCCTCCGTAACCTGGACGAGGCCAGCTACAAGGGAAACAGTTGCCCCCAGCTTTTAGACAAGCAGTCTGTCTCTGCGTTATCAGTCTGCTCCGAAGCTTCAAGATAGTGATGGAAAGAGGGGGAGGAAGAAAAAATCCTCTACGGCTCTCCCACGCTAATTTTAATACATAGTATGCTAGCTGGTAGGCTAGGCTTTTGTAGCAGAGGAGATTAAGCAGGATCTGCAGTAGCACAGACAAGGACGTGCATGTGTTGTGCCACCTATAAATAGGATCTCTACTTAACAAAAACACAACCCGAACAGCCAGCTGCTAACAGCGAGACCAGAGCCTAGGCAGCAATTGAAAGGAACACTTGTTTGCTGAACAGATCTGTGCAACCTACTCATGCTTCAATTGGCAAAAACCGACGTACAGATTAACGTTTGATGAGAGGTGTTGGTATTAACATTATCTCTGAACAGTCAGGAGGGAGACACACTAAGCAAGAAAAAAAAGCACTTTGAAGTGGATGTTCGGAGTAGGGCTGCAAGCCGGGCTTTCCAAAAGTAAGCATTTCCCCTCCTCAGTGGCCGAATGGCAGTTTCAGCAAGAACACCAAGCAAAGACACAAAAGCCAGTGCCATGCAAGGGGCCAGCTTTGCCCTGGAGAAATGCAGGTTTGAGTCCTATCTGTCACAGACTTCCTATGTGATTAGCTGCCCAACTCTTTGCTAGAGATGCAGCAGTTCCCTACCTACAGGGCTATTTCAAGGATGAACGTTTTGAAGACAGGACGAGCCAGACTATTTTCCTAGCCCTAGACACTGTCCTTCCAGAGCAGACTTGAGTCACAGCAGAGGAGTGAAGATGGAAGCTGGCATTTTGCAAAATCAGAGGCTAAGCTTTTTTCTCTGGTGATGTTATGAAGAGATGCTGGGACCGTGCTGAAATAGAGTTAAATTCTCACGAGGTATAAGAAGAGGAGAAGCAGCAGACACTTGCCAGACCATCGCTTAAAAGCTCCAGCTAAGCCAGGTCTGACAGTTTTAAAGGGCCAGCCCCAAGAAAGGTGCACTGCAGATGCTCTGCAATGAAAAAATTTGCTTGGGTTTAAGGAAGAGCCAGTGCTTCTGGAAAACACTGCTTCTGCCTTGTGCAGAGCACTGCTCAGGCAAGGCCAGGCTGGTACCTTTGTGCCGTTCTGAGTCCCGTGAGTTTGTAAGTCAGGATGTAGACCCACGAGGCCCACCTGTTTCATTTCCCAATCCAAAAAGCTTTCAATCAGTGAAACATCTGAACCCTGACGTCGGGCTGACTTCATTGAACACCCAGTCCAAAAGGCTACGCAGGCTTACCCCTGTGCGACTGGGCTGCCAGACACACTATGCGATGGGGCCCCTCTGACCCAAAATGGGGCCTTTCTGCCAAGCCCACCCCATGTTCCTGTGCCAGACTCAGCCCGATTAAAACAGGTGGTTTACACCTGCTGACGTGACTTCAGCTCTGTGGTTAAGCCACAGCTGCTCTTTGATCCAGTTTGCATTGTCTGTGCCATGATACACGCACCCCTGGCAGACCAGTCTGGTTTTGTGTTTGAACCAACTACACAGAGATCCTACCTCGCACGAAGCAGCAGCTTTGACACCAGAATACCTGTGCAAATAAAAATAGAGCATGAATCTTCTCCTTTTTTTTTTTTAAAATATGGTCAGTGACAACAAGAAAAGATCTCTACAGCTCAGTAATTAAAGCCCTGGGACACTATCCGTTATCTACATCAGTATGGATTTTATTAAACTGATTCTAGTCTCAGACCCATCTTAAACAGCAACTCCCCATGCTTCAGCAGCAAAACTCTCCTTCGTGCAAGCAAATCCCAAATTATGCTCAGAATTTGGAAACTGTAACAAAACAAAAATTCATCAATAACTCACCAAGAAACTTAAAACACTCAAACAGGCACTGCTGAATTTAGCAATGGTAAATCCAAGCTCTGTTAGCTTTCCTTCTTCACCTTGCTTTCAGCCAGAAGTTACTGCTCCTGCACCAGGAGCAGCAAAATACCGTTCTCAGATGCAGGCTTCACAGGCAGTCTAAGACAAGGTGCTGGCTGTACGCAAAAATGCAATGCTCTGAGATATCACAGCAAAACCTGCCAGGTCATAGCTGTCAGAACTCTCAGAGAAAACTACTAATGCCACATTGTGAAACTTACTGTAGCGCTATTATTTTAAAGGCTGAAGTAAATTTTATGAAGGACAAAGTGCTCAGTCTCTCACCACCCAGCATAGACACCCTACAACTTAGGGCATATTACGTTGTAAAGGTTTGCATAAGAGAACAAGGAGCACTGAAAGCTAGAAATTCCTTTTGGAGGAAGCTAAATCTAAGTCAACATGCCTGAGAAGAAGAGCATAGGGCAGGGGGGCAATTGATGGCTGAAAGCCAGGGGACACCTTAATCCTTCTGGCTGTGAGGCTCCCACCTGGGAACTGTTTTTGACATCTAAGGATATTTTTCTTTCCCAGTGCTGCAGAGTGCATGTCAAATACCCATCAGTTCTGGAACAGGCACAGCTTGAAGTACTTTGAGAAGCTGACATTATATCAATAAGCCCATACGTTTTTCTTTGATGGCCTCAATGGGAGTCACTTGTAAACAACAGGAGAAATTATCATGGATGTTTGAAGGCTGAACATTTGCTTAATTTACACTAAAGAAAAACATTACTAGTACCATTCTGTTGGTCATATGTTAAACTACATACAGCATTAAAGATCTTTGGTGACAGGTTCACAAACCAAGTCACAGTCCCAAATGGATTTCAGACCCATTTGCCATCTTCCTTTACAGCAACTCAGGTTCCAGAGCTCAAAACATGGCCAAATGATTTTAAATGTATTTTTCATATTTATATTGTGATTGCAGCTGAAGGTGTCTGCTCACAACACGCACAACGAGATGTCATCTCCCCTCCCAGTATCAGCACCTTGCATCGTTATAAAGAGAGCAGGACAAGTTATTAAAACATTCTTGCAAGCTTTCTAAAGGCATAAAGGTGGGATCCTCACAGGTCTTTAAACTGCATTGAAATCCGTCACTTTCAATCATGATTTCATGTGAATATTTCAGTTTTCCTGAAGAAAGTCATCAAAACAGAGTAACCTGCAACTATGCTTTGCTATTACAATAACTCTACCACTTCTGCTAAGCAGAAAAATGCAGATCCTGTGTGCACTTGCTGATTTAGACTGTCCTACATTTTGCACATGTATTCTCTGATGACTGCCAAAATAGCATCCTTTAGTAGCTACCTCACCAAATTTTATGCGTTACCAACCCCAACAACAGCACACAATAACCTTTATGTTAAAATAAGTCTAGTTTGGGGTGGGGAAGAATCACACAAATGCACACCAGGAAAAGAGACAGCATAAAATAACTCCACCAAACACCAACTGCACCAGTTTGAAAAGCGAGCAATTAGGATACAAGAGGCAAGATTTTGACTGTGTTTGCATTTCGCTTTTTCCATTTACTGCAGTAAAAGGCTGTTCCGTCGCACTCACATGGCTCTTCACCAGTTATACTTGCAAAACCCAAAGTCATTTGCAGAGGGAAATCAGCAGAGCAGCTGTCAACAGAAGAGTAAATGTTATGGTCCTATTATCATCACCCAAGCAAAATGTTGACTTAGAAACTCTCGCAATCTGGCAAGGCTCACCAAAGTCTCCATACACCCACAGCAGTACTGCAAACTTTTATTGTAAGATTTCACATTAGAATTTCACCTCAGATCAACTATTCGTGTCAGAAAAACATGGGATTGATATTCTGCTTTCATGTGCAATGACAAGCCTCGTGCACACAGAGGACAGTACCTAGTCCGAGAATTGGCTAAATCTTCATCAAATGGGGTTTGAGGAGCACTCAAGCAAGAATCAAGGCTCCTGCTGTCCCTTTACACAGGGGACATTTCCGGCCCTGACACAGGACCTACCAGCTTCTTACACCTCAGCACCCACTGCTCTGGGCACACAACAGAAACAGCCCAGGCACTGCACACTTCTACAGCTGATATTCCAAGTGCTTACAGGTCCAGTACATAGCTTAAAGAGCTCTTCTTCATTGCAGCTTTTTTTTTTTTTATTTTATTGTTGTGTGTGTGTGTGTGTTTTATTTATCTATTTTTGACTGTTCTGCAGCACAGCCTTGCTAGCTTCTTTCAAAAAAAGAAAAAAAAAGGATGAAGCTGTGTCCATGCTCACCTGCTGGTATTGCTTTGTCATCTGACCCCTCCTTAGTAAAGTAGAAAATTAATCTACGAAGTGAGCTGGGAAAGGGCACCATCCTGTGCTCTCCTGTGTAATGTCACAGCACACCACTAAAAATAGCTGCTGCCTCCATTCCAGAGATGGAGACTTCCCAGGAACAAGGCATTTCTACACTCAGTGTATACACATGATACACAGCACTCTGGTATATCACCGCTTGTCCATACAGAAAATGAACAGACTTGTAGTATTTCCCCAATCTAGAAGTTATCCCAGCCACGCAGATAGTATGTGTCTAGAAAACACTCTTCAGCCCATTTTATTTTCCCCTCTTGAGCTGTTGTATTTAAACTTTTTTTTTTTTTAATTTCTATCTCCACAACTGCTGAAGCAGCTCCACATTTCTACTAATCTTCTCTGACACATACAAGAGTGAAAAATGTTTTGGAAGAAATTTTGGAACCTCTTTGGGTATTCTTGTGTTTTTGTTTTTGTTATTTAAACACTTTAAATAGAAGCAAACAGGTTTCTGATCTCAGCTCTCACATAAACGTAGACCATTCCCCATTAAGACTGAGCAGCTGAATCAATCTATTTCTGAACAGCTTTTGCATTAGGACTCTGCATAAAAGTATAGCAGAGGACTTCAGGAACTGAGCACAAACCAGAGTTAAATAAGAACTATTTAGCTAATTCTTCGACTACAGATACATGAAGTTTGTTCCCACATACTACTTTCCACCACAAGAATGTCTAAAACTCATAGCAGGCCACCACTCAATTTACGCAGACTTATGCAAACAAAGCAAGCTACAGCCCACATCCCACAACAAACCAAGACAATAGATGAAACAGAACCAGCCCTGGGCAAGGACAGACCCAGCCTGAATGCCCTCGCTCAGAAGAAGGGAAGAGGGACAGAAGCGGAGGGATACTCCCCGATAAAGGGAAAGGGCCTGCTAAATGAAGCAGCGGAAGCAGCGATTGCAAAAGGTTAACACACAAATACATGACCATGATCCAGCTACGGTTAGAAGTGGCTGGGAGTTTGAGGGAAGTTGCCAACAAGCAGATGAGCAAAGCTGTGGCACAGCTTCTTTAGAAGCTCTAACAATTTTGTATTAAACACCTGCCAAAGCGGCATTCGGTCACGGTGCAAGAAGCATGCTTACGACGAGATGCTCGCAGCAGTGATGGAGTGCGTTTGGCAGTCGAAGGAGATGAGCAGCGCCGGCTTCACCTCGTCACACGGCCAGCCTCCCAGCAGAAGAAAAATGCCACTAGGAACAGGCAGTTCCCTACCTCACCCCTGCTGCCTGCCAAGAGAGCATGAGAGGCCACTGCTTTGTGCTTTGCCTGTTGGAGTTCAGGAAAATAGCGCTTGAAAAGCTTTGCTCAGCACACCCCGCATTCTGCAGACAGCAGCGGAGCTCTAATTAACAGCAGAGGCCTCATCGCAGCTATTTTAAAAAAATAAAAGCTAATACATGAATACTCCAATTTAATCCAGAAGGCAAAGAGATGAAACAGAGTCTGCAAGGCTTTCCCTGGAAAACAGCTATTACATGCCCCATTTCTCATTTCAGGAGCATCCTGAGCCCAAAGCGCAGCAGCTTTACACGCAGACAAGCTGAAAGCAGAATGCCAGCTTCAAACACCCACAAGGACAGTTCAAATCTGAAGTCCAACCAGCTTCACAGATCTCCCTCACCTCTAACACAGGAAAGCTGCAGTCAAGTCAGGCGGAGCCTCCACATTTCTGCCAGACACCTAGATTTCAGACAACAGCATTTTGGAGCCAGCTGGGGCTCCCTTGGGACAGCTGTCTTCCAGGAGTGGAGTTGTCCTGTCCCATGGAAAGGAGCTGTAGCATCGCTTCACAGAGCGAGGCCGACGCCTGGAATATTCCCTGCCTGCCCCAGCAGTTGGAAGTGCATGGGATCGTGGGCCCGTTTCCCACCTCTACAGGGTGACTTCCCCTAACTGCAGTCTTACCCCGGTGGTGAGCAGAGGCTCAAGGTGGGGCTGTCTGTACACATCCATACCTCCTCCTCCACCAGCACAGCACCTCACGTAGCTCGTTCCCAGGCACGGGGAGGCATTGCCAGGAGCTCCTGATTTATGCTCACCCTTCCTGCCACACACACACAAAGGCTGCCCTATTCTGGTTTACCCCAGCACAAGGGTACGCACTCCCAGGTTCCTGTACTCCCTTGGCAAAGCGAGTTTTGGCTTAGCCCCCAAAATCTAAAGGAAAGAGTCCAAACAAGATGTGGCACTATTCTAGCCGAGCAGGTATGGGTCTGAAGGGGTCTGAAGAGAAGGCAGGCTCAGCCCAGCAAACTGAGGTGGTGCCTCTGACCTGTTCCCAGCCCACCTGACACAGAGGCTGCCTTCCACCAACATTTACTACAAATGTTCAATGCAGACCAAAAAACACTTAATACTTATGCTGGGGACGAGACTCTTTCCTACCCTACAATCTGCAAGGACTGTGGCATAAACACAAGGTTCCTCAGAAGACCAAAATACCCACCAATTCCCAATGTGACAACACAGATCCTACCGAGACCAACAGATACACCTGGAACTTTCACTGGCAATTTCTGGAAAGATGGAAAAGGCTGCTGCATTTGGACAAAAACATCTCTGATACACACACTTAGTATCACACCCTAATACAAATAAAACCCCATTTAAGGACAGCCTGAATTTTTTTTTTTTTTAAAAAAAAAAAAGAAGCACTATGCAAAAGCCACCGTGAGCACTGTATCAAGAGAAACACAGCCTAGCATAACCTGCTCTCAACTACTAAGTAGCACCGTACCTGACTCTTCTAGGAACAGGAATAGGCAGAAACTTTCTCTTACTAGAAAGGAAGACACCCAGTTTTGTCCAAAACCCTCACTTCCTACTCATTATTCCTATTTCCTTGAACTATCACACGTTCATGCGAAAGTTGCAGCCCCAAAGAGACACTTGGAGCACGCCTCCTCCTAATACAGGCTCAAGGAGGGATTCGGTGCTGTTATAGCTGAATAGCATTCAGTCAGTTGGGGAAATTGAAACAATAACATATGCAAAGCAGCTTGAGACTTGAAGATGTGAACTATACAGAATTAGTTAACAGAATTTTTTTTCTGAATCCCACACTCTCACCATAACTTTCATTTAGTAAATCTGAACAAGAAATATATTCAATAGCAACACAATCTGCATGTGAACAGTCTGTGAAGAGAGACTAAATTCCATGAATCGATAATTTGTTTCAATTGTCTTCGTTCTGTTTACTACAGGGTGTTTGCCAAGTATTAACTTATTAATATTTTATTAACGTTGGACACCATCCATGTTAAATCTCTGCATAAGGCCGAGTGAACAAGGTGTGCATTTATTTGACTTCAAAGGGAATGGAGCATCTGTGGAAGTGTTTTCCAGACTGTGCTGGACTTTATTAGCTCTGCTGTCATAAGTTCAGAAAAATCTCCACAACAGCTAAATTTGAGACAAGAGATCCTTCATTTAATTTATCCTATCTTTTGTAAAACTTGGATTTATATAATTTTGGTATTGTGTGCAGTATTGTAGTTAACGTTAGCCTAATAGCTATGAAATATTTATTTCCATTAAAAGGTTCGCCTGTCGATTTGAATATTGACGGAGCTGCCTGAAATCTCTCCTGTTTACAACATTTGTTCTAGCTAAAGTGATTTGGAAGAATTTGCTAATCAACTGTAACTACTTCCCACCCATAAAACTGATGGAAAGAAGGGAAAAAACAGCTAGTAGGATCCAAAGACAAACACTTTTACTTATAACTCTGTAAAGAGAAATTCCGCTCTCTCCATATGGTTTTCTCTTGGCTCTTAATCATCTTTTCATTGGCTTCCAGCTGGCTGTCTCACTATCATCTAGCAGTATCACTAGCAAGACCAACTTGTTATGCTGAAGTCAGGCACAGAAAGAGGAGAGCTGCAGAGCAGCACGATTGGATGCAGCAAGCTTTACAACGGGCACATCAAGCAAAAGCAACACATGGCAGGGTCGCCTCGCTTGCCTCGGCAGAGCAGCCGCTGCTGTGTTCCCGAAACTCTGCAGCAGGTCTGTGCCGGCACTTTTTAGGAGTGGGAGTGAAGAACAGCTACTACAATTGAAGCTCTGGGGAAATTCTGCAGGCAGAAGTGTAATTACCTGAGTGGGAATTCTGGCAGAAAACCCAAACCTCTTTCTCTCTTTAAATAGAAACAAGTGCTGTGCAGTCACCATGGAGAGATTACGCACGGCGTTTGGACCACATGCAGCACTGAAATACAACACAGGCAAGAAAGCCAGCCACGGAGCTGGCTTAGCGATACACCGCCAACAGGCGGTTCTCTGGTGACTACCCAGTCAGTTGGTCTCCTTCTCCATCTTCCCCTTCCCAGTCTTTCAAATATTAAGCTTTATGCCAAAACTCAGGCTCCACACGGAAGCCCAGCTCTGCAAGGTGTTCAGCCCATCTGGGAGGTGCCTAGAGCATGACCCTAACCACTGGGGTAAACTTTTACTGATGCAATGCCCTTCTGGAGCAAAGTTTCAGCCCAAACAAGTCACCTGCTTTTCCTCTTGTCTAACTGAAAGCAGCTGACTTGTTTGGGCTGAAACTTCCCCATGACCACCACCATCCGTGTGTGTTTTTAGACGTTGTTTGGAAAGCTCTCGTGTCCCATTGCTCTAGGTCAAAATTCAGCAGGAGACCAGTGTTTGCCTCAAGTGCCTCCACAGCACACGCTCCATGGAGGCAACAGGGCAAGAATTTCTTGGCAGGTGTCAAACCCATTGCACGAACATGGGGAAAGTGCAGCACACACATGGTACAGAAGTCCAGCACTTCACACAGGGCTGCTCTTTGCCAGTCCTGTAGTTGAGCCCACCCATAAGGTGGAAGCCCTGACGAGTTCATCTGCTTCCATCCAGGTAAGATTTCAACTTGGGAACAGAACACTACAGGGAAAGAAACATTATATAGCGCCTGGCTGTGAAAATCCCCTTGGATTCAGCTACGCCACCGGTCTTGGAAGCACAGCAGCTCTCACGTGGTTTCCAGAGGCTTTGACTTCATTTGCAAAATTTCTCTGTTTTGGTCTGCATCCAGTGTTTCTGGTTTCTAGCCACCTCATGCAGCGATGCCCATCTCCTCTTTCTCAGCCCATCATCTCTGCCTATCCCTTCCTTCTGCCCACGCCACAGCTCAGCTTGTTTTCTGTCTTCTGCCCCCTCAACCTCAGCTGCAGCCCCACCTCCCTCCTTCAGGGGACCTTTCCCCTCTGCTCCATGGTCCTTGTCTCTAGCAGCCAGCTTCTTCCTCAGGACTGCAGCAGCATCACAAGAGCACAGGAAAAATAGGAGTCTCTCTCTCCCGGCACGGGCGTGTCATCGGCTGCAGTCTTTCAGAATCCTTCTGGCCTCAAGCTCTCTCCCAAACAACTATTTTTGTTCACCAGTAGTCAGGGAACTTCCTCCGCAGCTGCCTAACTATTCCAGCCTATTTTCAAAGAGAAGCATCAATGCTAAAAGTTCCTGAAAAATCCACCCTGTAGCTTTCTACTGTTTGAACACAATAGGGATGTTGTCAGACTAAAAATTTCAGAAATTTGCCTCTCCCCCTTCATATCTGCCAAGTTTTGTTTTGTTAATAACTTGAGCCAGCCTTCAAGCACTAGGAAAGTGCTCTTTATCCCAGTACATATCAGGCTGGTGATACTACATGAGAATCTTCCACTTACCGAGACCAACAAAAAGTTGCTCTGTATCAGGAATGCCATTATGCGGATAGTCCTTTTCTCACCTCTGCAGCAGCTCACTAATTTAAGAGCTTAAAGAGGAGACAGCTGATAAGGCTGCAGACACTGAGAGGCCTTGCCTGCCATTCAGTTCTCCAAATCATCCTGCAAGCCACTGAATAGTTTTGGATTTAAGATCCGAAAACAGCTCTGCTCATTTTAAAATATACATACATTTCAACTTCCTCCGTGTAACACAAGCAATTATGGAAACAGCTGTTTCTGATTTCATAGTGATTTTTCCCAACATGCACATCCGTGTGACTGGCTTTTGGTTTTCATTCTCACAAGACAAGGCACACAGACCTGCACTTTTTCCCTTCCCACCACTATTAGCTTTTTCACAGCTTCTCTCTCTCCAATTACAGTGTTGCACTTCACATATGCTATATCCCATGGGTTTTCTTGAAGGAAAATATCCTATATTTGTATGTATTGGGAACTAACACATGTCCTGGTGCATTGCTAGTACTAAAACATGCCTATTCTTAATTTTACAGATTGATGAAAAGCTACTAAAATGAGGAAGACTTTCCATCATTCTCAGTCAGCATCAGCATGAGAGCAGTCCGCTCTTGAAAGCTTGTAGCTCCTATTGCTTGAAAACAATGGTCACCATGTCAATTTAACCACACGCACAAGAGATTCAAGGGTCAGGCTCTAACCGTACAAACTGTGAGATCTAAGAAGGTCCTTTTCATTCCATAAATATGAACGTGTGCATTTCTCATGCTACTTGTTAGATCCTGTATATCTCCTAAAAAGGAAGGCAACCGATTGCTGTACCAATAATTAATTTGTAAAATATGAATCAAAGCTTACCTGGTTTCTGATTAGGCTACAACCTGTGATTTTATATTCAATCCATTTCCTTACTTTAGAAACTGAATTTCAGTTTCAGTATTTTATTCCCTTATGTTTGAAGGAACAAACAAAAATCACCTTTTAGCAGTGACTATAATTTCACTATTGCTTACTTATAAACAAGTTTTAGAACTGCACTATCACTGCAGTGTTTAATCAGGAATTCAGGCAAGAAACTCAGCCTGTGCGTCACATCCTGGCATGCACCAAGTAACAATCACATTTCAGCATTACCACATACGACCAAACATCTAAGAGGGGAGGAGCAACAGAACAGAAACAACAACAAACCAGCGCACCAAAAGGTTGACGTGAATTCTGTGCAAGTTCAAAGAGGACATAAGTATCAGCTCCCTGTTGGTTATCTGTAGAGATGGGGTGTGGGGGGAGAACAAGCAACAACATTTCTTGAGACTTGTTTCTCAAGAGACAGTACATTCACATTTGAGAGTTCCTGGCAGCTCTAGGATGCCAGCGCAGGTAGGTCTGAACAGGCATACACGTGGCTAGAGATGCTAGCTGCATCCTGGAAGTCGTATAATAACCTTAGTGCAGTGTTTTGCGCAGTCAAAAAAAGGCATGCTGAGGTGCGAAGATCACTTCAGGCTCACTGCCATGCAAACGAGTTTGTGTGGATTTCCAGCCAGACCAGCTGACAAGTTTGGGCTGCAGACAAGAGGAACGCAGAGAGCTGCCTGCAGCCATGCCTACAGAATGATCTCCTAGGCTGGAGCCATTCTCTCTGAGCACTGGGGTTCATTTGATGCTGAAAGCTCACCAACCTTACTACTTGAAGGATGCATTTGTCATGTAAACATCTCAG
Organism: Cygnus olor; assembly: GCF_009769625.2. NCBI lineage: Eukaryota > Metazoa > Chordata > Aves > Anseriformes > Anatidae > Cygnus > Cygnus olor. Next base: position 54,141,489 of record NC_049170.1, read on the forward strand.
TTTCACATACATGGAAAAAAAATCGACAAAATTTACAGTAAGTTTTCTGATATGAATTGGAGTACAGTCACAAGCTGACATTTATCTGTTACTAGGATCTCAGGACACAAAATTTCTCATAAGCATGAGGTATTTTGAATACTTTGATTTCATACAAAGTGTCTGTTTCTGTCAACATTTGCAAAACTAAAATTTATTTCTTTTAACTATAACAATTGATGATCTCAGCCAAAGTAACCTGAGACATGACTGGTTATGATCTTCAACTGACAGCACTCCATTAACTCTGCTATCTTTTATAAAACTTCTTGGAAGCAAATCTCCAATCCCCCGTCTCCTACAAACATCTACCTCAAAGGACACGGACAGAAGCAAGCGATAATCAAGAAAGCGTACAATGATTTTGGAGGACATTTAAAACATTTTCCCTAACCACAGCCAGTCCTTGTCTCCTGACTACTTTTACTCTCATTTAAAGGTTGCCTTGCTGTTTGGAATTGCAGATCCAGTGCTTATCTTTTCCAATTTCTAATGGTAATGAAGAATACTTAAGAAATCCAACCAGACAGCAATATGAGTACTTATTTTACCTGACAGTATCCTGTTCCTAAAAAAAAAAAAAAAAAGGCAAAAAAGCTGAAGACACTCAAGTGCCTTCAGCTGAGTTCCCACTGAAGGTTCCCTACTCCTCTCAGTGACCTGCAGAGATTTGCTGCTTTCAGACCCACATCCCCAGCCGGCACAGAAGAAACACACTCCCTCTCAACTTCAGATGAGGGTGCTTGGACAAAGATGGTGACGTCTGTATGCCAGGACACAAGAAGAAAGCCTTCTGTGGTGTCATTTATTATAGCAACAGGCCCTGGCAACAGTTGGACTCCATGGTGATAATGAATAACCAAGCTCCTACGGAAGAGATGAGGGCATTTCTACTCCCTGGACCTGCAGCAAGGAGAAGCAGATGGTCACAGTTTCGCCATGGGCTGCAATGCTTCTAACAGGGTCGCTGTAGCACAGCTGCCTTCTGAGGAGCTAGAGAAGAACCAAGAAGCCAAAAGCCAGGTAGTGACTTCTTCTAGACTCTCTATAAAGTATGTTACTAGATGTCTTAGCATGCGAGCACATAAGCATGTGTGTATCCAGAGACATGTTTTTGCTGACGTAACCGTAGCTCAGATGCTTTCAGGGAGCTCTTTAAGAGAAGGGTTATCACTTGGCTTAATCCAACTCTTACACTACAGGGGAAGTAGGCCCACCATTTGGTCACATGCACGACCTGATTTTATAGCACTGGAAAAGCTGCCTTTCACAGGCTCTGTCACTTACCTCATGAGAGAGGCAATTACAGGCACTTATCTCCCACACCAGTGTGGAATTACAACACTTCAGCAAGGTGGGTTTTGCCATAAAATGTTATTATGAGGCAGGGGACTTGTATATATGCAAATACTCCACGGTACACGTGCACGACCACTTTGTGTGGTTTGCATAGTTGAGTTGGATCAAGTCCAAACATGCAGAGAAGAGACAAAAGTACATCTAGGCTCTAATCCTGCATTCTTTGTAGGTTCAAAGCTCTTGTTTAGAAGGTACATAGGTTAAGACCTTACCATGTGCTAATTTAAAACTCTCGGAGTTTAAATTCCTAACTGCTGACCCACACACAGATGGCACTTACAAGTACTGAAACAGTACTCCAATATAGCCACACCGGATTATGGACACATTCAGGCTTAAGGTCGTTGCTTCCTTTCCAAAATGCTATAAGAGACCCTTCATCACCATGAACATCAACCTGTGACAAAACACGGATAAGTATCAGGAACCACTATCTTCCACTCCACTTTGAACCTGTGGAATCTCTGGGACTATTTTAGACATTGCCTTCTCCTTAAACGTTTACAAATCCTTAAGGACTTCTCTCATTTCTGTTTTCATTTTCTCGTAGACTACAAGTGCCAGCATTGCTAGAGCAGGGGCTGTCACCTCATGGGATGGGGCAGCTTGGCCAGTGGGCACTTCAGAGAGAGGAAGCAAAGTTGAAGACAAGGCCAGAGAAGGAGACTCCCCTGAGGAATTTGCAGAAAGATTTACACCTTCTCAAAAAAGAAGCAATGTGCAAAGCACAGGTAAATAGTAACTGAAGGTCACACCAGCTCCACAGGGACCCAGGAATGAATCATCATGAGAGTCTATTGCTACAGCCAGCTTCAATCCACAGTAACGTTCATCCTGCGACACCACAAGGGTTGAGCTCCTAGCACTACTTTAAAGCCATGCAATAGTAGCAGAAAGTATTTCCTAACCACCTATTATGTTCTGCAGCATGACTCGGCCCTCACTACCAGCACAGGCAGCAGGATATACACTTTTCTTGGCAGACTCTTGGAGCAGACCAAGAGAACAAACTCGCTCAGCCTTGTCCCCACAGGTCGCCCTCGCTAACAGGGATTAGGGCGCACCAGGAGCGCACACTGCCCACGCTAGTGCTGTTGGTCTGCTGCCATCACATGGAGGGGGTTGTTTGTTTTAAACAACAAAATAGTGAATACAATTCTCCTGACTAGCATCAGGTGTAGACAGTAAATAAATGCCACATTACTCCTTAAGTTTACAACCAAAAGTTTCAGGGCAAGTTATTATACAGAAAAAATAATAAAAATCCCAGAAGTTGTCACAGTAATAAACAGAGATCTGCCAAGAACTTTTCTAAATTTCTTAAGAACAAGGGAACATTTAAACCCAAACTCTTCTCTAACCTTAGGATACTGATGTAGTACGAGATACTAATGGAAAAGCAACATAGTCTTTGGTGACTATGAAGTCCCCAATTTCGTAGTTTAACTCTATTTTTCAAGTGCTACGAACAGCTTACATTTCAAACACTAAATCAAATATCTAAAGTGGCTGTTTGCTCTTTATCATAAAGAAGGGTTGCAATAAAATATTCCAAATTGAACGAAAAAGGAATAATTACTGGTGTTTGCTATTCATTACAGAGGACTTAACTCCCAGTGCCACAGAAGGACGTGATGAAAGGATTTCATTTCAGATTGAACAAAATGATTTGCTTGCTCTGAAAGCGTTTCATTTAGAGTTCCTTTTCTTCCTCCTTGTTAAAAGACAACTTCACAGGAAGCTTCTAAACAAAGTTTTTGAAATCATGCTTAAAGTTTCTGTTTCAAGACAAGAAAACCAAGACATATCAACTTCATCTTTTTTTTCTGAATGCATGTATTAGTGAGACCAATACAATTTCACATCTCTTGTCAATGCTGCCTACTCATCGTGAGTTTTTATTTTTTTGCCAAGGTATGTTTTGGTGTATACTGGCTTCTGACATCTACATGTGCTGACTGACAGCTGAGCCCCAGTGCTTTTTGGTTATTTTAGGAGAGGTACAGAGTCAACTGATACAAGGTGGTAGACGTTCTGCATTTTTGTTTTACTACCCGATATAAAAGAGCCAATGTTACCATACCCACTCTGCTTATAAAGAGTGGCAGATGTCAGATAACTGACTTTGATTTAGTCCAAGTATTCTTCATACAAAAGCTCTATTTTCTGCCAGTAGAGGTTGGGCAGATGGTATAACTGTCAACTGAGGGTTGAAAGACCTGATGTGTCTTGGCAATAAGTTATTTGTTGTTTATTCATATCTAATATGGGGAAACTGAACAGCCACTCAGAAGGGTTATCAAAATAACTTGGTTTTTATTCTTAATTGCTGTTTATAAATATATAATTGTTGTATTGTTGCATTTAAGTATGATCATACACAGTCCTTTTGTGACAAAAATCATAGACAATGAAAGCATATGAAAATTAGCATTTGTTTAACAGAAGAGCACGGTGATCCTTACAAGATGGCCTATGAATAGGCTTGTATTATCAATCCTACATTGTCTTTCTCTAATCAGCTCACCGAACATTAGAGAACTTGAATTGTAAAGAGCTCTCCATGGCCCCTGTTTGGGAACATGCTTAGAAATTGCCTTGACAAGCCTTCGGCACATGCTTCCGTGCTTTCCTGCATACGGCCCTCCAGGTGTAATTGGCCACAGTGCAAAACTGAACTCCATTTTTTCCAACCACTAAAAAGCTTACTGCAATGTTACGCTGTGAAGAGAGCCTCAAGCAGGCCTTCTCCACTGATGTTCTCAGTATGCAACCTCTTCAATTAAACCTCTGGCACTGGAAATAGCGTTCAAACAAATCTTTGTGATCTAAGTGCTCTACATGTAATAAATTCTAATGTTTTCACTTCTTGAAGATGCACTGCTCACCAGTGAGTTCATCAGTCAATCACGGACCTTACAAGAAATAGAGAGACAAAAATCATCAGACATTCTTGAGGAGCTGAGGATGCAGGGGATAATCAGGAGCCAAAGCACTACTGCCAGGACTGAAGAGGTATATGAAAACAAGGTAAGCATCATTGTATAACACAGGACCTCTGCTACAGAGCTCTGACCCTTCTGTGAGCTCCCTGAGATTCACTTTGTGCACATGCAAAGCATCCAGGCATACCTCCTCTAAGATTTCATTGGAAAGTTGTTTAACAACAGAGAACTGTATTACGGGGATGTTAATACAACAGAAGTTGGCAGCAGTTTTCTTTTAGCTGTTACAGCTTCCAGGCTTGTTTCAAATGAGTACAGAGGAGACTGTGACAGTATTAAAGGACTCCCTGGGAAGTTACAAGCCATAAACTTGTTTCTCAAGCCTGCAAAACTAGGAGAAATATCACTTCCAGGACTTACACTTAAGTGAAGAACTCGGAAATCCTAAATATTCACATTTCTGAGAAATTTGCAATTTGCATTTGATCTCAGACTCAGAAACCATTAAAAAAACAAATGTTTTGTAATCATTTTATAGAATAAGTATTTGATTAAGAAACTATTCCGAGTAATAACCTAAGACTTATTCTGGCTTCCGAATTCAAGCTTATTCTTTGTTGTCAAGCTTTGTGTTAAAGGTCAGTTGCTTCTTACAGATAGGGTTTCAAGTACAGACAGCAGGAGGGAGGAGGTCTATAAGGAGTTTGCAAGAAGTTTAATGCCATTTGTGGATGTGTCCAAAGTATGATCTTACAACTACTTGGACACAGTGAACACAGAAACAATTCCAGCTCTAACCAAGGATGATTTTGAGTAGCTTTGCAGTTTGAGGCAACCTATTTACACATCTCAAACCTTGGCCACTTATATTAAGGTAACATGGAAGCCTTCATATAAAGGACTAAACAAGCAAATGCCACCTTGCAGTCTGGCCGCTAGTGCTGCACAACACATCTCCTATCGCCATCACTTTGGAAAATGGGGCTGGAAGATATCTGAGTACAGCTTCTCCGTAGCCTTATTTCCCCACAGATTTTTCGAGTGCCTGAAGGGATTATCTCCTCTGCGGCTAGATTTAGGTAACATACTGCAGGCAGGTTTTTGTATTTTTCCCCTTCTGAGACAGGAGAATGTCTGTTCTTTTTTCCTCCTGTATTAAAAAGCTGTCTAGTATTAAATTACACAATTTTATTGACAGAAGCTCAGTCTGAGCTATTTTTCCTTAGAGAGTTTCTATATCCCTCCCCTCAGCAGAAGGAGGGTTGTGTTTTTTTCTCTTTAATATTAAAAAAAAATCAATACAGCTTTAAAAAAAATGAGCCTTGTACTTTTTCACTAACAAAGCCAACTTTTCCGAGCAATATTTTACATTCAAGCTGGGCCCACTGCTGGGCAGCCTACAAGTGAAAACATAAATCTGTCACTAGGTGCTAACTGTTAGCTCTCCCTTAGTAGCAATAGAAAATTTGGCCTGTGCTGCCTCCTGTAAGAATAATTTATTATATTAGAACTAAAAATCCAGCAGATTACCTATGAATAGAGGGGCTAAATGTACTGAATACAGACAGTAATGTACTGAATACAGTAGAAAAGAGTTATACCCTAACATATCCCAAATTACAACATGCAGCTATGAATTTTGAGCATTAACACATGGGTAAAGTGACACCTGAAATTTTAAAATTGACCATGTATAAGCATGAATGGCTTTGTGCTGAATTTCAGTCCAGCACTAGCTTCAATGAAGAAAAACACTCAGACTTCACCACACTACAAGAGACTAGTACAACCAGGTTTGAGATTGTTTTTACAGTAATATTGGAGACTGAGATATCCTTGCAGGAGTTTTCCCTTCCTGTTTGCAGTTCTATTCCACAGAAGTATTTGCATCCCTTAAGCCATGGTAGCATTACCCGTCTTCTCAGGATTTCCTACTGCTGCCAAAACTGTGAAACAGTTTTTCAGCCTTCAGTCTTTTGACTGTCCTTCACTTCGTCCTGAACAAAGGAACTCCGAGCAGCATAGGCTAAGATGCCTGTTTCTACACATTACTGCCCTAAAGGACCAGAACTTTTGAGAGCAACATTTTATCACTCCAGTCTAACTGAGCCAGGAAGAGCTGTACACATCACAGGATAAACTAGCCTCTACAATTTTAACAGCAGCTCTTACTAAAATTTCCAGTAGAGCCAGACTTCAACCTAAAATATAGATGGCTAGGTTTCTTTGAATTATTATGTTTTGTCCTTTTTTTTTTTTTAATTATTTTTCAAAGTAACTGCTATTTTTCTTCCAGTGCTTCAAAAAGATTTTAGCTGATGTCAGATGTGATGATTTCATCCTCACCCCTGATGAGTTTACATTAAGCTTTTAATAAACACTGGACACTTAATTCATTAGTGTACCAGTAGTTGTGGCATATAATCTATCAGGTACCTTTTTTCCAAGTCTACCTATGTGTATAAGCTAGAAGGTAACCAAAAGGACCCAAAGCTAGTTTCAAATAGAGCAGTCTACAGGAATTTAATCCACTTATCATGAGTTAGCATTTACAAAAGATGTACAAAGGTTATTTTAGCTTTTCCATTGCTGTCAGCTTTCAATGTGGGTTCCTTGATCTCCCACAACTATTTAGCTCAAAGGTAAGTTATTTGCTCAGCCTATATAGATACAGAACAACCCGGAAAGCAACCTGTTTGCTAAATGCCCTGTTTAGTTTGGACATATAGAGAAGAATTCTCAATATATTTCTTTCTGTACAGTCCACTTTTTTATCTTGGGTAAGAAAATGACAAGCTCAGTATTCGATAGCTTCCCACTTTGGGCTTTCATTAGAGTACCCTTTGTCATTAGAAAAGAGGTGGTGCTTTTTATTTTTTTTTCCCCAAAGGGGAAGAAAAAAAAAGAAGTCTTTTGTTTCTTTTTTATGATGATTGAACATTGTTCAGATTTTTTGGTGTGTCATCTGCATCCAAAATGTCTCCTTTGTATATCAGGTTTCTCCCTACTGATTCATGCTCTGCCTTCATCTCACTAAATGAGTCATCCTCTACACTATTTGCAGCACTTAACACTTCTGGCAGTGAGGCCTGACTTCTAGGGTTATTTATGGCAGCAGAAGTCTGGGGAGCAGGTAACTCTGGAGGCTTATAAACAGGACAGTGAGTATTTCACCATAGGTCCTTGGTTTGAGTTCAACACTACTAAAACTGCTTATCATACGGACAGCAGTAGACTTCAGCTTCTTGGATGGTCAAATAATCACCGCACCTTTCCAGCAGTAAGTGCTGTCCTCAGCAGCAGAGATCTAGGAGTGGGCTGCTCATTTGCATGCAGTAGAGGCCAGCAGTATCATGATTATGAAGCTCTAACAAAACCATTCTTAAATCTCTTCATTAGTAGTAAAGTAACTTCCCTAAACACCCATGGCCTCATTACCAAATTCCCACATCTGGTGGGCATACAGCAACATTGCAGGCTTCAGACGCATCACTCACTAGAAAATGGGAATTCTCACTGCAAACACTCACTCATGAGTGAACACTGAGGATATTAGCACATTATTTCCAGGCTTCTTTTGGTATCAGAGTACATCACCTCTGTGCAGGGGAAAAGAAAGCAGAAGGTAAGGAGCAAAGTGTCATTCCAACATCAAAATCCACTCTGCTGAAAGCTTTTTATGTCTCTACAGAGAGATGCCCTGGAAAAGACATTGAAGAAGCCACCAGCTAGGCTAAAAAAAATTTGGTTTGAAAACAAGTAGATGATTTTACAGAGAAGGACATGAAGATTTTTACTGAACAGAAAAAACAGGTCATCTGATTCTGCTATGTATTCTCCAGCATTTGCTTCACCACCTAAAATCCTCTGCTTTTTATAAACTGACTTAATGCAGACAGTTTATGTGCAAGGTACTACCAAAATCTGACCAGTGGCAGCACAGTGGATCCTGTATTTATCTAATAGGTGTCAAAAGGCCATATGGATAGTTTACTTTTTCTGAAAGCTGAAAGATTATCCTAAAACTATGCATAGGAGAGGAGCCTCTGGAGCAGTTTTTCCTGTAATAAAGAGATGTATCTTCTATGGACACCAGAATAAATTGGCTAAGTTCAGTGCTAACTGGAGTGGTATTCTGATCACATTTGGGTTAAAAAAAAAAAAAAAAGAACTATTGCATGTGTTTCATGCCATCTTCCATGTACTTCCATCCCTTTTTACAAAGCAATGGGGTTTCTGTTTTGTTTTAGATTAGGGAAGAGGAACTGAGCAATACAGCACAACACACTGCATTTTTTCCAGCAACTGCCCACCAAACTACAGGTGAACAGACTGAGAAGGACTGCATAAGTTGCGGAAGTCATGGAGGGACAGACACCCCTCAGCCCTCACCTTTAGATGAGGAGCCTGGTGTACTGATAAAGGAAATAACTGCAGGAGAAGCCACAAATGATTACACTGAGGGCTCTACCATTGAGTCTGATATAACTTACAACTGCATCAATGAAACAATCTGGATCTAAGCTGTCTTGAAAAAAGGGAACCTCTATGCTCCCTACAACTGTCTCTTCCTGGAGCAAAAGTAGACAAATCATCTCGAGGGGACAGCTGAGCCCTGCTACCACCTATTTCATCTGGGGAAATTGAATCCAATGTTAAGTTCTTACACACTAGTTGAAAGAAAAAACAAATAAGAAAATCAAGGAAGAGATAAATTAGTGACCAGCCTGTCTGCTCTTTAAGTCTCTAAGTTTGAGCACATACACATTACCATGGTTCTATTAAATTTACTTTAGTAAATTTAGCTCACTTCTTGGATGGCCACATAGAAAGATCCCCTTTTCCTAGGCAGCAGAGAACTGGAGGTTGGAAATGCATTGTAATCACTCAGAAAGACAGACATGTATGGGGAAAAGAAAAAAAAGAAAGTGAACAGCTGCAAGGATTTGGGGTAGAAGAACATGATGGGACCTAAGCATAAGAACAAGGAGTTTTAACTCACTGTGCAGGGCAGCTGGCAGAGAGGTGAGAGCTTCAGATAGCAAGGCAACAACAAGCCACAGGAATGTCTGTGCTTACAAGGAAAGGACAGAACAAGTACTGGAAATACAACGGAGAAAACAATTAATTGGTTGAGATATACAGTGTATACGTGAGTTACCACTATGTATAGGAAGAAGATGCCTATTTTCATAACAGAGCAATGCAGTTGGTCAGTCTTTTGAATGCCCCATGCCCGACCTCCAACATGCACACAACATTTACTGTAGCCAGCTCTTCCAAAAGCTGCAAGTAAAACAATGGTGGCATTTGTGTTCTACCTGTTACCAGCCCTACCACCCCCTTCTGGTTTGTCTCTAAATATGCCCAGTCCTCACTTCCATTTGTGCCACAGGCTGTACCCACTTCCCTCCCTCATCAATCCCATACCACGCTCTCCTCTGCTCTGAAGCTGGCTTTTTTATTTCTCTACCTCCAGCTACAGATACCACATCTTCCTTTCCACCTTCCAAGCCATGAAGTTCAGCTGCAGTACAGGACCTCTCTTCTCTTAAATCACAGGCCAGGTACTGTAGAACAGGAGAAGGTAGCCCTTAATTTTTACAGTCTCATGGTAGTTCTCCCTATCACTCTCAAGAAGAAAGAGGTTTTTCTGTTTCCTTTTCTCTTATTAGACTTGTGCTAAATCACTACGGGGAGGAGCAAGAGCTCAGCTCTTAACCAGCTGGGATCCCACCTAAGAAGCTGAGTGAGGAAACCCATCAGAAAGGGACTAGTACTTTAGTCTAGCTCCAGGTCTGGCCAAGCTGGTTGTTTTTATGGAAAAAAAAAAAAGTGACACTTTAACAAATAAAAATGGAGCTGAAAATTATCCTGTACTGCCTGGAAAGAACAGTAAAAATACAGAGGAAAAAGCGAGAAATATTTAGAAAACAGAACTTTGCTCACCTGACTTGAAATTATCTAACAATCTGATAGATGGGAGAAGTAAGAGATCTAAGGATATGTTCTTACCACACAGTTAATCCAGGCTGTTTGCTGATTTTTGTCTCAGGTACTTTAAGCTAAGGCTACCTGGCCAGGCTTGGAATAAAAAACTTGTCTATGTGCATATATTACCCATACAGACTGTTCTACCAAGCTAATTTACCTCCTTTTGTAGTGAATGTAAAGACTAAGCTACTGAATTACTAATGGTCACTCAAAGCCTTCCCACAGCTTCAGAAGGTCAAACTACTGTCTGTCCCCAGCCAATGCCATTTCTTCTACTATTTCCCAGGTGAGGATTTAGCTCCCTGCAGCACAAAGACCTAGAAGGCCTTGTGATACAGACAGAGAAGCACAGCAGTAAGCAGCCTGGTATATGCTTTGTCAAGGAGTGGTTGTGTTGTCTGGCTCACCCTGCTAGACCAGCACGAGTAACATCCTGAGTCTTTTCTAGGATGAACTTTTCTCTTGAGCTTCTCCAGAGGGCAAGACGTTTTGTGAAACTAAGATTGAACTGGCTGAGCAACTGGATGATTCCTATCCTTGGCATTCAGGGACCTCTACATCTCTGCTCTAAACCCCTCAGATGTCTCTGTGAGAGGCTATGATCCTTTGTCTCAGGCAATACGTGCAGGGAGCCATTTGGAGCCTCGCAATAAAGAAACGGTCAGAGTAGGAAGCTGCAACACATAGTCAAACTCCTCTGCGTGCAGGGCTCCGTGGGGAGCATATACTAAGCCCTGCACTGCCCAGCAGCTCCTCTGCTGCTCCAGGTCTCTGTGAGGTAGCTACAGCTGATCTGCATGTCACAGGGATGAGCTACCTGCATCGAATGCATGTGGGGGAAGGTTTTGGTGTCATGACACCAACATGACATGAGAGTAACTACAGGGGGGCAAGAAAACGGAACCGAAATGGGTGAGCGTGCCCACCCAGTGCAACACACCTGCTGCCCAGGCCTGCCCCTGTGCCAGGCGTTTTCCCCAGGGTTATACTGGACTTCCAGCAGGAAAGGCAGCTGGCCGGCATGCTGGCTGGCAGGGGAAGCACAGAGGGTAGCACAGCCTGCCATGTGGACAGGTTTGTCCCTTTTGCCAAGTCTCAGCTCTTGTGGACCAACCGAACCATGTGTGCAGGTTGGTGGCTCCATGAACTGCCTCAGCAGGGACTAAAATTTGGCCCTTCGTATCACAGAATCACTGAATATCCTGAGTTGGATGGGACCCACAGGCATCATAGAGTCCAACTCCTGGCTCCACACAGGAATACCTAAAAATCAAGCCATATGTCTGACAGAATTGTCCAAATGCTTCTTCAACTCCAGCTGACTCAGTGACTGGGGAGCCTGTCCCAGTGCCCGACCACCTCTGGGTGCAGAACCTTTCCCTAACACCCAGCCTGACCCTCCCCTGTCCCAGCTCCATGCCGTTCCCCTCGGGTCCTGTCGCTGTCCCCAGAAAGCAGAGCTCAGGGCCTGCCCCTCCGCTCCCCTCGTGAGGCAGCCGCAGGCCGCCATGAGGGCTAGGCGCTCGCCCTTTCTCCCTGAGGCGCCGCCATTTCACCGCCCTCCTCCGTCCCCAGCAGGTGTCACCCTGCCCCGCGCCACGGCCATGGGCGGCGTTTGCAGCCTACCGGCCGCCTGCCCCCGAGCAAGGGAGCTAAGCAGGTGCCTCGGCATCGCCAGCGGAGAGATCAGGTGTTTATTTATGTATTTGTCCATTTTTTTTTTCCCCAAGAGTTTCTGAACAGGAAAACGTACCAATCAATTTCAATATTGAAATGAATGGCCCTTTCAGTCACGGTTTCCTAAGATACTTAGCTAAAAGAAAGATGTGGATTCCTTTACACAGTCACAAGGAAGAATGAGAATGTCACGAAGAGAAATTAAAGGGAAATAAAATTATGGGTATATTATCAGTTAGCTTTTTCTCTTTGCCACAGGAAGCCACACTAGCCATTTCTCTAACAGCCAGGTTTTGCTCTGATAGGGGTTTGCATCTGTCTGAGGGAAAGGAAATAACATGTGTTTGCGTTCATGTGAATGCACAGTCAGGTCCTTTGGAGGCTGACACCTGTGTTTGTCTGGCAAGTTCATTCCTGGGCAGGTATGAGTGCTGCTGTAGTTCCTTTTTTGATGTGGTCAGAGCTGCTCCCTCCATGGCTATGTTTCTTTTCCCCTAGCATAGGATTTTGTACCTTTATCTTGCCTTCCTCATGTTCCTCGGGCGCTGTTCTTCTCTCTGACCCAGTTCTCTTTCCCTCCAGCATAGAGTCACAAGTCTTTACCTTGTCCCTGCTGCACTGCAATTCTCTATATGCTGGAGGAGAATGTTATGTTTAAAATACTGATTCTTCCTGCTGGACCACCAAAATTCTCCCATTTCAAAGTGGTGTGCGAACATCTGGGGCAAACAGCTTTCTCACAAAAGGGAAGGCACAGCTGACCACTACACCCTATGACTCCAGGGAGAAAGGAAATACACACCTGGACCAAGAGGGGCAATCTGAAATAAACTCGTCGTGTTCAGTAGACAGGAGGAGCTGGCAGGAACTGAGATGATTCCGATTTTGCAGTGTTTGAACTCGACATCCAAACCGTAGCATCTTGCATAAGCCTCTGTTTTGTAAACAGCCTGTAGTGCTCAGCCAGCATGCCGCAGCAGCGCTCAGAAGCTGTCTCTTGTGAAGCTGCACTGTTTCCTAATTTGCTCCATGCACACTTCTAATGCCACCTGGAATGATGAAACTAAAGTCAGTCCTTAAAGTTTTATACAGGCTTTGCTGTAGCTGTCTGCCTCTTTAAATGTACCTAAGACCAAGCCAAATTATTACATGGTGGGGGTAAAATTGTGCTACAAAAAGCGATGCTTTGGCATGAATTCAGGCATCTCAATGCCAGGAAGGGCGATTAAATAATGTCATCTGACCTACATATCCTACATATAAAGAACATTGCATTTAGTTACTGAGTGTAGTACTAAGGGTACAGAGGGATCTAAATGAAAAATCTGAATCAGGGCCCTTCAACCTCTCTTCTTTTTTCTACGTTTATTTGACATTTCAAAACAACTTGGCTGCTTTTCAAGTGCTGTCAGAAGTGCTGTTTCCCTTTGAGGAGCCAGTAAGTTCTAATTTCAGGCAGCTCGTGAAGAGAAACCATCATTTCTCTTCCCAGCACTGGCCCAGCAACTACTGAGAAGAGACGTTAGTGATTGCATAAGCAGCTACTGAAGAAATCCCAACTGGTAAAAGACTCCCAGGTCTTAATGCACAAGGGGAAGTCTGGGGGCAGAGGGAAAATGGAGAGGGCAGGATTCATGAGGAGGGAGGGCTGGATACTGGAATGCTTTAGGACATAGAAGTCTGCTGCGCAACCCCTCCCAGAATAGGAATAACAAAAATATTTCCCTCCTTCTCCTTTTGAAAAAAATCAAAGCATTTGATAAAACAAAGACACAACTTTTACAAAGTAAAAACGGTAACAATCGCACGCAGCAGGGACTCAGTTTAGCTCAGAGAATTCCCTCTTTCCCTGTTGTCTTGCAGATTAGGAAGGCACAGGATAAAGAGATCTTGTCAGGGATATTAATGGAGCTCTCCTGCCGAGATAGCGTACATAAGCTCCGGTTCCAGCCTCCCTGTTGCCATGAAGCAGCTAGCTCCGGAGATGTGTTTCCAAACAAGTTGATAGAGGCTATCTCGGGGACGGTGAGGACAGAGCAGGGTATGAATGTCCTACCCGGCTGCGTGACCCACAAGTGCCCTCACTCACGGCTACCCCATTAACGCTTCTGCCTGGGATTTTATTTTGTGGAGTGATTTGTTCTGAAATAAAGACCTGACGGATATACAAGCAGCAGAATGGGCTTCCTCTCTACAAGCACTTTCCCACTCCACTTTGTTTTCTCTTGTTTCTTCAGGGTTTTGTCTTTAACAGGCCATTTCTTATTCTCAATACTTGACATCTCTGGCAGGTGCTAGGTCCATTCTTCCTCTCTGGCAGTTTTAGGGCAAGAATGGCTTTTGTTTTGGATGAGAGTAAAGTGAGAGAAAGAAAACGAGGAAGATAAAACAAATAAATTCAGAAAGAGTTTCACAAAGACAGCATAGGGAAAAATTTCTCCGTTCCAGGTGAGAGTATTTAGTGTGTTGTGGCAACACGTAGTGCCTGGCTACTATAGTATGCTGATATGACTGCTCCTTTTGTTTTGATCCTATTTATATTTTGGAAGATAGTAAGGCCAGCTAGTGATATAGAAGTTGATGATTATTAGCAATGACATCTCTATGAGCTACTTAGACTAGAGTCATACTTAAAAATCAAATGTATAGATCCAGCTGCAGAATTGCAAAATGTAGAAAGTAATATAAGACACTAAAAATTTCTTTCTGACGTTGTACTCTCGCGTGGTTGTGAGAGCCATCACCTTTCCTGTTACACTGCCTGGATGCCTAGAGCTAGAAACAAGAACTATTACAGTAGGAGTTACAGAGCCAACGCTCTCAGGCTAGGACTGCAAGGGATCAAAATTCTCAGTAACACAGCATTACACTGTGGCTTCATCTGCACTTTGGGAAAACTATGCCTGGGCCAAATGGAAAGGAACACCAGCAACCATCTTATTAAATTCTCTCTTCACCAAAACACGTGTGCATCTGTACATGGGAGTGGTCCTTGATCCAGAGTATCTTCTGAATTGTGATTGGGAGCTGCCTGGGAAGTGATAGTTGGCCAAAGTGAAAACTAACAGAGACAATTCTGACAAAGTAATTTCTGACAATTCAGTTTATATTCAGAAACCTTCCTTGCCACTGTTTAAAATTCTAGAGTGGACACTGTGTGAAACTGTTTTCCCCACATTTCTGACCACTGCGATATTCCGTCTTCTATCCTCTATATCATGTCCCTTTGAGTACACTGCCAAGAGACTTAATTATTCCATGATTTGACACTTACTGGGTATAAATAAGCTATTTTAGTTTAAAAATAGTCATATTAAATACAAAATTCCTGAAACTGTATCCAAAAGTCTAGACATAAATACTGTGCTTTCATCACCACAATCCTAGCGATCGATATGTCTCATGCTTTACATATTCCTTTTCCCCTAAATGTTCCTGAAGGATCACCCCTTTGCAAAGGCAGTTCAGCCTGCCTTTGGGAACACTTGTTCGCTGCAGCAGGTTGGCAGGCAGAAGAGAGGCTGGTAAAAGAGAAGGCTTTCTAACAGATAGCCCTCATGAACAAGGAAGCCAGTGGAAAAGAAGTGCTCCCTAGCAGTTAAGCTGCTCCTTGCCATATCCATGCCTCTCCTAGGATATTAGAGTTCAGAAGAAAAAGATACTTCATGATCCTATAAGATACAAGCACTAGATGGAGCAGCGGGCAAACTTCTGGACTCTTTCATTGCTTATATTCAACCCATGAAGTTACCAGATAGCCCACTTGGAATTTGAGCTGTCAAGCTAACTCCAGATCAGTATTTTGTAAAGATGCAGGCATGCCTTCTGTAGGGCTCCCATCTGAAACTATTAGGCTGTGTTACAAGGCATTTTGGATTCAGTACAATTACTGCTGATAAATAACTGGAGGCCGCATTCTTAGACACATTCTTAGATGTTTGTACCTACTTCTTTGCCTAACAGTGTTAACCAAGGTATACTCCTTTTCAAGATTTTTGCTACAAATCTATAATTCCAACGTCATTAGACTGCTGAAGCTTCAGTCAACATAAACAAAAGAAGACATTTTTGTTTAACAACAGTACATCACACCTTGTTTGCCTTATAGAAATATCGCAGCTTTGTCATAGCTGGTGGTCTACAGAGACTCTGGGCCTCCCTTTTGTTTGAAGATTTCCATTTGAAAAACACACTTTAGAAAACTCAAAATGTGTACAGGGCAGCAGGAAATTTTCTTAAGGCACCTGTTTTGAGTTCCAGGCATTTCTCCAGCTGGAGAAAAAGTTACCTTGTTGGAGTGGAAAAAGTATATTGTTAGATAACAGCCTCATGATTCTTAAGGTAACTTGGAGGGAGAGTGAGGACTGATGTATATAGCTTTTAATCATTTGGGAATGCCACTGTGAAATTTGGCTTTCTTTAAAGAACAAACAATAGAAAAGGAGAGAGGATATTTCCACCTCTTCCCTTGACAAAAACAATCTTTGTAATGTCAACCAACAGCTAGTACTGAGCTTATCACTCCTTCGACTGTGCCCTGCCACCTCTGTTCCCTGTTCTGGCTTCTCAAGCTGACACCCTTTGGAGCTGACTGAATAATGGACTTTTCACTTCAGGGTCTGCATCAGATAAATGAAAAAAGATCATGTGGGTTGGATAAAGAATTATTCAATTTAGCTTCAAGACCCTAGATTTTAAACCTCATTGTAAAAATGAAAGAGGGTCACTTTTAAAATGAAAAGTTAAACTAGTTTGTTTCTAAACTACACTTATCAGGTCTTACCCTTTCTCACTTTTTCCCCTATAGACTATTTATCAAAATTGGTAGCACCCTGGTTTGCCAAATTCATGGCAAATGGTTTTAGTTTTCCAGAGACTAAAGATGTTCCTTGCCAGATTACTAAGGAAATAACAATAGAGTATAAAACAATTATTTGAGAGATATTTGAAGAATTACTCACGTCAGCAGGTGCGTATAGACGTATATACAAACATTTATATTATCAGAAAGCTGATGGCAACCCCGAATTCTTCTCCTAGGTTTTTTTTCCTTACTCTTCCCTTTTTCTAATGTGCTTCCTAAATTTAGAATCCATCAGTCTTAGTTTATATCAGTCTTAGTTTATGCCTAGTGCATGCTCCCAAGAGGCAGGAAAGGATTACAGCTTGCTTAGGAGGACTTGAAAAAATGTTTCATTTATGCATGTAAAGCTGTTCGTTAACTAAATTTAAGCATCAGCAGGCTAATGGCTGTTGTCTGACTGCAGAAACAATTTATTTTATATTTTAAGACCCAATGTAGCATCATGCTACATCTCTCCCCAGCCCCAGCAGCATCTCTCGAGAGATGTGTCAGTGATTTCTCCTGCAAGGAAGCATTCCTTGCCCTAACATTGTCATTCCCAGCCCTAACAATAATTACTGCCTCTTTCACTTTGTTCGCATTCTTGCCCTGACCATTGTGGTCATGGCTAACAGCAGCAGCAGAAGTGATGCTCAGGCAGCATATAGTGGTCAGATAGCTCATTCTCACCTCATCCAGCACAGGTACCACAGATGGGCACTGAGGAGGACAAACTAGCTGAGACAGATAGACTTCTCTATCTGTACCCATAAGCTGGCCCTGAACTGAGGTGTGATGGCAGTATATGCTAATGTGACAGCAGACGTATTTTCATAGTATATGCAATGTATCCATGCTAAAACCTAGCCAGGGGAGGTTTGAAAATATGCAAAGGAATGCTAACATCACACCTTAAATCCTACTCCAGATACATGCCAAAAAGCACTATTAACCTGAGCGCCAAAAGCACTTGGTGTTGGAAGGAAATCCCATGCAGAAGTGGTTAAATTCACAGAAAAAGACCTCAAGTTATACAAATCTGAACATCAGTGTTGATCAAGAATGGGAACATCACTGTCACATAATGGGGAAAAGTAACTTGCAGGTGGTAATGAACACTGGTAGCGTTTTTGAGAATAATTACTCTGAGGTTGAATTTAGTAATGGTAATCACTGAGAGCGTTCTAAAGAAGAGAGGAGTACAGGATGTTAGCAGAGAAGTTTTAAGTTTGTTACTATTTTAATAATGATTTGTAGAACACATTACTAATCATTTGTATTTGTACAGAGGCTTTCATCAAAGTCTCGCTACAGAAAGACCTAGCTGATTTTATGGAAAGAACTGCACAAATTTTGTGGACATGCACAATAAATACCAAACCACTTTCACCCACTTTTCCATTGGCTATACAGGAGACAAATCCATTTTCCATGATATCACTTGTCTGCAAAATTGCAGACCCAGATGGAAACAGGATTATGCTAATGCAGTAACAACATACACCACATTCTGTGTTTGCTTAACACACACGTTGTAGTGTGCTCCTATTTCAAATGGCGATGCTCTGAATTATGGTAAGGTACTTTAACTAAAGCTTTTCTACATGAAGAACAAGCTTAACATTTCTTGAACTTGAAAGCCATGCACTTATTTAGCAATGTGTTATTTCACTTGGTGGAATAACAAAGAGTAGAAGCAAAACCAGGCTGCTTGCACTTTCCGGCATCCTTTGTAGTGCTGTCATCAAAGTGATGCTGTGGCAAGAGGGATAGCTCAAGCACATCACCAAGCTTTGAAACAATCTATGCCATTACATGAAAGTTTCCATGAAGCCCCAGCGACTGTATAATTGTCAAATGTGAATTGGTTAAAAATGCAATATTTCCAATAATGCCACTGCAAAAAGTGTGAAATTTTGTCCACTCCTCCTCCTCAAGCAATAATAAAACCAAAGTACAAAATCCCCATGCAACAGCAGGTGAAAGAGTGCCACAAGACAGAATAAAACAGTGCTGAACAACGAAGTAATGATGATCTCGTATTAAAAGTTCAGATTCAGTGCATCCTGGAATAAGAATATACTAAAATAACCCATGGATTCATTTTCTGGTAACACGAAATGTAAATTATTTCCATATGTTTTCACTATGGCCATCTACTCAATGGAGTCAAAATGATTTGGCTGATTGCTGTCAGCTCTGTCCTATAATTGTCAGGAGACAACAGTGCTTTTCTCCCAAAGGGCGGCGGTGTGTGCAAAGCAGGAGGATTTGAGCTTTGCTCCTCTTTTCTTTTCTTCTTCTTTTTTCTTTTTAAACTCTGCTTTGCTTAAGGAGAGCAAAACAGCTGTTGTACTATTGTGATCCTGCCAGAAGGCTGTGATGCTGGAGAACGCAGGCTGAAGCTCCGTCAGTTTGTACCTAGCAACATGTACACTCTGCATTTCATATTAGCTAGTTTAATATGATTATGGGACTTTGTTTTCTCACCACTGGAGCATATTTTTTATTTCAGAAGAGGAGCACAGGTATTGCTGTTCTGCCTAGATGACTCTTGGGAACTTTCTTTAACATCTAAAGCCGTTTTCTGGCAACCAACTTGTTCTCTAACAACAACAGACTGGGAGTTTTGATAGATCCATTTAGTCTTTTGAGAAACAACTAAATTCTGTGGGTTAACTTGTCTTCTTTTACCATCTAAGGAATATTGGCAGGCTGCAACCATTTTCCTCTGTTAGCCCTTGAAATGATTCTTCATGCTTTTGTCACATAATTAAAATTAGATTATTGCAACTCCCTGCTGGCTGGCCTTAGAGCTTTGTAAACACTCCAGCTGGCCCATAGGTTCGTAGTGAAAAGGATGCTCTAAGCATATTCTTTCTTTGTCCTCTCTTCTCTCATCTGTGTTGAAATCACTGCACTTGCTAACTGCCAGCAGAATGTATTTGGTTATTGCTTTCTAAGGGCAGTAAACATAATGTCAGAGACATTATGTGCCAAAGTCTCTCTCAAGCTTTGCTTGAAAGAGTCTGCATGCAAGAGCTTTCAATCTATTTTCTCTTTGTCGATGAGGTCTCTCTCTGCTGAAAAGAAGAAGGGAAAGAAGGGGGAGGGAACAGAGGAGCACAGGCTCCCTTAACACCACATTCAAATGGAAAACGCATATAGCTACATGATTTCAAAACCAGGGGCTGTCTTTCACTGACTAGCATGTAAACACCATGGATGTTATGCTGTTACTTCTCCTATGACAAAATGACTCAATTTCCCCTGAAAAGATGAAAGCCATTTTGAAATAACAGCATCTGCCACTACAGCTAGGCTTTCTGAGTTCAGTAGGCTGCTTCCCTGGCTGACTTCTTTTTATGTCACATTTGCTTATGGACCATTACTCCCACATTCACATCCAACCAGTCCTGTCTTATAAATCTTGCATGTAACACTGTGATTGTGTGAGATCTGCTTGATGAGCTTGTACGGATTATTGTACTAAAGTTCTCAAGAGCCTGAATGACTAATTGTTAAGGAGAGAGAACAATGCAGGGAGAATAGCGCTTTAAAAGTAAGCAATACTAATGGCATAGCTTGTGTTTGGACATGATTGTTCGTCTGTCACATGTACAGATCATCTCTTAGTGTCCTCTGGTTTTATGGGCCTATAACCTCTCAGCTCTGTGATCAGCTAGTGAATAAGCACTTATTTTGCTGAAGGAGAATTACTAAGGGTGAAGATGCACAAACAGGCAGTAGAGCTGGCTGTATTGAATTCCCTGTAACTATCAGAGCCTCATCGCCTTCGCTGAGCCAAGAGTACATTTCTTGGGATCAAGTTTTAACGTAGTCTTGGCCAGGCAGTGTTATGAAACGGTGACTATGGCTGCAGAACCACCATAGTAAGATTGTAAAACAGGAATGTTCCCTTTTTTGTGTTTCACATTGTCACTCATATTAATGATTTATGTTCCAGCATAGTAAGCTCTCTGGCCAGTCACTTTTTCTGCGCTTCCTGCTCCCTAGTCCTTTGGGCACCGATATTTAGTTGTGTGGTGCTGTTACTAGCCAGGGCCTTGATTTTAAATCCTGTGGATGTGTTTCCAGAATGGCTACTCCCCCATCCAGCTGAAAGTAGGAGAGCTGCAGGTCTTTGGCAGCTCTACAAATCAAGACTGCAGCTCCTAGAAGAAGTCTGAAAACAGTTGATTCTCACACTCAGCTTCCTGCCACGGTGCAGTTTGTGACTGCTGGCAGCCACAACATAACATAAGCTCGGTTTCTTCTTTTCCTGCTCCATTGGGGCTTTTCCTAACATAAATATGTTACCATGTGTAAGCAAGTGCACAGCGCCCCGGCTAACGCAGAGAAGAGATCTCCTATGACGGAGAGAGCATTTGCAGGGCTCTGCTGCCTTCCCAGTGCAAACATCTCCGCTGGGGACCTGCTCCACTGCACTGCTGGCATGCCACTGCGTTTGAGCAGGGACGGTGCCAGCCTCCCAGACAGCCGTGAGTACGCTATGCCAAGACACCATGTATCAGGGCCTGTGCATGTGTCAAGGACAGGTTTCCCAGCCTGAAATGTCAAAGCAACTGTTTTTCCCTCAGGAGGTGCATTTGTCTCCGCGGTGAAGAAAACGTATTATCACAAGTGTTGCCTTTCGGCTCAGAGCTGGGTACAGACTAAACAGGTACTGAATCCAGCAAAGTCTCAGCATCCCCCTCTTCAGAAACATTCAGATCTTCAGACGATTTTTTTTCTTCCAGCAACCAGCCTGCTTCTAAAAGGAGCGAGCTGAATACTGACCAACGCAATCCGTGCCTCCAGACTTCACATGTCAATTGCTTGGAAAGCAACACTTAACATTTCTTCTACCAAGGATGACTCTCAAACCTAGCATCCTTGTTAGCCATTTTCAAATGTTTTCTGGTCATGACCCCATTTCAGACTGGGACTCCACTTCTGGTGAGCCCTTGACCCCAAATATCAGCACGGAAAAAATGGCTTCTAACTGTGCTCTGTACTTTGCTCCTAACTTTACAAACCCTACGCAGAGACGAAACCCCTAGTTTCAGACTAAGGGATGTGGAGCACGGCAGCTTGCTTCAGCCAGCTGCTGGAGGCTCACAGAGGTCTGCGCCATGCTGCTGCTGCTGCTGAAGGCCTGAAGGCATGACAAAAGCTCAGCTGAGAGCTGCTCATGACCACACACCAGCTCCATTCTGGGTCTCAGCTGTTGACTCCGGTTGAATTAGTTCCTGATGCAAGCTGAAGGAGCCACGACCTGTGGTGTAGTTAACAGTTGAAGCTTATGCCATGGTACGATGGCTCAGAAATGCAGGCTTGTGGAATAGAAAACGTAGAAGGTTATGTAGAAGGAGGTGGATACTTTGCCGCTGGATTAAAATTGCGCAAGGAGAAAATCTCCAGTTATCTTTCACAAGTAACTTCACATTAATTCTACTGTGTTGCTGTGGTCATGTTTCTCTCTTTCAAAGTAACAGGAGGGAGGATAGTGTGGGTTCTTTCGTTTCTTTTTTTAAAAACAAAATTAGGACATGTGGGCAGTGACTCAACCAAAGCCTCACATCCCTAATAGAAGCCTGCCTGACCATAACTTGAATATTCCAATTTTCATTCACAGGCAAAGACTTATCTATTGTCCAAGTATTTTTACTCACTCTTAATCAAAATACAAATTCTAGTTTAACTTAAAATAGACACGTCAGAAACACTTGACATGACCTGCATGCCTGTCAACAAGTGATAATCAAATTTCCGTGCTATACTAAAGTTGACCAGGAGACATCTCTCTTTTTTTTTCTTTTTTTTTTTTTCTTTTTTTTTTAGAGAAAAAAATACAGCCTATCTGGCTTCCATATTATATTGAATTTCTGAAACACAATGGGAGTTTTTGCTTTTATGCACAGGACTTAAAAGGAGTAGGAGCAGTTAAAGGGATGTCTGCTGAAGCTGGGACGAGGGTAGGAGGCACACTTCTTTTTGAAACAGCATACACGCAGTATTACTGAAACTTAAAGAGCAGAGGGGGGATTATTTCTTTGCTTTTTCTGTTTATTTATCATGTAAATTCAGTTTCCCTTGTATAAATATTTAGCTTCTCCCTTTCTCTCTGAAAATCAAACAGCAGCAGGGGTAGAAAAGCACGGAATGCAATCATAAAATTGGCATCGCTGTAGATTTGTGCAGGTTTGGGAGCTGAAACAGCTTTTAATGCATTTGTTATGAAATTACAAAAGTTCTTTACAAACGCACTGGGAAGAAATAACACAGTTCCAAAAGGAAACTTCAGAGAGAGAAATTTTGTTTGAAAGAAAACAGTGATAATGCAGTAATGTTCTTCAGAAGAAGGGAAGATAAAGGTGTAAATAAGGAGAAGTTATTCCAGTCACTTTCAGCATAGGCTTCCTCTGGAAGCCGTTGCCAAAATCTGAGAGCATGTCCCAGCAATATAAACAAATAGGCCTGTGCAGTATGTGGTTAAAATTATCTATGTCTCACTAGCTTGTGATCCAGACTAAGCAGGGCATTAAAAAATCCCAAAGAGCACAGCATCTTCTATTCCTGAAGAGACTGAAAGGGTACACTGACATAACAGTTTCCAACAGCTGTCATAACAGCGTGCACGGGGTCATGCTGGAGCTGATGGACAACAGCCTCGTGCACACAGAGCGCTGGAGCCATGCTTCGTGGGCTGGAGCTGATGGACAACAGCCTCGTGCACACAGAGCGCTGGAGCCATGCTTCGTGGGGCTGCATGCTTCCAGGTTCGACTCTGGTTACTCTGTACAGTGTATCACCGCTTAATCCTTCTGGGATTGTCTGGGCCCTCCTCTGAGGGGTTCTCCAACATGTCCTTTTCTGGCTTTGCCAAGGCAGAGGAAAGCCTGCCCCTGACTCCTTCATCTGATTTTGCCTGGTTTGGCTTCTGACACAAAAAGGCCCTCCTCACCCAGGGGTGTGATGAGATGTGGAGAGGAGGACTTCCTTTCCATGCCTATTGCATTATTTTGGGGTGTAGAAGTTCCAAATACCTGATATATACAGCACCGACAACAGAAGCAGCTAGTTGTTATGACATTGCTGCTCTTAAGACACGAACTTACTGGGTTAAAAACTGAGACACTTCTTATTTATTTGAACAATCTCCCACTAAGTTCAATGCAACTGTACTCAGAGGAAACTACAGTGAGGACTACAGAACAGAAAAGCTCAGAATTATCAAATGACCATCCTGAAAGGCTCCTGCTGGGCAAGACACTGTTGTGCTTGTTCCCCTGGGACAGGATGAGGAAGAGGACAGAGACAGACCTGGCGCCCCTCCTTGCCTAGCCTTCACTCTAGCGCTGGGGGAGTCTGCTGCTGCTCCCTGAGAAACCCCTCTGTGCACGAGGAGCCCTGCAACCCTTCCCAGAACACTTGGGCACACGAAAATGAAGAGAAGTTGCCCACAGACACAGAAAAGTAAGGGAAGTAGATACCAGGCCTCCAGACCCGGTGGATATTCCACAATAAATGCTGCAGGAAGGCCTTAGTCTCTTAGCTGACTGGGCCTACTCCCCCAGCAGCACAGCTTCAAGGGGGACGTTCTGCACCAGCAGCCTCCCTCACCAGGTGTTGCCTTGGTGAAAAGAAGTAAGGGGCCCAAATAGCATAGACTTTGCCACAGGAAGTTTGCAGAAACAGTCTGAGGATGTCTTAAGTGTTACCTGTGGATTCCCAGTGCAGGTGACAGAGTGAACTCTGAAGATCAGCTCCCTTGTCCTCCCATTCTGTATGCATCTGAGGCACCCAGAGCCTGGGGCTCTGTAAGCCTAAGAAAATGGCAAAGACCATGTAATTTCTGGGTGGAGAAAGGGAGAACTGCACCTCAGAAAAGCTAAGGTGCATAAGAAATTAATTTAAATAAATAAATAAATAAATAGACACATCATCTTTTTCTTGTAGAGGTACCACCTGGATTCTGTCTGTTATATATAAAAAAAAACCAAAACAATTTGCAATGCAAAACCCATATTAAAAAAAAAAAAAAGACAGTGAAGAAGGCCAGAAAAGGTGTCAAATGTGTGACACAAAGTATGGTCTGAAAAAATGTGAGAGGAGTATGGATGATGATGCTAAAGGTGCTAAAGAAACAACCAGTTTTCTGGTTAGTCTTTGCAGATGGCCATTTGTGTCATTGTCATTTTTGAGATGCTTCTGGACTTTTCTCTTTCTGTTCCTCCAGTTTCAGCTCTCCCTTGCTACCTTGACGCTGGATAACAGGCTAATGCTCCTTGATGTGCCAAATGTGTAGAGAACCATTTGCATAGGCCATGCTCTACTGGAGGGGATGAAACCTCAGAAGAGCAGCAGGAATGGTAAATGCCTTAACCTTTTCCTCTTGACTCCCTCTCCCAACCTGACAGTGTGACTGTGTTTACAAGGCAGAACTAAAACTTGGGACAACACAGAGCCAATGGGTGTGGAACTCATATTCTCTGCAAATGATGCTGTGTAGCTGAAAGACCTTTGGCACCTTTCTATGGTGAAGCTTTCAAGAGAATTTCCTGCAGAAGGGAACTGCAATGCTGTAAATTATACATCCTGCATGCTTAATTTGCATACTTCCAGGGAAAAAAAAAAAGATTAAAAAAACTGCTTTAGGACATTATAAACTGCATGTGTTTCAACAATTTCACTAGCCCTAGCATCAACAAAAAATATATATATAAAAAGAAAAAAAGGAAGAAAGGACTGCAGAGAATAACTTATAGAGGCTGGGGATTACTCGAAGGAACATGAAACCATGAAAGGTGTGCATGCCCACATTTTCTGTAATGTTCACTGCAACTGCAAAATAAGCAACTGGCCACTCCTAAATATGACTAATGGTTTAACAACTTAATAACTTACTTCCACTGGAGTCTGTGAAAATGAGATCAGAACAAAACGCTCTTTAACGCAGAAATGCTCACGATCGATCTGCTGTCAACTGCCGCAAACTATTTCAGCACGTGTGAGTCTAAGCGCACACACAACTCTGTTGAATGCAGAATAATGCTAAAAACTGCGTGCTCACACTGACTGCTTTGCTGAAGTAGGGTCTCCATCTGTCTGCACAGAGCTGCACATCCAAAGTCTTCGCAACTTCGCTTTGCAGCCATTAGTTTTGGCCCCACGGGAAGCTATTTATAAATATCTGAATTAATTAAATCAACTCTGTACAGCAGAAAAAGGAATCAACTTAGTATGGTCGCTATGGCAACAAATATTTCCTGGATGTAGTTTTGCTGCTAATCAGCAATGGCCTCCCCACATTCCTAACGATGGCAAAAGTTGTTGGGCTTTTTTCGTTTGTTTTGTATTGAACACGTTCCTACAGATTAAGACAATAAATGTGATGTCTGAGTATTTTAGACAAAGATTCCTTTCCAGTAGTATTTCACGCTGGTTTTAAAATTATTAGGAATTTGAAACTGGGATCCGTGATTTTCCCATCTTCTTGCCCCTTCCTATCTTCCACTGGTGTGGTGAAAGGCTCTGCTACACTGCGAGAATCCATGGGCTCTGACTCTGCATTTTGTTACTAAAGTGACCCCTTCACCTCTGAGAGCATGACTAGAAAAAATGACAGCACGAAGCACCCTCTTATTTTCAACAGGCAGTCTTGGCTGACCGCTGTGTCCACACTAGGCAAAAATAGAAAATAAAAAGGTGCTGACACTTTGCCAGGCCCCATCTGCAAAGTACACTCCTGGCCATGTCAATCACAAAAATGAGACCCTACGTGCAGTACACGGTAGAAATATCCAAGTCATGTCTGTGCGTAGTCACTGAACTTGCCAAAAGCGTCCACAACCTCCTTGGAGTTTTGCGAATGCCATGCTGTGTGGATTGAGAGTCTTTGGTGGGCTGCAGATATCTTGGAAGGTTTCCTGAGCTTGTCTGCACTTTGGTGGAGCTCGAAGATAACACGGGGTTGTATGAGCTTCCTTTCTTTTCACTTAATTTCTTTTCTTGAGTAGATAAACCAACATTTTAAAAATGGGTTCAAACAAACACCAGTCTTGCCCATTGCCAAATGAGATGGCACGTCCAGGGCAGGCCCATGGTTTCCCTCTGCTTTTCCTTTCCTGTTCTTTTAAATAGCAGCCTCAGAGCTATGTGGTCGGAGCGTCTGTCTGTCCAGATACTTCTTTCCCTCCCTTTAATCACTAGATAAATCCATTGGTCAGTGTCAACCAAATGCAGCAGAGGAGGTCAGTTCCCACCGTTAAGGTCGTACAAATTTCATGAAAACAGATTGCTGGTAGGGAAAAGAGATCCTTGCCGTGCCCTGACTGTTAGGAAAGTTAGATCGCTGTCTTGTTAGACAAGAATCCGCATCGGGGCTGGGGTAGGCAGTGGAAAAGTACATGTGCTTATAATGCCTTTTTTAGGCACTGGTATCAATCAGTTGGAAGAGAGGAGTCTGTATGAAATCAGCCTTCAGAACCCCCCTGTGCCTGACATTGCCAGTCTTACATGGGCAATGAAATGGTTAATATTCACATTTAAATGCCTTTTCACAGTTTCTGGTGTCTATTCAAATATGTGGTTTTAGACTGAGATCCCACTCCAAGTATATTTATTTATCTGCTTATTACAATTACTCTGTGACATTTTGGAGAATAAAAGAGGAACCTGTTTAGGCAAGAGGTGTGTTAGGTTTGTAAACCTGAAGGCACACCTTTCACGTGACCAAAACTGCAGCAGAGCCAGATGGAGATGCCAGAGGAAAGGAAACGCATGGTTAGTCTCTGATTTGCAAACTCACTGCATTCACGGTTGAGCTTTGGGGTTTGTTTGTTTGTTTTTGGTGTGTGTGGGTTTTGGTGGTGGTTTCTTTCATTTTTTAATCTATTGGAAGAAACTCAGGCTAGCAAAAGAGCTATTGAAATAAGGTGCTTAGAAAATGAGTAGCAAAATGCTGGAGCTGCCAGGACTACCCTCCCTCTGATCTTCAGCTTTCAAGCCCCTCCTGACCCAAGTCACCTTCTGGGGACAGCAGAGAGAGCAAAGGAAACTTGTGACCTCTCACCCACATTGGCCCCACGGCAGCAGGACCAGCACATCAGCCCTGGCTGGTTTCCGAGCTCACGGCTAGGCTCTTGGCAATAGATTATCTTTATTTTACAGTCTTTAAAACACAAGTATTTCTCGTAAAATTAAATGCTACCAGACCTGTCCTATATCGAAGAAGGAGCTTCTTCCACGTGCCAGTAAGAGGTTCATAAAAACCTGAAGTCTTTTAAGGTCGGATAGCTTAGTAGGACGGGGAACTGAGAGGCACTACCAGCTGTCTGTTAATGGGGTGACAGCTACAATGTAAGGTTATCTGACATTTTGCTTTATAATGCACACGTTGTTTAAAAAAGAGTAATGAAAACATAAATAAATGCGAAGGAATCCTGGGGACACAAGAAATCAACAAAACCATTCCATGAAAAATAAACACCTATTGCTCCATATTGTGGTATTGACCATATATATATGTTAATTCTTCTAAGCCTCATTTGCCTAACAGCATGGAAACTGCCATCGTTTTAAGAGCTGCTATCAGATAACTTGCACTGACATTAGCTGGGTGGTACAAACATCTCTAGTGGCTGTATGCTTGAATCTACTCCTACGAGGTGCTGCGTGTTTTTGCTACACGTAGCCTTTAAGACAGCCAAACACAACCTGACTCCCTAGGACGTCTGTGCTAAGAGAAGCTACGCAGTGTGCTGCAGGGACGGGGCTCTGAGAAGTTTCATCTGACTGGGGCTGATCTGACATTTCAGCTGATCCCTTGCTTGTGCAGGGGATTGCTTTTCCCCGTGTCTCTCTTTTCGTACTTTTCTCTCAAATTTGAATTAGGCAAGAAAACTGTTGCATGGTACCTAGCTTTCACTTTCAGGAATGTTTTCCTGACACTTCCAGGGTCGCGGTGGCACCGAGAAACCCCAAGCAAGGGCTCCCAGTGCTACGTGCTAATGCAAAAGAGACGCAGCGAGAGGCAGATGGCATGGATCTGAACTGCAGAGATACTCTGAAATCTCAAAAACACTTACACACATAGTTAACTCACTATAAAGAATTCAGTTATTTTCTAGGGTCCTTCTCACATGTTGAAGATATGTATTACACAGGCTGACAGCACAGACAAACCCACTAAAGCTGACACAGGACATTTTTACAGAACAGGGAACTGAACCAAGTGCCCCCAAGAACAGAATCTCTCTACTCCCACCACACACCCATGCATCCTTTCAGAAACATTTCCTCTCCTTAAATAAGAATAGGAAAATATTTTCCTATCCCCTTGCATATAATACCAACTTTAAACAATTCCTCTTACTCTCCAGTATTTCACATGAACTTCTAATCTGGGTTGCATTTAGCTTCTCTAGCTTTTTCAAGCTAGCTTCTTCCACCCCCATTTTAATAAAACATGATTAACATGCTTGAGAGACGCGCATGAACAAAAATCTCCCCTTCCCTCCGAAGTATGGCATTCATGAAGATATCATGAATAAGTAAACATTATCTAGTGTTCTGTTTCTTTTGTCTAGCTTATTAGTGTTGAGAAACCTTCTTCTTCATTTATTTATGTTGGTATTTTATTTCCTTACTGAGTTTCAAGGATGAACAGAGAAAAATAAATACCACAGAAATAGCTGATAGGCTGAAATGACCATGTGTTTTCCCAGGGATGTAAAAAAAATATATGCTTTAGTATGAAGTTTTTGTTATCTCATTATTTCATTTAATACAACTAATAATATGAAATGTATGACAGTCTGCGCATGACAGTAGCTAGAGAGCCAGAGCAGCAAAATCCTGTTTTTCAATGTGCAGGAATCCAATCTACTCTCATAATACTGATTTAGTGATATTGGTGTCTAGGCCCCTAAATTACTATTGTGCTTTGAACTGTGGCAGAATATGTACAGACCAGCAGCAAGTCAGTTTTGCACACACCTCACCAAGGTCCCAGATACACTCTTGCATTTCATACCTATTCCTAAATTCCCTAGAGAGACCCTGCAACACAACATACCTGCAGTTCCCCGTAGAAATGACTGTGTGTGAGATCAGGTCAGAGAGCAGACTGATTCTTGCTTACTTGACCGTGCTAACCTCCTTAGCAGATCTTGGTAAAATGATCAAATCGCAGAAAAATTCTTGCTCAGACTGTGATTTCAAAAAGTATTGAATTGGTAAACAGCGTAAATTAACAGACCTTGACCAATGCTAACTGGGTAGACTAGATGTCTTAGGACAGAAGAGAGTCTATATTTTGTGTCTTAGAAAATCCAAGCGGTGTACCTGAGCCTTATAAGCAATTAACAGGAAATTTAAATTGTTTCATGTTGACAGGGTCTGTTTTTCAAAGCTGTGAAGATTATTCAGTGGAATTAAATCCGAGTTGATCCTTGTACATGGCTAACCAAAGGGCAATGTGATGGCTTTTCTGCAGCACTGTTAACACACTCACAGCTGCAGCATCTTAGCAAAGGTCCTTTCCAGAGGGGAAAATGGAGGCATTAGAGCATGACACGTTTTCTGTGTCCTACTTCATAACCTCACACCTTAGATGACCTGTGAAAATTAAGAGTAGGGGACTAACATCACAAGCCAGCCAAACAGTACTATTTTTATTCTCATTACAAAGTCTGAAGGGTTTTTTGCTTCTTCTTTTTAAAGACAAAAGTCATGCCTTTTCCAACTGAGGGCAATGAAGGCTACAGGAATGCTTGAAATCCCCACATTATCTTTCTGGGTTGCAGCAATGAGTATGTAGATGCTACACCAATGAAGTGTTAACATGCTCAAATTTCCACTGGTACCATAAAAAAAAAAAAAGGAAAAAAAGAAAAAAAAAAGCAACAACTTACTGCATATTTTGAAGCTGTAGCCCTCAGGGCTAGGATCTTACAGGTTAAACAGAATTTTTGACAAAATCTGACTTTCAAATTTGTAGCACAAATATAGAAAGCAGTGGTGATTCAGTGCAGGCAGAGCTCCTCCCTTCTGAGTCACTGCTCAGATGTGGCAGGAAGACAGGCAGGAGACCTGCATGTGTCACCGTCCTAGCACAGCGTACAGCGTGCTGCAAAGATCCTGACATTTTGTGGGAGAATGAAGAAAACCTCTGCGGTCTTTCTCACCACAAAGCTTGTTCCACTCCAGTGTTCTGGCCAAATCCTAGCCTAGCTGATTCTACCTACCAAAAAGTATTAAAAAATGATGATGATGATGATGATAACAAAGAAAATCCCATCCAGAAAAACAAAACAAAACAAAACAAAAAAAAGCCTCTCTCTGAACCAGAAAAGATAACCTGCTCTGACAGCCCTTGAAGAAGAGGAATGCTGTGTCACGGTGGAGAACAACCATACCACCACAGCAGGAGTGAGACCCAGCACAGGGCAGTAAATCTCTGTAAGATCCTCCTGGAATGGAAGCACCAAACTTCCATCAAACGTTGCTACTTTTTTAAACAAATCATATTAATCCAAGGGTAGAGTCACCTAAAAGCTATTGTTATGTTAGCGCTAATTTTAGTCAAGGAAACCACGTAAAGTAAACTGGATAGTAAGAAGCTCAGACTAAAAATACTTGACAGCAACATTTGATACCTTTGGATTGGAAAACATGGCTGAGCTAGTAAACAAACTATGTACTCCTACAACACACCTCACCAGAGCGGTATGGGTGAGGCTAGCAACGTTGTCTATCCTGAGAGAGGACAGCGTGTAAATAGGATGACCTGTGGGTAAAGTCCATGTGCTCTCCTAAACTCTCTCTTCCAGCCCTTGCCAAGCCCTAGTCTGAGTGTCCGAGGCAGTATACGAGGGACTCCTCCACTTTGACAGCTCAAGACTGGGTGAAGAAGACAGAGCACAAATTTACTCCATCCCCTCTTCCTCCTTCTTGCCCCGGATGCCTTCAAGGGAAAGAGAAGGGCAGTTCTATGGAGCGGTTCATCCTCCCTTTCTCTCTTCACACTGGGATTATCAGTCATGTCGCTAGGCAAGGATGGAGGAACACTAAAACCTCCCTTTTTCTCTTCATGTAAAGTAGGTAAGGGCACGTTTTGGACCCTGTTTGATTGCCTCAGTGGTTCGATGAAAGCTAGGTTGCTTGCAAACTCAGTTTCCCCAGGACAAGCAGTGCAAGAAGAACTAAATCCTTTTAAAAGAAGTGTTGGCTTGAACTTGGCAAATGAGGATGTGGTATCTCCAGGCCGTAAATCAGAGCCTTTCAGCTCCCTGACAAGAATGTGCAAGTCACTTCTCTGGAGGACTGAGAGTATACGAGGCCACACAGAAGCCAATTCCTGGATCCAGAGCTGCAGTACTGGGATGTTCGTGTGACAGGTAATTAGTTGCTCACTAAGGACTTTCCCCAGTAACATTCCTCCAACATGGCTAAGAACTAGAGGGACCTGAAGTGTGTTTGAATGAGCTTTTCTCTGCGTGTCTCTCCACTTATCCAGGTTTTTTGTTTTGTTTTGTTTTGTTCTGTTTTTGTTTTTTTCCTTTCTACTAGCCCACTAACAGATGAGCACTAATGAGGCTAATGTCTGGCATACTGCTCATCAACTGTCAGTTAAATCCCATGTAATAATAACTACTTAGGGTTTAGTGGCTTTAGTCTTTCATCAGAATCCCAGTATTTCTGCTTCTTTTTTTTTTCCTGCTTATCTTGACTGAAATCCAGATGCAACCTGATGTAACTGGGCTTAGATTCATTGCCTTTAGCAGAGCTCCACCAATTTAGACTGGCTGAGAATTTTTGCACAGTGATATTCTTTGGACCAGGACTTTTTGTTTTACATCCAAACTATAAGCAAGCAATGATTTATGTGGGTCTATCAGTCCAGGCTACAAGTATATGGCTTAGCAGGCAGCTCTGACCACTGGTTCTTCCACCAAGTGTCAAGATGGGGGTGGGTGTAAAACACTTTAAAGATGTGCAGGAGTTGGATAGAGAGGGCTGTGCTTCTCCTGGAGTTATCCAGCTATTATGCCGCACAAATCAACATCAGTGGGATTTTGCACATTTGTTAGATGTCTGTCTCTTAGTTGCCTGTGACCGGGACACGAGTCTGGTCTTTAACACTCCAACTTCTGAGCTTCAGCTAGTCTGCAAATCCACATTTATTCCTTCCCCTGTACAATTGCCTTGCTTGTTGTTAACATTATGAATTGTTGTTCTCCTGACTCTATGTGTGTCACGTGGCAAGTGTGGGTGCTTTGAGATTTTGCAGGTTCAGCCTCGGGTGTCAGCAGCACTCCCTCCATTACACCATCGTGGGACAAATTCATTTCATGCCAGGCACTAGCCTCATTCTACCTTCTGACCTGCTCTAGCACTGGGAAGTGCTATTCAGTATGGCATTCATCATTTGGTATTCATAGGCCCTTTCCATTCTTTTTTCTACTACCCTTCCCACATGTTCCCTTACCAACAGCATGTCCTCACAGTACCCTTTATGGATGCATTCAACCTTCTGTGTACAGCTATCATTCACCCCTGCTTCATCTGACATACCTATTACTTCCCTATACACAGGCAATATGTCTTTCATCCACAGTTTCACAAGCTTTGAATTTTGTTTGCTGAATCACTGAAATTTTGTGTTAGCTCCTCCACTGCCCTTTTAAAGGAAGAATGTCCACATTAGATTGAAACTACCCTCGGTGATCTACATTTGGTGATTTAATTGGGAATAGTGAGGTTACAGTAGTCATCATGCTGATTAGTGCCCAGATACCACAGCAAAAGGGACTTCGGAAAACAGTAAGATTAATAGGTTTTGGGGAAAAAAAAATGTGTGATGAAATCTGTTAGAACAGCAACACACTGTCAGAAGAGCGGTGGTAGGAGCTTTCCCAATTGAGAATTTTTTAGCAGAAATTGACAATTCAAGAACTAATCATAGATAAAGAGTGTACATCAGCAATAATGACAAGATGATGAGGATGATAAGGTTTCTAAGTTTCTCATGCTGTGATCTGTTCAAGAACATGAGAGTCCACTACCTACTACTTACTGTAGTGTATGCCTTCCCAGATGCAGTCAAACTATTGCCCAAGTAATGCGTACACTGAGCAGAGCACTGGTTAGACATTCTGCTCCTCGCTGTAACGGGATGTGGCTGGTGGATTAGAAGACAAAGCCGTGTCTGATGTTATTAGCTGAATGCTTTCACGGAGCTATGGCATTATGGAACTTCAGCAGAAACGTAAGTCTCACTGACCAAGCTGATTGTCTTACTAGTTTAACAGAAAAATAATTACTTCTCTTTTCAGCCCTACCTAAAAAACATGGAATTTTAGGCCCTAAGCATTCTGATAATAGCAGTAGCAAATCAAGTGTGTGTATAAACGTATATGTAAATATATAGAGAAATTCCAACTGCGTTTACGTGATGGTGTACGGAATGTTCTGAAGGCCTTTATTATTCATCGAAATAAAGCACCAGCAAGAATGAATGGTGTGCAATATAATCAGGGGTCTTTGTTGTTTTCAGAAACCTAATGAATGAACACATGACGTCCACTGGTTTCTGACATGACAGGCATATGGTGTTCATAAATAAATAAAAAGCCCGATGATACAGTTACGTTGATACCAGTGAGTGGCAACATTTGGTAAGCTGGCAAGTTGTCTGCTCTATCTTGCCTTGACAGTAAGAACACAGAAATCTCTGAGTAAAAACAATTAATTGTAACTGATAGCTTTTGGGGCTTCCTCCAATGAAGTCACGTTACTAGGTTCCAAAATAACAATTAGATCACCTTTTAACATACAGCTTCAGCTATATTTATAACAGCCATTAAAATTATGTAGAAGGCAATCGTCAGCCACAGTAGCATTTAACAGCAATTAACTACATACCGGGTAGAAAATCACAGTTACATCAAAGAACGAAGCGGGACCTAGGTGCCTACATTTTACTTAAATTCAAAACTGAGATCCTGAAACTAGCATAGTAGCCACCTACTGGACCGATACTTCTCTCAGGTTTTACAGTGGTCTACCGCTTGTGGTGCTTATTGGAGCATGGCTGACCCAGCTTCAGTTTCCAAATCTCTTTATGGGCTTAGGAACCCCAGTTTGTCATCTCTCCCAGGAATGCTCTACATATACACCCCTCTTTCCACATGTTCTCACTGCTTGCCTGAATTGTCACACTTCCACCAGTGGCATCACTACTGCAACATTTGGAGGACATAGGAATAAGTATCTTTCTTCCACACTTGCATTCCAAAGCCACAACCGAATCCCTAGCAGTGATTCAACCCAGTGACCCCTTCCAAAACACAAAACAAATATTGTCACAAGCACCTGAGATAATCACTGTGGTGTACTTGCCCACAGAACTCACTGCAGGGCAATAAAAGCTGTAGAGTGCTCGCCTTTACATCTCCAAACCCAACAGTCTAACTGCAAACTTAGTCATACATCCTCATCTCAGGATTCATCTGGCTTCTTCAGTTTCCTGTGGCACCTCCAGGCTCCACAGATGAACCTCACCCTTCAGGCTTCACTGTGCTGAACCCTGACCCAGAGCACAAAACCACAAGCCCTAATCAGGCCAGAACATACCTGAGGTGGGTATAATCTGAAGGAACTACCCTTCTGGGGTCTTTGTGGTCACCTCCCTTGCGTTAAGGCTAGCCTAATATTTGGGATTAGGGTACGGTTTAGGAGAGCAGCATACAATTTATTCCTGGGCACCAAAGCATTCAAACGGTCCTGTATTCATGTCCAGACAGTAGAGATCACCTCCCTTTGGATAAGAGTAGAGTCAAAGTGATAATTAAGACTGAGAAAGAATTGGAAAGAATAAGATATAGGCTGGTGCTGTACTGCCAAATCAGCCCTCTTTTGGTCACAGGATAGTAAGGATCATCCAGCTGAGAGCTGGAGGTCTGTGTTTCTTTTTCATAGGGTATGTAAAAATAAAGACTGACAAAAAATAAAGGTTGACAATACTGAATGGACTCGAGTTAGCTGCAGAATGGCAGGGATCACCTCTCTGGGATTTAGGTTAGAATTCCTGAGGTATCCTAAGGCTGAAAATTGCACCCTACATTCTGTGAGGACCACCAAATTAGGAAGAGGTTTGATGCAGACAGGGCTGAAAGGGTAAAACTGAGTTTTGAGGGGTTGCCCCTTGATAGTAGGGGTTCTCCTCTCGTGTTTGTGTTAGTGATACAGTTAGAGGAAAGAATGTTCTGGAGTATTGTATTTATTTCTGAATTTTACTGGAATTGCCATCCTAAGTTGAGGATGCTAATACAGTAGTAGAATGGCTGTAGTAGAGCTTAATAGGATACATTTTGATCTGTTAATGGCCAGGGTTAACACCTCTCCTGGTTTTAGAAAAGAGAATGTGTTAGCCTGACAGAGTCAGAAAAAAAACTGCTTTGGATCACAGAAGTAATAATTCTCGTGTTAAGGCTACAGTTAGTGTTCATTTTAGGGGCAAGCTAAGGTTTGAGGGAGAACTGGATGGAGAATTATGAGCATCTTAATCCTTTATGGAATATCAAACAAGAAGGGGGATGGTACTTGTAAAATTGGACACTTAAATTAAACTGTGGCTAGATTGAAGATTGGGATTAAGGTGTGTGAGAAATGAGTTTACGGAACTGTCATTCTAGAACCACTGGGTTGCAAAGGCTGTGGTCCTGTTGGTAGTTTCAGTTTAAGGTTAGAAAAGGGAAAAGCAAGGACTGCTGATATTGTATATGAATCCTGCAGGAGCCACTGATATAGGATGAGGCTAGTCCACAGGAAAATCTAATGGGCAACACCTTGGTCTTGGATGGTTGTGCTGACTCCCCTGAGTCAAGGCTAGTGTTAGGATTGAGAGTCTACAGAGCAGGTGTTGGAGCACTGAGTTTATTTCAGAATTCTGTGGGAACTAGAAACTAAGTTGATTGTTGTTCTTGTAAGGAAGAGGTTATATGGAATGGGTGATAGCTACTTTCTAGGACACAAGCAGTTGAAGATCTGTTGTCATTTCTTCTGTCTGCAAGAGCCACCAAAAGCTAACCCTGACCAAACCCTTAGTGTCCTGTCTGCCACAAAAATATCTTAAACTCATTACAGCACCACTCTTCATATTGATGCTGATTAGCTTATTAACACCTGTTGCCCAGAACCCTAATACCCCAAATTATGGTCAGGCCCATCACTTCTGCCCAGACAAGAGTGCCCATACCCTAATCACTCTTGAAAGTATTTGTGCCCTTCCACGCACCCTGACTCTTCCAAGGGACAGCCAGAAAGCCATCCCCAGTTCTCCTTAACCCTAACTGAGCTCTGATCAACAGCCCCTGTTGGTATTCGTCCCTGTGAACTCTGCGCAGGATTAAGCTAGGTAACAGAATCAAGAATGGAGGAGAATTACAGCTACTGTGCAGAAAAACAGAGGCTTGAGGAGCTGGGTTTACTGTTGGCTGGGAGACAGCTCCTGCAAAGGCTGTATGGGTCTAGAAAAGGATCACTGCACTCAAGGTAAACAGACCAAGGATGAGAATAGGAAAATGAGGATAATTAGCCTAGGATTTAAGGTATGATCAGGAAGAAAGAAGAGATTCAGCTATTAGAGAAGATAGATGGAGTAGAAAAGACAATGGAGTAGAGAAAGCAGAAACAGTACTGGCTGTGAAAAAAATCAAGAAAGCTTTGCTTGACTAAATTTTAAAGTCATGATTAAAACAGGTGTGGGACACAACAGGCTGAAGATATATTTTTTGTTCTTGTGGAGTCTGTAGGTCTGCAGCAGTAGAGTTGTAGTGCAGTATAAGTCAATTGCCATGGGGGCTACCCTTCTTTGTTGAAGGCTGTGGTTGGTTGTTTGGAATCACACCTGCGCCTTAGGAGAGAAGGACCAGAGAAGGCTTGTTCATTACAGGAACCTGTAAAGCTGCCAAAATTGTAAGAAGATTGGTGACATCTGAGGGAAATCAGCTGTGTTTTTTTCATTAAAACATGCTTCCTGGACCTCAAGTTAATGATGTAACTGTGGCTGTGTTTTGATTTGCAACATAAGGATTCAGGCTAGTGTAAGGTCTGCCTGATGAACCCTAGCTAAATGTAAGAAGTACACCCTTTATTGGGATATAGATATGAAAAGTTAAGTTTTGTTTCTGCATCCTGGAAGACAGACTGTTTTAGGTTGGGTCAGTCAAAATCACCAATCTTCCACTTAGGCTCAATTTTTTATTGGTCTGTGAATACAATTTGGAACTGGTGGGACTGATCAGCTCCATCTATTGCTGCAGGATCTATGGGCTAGAAGACTGGGGAGAGGACTACCACCAGCCTGGGTAGATGCATCACACTTAAAACTGTGGGCAGGGAAGAATTTCTTGAATGACTATGCTAGAGGTAGGCATAGGTTACTGAGTTTTATAGCAGGCAGCTGTGGGTTTGGAGAGGGAACTTGGACAAGGGGAATGGGAAGAGGACTTAGCTGTCAATGTGGGATCCAAGATTAAAGATACCAAGGCAGTTCAAATGTTCTGTTTATCCCTGGAATCCATAAAGTCTGCAGGTCTCGTATGAGCATCTTACCATTGACAGTATGAAGTCATTAATAAATTACGGTAAACAAACTGTATTTGTTACTGGATTCCAGGGGCAAGTTAATCTGAGAATTGATTTCTGAAAGCCACTCTATTGGACAAGATATGATGATGTGTTTTGGAAAGGAAACTTTGTGGCTGAAGATCTGCTAGCATTAGGTGACTGTAGAAGGCTGATGATATTTGGTAAACTGCTGATGTAGTTAGCCATAAGAGATCAAGCTATGGCAAGTGAGGATTGCTGGGCAAGAGAATAAAGATGTGTTTGGGATGAAAGAGGCAAGTTCCTCTATACAGCTGCAATGCAGTTCTGGGATAGCCAAGAGTTGCTTTTCTGGTCTAAATGCAGGAGTTTGTGTAATGACTGCAAAACGAGGTTTATTCACCTTTCCTGCAGATACCACAAGACAAGCAGGAGTGCTGGGCACAGAAAGGAACAGGGAATGTGATGGGCTGTGCTCGGTTTTAGGCAAAGTTCATCCTTTGGGCCCACAAGGGGCTGAGAAGTTAATTGTTAATTGTAAGTGGTGTGTGCTGTAGTGCTCTGGGGAGTACGGACACCTTTAGTTGGGCTACTATTTAAGTTCAGGTCACTGGGACAGAGTTTAAGGTTATGATTAGCCCTTGGAGCAGAAGTGGCTAGAGTGTCGGGTTTAACACAATGTTCCAGACCAATATGAGAACTATGCTGGGAGAAGTTTTTGGGCAGAGTTAGCTGGCCTAACTGGATTCAGGCCAAGGTTAAGGGCTTGGCATTGCAGGAACCGAAAAGCAACATTTACATCTGGACCACAGAACCACAGAATGGTTAGGGTTGGAAGGGACCTCTGGAGGTCATCTGGTCCAAGACCTCTGCTCAAGCAGGGCCACCCAGAGCAGGTTGCCCAGGACAATGTCGAGGCGTCTTTTGAAGATCTCCAAGAAGGGAGACCCCACAGCCTCTCTGGGCAACCTGTGCCAGCGCTCCATCACTCACACAGCACAGAATCGCTGCCTGGTGTTTAGGCAGAACCTCCTGTGCTCCATTTTGTGCCCCTGGCCTCTTGTCCTGGCTCTGTCTTCATTGCATCCTCCCATCAGGTATATTGATAAATTCCCTCTGAGCCTCCTCATTTTGAGGCTGAAACATCCCAGCTCTTTCAGCCTTTTATATCTCAAGATCCTGCTAGCGTTGCTAGACTTGAATCTCAGTTAGTACTAACATACTAACCCCAATGATTTAATCTGGACAATCTTAAGGCTCAGGTAGGGTCTGGGGCTAGTTTTAGTGACAGCATGGCCTACGTATTGTACAGGCCTTAGAACTAGGACAAAGGCTGCTGAAAAAAAATCAGATGGGCCAAGGTTAGAAATGGGGCAAGTAGGGCCTGAGTCTAGGGGTAAGTGTTGTCATTATGGTTAAGGTTTGGTACTGGAGGGGCTGAAAAGTTTTGTCAAAGTCCCTTCTGCAAACTGGTGCATTGCTCTTTTTTACAAGGGACTCCACAGGAAGAAGTCCAACAGCCAGAAGCACTAGGAGAAGGAGGAAAAAGAGACACCAGCACTTATCAAGACTCTGTGACCACAAGGGAATGGCCCAGAAGCCTATACACATGTGCACATCTGTTTTCTCCAATCCTTAACCTTCCTCCCATCCTTCCTGCCTCCCTGTGAGCCTCCCTCCCCCCCAGCTCCCACAGTCCTCCATGTCACACAGGCCTCCTCTCTTTTGTTCCTCTGTGTCCTTCCCAGCCGCTGCACAGGGCAGGGGCAGCCAGAGGAGGGAAAGACGAGGGGAGCAGCTTCACCAATTTCTCTCGCCCTGTGCCCGGAGCAACAATGAGCAACCACCACCGCCCCAGCACCCAAGCTTTGCCCCCCTGGGGGCACAGGGCCGAGGGGCTGGGGTCTCAGCCCTGCCTGCAGCTTGGGGTGCAACCACGCGATGCTCGCAGCGGTGACCCCCCCGGGCCCCCCTCATCCACACGAGCCCGGGGCGAAGCCAAGCCGCGCTCGGGCGGCTCGCAGCCCCCCCCTTGGGCGCCCCCTTCCCGGAGCAGCCCCTCGCCCGGGGGTCCCGGCGTGCGGGGGGCATCCAGCTGTTGCCGCCAGCTGTGTGCCAGCCCCGGGAGGGCCGGCCTGCCGCCGTCCCCGCCCCTGCGAGGAGGAGGAGGAGGAGGAGGAACCGAGAGTGCCCGACCCGGTGGCTTTTAGGGGGGGGAGGCCCCGCGCTGCCGTGCTGCTGTGCTGTGCGCTGCTCTGCCCTGCCAGCCGCTGCTCCTGCCGGCTCCCGGTGCCTCTCCTCCTCCTCCTCCTCTTCCTCCTCCTCCTCCTCCTCCTCCTCTTTTTCCTCCCGCTGCCGACCCCGGGAGCCCCGGAGGCTGCGGGACTGCGATCCGGAGGGAGGAGGAAGCTGCGAGAGGGACTGGCCCCGTAGCCGGGTGCCGGGGGGGAGCCGGGAGGGCCGGGAGAGAGGGGGCCGACGAGCCGGGAGCAGGGGGCGCGGAGGAGAGGGGCTCACCGGCAAGCAGGGGGCTCGCCCCGGCGGCCACCCGTGGGTGCGGAGCGCGGCGCCCCGCGGGGCCGGGCGGAAGATGCACACGACGCAGAAGGACACCACTTACACCAAGATCTTCGTCGGGGGGCTGCCCTACCACACCACCGACTCCAGCCTGCGCAAGTACTTCGAGGTCTTCGGCGACATCGAGGAGGCGGTGGTCATCACCGACCGGCAGACCGGCAAGTCCCGGGGATACGGCTTTGTAAGTGCCGGGCTGCGGGGGGGCAACGGGGAGCGGGGCCACAGCTGCGGGGGGCTTTGCTTCCCCCTCCTCTGTTATTTTTCTTCTTTTTTCTCTTCTCTCTCTCTCTCTTTCTCTCTCTCTTTCTCTCTCTCTCTCTTTCTCTCTTTCTTTCTCTCTCTCTCTCTCTTTCTCTCTCTCTCTCTCTCTCTTTCTCTCTTTCTATCTCTCTCTCCCTCTCTCTTTCTCTCTCTCTATCTCTCTTTCTCTCTCTCTATCTCTCTTTTTTCTCTCTTTCTTTCTCTCTTTCTTCCTCCTTCTCTTTTTCTTTCTTTTTCTTTCTTTTTCCCTCCCGGCCAAGGCGTGAAGCTTGGGGAATCTCCTGGCTCCTGGCTGCCCCACTGGGGCGCCTGCTGCTCCCCGATATGGCTGCTCCGGGGGTTATCTGCCCGGCGTGCTGCCGCCAGCGGCGCCCGGCCCGTGCCCTCCACCCCTCAGACCCTCAGCCCACTCCCCTAAGGGTGGCCGGGGGCTGCCGAGAGTTGGGGGCTGCCCCACTACCACCCGCCGTGCACATAACCCACCCACCCACCCCTCCCCAGGTCACTATGGCTGACAGAGCCGCTGCAGAGAGAGCCTGCAAGGACCCCAACCCCATCATCGACGGCAGGAAAGCCAACGTCAACCTGGCGTACCTGGGCGCCAAGCCGAGGATAATGCAGCCAGGTGAGGATGTGGCCCCCCACGGCTTGTCTGTGTGCGCCCGAGGTTTCTGCAGGCAGTGAAGCTTTTAAAAGGTCGCGCCGTCCTGCATGTCCCTCGGGTGCGCTTTGGTTTCGGTTTTTGAAGGCAGCGTGTAGGCACCTTTCTGGCTATTTCCTACAGAAGCCCTGTTTAAACGCCAAAAGCAATCAGGACTGACATATTTGAAGTTCTCCAGGAAGATTTCCACAGCTCGGACACTTCAGTGGTTATTCCCACTGCAGGGAATGTGGTGGCGCTGACCATTTACAGTATCGCTGCAGGGAAAGATCGGTCTAGGGATGAATCGCTTCCAATGTGTGCGGTCTTATTAATACAAACAGTAACTTAAAGCAAAGTCCCAAGGCAGATGGGAGCTATTAGGCAAAGTTTAAAATGAAACGGCTCTTCCTAAGCCCACATCTGAGCAAGTGTGATGTCCTGTCCACTTCCCAAACTTCGCACCGAGAGAGCTGGGAACGCAGAGTGTGTGCACGCTGCTGCTCTAAAGGAAGCTGCTCTGAATTC
Source organism: Cygnus olor (assembly GCF_009769625.2). Classification (NCBI taxonomy): domain Eukaryota; kingdom Metazoa; phylum Chordata; class Aves; order Anseriformes; family Anatidae; genus Cygnus; species Cygnus olor. The sequence continues at coordinate 54,183,970 of NC_049170.1, forward strand.
CTGCATGCTTAGCCCGAGGAACACTCTCGTGAGTAATTTAGTGCCCACAAAGGAAAGGGGGGGGTTCATTATGCTTGGGCAGCATTTGAAGAGGAGAAATGAAGTTAGGATTTGACCCCCATGTTCAGTCCTCATGTGCAGAGAGGGCTCAAATTTGATTCTGTTGAAAGTACACAAATACTGTATCATCCTTTGGGGGCTAGCATTAAGGACTAGGATGGAGCACAAAGTAAGAAGTTAATGAAAACTCTGTGCTCATTGTTTAGCCAGTCATTCTTCTGAACATCTCTGTGAAAATGCACATCACTGTTTTAATTTCTGTATGCATGTGTGTGTTTGTGTGTATGGGTTGATATATTTTGCTTTCTAATCTGTGGTTCTACAGCCTTACAGGCATCGTCACTGGAGGTTGTTGGTGAAGGCTGTTACTCTGTGTTTGTGTGCGTGTGCATGTACAGCACAAACAAGTAGCAGAAGAACACTCATACAGAGAATGTGATGTGTTTTTGTTGGTAGGTTTTGCCTTTGGTGTTCAGCAGCTTCATCCAGCTCTTATACAGAGGCCTTTTGGGTAAGTCTGTTCAATGGGACCTCAAACAGGGGAGGAAAAATCCTTTTGTAAAAAAAAACAGAAAGAAAAAGTATGATCCTTGAAGGCCTCTTGCAGTAGCAGCCTTATAAACTCACCAGCAATACTGAAGCTCTCAGACTTGCAAACGTATGCCCGTAGACGTGCTCACCTTGTTGGTAATGTTCTGAATGCGGTAGCCGAGTCAAGTTGTGTGGGACGTGTCCCTTCCACCTAAGCAGTCCAGTCCTGTATGACCCTATGATAAAACAAGGAGGTATGACTTTATGCAAGATTGCTGTGCCCCGTTTCTCGTTTTTCAGCTTGACTCAATGTTATTTATCTCTTTCTAATCTGACAGGGATCGTTTACAGTTAAGATAACTGATCAGAAGGATATGATGATAAGAGGTGGAATAGTTCTGTTTGGAATTAAACTCTGTAACCAGTAGACTCAAACACAAACAAGCTAAAATGGTGATTAACGATGCATGTATGTTTTTTTCATATAGTCAATAGACCTCCGTGTGCTTTTTTATTTATTTATTACAGTAATGAAGTGGTGTTGATAGCTAAACTGTGTGCTTTTATTTACTTGAAAGAGCTGTAGTGAAAGTTTTTTGGGGGGGTCTTTTTAATTTTGTTTTTGTTGTTGAGGAGTGACTTTGCCATGGGGAGCAAAGGGCCTTTTTTTGTTTCCTTGCTTTCAAGCTGTAGCTTGTGACTTTTTTAACCTTATTTTGTAGTGAGTGCTAAATCGTGTGACTTCTTGATTTTTAAGTAAATCAACATATTGCTTGCATGTTCATAATTTTGGGGGTTTTGTTCTTGGGAGAGGTGTGGAGCTCCTTATTAACAATGTGCGTCCATTTGGGCTTTCTAATTGGAGATTTTTTTTCTTCATTCTGACTTTAATAAATAGCATATTTCTCCTTTACTCGAATATACTATCCCTAAGTATTTCTAACTCTTGCTTCTTATAGGCATATAATTAGGAGGTGAGGTCTGCTTTAAACTTTCCATACAGTGTCACTTCACTAATGCACACTGGCTGAGAGGCACATCGCAAAATAATGCATTTTGCTAATTAATGAGTAAGCTAACAATAAAGTAGGGAAAATGCGTCACAAATGTATTTTGTTTATTTGACTAGAAAAGCTAGAATAGTGCACCTAGCTGTTACTAAGCAAGAACAGCTTCTCAGTTCATCTATAGGTAAAGTTCCTGTCCTCAAAACTGTAGGAAGAAGTTTTCCTGAACACTTTATGTACTCTTAAAAGAGAATGTTTGTTCTTCGGAGACACTTGGAGAGGCTGTGGAAAACTTTGTCTTTTTTTTTTCTTCTTCCTCATCTTCCTATAATTTTCCTCTGCTGTATTTTGTTTGACTGCTTTGAAGCGTGAGGAACCGACAGTGTATATGCAGCGATCAGTTTATGATGCCTGCACTAAGGTAGGCAGGAGGTGGAGTGTGCTGTCTGCAGAGCTGCTCAAGCACTGGTGCTCAGAGGACCCAGTGGACTGCCTGGGGATCAGCCGTGGAGAGGCTATTTTCTGAGCACAGCAAAAAGAAGAAGACCCTGTGCACTCCCTTGTTTCAAGGGCTGTGCAAATGTAGGGCTCCTTCTTGCTTTACTTACCCTGAGCCTACAATAGGTCACTTAAATCTTGTTCAGGTCAGGGAAATTCTTCCAGCACGCTGAATAAGGTTTTATTTCTAATGCAATGTATATAAATCTGAAGAAAAGGAACATTAGTCCCAGGGTCGTGTGTATATCAAATTGGTCATTTTTAATTCTTGGTTTTGCTATTCTTTTGCTATGTGCAAACAAAGGAGATTATTAACCCTGCTTCCCCCTCAAAATTTCCAGTAACCTGTGTCTTTTCTAAAGAATACAGTTTGGATTAGGAAGAACAGCATTTGTTAGGATGAATTAACACCTTCATTCTCTTTTTTCCTTGAGAATAAAGTGGGGTTGTTTCAGTGCTTACTTTCATCTATTTTATCTAAGAGTTCACTCGTAGAGGATGTTGCATGGATTGCACTGAAATATGTAGTCACCTTAAAGCCTTTCTTCTTCCTGTGCAGTTGCACTTTGAAAAAGTACACTTTACTAATACGCTGTGTTAAACAGGTTGTAGTGATGAATCACTATCAACACTCTGCTAATCCATACATAAAAGCACCAAACATTTTATTTTTATTTTTTTCCTACCAGAGTGCAAGTTAGTGAGGTGCAGCCATGCTCTGGCATGGTCAGCAGTGTTTTGTTACGGTTTCCCACCTACCAAGCAAGAAACTGAAGATAATTGGATTATGTTACATTATTTTACTGAGAAGATACAGTAAGGACAATATTCTGAATTAAGTACAACATTATTGAAGTGGAGGGAGCCAGCAACTAGATTAGCTTCAATGCACGAAGCATTTAAATTCTGGGAATTCTTCTTTATTCAGTACTGCAGAGACCAACTCGTCCACCAATTAACATTTCACCCTGCTCTTTAAATTCAGCATCTATCTTATTGTTGGTGTGTTTTCTAGGAAGCTGTTTGATCACAGGACTGGTTATCTATACAGCTCTGTTTTCAGGATTGTTTATTAAAATACTATCTCTGAATTCAATAGGAATTTATGGAGGGGGAGGATGACTTTGCCTCCTAAAATAGTTTTTCTCATTTTGCTTTTGTAATTTTTACTTTAACGTTGATGGAAAAATACAGGGTTATGCAGAGGCACTGGTGCAGGTGATGACTTGTCCTGTTGAAGAATTTTTTTCCCTCTGTTTATTGTCTAAAACTTGTATCTCACTCAAAATGAGAACGTTCTCTTAGTTTTTAGTTCAGACCCAAGTTAAATCCCAAGTTAATAAATTTATTATCAAATGGTTAGCTGATACTACCTGCCTTCTAAGAGTTAGGCAATTCAGCCTTCCTTAAGAGAGAAGGAAATGCCTTCTCTTGAGTTTGTGATCAAAAGATCTATATAATATTAGACTACTGATAATCTGGAGCTAGGGAATGAAGCCACAACAGTCAAAAGTTAACCTGCAGAATGCTAAATGTCCTCTTACTGTTACCAGACACAAATTTAAAAGGAAGCATGTCAAGGGTCTTGTATCTCTTGATGCTTCTGTATCTTATTCCTGCACTCAGGAAGCCTGTTTATTGACTAAAATCTACTCTCTATGCTTACAAAGCCTGATGATGGTCCAGAGCAAAACATTTCTGTCCAAGTTAAATAACTACTTTCTCAAGAACGTAATGTTGAGAGTCACTTATGTGTTACTACTGATGAATTTCTGTTTGACACAGCTTTCTGCATTAGTCTAGAAAGTCCTTTCTTTCCTTTGAAACAATTAGCTGTCATTTTATTATCACTTACAGGATTGTATTCGGAGGTCTTAGTAAAACACAAACCTGTTAAAACAAGAATGAAAGTCTTAAGGCATGTGGCAGGAGCGTATGCCATTTCATTTTGAATATCCCAAAGCTACAGTTACTGCTAAAGTTAAATGTGGCTTTCCTTTGCTTTTAGTGCAAAAGCTTAAAACAACAAATATATGTTCCAAAATAAAAACTACAGCCAGGAAAGAATGCTTAAACCACGTACAATTCTCACACACTTACTTTCAAAAACAAAGCAGCAGCTTTTATTTAAAATTAATGAGTCTAAGGACATCCAGCCTAATTGGAAATTGCTTTTTCAACTTTTGACCTGGCAGAGCATTAAAAGCAGTGAGGTTCTGAATGGCTGAGGTCTACATGTGCTGGCCTCTGCAGAAGGTAGAAATTTACTTTGGCCATATAAAGCCGTTTTACTCGACTCAAAACAGTTGCAGCATGACAGATGATCAAAAATAGCCCCACTGCAGCTTACGCTGTCAATCACCATGTGTGAAATGGCATGGTGGTGAGGAGCCTGCACAGGGTTTATGTTTATTGTAGGGTAAGACGTGGCAAACAGATAATGTTTCATAACTTCACCACCTGTTATTTTCTTGGCTTAATAAAACAAGTCACAAGAGTTTAAGTGGGAGCACATGTATCTTTCCGTCTTGTTCAAGGATACGGTAGAGTGTCCTAATGTCTTAAGAAAATCTTAGTAACATCAGTTCGAGACAACACAAGCACCTAGATAAGCTCTCTTATTGTATCCCTTCTGTTAGAATTATTCTGCCTCATCAATGCCGTATGTAACAAGTACTGTGATGTGATGTTAAATGGACTCTTACATGATGCAGAAAAGGCTCTCACTGACTTAAAATTTGTTTTTGTTCCTCTTTACTTAATACTTAAGAAACATGGTGTTATATTTGTTAGGATTGTGCTTGGCTGGTGACCAATGCAAAATGCTTGTTTTTGCTCATCCATTTCGGATGGAGAGCTCAGGTAATGATGTATATTTAAATGCACAGAGCCAGCTTAAGTATGCTTCAAATGCACTTCTGGCTAATCACTTCATAAATGAGGTGAGTTTTAAAAACCCAACTTACTGTTTTGTTTTATGTTTTCTTTCCCTCCCCACCCCCTATTTGTCACTCTCATTTTTTTCATTTCTCCCTACACACAGTAGGACATGAATTCCGTTGACATGTTGGGTTTTTATGATTGTGGTGTTCATGTTGTGGTGTCATGTTCTGAAACACGGCAACTGCAAACTCCTCTCTGCTAGCACTCTTATTCACTCCACTGAGCTCTTTTTCTCTTAAAAAGTAAACGGGGCTGTTCCAAAGTCTGGTTATCACGTATTTTTAACTGTAGTTTGCTGTGAATCTAGTTGACAGTGTCCCTTCTGATGGAAATGTTTCCTTGTTGATCATTTAAGTAGTTCTTGAAGTTAATTTAAAAATTAAACAAACAAAAACCTTTCAATTAAAACTTGCATTTGGAGGACAGATTGTACCGTTGCAATTTGCATCTGTGCTTACAGTGCACTAAAAGGTTTATGCAGTCTTTTGAGTTCTGTGTAAAGGTAAATTTCAGTATCAAATAGTAGTAAATTTGCACAAGCAGTTTTTCATGGACTTATAAAGATTCACTCTCTGGCACTGAGTTCCATGCATGAAGAACTTCCCTGTGGAAATTCAGATGTGAGACAGGACTATGAATGTAAAATGAAAATTAAGTTAGATGCGTTATTTCTAAAAATTGTATTATATGATAAAACATGACTATGAGATGAATTTATATGTATTCTTGTATGCTAAAACAATGATATGACCAGTTTTCAAAACTGAAGGGCTAAGTAAACAAGCCAAGGAAGCAAGTTTTGTGACTCGGAGAAGACGGGAAAGTGTGTATACTGATCTATTCAGAATGGTTATTGCTTAAGCCATAAATCTGTGTTTTTGTTTTTGTTTTTGCTTTTGTTAAGCACCAGATCTATTTAGACTTAATCCTATGCCCACCTCCCAAAAAACTCTATGCTGTATGTCTTGCATAGAAATAAACAAGCTGGCACAAAACAGGACATCAGTGGCCTGATAATCAAACAGGTTTGACCCTTGTGTCCTTATGAACTTTATAGAAGTGTGATGCACATGTACTTAGGAGTCACTGTTATGGATTTTAATAGCATCTATGTAGCTTCCCCTCAATGGCCTCTTGTGACGGAGTGAGCTGCACTATAGTTCGTTTGGAAAGTGTGATTCTTGCTGTGTTTACCACACTTGTGAACTTTATTTAAACTCCTTTGTCGCCTGTGTTGTTTTTTTTTTTTTCTTATTTTTAATAAGGGTGACTGAGGTTGCAGAGAAATTAATGTGTGCTGAGTCTGCATAGCAACTTAAGTAGGGTTGCCACAATACACTCGTCTTTCCTGCCCCCCCGAGAAGACTTTACATAAAATCAGGGTTAAACCGTTTTGTTGCCTTATTGGCTATTGTCAAAATCATTACGGTGACGCTGTCAAACTGCTAAGTTACTAATAATAAGAGTACTCACAGGAAATAATTTCACTAAGAGTCAAGTAGTTCAGTGAGGAGCAGCATAAAAAAAAAAAAACGCGCTTGTAGGTGTTTTGAAAAACAAATACTGCAATCAAGCTTAATCCTTTAGAGTTGCCTTAAAAGTGACATCAGCAATCCTGGTCCTTCTAAAGGTTTTAATAGCATTACCTGTATTATCCTCAAGCGACATTAAACACTCCTGTTTAAGTCAGCTAGAATGCTGTGCTTTGGAGCAACGCACCTCTTTGGGCCAGTGATCAGATAATTGGTCCGTTCAGCCTTGTTATTGTGGCAACCCTATGCACATAACAACAACTAAATTGAGTTTGTTTTAGTTCGGAGTATGGATGTGACGCTTAGGCGCTGACTCGCCTACCACCTCTGACTCCCTCTCCCATCTTTCAACAGGATCCCTGCTCACTATGTCTATCCACAGGCTTTTGTGCAGCCCGGAGTGGTAATTCCCCACGTGCAGCCCGCAGCAGCCGCTGCTTCCACTACACCCTACATCGACTACACCGGAGCTGCGTACGCCCAGTACTCGGCCGCCGCGGCCGCCTATGAGCAGTACCCGTACGCTGCCTCGCCAGCTGCCGCCGGGTACGTGGCGGCGGGGGGCTACGGCTATGCGGTGCAGCAGCCCATCACCGCAGCAGCACCAGGGACGGCCGCTGCGGCCGCTGCGGCTTTTGGCCAGTACCAACCCCAACAGCTGCAGGCAGACCGTATGCAATAGCAGATGGACTCCTGAAGGAAGCTCGCTCTTTCTCTTCCTCTTTTCGGCCTTCCACTATAAGTAGTTGTTCAGAGACAATTGATGTTAACTAAGGAGCTTTAAGGAAAGCGATGCTATTGCGAAACTAAAGAATTTTGTTCCACTGTCTTCATACAGTATGCATCCAAATCATGTTGTTAGAGGGGAGGGGTAGCGCGGCATGTCTAGTTTCAAGTAGCAATCCCGAAGAAAATGGAAAAAAAAAATACTGTACTGTCATGAAAGAGTGGCAGAGTAGCAATGGGACTTCGTATTTTAAAACAAACAAAGAAACGAGAACCAAAAAAGCAAAGGTGTATTTTTTACAGTATCAGGGAAGCAAAACTGCCTTTTATAAGTGAGAATATGGTACTCAAAAAGTTTGAACCAGGGGAAAAAACTGAGTCAGCAATATGTAACCTTTATCCATTTTAAGAGGAAACAAGCTTAAAGCACTGATCGTCCTTTGTAGCTTTCAGAAGCTGTCTTCGTGAGATAGCATCTTCCCACTGTTTCACTAATGGGCATCGAACAATCCGAGGAAGATGGCCTGCTAGTAAGATGGCGGACAGGCACCAAAGTTATTTTCTTATCTGTCCTCTGGATGAGTGGAACTATGGAGCAAGTGATGTGGAAGTAAGGGGTGCAACAGCTGTAGAGACAATCAATAACAGAGACAGTTCTGGACAGAACACATCACTTGTGCTCATGTGATGAGCTTGTCACATCCTAATCCCTCGCCCCATCCTGTTTCACTTTTGGGAAACTTTAACTGCTGGTGTCAGCTATTCTGATTCTAAAATAGGATCAGCCCTTTACTACAACAGCCTTCTCTTTCTATTTATTGCATCTGTTCGTAACTTGTGAATAAAGGCAGGATGAAGCTTAATGAATTAAAACCTTTAAGAACTGTTTTAAGGGAATTTTCTTTTCTGAAACCATTTGTACAATTTTAATATCTATTTCAGGATTATATTTAAAATATTTATTAGTGAACATACAGTACACAAGGCAACTTTTGTTACCAAGACTGCAGTTCTTGAAGGGTTAATGGTATGTGATTTATACTGTGCCTTAATTGTTATGCTATTTAAAAAGAAATATTTATTTTGAAAGTTTTACTATGCTGCGCTCTAAAGAAAGCAACTTTAGATGTGACACTGTAAAATTATGTATTCATCTCATGGCATAAATTATTTAGTAGGGTTAGATGTAGCATATTAAATATTAACCTAATTAACTAAGGATTTTGACTTGGATTTATTTAAATTCAGTAAGTGCACTGTATGAGGGTACTCTTAAATTAACACTTTTTTAGGTTTTTACATAAAATATTGCTAGTTCATTCTTTTTCCCTCTAATAGATGTCCATGTAGACCTCTCAAATACATTAGTGCAGTTTTCTCACTCATCTGTATGTAGACTGACTATTTTTCCCTTTGCTAGGAAATGCTGCTTTACATTGTCCTGTGAAACTACAATACTTGCAATTTTTATTCTTGACCGAAATGGAATTTAGTATTTTACACTGTATTGGATTTTTTTATACTTGAACAATTTCATACAAGGGAAGACAGGATAGCATTTTTATGGACTTTATCCAATGTCACTGGATTTATTTTAAGTATTCTGAATACTAGCCAGTGTTATAATGTAGACATGACTCTCCTGTGCATATTATTTATTCAGTATGTATATTGCTTTAAAACATTTCAGATCTTTTAATCTATTCACTCGTATTAAAAACAATAAAAAAAAAAATGTCGCATCCTGTCTCGTGAAGTTTTTTGCTCAAGTTGTCTTAGATCTTGTCCAGCTAAAATTAGGGGGCCAACCTTTTATGTAATCTTCCTGGTGTGTGGAGGAAACATATGCAATGACTTTAAATGCAAAGATAGATGTAAACTGTATTAAACGGAGGAAATTCTACAGAGAACATCCACCCTAAGAGTCATCATAAAGTAATCGAGAGTGCAGGGGACTTTGGGAGGTCATCTAATCCAGCTCAGGTTGCTTATACCTTTGTCCAGTTGGGTCTTAAAATCCTCCAGGCAGACAGCACAACCCCTCTGGGCGATCTGTTACACTGCCTATTTGTCCACATGGTATCATTTTTTTTCCTTATATCTAGCCCAAGCCTCCCGTGTTCATTTATGATCTTCGTTGCTCATTCTTTGGCAGAGAGCCCAGCCCTATCTTCTCAGCAACCTCCTCTCTAGGAACCGGAAAGTTGCTGTTCTCTTCTGTAGGCTGAACAAGCCCTGTTGCCTGAGCCTCTCCCTAAGTCTCATGCTTCAGCCCCGAGCCATCTTGTAGGTCCTCCGATGGATTAATTCAGGTTTATTAACTGCTTTCATGCACTGGGAGACTCCAGACTGGATTCATTCTGCCAGATGTGGCCTAGTGAGTGCTGAGTGAAAGGGAATTATCAATTCCCTTGATCTACCACCTGTGCTCCTCTTGATACAGTCTAACGTCCTTTCGCTACTGACCGGGTTTGCACTGACAGAGTTCAGCCCACCCCGAGGCCTCCCGTGTGTTTCAGCAGAGCTGTTGCCAAGCCAGTCATGCCCCAGCCTACACAGGGGGCCACTCGCTCCAAGATGGAGGATGCTGCATTTGTCCCCACAGAATTTCATGAGGGTCCTGTTGGCCCTGTCCTCCAGCAAGTGTGAATTCCTCTGAGCGGCAGGCCTGGTCTTGAGCATACCAACTTACGCCCTCCATTTAGTATCATCAGTCCACAGTCTGATAGTACTGCATCCCGTCTCTTTCTCCAGGTCACTGATAAAGATATCAGAGAGGACAGACCCCTGAGGAACTCAGTTTGTAACCAGCTTCCAGACAGAGTGTGAGCCCATTTAAACAACACCCCGATCAGGATTTTGCCCATTTAGGCTGCAACACCCAGAAGTGGGTGTGAGGATTCTGTGCAATATTGCACTAAAAGCCTTGTTAAACTCAAGGTAGACAATAACCTCTGCTTTCCCCTCATCCACAGATGAAGTCAATTCATCACAGGAGGTAATCAGGTTCGTCTGGCATGATTTACACTTGAAAATCTGTGCTGGCTCTTCCCAGACACCACTGTCTCTTTCACGTGCTCAGAAATGACTTCTAAGATGTTTGCACCACGATTGTCCCAGAGACTGGCTGTCTGCAGTTCCCTGCATCGTCCTTCTTGCCCTCTCTGGAGATAGGTGCATCATTTGCCTTTCTCCCGTAATGGAAAACCTCTCCTGATCTCCATATCCTTTCAAAGATGATAGTAAGCAGCCTCACAGGGACAGGAGCCAGCTCTCTTAGCACCCTTGGCTGCAGCCCATCTGGGAGGTGAGCAGAAAACCCTTAATAAATGCTATTTTATACTCTCTTCTGCCATTTCCCCTTCCTAATCTTCCCCAAAGAAGGTCTGTCTACAGGACATGGTATCAAGTAGGAATTAAAAGCAGATGTCTCTCTGACTGGAAGATGGAGGGCACAGATGGCTCAGGAAAATGTGTGGCATGTTAACCTATTATTTGATCTAGGATAAAGAAGGCATCTTCGTCCTACATGGATACAACCCTGCCAGTGTCCTGGGACCCTCCCCTGCTTCCACATGGAGGTGACAGACACCCCAGGGTGTGGTGTGATGGGAATGCTCTCTGCCCTGGAGCGGGGTTGCGCTGAGATAAGCCACAACAGGAACAGAGTAACTTTATGATTCAGTTTATAAAGGTCAATTGCATGCTGGCTCTGTAACTTGACAATTTAAATAACCTGAGTGGAAATGCAAATGTGCAAGTTCCACTAGCAAAGCTAGCTTTGGACATGCAACATGAACACTACCTTATTCTTGCTAAATGTGTAGCTGAACAGACTTCTGTGTATAAAGTATATCTCAGTAACACCCCACATACATGAAATGCAAATAGTTCATAGACCAAGACCAATATAAAATAACTGAGAAACAGCAGTACTTAATTTTGAAATGTGAATACTCATCAAAAATGTTAGCATTTTACTTGAGAGATGGCATATATGTAAGTAACAAGTTGCAATTGTGTTGTTTTCAATTTTCAGTTGTGTTTCCAAAACCTTCAACACACATTTTACATGGAAAAGTGACTGGTGCCAAGCTTCTTGCAGAGGGAGGAGAGAAGCTGAAATTAGGAACACCTTCGTTCAGGAATGTGTAGATCAAAGAGGTGTCATGCCTTGAAAGGTTGCATTGATAAGCTGAAGCTGCTAGAATTGCCATTTTTCTGAATGTCTGCATTTACCTAATATCTAATGAACACAATTTGGCATTACCAGAGTTCATTGCACCTAATTTTTATGGGATTTTTTCAAACAAGTGAAATGAAAATACTAGGATTAAAACATGATGCAACCATTCAAAGCATCCTTTAGTCTTGCTATTCAGATGCTGAGCCTCTTCAAACTAAACAATTCCCTACTTCTGCTCAAAACTTTGTAAGAAAAAGCATTCTATTCTGCACCTACGTTTTAAGTTTCAAACTGCTTGCACACTTGATTTAAATTGTTTTCAGTTCAATTTCAATTTATTTTCCATTTTTTAGTATACATAAACCTGTAAGCATTGTATTCCAATTGCAAAGTATGTAACTTCATTTTTTTTTCCTGTGTGTTTGAATTTCAAACCTTTAGGTGATACTTCCTCAAACTACTAGCAATAAAACAGGCTCTGGGCAAAGTCTAACTGTAAAAAGCTCATACCTATAGGAAATTTTTTTATGAAAAAAGTTATGGGTAAACTGAAGATTATGATGGAATTTTGTAACTTTCACTAAATATCCAGTCCTGTGATACAGTAGGAAGAATAGGATAATGTAAGAAAAGAAAAAAAATAAACACTCAGCATGACACTACATTTACTATTACCAAGAAGAGTATATATTACACCCTATTGACTAGCAAGTCTACAAAAAATGCATGCTAGAAGCTTACATCCAACTGTTCCAACTACATTCTGAAAACAATAAGGAAATGCTCTTTTAAACTAGTTTATTACTTTCACACCACCATATTACTAGGCATAAGAATCCCAAGGCACAGATTTGTTATATTGTTATATACTGCATTTAGTAAAGCCAAGAAAATATCTTAGAGTAGCAGCAACTAAGCGTTTTTAAGAGCTTTGAAAATAGTACAGTTATGAGTGAATCTACATTTTGCTTACTATGACCAATGATTGGGCCTTGGGGGTTTGCTGTGTTTGTTTATTTTTTCCCTCCAAAGCCCAGTCAAAACTTGTGAGAACAAATAAGCTTGACATAGTGTCAAAGAGTAAGGAGAAGCTCCAACTATGACTGCATTCAAACATGCAGATATGCACATAGGACAATTATCAGCTTTTCTCAACGTGAAGAAAACTAGCTCTGAAACTTTTCCCAGTTCCACATGCCAATGCTGCTGTGATAAGCCATGAATTTGGGCTAGCTTACAGTATTATTATTTTTGACCTAATCACTCTTGGATTAGGGAGGAACCCCCCAAAGTCTGCTTCATCACCAAGCATCTGAAAGTCAAGAGATACAGAAATCCAAATTAATTGGTGAGAGCTCTCTGAGATAGATATGCTCTTTTTAGCTCAGTACAGTCATTTTAAATCCTTAGATCAGGCTCCATAGGTGTGCCTGCTTGTTCTCCCCTCTCTAGATGTGGCTGTTGTGGGTCAAGAGCTCTGCACTTCTGTACAGGGCAAGGGTTCTTGCAGGTGCCTGCTCATCTCCTGCTTAAGAGTGGATGAATCATTTCAGTCACATTAGGAAAAGCCTATAGCCTTCTACCTCAAATTTATTTGAACGTCATGAAATCTGGAAGAAAAATCTTTACAGAAGAACCCTTCCTATCCACAATTCACCTTCTTCTGAATCCACTTACTTCATTTGAGACCAGAGAAAAAGATGACAAAATGCCCAAACTGACAAAGGTAAAGTTCATAAGGAAAGCTCAGTGATTTCACTGCTTGCCATTCATTTGTTAAAAAAGCTTTGTCACTGCATTTGCAAAGGGCACAAATCAATCTTTATGACACATTTGAAGAACATGAAATGTTTTTACCCAGCAATGCAGATAAAGGATTTTACGAAAAACTTGTTTTGTTTTGGGTTTTTTTTTGGGGTCCTGATTTTTAGTAATGACAAAAATAAGCTAAAGCTTAAACACAATTTCCTCCCAGAAAAAAAAAAAAAGTTTTCTTTAAATATTGTGTTTTGTTCATTAAAAAAAAAAAGTTTTAAAAATTATTAATTGTTTAAAAACAAAATATCCCTGCATTTAGAAATTATCAGAGTTGAATGTTCTGATTTTTTGCTGACATGAACCATTACAATTGAATAGTTTCCAAAAGAATACTGCATCAGTATATTTTCCAGCTGTTTCAAAGGGAGGCCTGATTACTTGCTCAAGGCTGTGGATGACATAGTGTTGCCAAAAATTGGGATTCCCTGGCTATTTGCTCAAACCACTGGAATTCATCTCCTAATTTGATCACTACCGATATTTCGGAATGAAGACAGAAGGAAAGAAAGTCTAGAGGCAAAGCTTATTTGCACAAGAATGCAACTCCATTAGAAATACTTACGATAGTCAGGCAATTTGACAATATTTTATGCAGATAAGTAAACACTGGCAAGGGAAAAACCACAAACATAACCAAGTTGAAACACAAGCTTTTCTTGAAGGTGTGTTCAAAACCTTTTAAAATGATGGTCAGTCTCAATTATAATATAATTTCTTTATCATGCTAATGATAAAGGACCTCAAAAATGGGCTGATCTCTCTGTCCAGTATGCTTTCTTCCTACTTTTGGAAGATGGTAAGTAACACATCAGCGCAATAAGGGACATCCACATTCTGTTTTTCAATGCATGGTTACGAAGTAGTGCACATTCCTTGGCATGAATATATGTTATGAACACTATTTACAGAAAATGTGGTCTTCATAAACCAAATACTAGGTAATTACAATATGCAAGTTTAAGCATTATTCTTTCCTGATTTTCATCAATATTGGCGTTTTTCCATCAGTGAACTCTTTTATCAAGTAAATATATATACTCTTTTCACATATTCTGTAAAGAGCATTCTTTCACTAACCAAAGCGCCATCATAATTCAGAATGTTTTTAATGTAAGAGAGAGTACAAAGATCTCCAGGCTTTATTTTTCTGCAAATGTCACCAGTTCCACTTACACTACTGTATCCTGAAACTGGTTTTCCTCTGACCTTATCAAGAACAGCAATTTTCCTGTCCAACAGCACCCGGGATCTTGCCAGAAGAAATCAGAATCTAAAGTAAAGCTCCAAGAGCAGTGGCAGAGTGTGAAAACAGAAGCGTGTCCTTCAGCCTTCAGAGGGCTTCTGTCCGAAGGGAGCTTGCCCTCACGAGGCTGCTGTAGCTCAGCTGAGGGCCTGAGAAGGGCACCTGGCAGTTGAAAGGCTTTCTTGTGTGCATGCATTGGTTTAGCTTAATAGAAGCTAAGCAAAGGGCAAACAAAGCATCCCCGTAGTACCTTTCTGGGGAAGAAAATCTTGGTGCCCACTGGAACTTCAAAGAACCAAGCTGGCTTCAGAGACGTTGAATCATGTCTTCTGTATAATGCAGACCGTATTCAGTGCCTTGGTCTGATTCCGATGATGGCAGTGGTGCTTGCCAGCAGTTTGCTAAGAATACAGGTTGGCAGAGAGACAGTGTCTGCGGAGGAGCCTCAAGGAATTTAGCTTTCCTAAACTCAGGGAATGGCAGTATTAGGGAGAAGCAGGCGCTGTGTCTTCTATAGCATGTAAGATCAGGTTTATTTGAAATGCAGTTGCACTGTATTAACGGTATTTTGTTTCAGGAAGACCGCTTGGCTCCTAATTACCACAGATGCTGCTGCAGAGAGGACAGAATAGCAAGCTTTGGTCACAGTGGAGCTGAGCTTGATAACCAGGAACTGCAGCCAAGGCCCCGACTGTGAGCAGATCTGCGTGAATCACCCTGAGAGAACTGCTGGAGGCCTGAGAGGTTTGCTTTAAAGGGGTCAGGAGTACAGGCTGCTCAGTGGCAGCGAAAATGCTATTGCTTGCAAATTTGAAAAGATTTACATGGATTCCTGACATTTACTGTGGTATTTAATGTGCTTATGAGGATGGTACAATTGCTCAGAGTTTTAAAACTGAAAGCAGATTTTCCAGGTCTTTACTGGCTGAGAATGAGGGTAGCTATTCCCCATTTGGTGGCTCCCAAAGACAAACATGCCAACATGAGAACAACTTGTTCTTCAGTGGGATGTTATTAAATCTAGGCAGGGTTACCTGCAAAGGCTCAAGTTCTGCCAGTCGCCCTGGTAAAAGATTTAATGGTACTAACCTGCTTTTAATTCCTATATCAGCAACGATCTCAAAAAAAGAACTATTTTTCTTCATTGTTCACAGACCCTGCTATTTAGAAGATCACTCATCTTTGCAAGAATATTTGGCAACTCCAGAGACCTATTCACAAAGTCTTTGTTGAACAGAGCAAGTTGCAGGTAAACCCTACAATCAGTACTTTGCTCTGCTAGGCACTGACTTGCTCCAAAATCTATCCTATGGCATTGCACTCCAACATTTGCTTGTGTATAGCGGTAGGATAATTCTGCTGTTCAGTGTGATATGCAGGAAGGATGGGATGGGTAGGTACATGTTAATGTTTGTGGTGAGCTTTGGGTCCCCTTCTGATAACGACTTGGTGTGGAGGGGAAAAAGAAATGTCAAAGTGATGCTCGGGTTATTCCCCAGAGTCTAAGAAAAATTGTGCGCTGAAATTTCTTACGGTGTTCTCATTCCTGAGAAGTGGTAGGAAGCACCCCACCTAGGGATCATCTGAGAAATGATAAGGAGTAAAATCACTCAAAGGGCAGCATGTGGGGGAACTGTGCCAACTATGGAATTGGAGGATTGCAACCCATTTAAACTCAGACACCTAGGTGCATCTCTAGTTTGTAGACTTCATGGCAGCTTGTCTAGATTTACAGGTTCATTCTGCTGCTGTAGGAGGTTCTGCAAATTCAGTCTCTCCATCATTGCCCCATTTCAATTAAAAATATAACTGACTGAGCTGTTTTTCTTTCCAAAACTGAAATCCCCCCTCTCTCTCAAGCACCATGGGGACATAAACCTGGGTAGCCTCCTTGAGGGGAAATTCTCCAAAGTCACAAGGTGGTGCAAAGCCACTGGCAAAGATCTTCTTAACCTACAGGCTGGAAAGCAGGGCATTTAAAAGGCAGAGTTATTTCAACTATCAAAGGCGATGCATTGAAAAAAACAGACACAGTGCCTCCTCCATTATTTCTCAAATACACTATCTCACTTCTTTTCAGATAAGTGCACCTGCACTCATTTCTCATAAACTCATTTTTTAAAAAAATAGAGGCCATCTATATTTACAGCAGAATGTGAAATAATAAATTGCCCAGTTTCCTACTAATCATGGTGAAAATAAGGAGTTCATCACACACAGAAGCCGAAATTTCTTATTGCAAGAGAAAAATTTACTTAATCATAAAAAGTGCAACATTAGAATATATGTAAAATTTCTCATAAGTTTATGCTTTTGTTAATTGCTCCTGTTAGGGGAATGTAATGTCAAGGGTTTCTAAAACAAAAGATTCACTTTTAAAACGCACAGTCAAAGGCTTTCAGGTATCTGAAAAGTTCATGTAAATACTTTCTTTAAAAACAATTAATCTGCACCTTGAATATTTCTTCACACTCATTCCAAGTACATTTCCTTATGCCAGACATACATAACTTTCCCTGCCAAAAGTTCTATTTCTCTGTGTCTCATTCGGTATTTTATCAGATTGGATTGTAAGACATCTGACATGAACCTATTATTTTCCTTATTTAAAATATTTAGTATATGCTGTATTATGAGTTATATTTCACCAATAATAAATGGTAATCATTCAGGCGTCTTCCATAAATGATCATTCTAATATATTTTATGCATTTTCTAATATATTTTTATGCATTTTATACCCTCTACCTCTTTCAATTTGCTCTACTATTTTCTTATTCTGTGACTCTACTTTCATGCCCTCCAAAACTGCTGTTGCTGCTCTTTTTTCTGTTGGTCTGGACATAGCAGGTCTGGTCAGGCAGCATGGAAGCTATCAAAAATTTGCTGCCTGATCAGGGTTTTGTTGTTGCTGACAAATAATTACTGACTACCTCTGTTCCCTCTTTCACTTTCTCTCCATCCTTCTCTTTGCCTGCTATTTTCCCCCTCTCAGGCTTCAAGCTGAGACTACACTCTCTAACATTTTCTAGTTCATTGGAGGTCATTAGCAAACAGCTTCAGAGAGGCTAGACAGCATGTTTGCTCTTTTCATGTTGCTGTATTTCAATTTTTGATGGGACAGAATGTATTAAGATCTTCTCCAGTACTCTTCATTTCACATAAGCTCTTTGCTCCTTATGATCTAGGAAAAAAAAGTATACACATACTGTTTCTTGCTTTCACAGCTGAGAAACAGCAGAGCCACAATTTCAAAGGTAAAGAACATGCTACTCTATACAGACATTGGCATATGCCTTTACATCACTGATACATACACCCAAATTGAATTCAAGTATGTGACCAGGTACTTTATTATTTATGTATGGAATTAAATTATAAGCTGTATGTATAATAAAATACATGTGCAATTGTAATGCATAAAGCCTTGAAAATCTGCCCCATTGTGCATTTTTATAGCTTATTTTTCAAAGTCACCAAGTTCTTATTACAAGCCTGTTTTAGACCCTGCCAAATTCTAGAGACTGTTTGTCAGACCATTCAAGCCTGCCAAAATTGCCTCCTCCAGCTAGCTCTCTGGAATACAAAGCCATCTAAATCTAATAGGTCCTACCCAGAATGAGATTTTGAACTATTCAAATCAACTGCTACCAGCACATTTTCTTCACAGAGAATGGTATTCCTCTGAAGGGATTCCACATTCTGAATAATAGGCAGGGAAAGTCTTGATAAGGTCGGGAAGTGAAAAGATAAGCTGTTAAAATAGTAGTTTAAGAGACTATTAACAAGTAAACAGGAGTTTTCAGAGCGACCTATTTTCTGTGGAGGAAACAACGAAAAACCCAAAGATCAATTGGAGGAGAGGCAGCAGCAAAGAACTCCTGGGGATTCTAGAGGAAAGGTTCATTTGAGAAAGCAAGGAAAGTACAGCAGCAGACAACAAAAAAAATCATTCATTCATTCTTTCAATAGCATTAAGAGAATTTGCATATCGATTCCTGTTTCAGAGGCTTTGAGATTTTGTTTTTCTCCAGCTGTTTTTCTTATCAATGTGGCATGCTTTCTCTTCACACACACAGCCACTTAGATCTCCAACATTCTCTTTAACAGACTGCTGGCATCTTTCAGCTGCTCTCAGGCCTTCCCTTTTAAATCTCCCAGCTGCCTCTCTTACCCCTCACATTACTGGCCTACTCATCTTGTGTATTTTTTTAAATCATTCCAGCTGCCACATTTGGTGCTCTAGATATTTTTCATTCTCTCTCTCCCATAGAATACGTCACTTTGGAGTGTTTCTGGGGGCTAGTGGGTTGACAGCAGATTTCCCAAAGCCTCTTTTGCTCTAATAGGAATCTCATCCGAATCCTCTCAAGATTTGCACCAAACTGATCATTTCTTGTGGCTATTGGTGAATGCTGGGAAGGGGACAGGAGGACATCACGCTGCTAAATCCCCAAGGTGGTAAAAATACAACGATCAATGATCAGATAGTCGAATCTTACCTCTTACCCTTTCACAGATCTCATGTATCTTGCTCTCTGTCCTCTAAATAGTGCCCAAGCTCCTACAGTGTGTGCAAGGTTCTGAAATTTAGAAGAAATTTCAACTTACAGTTCAGAATCACTTGCTCAACGGTGTCCGGATCGTTATATTGCTTTTGTAGACTGCAGTCTCTGGAACTGACATGGAAAAGGCTTTATGTATGTTTAAGAAACATACTTCAGTACATGTGAATCCTTTGACTTTCATGGTCAAGAAGTAAACTGTAGACACTGTGTAAATGACTGTTTAGACACACGCTCGGTGGTTATTCTCATGCACTGTTTTGCACTTTAAGAAGTGGGTAATGCTTTCATTTTATCTTGGCTTTGCAGAAGTTTATACCAAACCTGTATGGCTATAGGAAAACCTAATTGTCATCTAATTAAATTTACTCAAAATTAAATTCAAAGTTATTAGACTTCCTTTTCTTCCTAACTTTGGCAAAAGTCAAATGAAAATCTGGCCAGGGGGAGGTACTTAAACATTATGGAATCTTAACTTGGTCTTCTACAAGCTCCCTTTCAACAATGTCATTTGAATAACCATGCTTGAAGGTTCAGGGAAGAATAGTAAAAAACAAAACAAAACAAAACAAAAGATCTTATCTGTATACCTTGTAACTTTTTATCTGATTTACCCAGAACTTTTCCTTTTTCTTCAAGACCCTTTTTAAAAAATCCAGATAGAAGCTGATTTACCCACTGGAGTGGACTGGGTGAAGCACTTTCTCAGCAACAAGTGTGCACTGTCCACAGCTGAGCAAAAGCGAAATGTGTCAGCATCCAGCACTTACATTGAAAGAGGTCACAAACTTAGAAAAAATCTCATTTATAAACAGTCTGCAGAAAGGAGCACCTGTCTGAAACTGCCTGAGGAAGAAACCCTCCTCTGCCACTGTGGAGGATGGCTCCTCTCCTCATCCCCTTTTCTTTTCCTCTCTGAAACTCCTGGAACAGGGAGAGGAAAAAAGGACTTCTGGATGTGCTTGCTCTGAATTGCTAGAATGAAAAAGGAACTGTGCATTGAGGCTTTGAAAAACATCAAGAGGAGCTTGCACTTTAAGAACTGATTTGGTCACTACAGTGGTCAGGATAGGAGCAAGCATAAAATTGGCAGGATAAAGTAGAAGAGGCTGGAAGAAAGGTTTTAAAGAGAGTCATAGACATTTTCACACTGCCTAAAACTGTTCCCCTGCCACAGTGGCCATCTTCACTGTCCAGGGAAATAACTTTAAAGTTCTTCAGATACCTTCAAAGAACTTTGGATCAGTTCTTGTGGTCTTGCCTTCAGATTAGATGATTTTAATAAAATGCATTAACAAACATTTTCCAACAAGCATGAGCGTGGATGAAGTCAGGGCAGCTTTGGGCTCTTCAGAACACACACGATTGTTACCCAAGTTCCTCCCAGTTGGTTTCTGGTGCTTCAGAAAAGCTTCTCTAATGCTCTTGAAAGAATCTGCAAGTCGTCTCATGAAATAAAGGAGAATCAAATTCCACAATTAACTAGGCAGTCATCTAGCACATGCAGCTCTCCATACTTGCCAAGTACTATCAATACTCTAAAAAAGAACCCTATTAATAAGACATACTATATGGATTAGACTAAGATGGGGTTGCTTAGTTCCAAAGAAACCAAATATGGTGACTGTGACACAACACTGTACCTTCCACATGAGATCACCAGATATCTTTGATAGTGAGAAATGAGAATGGGAGTATATATTCAGTATGCAAAATACAGAATCACTTCTATATCTAGGGTTGCATCAAGTTAAATGGCAAGAATGGGATCAAATACTTTCCCTCTTTAAAACAAAAATAAAACAAGCAAACAAACAACAAAAAATCCCCCTCTTATTGTCACATTCCTGCAGTCATCAGACAAGCGCTCTCTGATGATGACAAACGCTACAGTTCTATATGGTATTTTATGAGTGCTGAATACTGTAGTCTAGTACAAAAGCAGAAATTGTGTCTAACAGAGAAAATGCAAAGTCATTTCCACAGGCCTGACTTTATTTTAGGAAAATTATCTTGCCCCTGGCCAAGAGACACGTAGATCCTCTGAGTTACTGGTGGAAGGAGGCTTCTTTTGGCTGCTTGTAAAAGGAGGCGAGGGGGACTAGCTCAGCTAAGATAAAGCTCTCTTCTGGGGATTCTTCATCTAGTTCCTGCTTGCATGCTGGTGAGGCCTCACCCCGCGTACTGTGTAAAGTTTCAGGTGGCACAACATAGAGGAATATAAACTATTAGAGAGCATCCAAGGGAGGGCTACAAAGATGGTGAAGGCTCATGAGGGCAAAGATTATGAAGAGCAGCTGAGGTCCCTTGGTTTGTTTGGCCCAGAGCAGAGCAGGCTGAGGGGAGGCCTCATGGAGGCCAGCAGCTCCCTCACGAGGGGAGCGGAGGGGCAGGCGCTGAGCTCTGCTCTCTGGGGACAGCGCAGGACCCGAGGGAACGGCATGGAGCTGGGACAGGGGAGGGGTCAGGCTGGGTGTTAGGGAAAGGTTCTGTACCCAGAGGTGGTCAGGCACTGGGACAGGCTCCCCAGGGAAGCGGTCATGGCACCGGCCTGCCAGAGTTCAAGAAGCGTTTGGACAATGCTCTCAGACACATGGTCAGATTTTGGGGTGGTCCCTTGGGGACCCAGGAGTTGACTTCATGATCCTTGTGGGTCCCTTCCAACTCAGGATATTCTGTGATTCTAGCTTTGTTTTATTACATGTAAAAAGTTTTCCACTGTTTTTTGTTTGTTTTTGACGAGAAATATAAGACAGGATTGCCAGATTTTGCATCTCTGATTAAAATTGAACTAAGTCCTGAAGATAGTTCATAGAGACTATCATAAAAGCAATACAGCAACACAATAAATTACGAATGTATTTATTCAGCAGCAATAGTACTCTGTTGCTAATTCACAGAACAATCTCTTGCAGCCTGAAAGATATAAATTTAGATTACAATATCAGAGATTGTCAGTAAGGAATATTAGTAAGAATAGCCTGCATTTAAATAGACCATTTGAAACCACTGGAGGAAAATGTTCAAGATATATTTTAACTAGTTTCCATTTCAGAAGGATCAAGATGGATTTACTTTGTGAAAATTTGTAATTGAAATTATCAAAATATGTCTATTGCAAAGAGTGGCATCTCCTGTAAATAGTTCATTAAAGAAGGAAAAACTGTCTAAGCAGAGATGAAAATGGAAGGAATATCTTCCACCACATTTCTCCTTGTTTGAAATGATGTTTTCTCTGAAAAAAAAAAAAATCCTTACAGCAAAATTGCGTAAGTATGTAGTCCATTTAAGTGTTCATCTACAAGGGTGAATGAAGTGCACAAGGTCTTCTAAAGGCTTGGAGGGAAGGACTATTATTTTTGTTTAGATTAGTTTTCAACATTCATCTTCCAATTAATCTAGTGTCAGCATCTAGTTAACTGAGCTGACACTGTGTAGATGCTGTACAATGTTTATATTACATGTGGTACATATTCCATGTTGCTTTTGCAAATGAACATTTGTAACTCTAAAGTCACACACTGTAAGTGAAGAACAGATGTCACAGACTTGAATCCCTATCATTGAACACTAAGGTATGAGAGTACGGGAGGAATTAACCAAATATAGTAAACAATTTCACATAATTGCATATTGAATTTTATCTCATATATGCTGTGGAATACCAAACACGTATGTAACACATTCATTTTATGCATAAAATACAAGTATTTTTTGCATATTGGGTATCTTCTTTTAATCAACAAATTATTTTAGTGTTGAGACAAAATTGTCTATTTTCACTTGTACACACTTCAGTGAACACAGCTGTCTAAAAGCCTTCCTACACAGAATTTCCTACACCATTTCTACTGTGTTATAGAATCATGGACTCATCCAGGTTGGAAAGACCTTCGAATCACGAAGTCCAATCATCAACCTGACCTACCAATACCCATCGCTAAACTGTGACCCTTAGTGCCATGTCTACACGCCTCTCAAATACCTCCAGGGATGAGGACTCCACCACTTCCCTGGGCAGCCCATTCCAATGCTGATATACTGTGCACACCCTCTCCGTGAAGGTGTTGCACAGTATATCAGTTCTTTAATGAGGATTTTTGCTCACTGCAGTGTGAATAAATGTGCATGCATCTGCATGTTGGTTAAAAGCCAGACAACACATGGAATGTAAAAGATGCACTCACCACGGAACAAACATAGGTGTGGTACCACAAGCTGCAAACCCAAACACCTCAGAGGACTGTGTAGAGGAGGGAACTTTCAAATAAGTTTAGTATCAGCGGTCATATTTTATCCTTTTGTAGCTTTCACTGAGTTTGTCCAATGACATTGTGTGGTGGGTGCTCTTGTGAAAAAAAAAAAAGAAAAAAAAAGAAAAAAAAGCTAGAAAAATACAGATATTAGTTCATGTTTTAAGAGAAGTACAGATTATATAAATTCTTTCAAAATACTTGAGTGATGAGCTGGAATTATTGCAGTTTTAATGATCATTTTTACCTAGTTAGACAGTGGACCAATACTGAATGTCTATTAAATGACTGCTATGCAGACAAAATAAGGCAGCAGGCTTTTTATAAGTCAGTAGTCATGGCAAAGGTGGGTTATTTAAAAAGTTGTGGAAAATGTTTTAAAAGTTATTGCATATAAACAAAATGATTGTTAGAAAGTCTGAGTTCTTCATAAAGCTGTACCAGAATTTTACAGCCTGAGAATCAAGGATCATGCTGTAAAGTCCAACATTCCCTCCATTATTCAAACGCTGGACTTGTGTAAATACGAGCATTAGGCTATGCATCATTACTAGTCTCCTTCCTCTTTTTATGACAGCACCCCAAGTGTCCTGTCAGTAGGTACAACCCATAGAGACGACCAAATGTTTGCTGCTACAACACACCCATGGAGCTGGTAATGGGCAATCCCATTTTATC
The DNA here is from genome assembly GCF_009769625.2 of Cygnus olor. NCBI lineage: Eukaryota > Metazoa > Chordata > Aves > Anseriformes > Anatidae > Cygnus > Cygnus olor. Next base: position 54,208,010 of record NC_049170.1, read on the forward strand.
CCACACACCACCAGCCAAAATAGCCAGTAGTGCTGCCAGACTCAAAATACCTCACTATGTCCTTCTGATAATACCAAAGGACAGGAGGCCCACAAACTCAGATCCGTCACCCTACTGAAACAGATGGAACTCAATGGGAAAAGTATCATAAAACAAGTGAAGAGCCAATTGTATCATAAAACTTTATCTGAGCCAGTTGAGCCAGCTCTATCATAAAACAACTGAAGAGCCAACTGGCATGTATTCCACTGCTTTTTCACCACTGATGTGAGCTTTACTCACTACCTGTATAGCTACTGATACGCAGGTTTGATAGCAAGTTATTTCATAAAGCACATAACGTTCTAAATACATACATTTGTGCTGAGCTGTAACACTGCAAAGCTATCTGAATGCAGAGCCCCCAGTATGACTGGTATGACTGAGGCTCTCAAGTGCAAGTTATTCTTATAAAGCCCAATGCAAAGCTCAACAACTGAGCTTTTGATCCACAGCATTTGGTCTGTGACTCACGCAGGAATTTGACACATTCAGACTTTGCTGTAAGTATCTTGACGGAGGCTTCCTATGTGGTTAATAAAAAAATAATAGAATAACATCTTGCACTTAGATCAGTCCATGGCTCACTGATGCCTAGTAGCCAGCACAGCCTCAGAGCCCCTGCTTCCCAACAGCACATCTGTGTCCAGCATCTGAATTGTGTGTCTACTGGGGTGGCTTTGTGGGCATGACTGGACAATGACCTGACAATATACAATATAGAAGCCGCTGTTGATTGGCATACATTTTTGCTACAGTCACATAAATAAAGTTTTAAATCATTAACAGCGTGCACATTTCTAGTTGGAGATTATATTTCAAGTAATTCAAACAATTGCATGAATGCTGTGACAGACATGTAGCAGCTATAAATCAGCTGATCTCTAAAGCTTTCTGTACAGGTCTGGTGACCTAGAAGAACTGAGAATCTGACCTGAAACATTTAATAGGTAAAAATAATTGTTACAGATAAGAGTCTATTTCCAAAATATTAGGAGAAATATTTATATCACAGTCTCCAAAAATGTATTAGCTGATTAATACTACCCAAAGACATAATCCTTGCCCTAAACAGGTAACAACCTCATCTAGAGATAAAGGAAAGTAGGGAAAAATACAATAGCAGAGAAGTTTAATACAACACTATCTTCAAATTCTGCAGTGTTTTCAATATTAACGATGATTTATCTCACAAACAGAAGTTTGAAGAGGATGGGAAGAACACATTTGTCTAGCCCAAATTTAATTTTTAGTTAAAATCAAAAAGCCCCAAGCCACTGTCAAAGCAAAACTGCCACCCAAAGCCATCCCCAACTGACAAAACAATCTATGATTGTATTTAAAATACCTAGTGGTGGCCTGTCTAGATTTTGTACCCCAAAAAAATGTCCCCCAGACACAAAGGAAGTAAAAAACATGCTCAAAAAATCTTTGGCACAGGAAACAATTATGTAGCAATAATGAGGTGGCAGTAATGAGGTTGGTTTTTGATCCCAAGCTAATTCAAACACTTGGAAGAGGTACCAAAATGTACCAATATACCAAGTAAGTCCCACTCCCCTTTTAACTTTGAGAGAAGAAAGAAAGAAAGAAAGAAAGAAAGAAAGAAAGAAAGAAAGAAAGAAAGAAAAAGAAAGAAAGAAAGAAAGAAAGAAAGAGAGAAAGAAAGAGAAAGAGAGAAAGAAAGAGAAAATGGGAGAGTAAGTTTTTACAGAATTAAGTCCTATGAATTAATTAGGAAATCTGCATTAAAATTGTAAAAATTTGGAGATAATGTAGAGGGAGCCACAGGACGAATTGTAAGCACTTTCAATTCTACATTTACTTCCATTGTATTGAAATCACTCTTAGAAGCTCCATTCAACAAACAAATTGTGCCTGAAACAACAAAAAGTAGCTTGGCCAAGTTTCCTAACAGATCTGCGGATAAGACCACAAAGCACTAGTCTACAGGGAAAAGCAGTCGACTTGGCAAGTCTGCATGTGGCATGCTGACCTTTTTTTCAGAAAAGGTCACCACAGAGTCAGGTTCCTGAACTTCCCAGGGATTCTGCAGCTCTAAAGCTTGGGGTGTTTCAGACTATAGCATCATGACAGCCTAAAGCAAAATGAATTAATAAGTCATTTTTTAGTTCCCACAAAACCTTTTCAGGAGTCTAGGAGCGATCAGGAGTGGTATCAGTCCAGTTCTCGGTGGTCAGCAACTGTGAGCATTGCTGAAAGCCTCAGAAAGAGCACATAAAAGCAGCTGCACTTGGGTGAAAGGCTGCACTTTTGGGGTTTATGGGAGGAGGTCTGACTGTCTGTCGTCTGCTCTGAGCATAACTAAGAGAGTGTGGCTTACAGTGCTATCAAGCAGCTCTCTTTGCCACATTCAATGCACTTGAAAAGAAAAAAAAGTAGTCTGTGATTTTTTTTAACAAGTATTTTTAGTGGAATAAAAGCACACTATACACCTCCAACTGCAGGAAGCAAGTTCTAAGCCATGACAGGTTATAATAAATTGATTTGCTAAACAAGCAAATAGAAACCCTTGAGTTCCACAGCACTTTAAGCAATGGAATGACAGACTGAAACAGGTTTAACCCTGATACTAGGTTAAATCTTAAATTATGTGTGCAAAGTCTTTCGGTTTTTCAGGGTGTGGCTCACATACAGAATGGTAAAACCAGTTTTTGAAGAGGAAAAACTCAGAGTAATGATTTTAAAGAATCATAGAATAACTCAGATACAGAGCTGTACATGACATAAATCATATTATTAATTCAAAGGAGCTATAGTTGCTGCACTGTTGAACTTTCTGATGATTCTTTCAGATGAAATTATGTTAAAATTTGTAAAATGTGCTTTTATTTTATCAATGTTATATATTTTTAGATATAGCTCCCTGGTTTCATGTTTTTAGGTTACATCAGGAAAAAAAAATAGATTTAAATAAGGCAGAAGGAACTGCATGAAAGGACTCCCTTGCTGAAATTAAGAAGATAAGCAAAAGTAGGGGGGTTGGGCTAGATGATCTCCAGAGGTCCCTTCCAATATGACCAATTCTGTTATTCAGTAACAGATATTTATACATACATTATGTATCATATATCATATGATATACACTATATATTTTATATTGTGTATATCATGTAAATAAAGGTAAGTTAAAGAAAAACTAACTGATTATTTGCTTTAAATGGATGTCCAAACTGAAAAAGTATTAGCAAAGAAAAACAGTAAAAGAGAAAAAGAGATATTCCTAAGAGATATTTTAATGACACACTGCAATTGAATGAGTATAACGACAACAGAGATGAAACCATTATGACTACTAGTACTGCAATCCTTATACAAACCAGATCACTCATATGTGAAGCATCATATACATGTCATATACATGACAAACCAGTTGTAATACAATACTGCTTCACTTGTTCTTATCATTCTGCACGTAATCACACCTCTCCAGCTAGTCTGATGTCCATGAATACTGCATAAGGGGAGCTACAAGTGCACCCCTAGCACCCAAAAATGTTTTTTAAAAAAAGAGGGAACGTGATTGCTTTTCAACCAAGTATTAACACCAGGCAGAACTTTCTGCTGCCATACAGAAACTGAATAATAATGCCCTGTGCAGGTGGAGCGTGGGAGGTGAAATCCACAGGCAGTGAATGAGGTGGCAGGGCAAGACACATACCCACCCACACAGCAGCTGCACCAGTCAATAGCCCCAATATCGGAAGGAGACAAGCTTTCTTCGGAGGTGAGCTGATTCAGCTGCACAAGGGCTTTAGGAGGTTCTTGCTGACATTTTTGCTAATTATTTGCTGAATTACAGCTATCTCCTATCAAATAAGTGTAGCAGCTCGGCTGACTTCAGCTGGAACAGGAGTAGGCCCATAAGGCCTGCCACCTGCTCTTTCAAATCAATGGCTAAACTTGTGTTGACTTCAATCATCCTGGAACAAACAGACCTTTAAACCTGGAGCTCTCCCTTAAAAAAAAAAAAACGGACTAAAGTCAGCAGGTGTTTTGCTCAGAAAGGTTCCTGTATGAACTTCCAATTTCTAAAAACAGCCCCAGGACAGATAAAACTGCATTGGCACTGGCAATCTTGTACTTAGTGTCTATACTGAGATGCATTCTTGTAAGAGTAAGAGACTTGAACATCTGTGAGGATCTGAGCCTTCATTCGTTATCCTCTTCCTGGTCAATATTATGAAACGTGAATATGTAGATACGTACCTTAACTCACACATGAAGCTAATTGTTCTCATGCTCTTATTTTTTGGCATTCAGCCAACAGTCAGATACGCATTGTAACTATGAATCTAAGTTTTGTTTGTATTCTTTACAAAATTAATATTTACATATCTGAAAATGAAGAAATTAAATAGGTAGTGATTGATGTCCTAGAACCGATATCCAAAATGTCAACAGGAGAGTGAAAAATAAAGTAACTAGTGAAAGCAAACAAATAATAGGCCCTTCTGTTCTGCTTTCGTTAATTGAACAGTCAGTGACCACACAAGATATGCAACCTTTTGGCTGGGGACATGTATCACAATAAAAATCAGGACAACCACTCAACAAACCAACCTTGAACAAACCCCCTATGTGAAGCATCAGTTTCTCTACCAATTTTGTTTAATAACACTGAAAACAAAAAAGATTTAAGGAAGATCTGCTAGTGAGGATTCCTGGGAATGCTACACTACAGAAATATTTCAACTTTTGAAAGGTTATCACATTAACACTGGTGAACCATTATAGCTATTGATGGATGACTCGGGAAGAAGGAATTATATGCGTTGCTCACCAGAACTGATGATGGAGATCAGCCTATGGTTCCAAGAATGTTAATGTGAGAACCCTCTTCTCTTTTGTTTCCCTAAAAGATTTCACTCTATTGTTTCTCCAGTGTATTTTATTTTCCTTTTGTTAAGTGCTATACAAGAGAACTCTCAACAAACTGTCGACAAAATGCAACCCGAGGTCCCCCAGTGCGGCTCATAACTTCTCTTATCCCTGAGGTACATACACAGGGATCACAGAAGCCACAGTCAAACCACTCAATCAAGCTGGTAGGTTTGGCTGATTATTACAGGTGGAATGAAGCTAGTGGCTGGAAGAGGCTGACATTTCAGGACTGGTCAGCTCAGATGCAAGCAACAACATTTTATATACTGCGGGGTCAATATGCGCCTTTAATGCTGGTTTGACTTTTTAAGTAATACTTCCTTCATGGCGATATACAACTGTTTTGGTTAATGCCCTGTAATGTTTTATAAGCGCAACAAGACACACAGCGTTGAAACAACACTATATAAGCTGCAATGCCTGAGTTTATCTTATACTGGGAAATGACTTGGAGCTGCTTACAACACATGCATAACTGTAAATCTAATGGAAGACCTTACAAGTGCTTTTGGGCCACAGATTCTTTATGAAGATGTTTCTGGTTTCTTTCTTGTACATTGAAAATTTTTACATTTTATCCTAGAAGGATATGTGGGATGTTGGATAAAACGATCTTTTTATTAACTATTATTTGGTTGTTTCACAATATTAGAAATGGTATTTTATTTACTGCTGAATTTATATTGTGTTCTAAGCAGTTCTGTTTTCCTTCAAATCTTAGTATACTGTCAACCATATTAGCTGATATTGAAATATCAAATCTTCATCCCATTTCTCTCTTATGCTCATTTTTTCATACTTACGGATAAGCCAGAGCCAGTTCTAAATTACAATAGTGGAAATTTATATAGAACCAACGGTATTGTTTCAGAGTTACTGATATAACTGAACCAGAATCTAAGCTGAAGTTTTTATTTACACCAACACTTTATATATTTTTAATGCTCATGGTCTAATTCACAAATCACCTTTAGAGTGATGTTTTCCTTTCTTTTCCTTTATGAAGATATAAGAATGTCACGTTTGATGGGGGGATTAAAAGAGAACTCCAAGATGAATTATTCAGGAGAGCAAACAATATTCTTCTTGAAAGAAAATGATAGCTTCTAGAAATATGGTGCAGTATGTACAGAGCCCAAGTAAATACAGTAAAGCAAGAAAATAAAAATGAAATAAATAACTGGTTTTGAAACAAAAAGATTGTTTCTGGTACCTAAATCATTGGCCCACATTTATTCAAGTGAAACATTAACCTGGAAATGTAGGGTGAAGTGCTGATCCCGTTAGTCACTGGCAAAACACTCACTGACTTGAGGGGGAACAGGATTTCACCCCAGCAGTGCAAATTATTTACAGCTCTTTCTAATCCATTTTAGGCATCAAACTTACATATGTTGTTTTCCTTTTCTTTGCTCCTCCTTACCTTCTTGGAAAAAAAAAAATAAAAAATAAGTAGACTGGAAGACAATCTGGCTAAAAAGTCAAAAATTATTTTTGGCTTTATATTTGTTCCTCTATTTTCATAGCAGAAGTTAATTCATAGATTATGGTAATTCAAAAAGTAAGGGAGAAAAGCCAGCCATTGTACAAAGTATATCAGGCTAAGGTCCTTATAAAATGAAAAGCCCTTCTAAATTCAACAGAAGAAATAATTCTGCAACAGCTGAATAAGAAAAGCATACATTGAGAAGGACAGATTTCAGAAAAGGTGGCTGTTCTCAAGAAGCTCTCAGAGTACTGCAAAATAAAAGGGTGGCTCTCCATTTGTCATCGAGAAGGTGAAAAGTAGGGTAAATGACTCTGCTAGGCACTTTGCTGCTGTGCCTGATCAGCAACTTGTACCTAATCTAGGCAGTCATCTTTTGTAAAATAATAATTTAGGCTGACAAAACTGCATATTAATATAAGTAATGTACTGTACCTATGGATCCATGCCAGCTGTCTCATTTTTCAGGAGGATGTAAAACTGAGATATCCTCAGTCTTCCAAGTCTGTGGTTGAGGGAGAGGTTGAAGGAGCAGAAGAAAATTCACACTGCTATCGCTCCTGGCATTCCACTTCTGTATTGAAAAAGCATAAAACACCTCAGTACCTTTCAAGAGTAAATCACAGATTTCAGAGACTGACATTCACAACTTCCCCACTACCTTCTATATTAGGATTAGTAAGCATACTAAGCCTTGACAAGGCCAAGCATGGTGTAAATAGTGAGGTAAAGGTCTTTATTTTCTGCCAGAGTGAACTGTTCTAATGGGAGGACTGAGTGCCTATCTCACTTTCCCCCACTTCTCACCCACCCAGAGCAAAGGAGCTTGGAGATGGACAAAACCAGCTAAATACACTGTTGGTAGAAGGGAGTAGCAAATGTTACTCAGCAGCAAATTAACTATAGTTAATTTGAGATAAAGAACAAAGGAATTCTGTCTCTAAGGGGGCTTCTCTGACACACACGTCCTCTCTTATGAACTACTCACTTAATAAGGACACAGTCTAGTAAAGTGTTTGGAACAACACTAAATAATACCTGTCAGAATACACATCTAGTTACCCGCTCACACTGCTGTTTGATTTCCTATGAAGTGTTCTGTTTGTAAAAATTATAACCAAGTTCTCAATTCATGTGATTTTACCACGTATTTTGCACGACTTGCTGTTTTACCTAAAGCATCATTTCCTAGAATCTGGTGATTTGACATAATGAAGTCAAATAAAAATTAAGTTTCTAGCCCCGTGGTTATACAGTAGGCCTTGGATTCATGACTTGGTTATTCCTCCAAACTCAGAAACAGCAACAAAAAGAATCTCAAATATCCCCACCTCTTTAGAAAGTCTGTAATTTTTTCTGTGTCTGGATTTTTTAATACTTCTACTATACAGACTGTCTGGGCTTTCCTATTCAAGAACATTGATCTCAGGGAATCATTCCAGGACAAAGTTTAGAGCTGGCCCTATGCTTTCTATCTCTAGGGACTGAAAAAAAAGTATTTGTAATCTGGATTTACTAGGGAAAAAATAAGCCAGCAGATAATAAGCAATATTCAGCAATAAGCTGAAATAGTTCTTACTGAACACTAGATCGGGGATTTAAAATGTTAGTAAAACTGCATTAAGAGGGCTAATGCATTTCACTGATGATGTAGAAGCAGCAAGTCTAGACAATGCCTGATCACAACATTGGTGCTATCATATGCATGGTGAAGTAAGAGACATAGTGGGAGACAAATGTGAAAGACTAGTAAGACAAATGTGAAAGATCTAGTAAGAAAAAACTGCAGCTGCAAGAAAACAGATTAAAACACCAAATTTTCATGCCTGACCCATTTGCAAGTCCTGAAGAGGACTGGAACTCCTGAGGATGCTGAGACACTTTGGATCAGCTAAAGCAGCTGTGGCATGAAGAAGATCAGGAAACATTTTTGGTAGTTTTTGACTTTCAGCAATATCTGGGTACACTTGCATTTTCCTCAGAGATGGCTGGATTACCAAGCACTGACAATGACGAGGTCAAGCTGCAACTATCCTACCAAGATGCTTCACAGCTCATTTCTGGGGCTGGCACGGTGTCCCAGCACCATGGTGAAGCTGTCCTGAAACCCAAAGCAGAACCGTATATTCAACTACAAAGCTTGACGCAGTACCTCGCTCTGTTTAGTGGCACCGATGCATAGCCAGAGGACACTGCTGGTCTTTCAGAGGATCCCATGCGGCCTAGATGGAAAGAAACAACTAAGAAGCTCGAGCAGAAATGCTAGTGATTCTAAAATGGGAAAATTACCATTGACCAATGAGTAAGACTTTGTCAATCAATATGCTCCTTCCATAGTTTTCATACGTGACAAAAGAGTAGTTGCAGATGATGTAATGGTGCATTCACACACCTGCTCTTTCCTTCCTCTGATTCTCAGTTAAATCACCTTCATGAAAAGTATTCCTTACAAATTTCTGGTTGTAATTAAAATCATGAAACTTCACTTGAAATCTGTATCAAAACCCAGCACTGTTCAAAACAGGATTTTAAGCAGTACCACAGAAGCCTGTATCTCATGATAATAAATAGATAGGGCAATGCAAATACGTAGCAGAATTGGAGCCCAAGCTTATGATACTCACTGAGTAGCTTTCCCAATAGAACAGCTCCATAGAAATGAATTAAAACACCAAATTGCCATTAGAGAAAATAGTCACAAAGATTAGTATTTGTGAGATCAGGACATTTTCCCCTTGGATTCAGCAAAGCCCCTAAGCATTTACTGAATTGTAAACAAGTGAGTAATTCCATCCCTATGCTACAAGCTGCTCAAATACAACTGGAATGCCTAAGTGCTCTGCTACACGGGGATGCTGTTACTCACATACTTAGTGATAAGCACGTGCTTCTTATTTAACTTTTTATGTTGCCATGCCTAAAGAGAAGCATCCATCTAATTAATGTACAGTTATGAGAGTCCACACCCCCAGATCTTACTGTATAAAAGACAAGAGAATACAAAGAAGAGACAAAAGCAGTACAGTGACAACTTATCAGCCAAATGTAATTTGAATCTGCCTTAATCTTATTTTATAGGTAATCTGATTAGATGATGACATATTCAGCCTTATTTCACACTAGCGAGAGAGGAGAGAGTCCACTTTTTTGGCAGAATCTTTCTTTTTTTTTTTTTTTCCGCGTGTCTTGATGCTGGATCTGTACAAGATACCCACAAAGCATTCCTCACCGATCCATTTAGTTAATCAACTGTGTGCTGTTTTTCAAATTCTGAAGACTAAACTGTAGATTTGGTAAGCAAAGGACATCCTGAGAAGTACTGCATGCACTCAAATATTACTTATGCAGATCTATCAAGTCACACTACCAAGATTTCCACAAAATATTCCAATTTGTTTTCACCTCAATATGTCCTTATGCAATTTTACTTCATATTATTTTTTCTGCATTGCCCCAGCAAAGATAGATCTCATTAAATCAAGGAAATGAGCAACAACATTTGTGTTTTTCTCCAAACTCATCTATGAGTCATTTAGGTGCAACAGGGAAATCTAACAATCATATATATTCAAAGTCCATTTTCAACAAATACTGAGAAGGTAGGCATTTTCGACTGTTTTATTCTGTGAAAAAACATGCCTGTAAATAAAATATGCACCAGACTATTTTCTTCTAAGTAGGTTACAATTCTGTCATTCTATAGAGATTTTGATAGCCTATCTCTACAGCAGCTTCTGACAAGCACTTTGGGATCCCCGCGCAACTTCAGAAATGCATTCTTCTACAAAAGGCAATAAAATACACCAGCCTTGGCACAGATTGTCTGCAGCAGCAAAGTTAAAAAGTAAAATGAAAAAAAAGTTATATTAAATGCCATACACTATACTCCATGACGCACTATATTTCAACTGGATATCTTCCAGCGAGAGGGCTTTTAGTATAGACACTTTTTGTATAAGAGCTCCTTAGAATTTCAGGAGGAGTTTAGCATAAATTAGTATCATATATTTCTGGGATTAATACATTTTGTCTACATTTTTAGAAGGCTGAATGTTTCAATCCTGAAGTTGGTGATCCTTTCCCTGCCAAAGAAGTATACAAATAATAACCTTTACCTATTTATGTTGCAAATACTGGCATTAATATATTTTCTACATATAAACTTAAGCCATTATACAAATGCATTGTTAGACTGAAACAAAAGTACTCAGCACTGAAATCTGATATTCTAGGCTTTCCTTGCTGAGTGTTGTACTTGATGTCAACACCAAGCAGTTTCAAAACACATTTTTTATTGCTGTCCAAGCCTTTTTTTTTTTTTTCTCCTGGATGTTTTAGAACAATAGCATGTCATCTACTCAATATTTTTACACATTCAATGTTTTGCAAAGTCCAAAATTTGCACATCTCTCATTTTTTTCTTCTCTTTAGGGGGCTGTTGTTAGGCCTGAGTTAATACTACAAAGTTCTTTATAGAACAACTGCCTTTGAGATTGCCCTTATTTATATAGAAACTGAAGTGGGCAAGGCTCTCTTCTCTAATACCATGTTTTCAGGATCTACATCTTACATCTCTCCTTGCGACTGTGTTTCGTCTGTATTATGAGGTCATTTTACAATTACAGAAGCTCCTGCTTTTCCTTTCTTGCTGAATTTATTACTTCTTATGTTCTCTTTACCTTAGTCTTAGCCTTTGACATTTGCCAGCATTCCCCTGGGGAAGTGAAAAGAGCAAAAGAACTTGATTGTTTGGTGTAGCTCCTATGCTTGAAGAAAGCACTAGAAGAAGTCAGGAGGGAAGATGTGCTACAGGGAATTTACTTTAGATATGCAGGGCATTTGCCAGTTTGGTAGCCTCATAAACAGTTCCATGCAGAGAAAATGCCCAGTTGTTTTCCCCTCCTTTTTATGTGCCTGTGATGTGGAAGAATGATGTAGAGTGCTTGACTGTGCTCTTACAATAAGAACTTCTAAAACTTTTCTTAAGTTAATGACATTACATTTTCCTCAAATTAAATTGGTATTCTGCAGCAATCTGATAGCATTTACCATCCCAAAGTTTCTGTTTATGACACTGAGACTACGCAGGTGTTGGGATGTTTTTTTTCTCTGAGTACTACGGAATATGGGCCTTGAGCTTTAATTCAGTCATTCCAGTGTTTCTTTATCCTTTTGGGTTTCCTTTCCAGAAGGAGATCCCTGGGCTTGTTTATTGCTTCTCTTAAGTAGTTTCTGTGTTCTGTGCATTTCTGCAATCAGGTCTTCAGTTCCTGTGCTGTTCTGTTGATTTCGTCTGAATTTCTATACATGCCAAGGAGAAGTAATTCCTTTTACTGCATGCAGTAGGCTGCAGCACCAATTTCTTCCAAGTTCTAATGCCAGTTACATTGTCCACACTAGTGAATTTTGATCCTAGATTGATCCTTGTAGTCAGCTTGCTTTTGCTAATTGCTTTCTGCTCATCTCATTTCTGTACTGATATACTGAGGTCTGTGAGTTGCTATGGCTATGGTGTCCTTGTTAAAATACAATTTTATTCATTCCCTGTTTCACAGATGCATAATTAGAACAAATGCTTATATTTCATATTTTACAGTGTTGTTGTCAAGTCATCATAAGTGAAACTTACTTTTTTCTAAAATAAAGTATGTATTTGACTGAGAAAATTGCCACCGATTTTTACATAGCCACATGGTTGACTTGGGAAAATGCATGTGGTCTTTTTTTAAATTATTGACTAATGAGTCCTTTTCCATTGCAAGAATGAACAGTTTCTTTAAAGCCTGTGAATTCATGGTCTTCTCCCCAGACTTCCGTGCAGAAAGTCAGCTCAGCAGTACTTGGAGGTGAACCAGATTTCAGGTGGATGATCAGACCGCCCTTGGGACAGTGTGGTGATAAGCACCACATAATTGCAAAACCCACAAGCTTCCATTTGGCTGGGGTAGGGACTAGCATGAAGCCCACAGAGCCTGACAAATGAGGTCTAGGCACGGAGAAGCCCTGATTTTGTGGCTGTACCGAAGATGGCAGTCACCCCACTTGGGCTGGCCCAATTTAGTCAGGTTTGGATTGTCTCGGTGCACGCCTGGCTTGCCAAGCGAGGGGTTTGCCTGCAGACAGCACTTCGCATGCTGGCCCCGCTCTCCTTCCCCAGTGCTGGCCAGGCCTGCGTGGCATGGCGCATGGGCTTCCCGCTTGCCCAGGCTGTGCCAGGTGGGCAAGTGGGGCAGCTGCACCAGGGGCCGTGGGTGCCCCTACCCGGGGTGCCCCTACCCGGGGTGCCTGTGCCTGCTCCTCCGTGATGCTGCACCGCTGCCATTTCCTCGCAGGCGCTGCGCCGCCGCCGGGAGACACCTCTGCCTTTCCCTCTCCCTCCATTTTCACACTCCACCCACTTTTTGCTTTCTTTCTCCATCTCTGTCACCGTCTCTCCCTCTGGACCTGTCTTTATTTGGCACTCCCGGAAGCCGCTGGGCATTTCTCTCGCTGCCTGCCCGGGCAGCTGATGTGCCTGACTGACACCGGCTCCCGCTGAGGACGAGGAGGAGGAGGAGAAGGAGGAGGAGAAGAAGGAGGAGGAGGAGGAGGAGGAGGAGGAGGGAGAGCAGCGGCGAGGAGAGGCGAGGCGAGACGAGGCGAGGGAGGGGGGAGCGAGTGGCCGGCCACGGATTGTCATTGCAGAGAGGAGGGGGAAAAAAAAAAAAAGAGAGAGAGAGAGAGAGAGAGAGAGGCTGCACGGGTCATCAAAACAGGTAATTGAAGAGCAGGGAGGGGCGGGATGCGGGGAGCAGCCCGGCCCCCCCCGGGGGCTCTGGGTGCGCTCCCGGCGCGGAGGGGCCGGGCGGCGGCGGACATTTTGTGGGGCGAGGAGGGGACGCCCCGGGGCTGCGGCCGGGCTCGGGGCTGGGGCAGCGCCCTCGGCCCCCGCGGGAGAGGCCTCGGCGGTGCCTCCGGCTCGGGCCCGAGCAGGCACAGCGAAGTAATGGCAGGGCGACAAAACGCCAAGGCAAACGGCAATGCCGCTCCGGGGCTGTGCCCAGACCCCTTGGTCTTTGGGCAGCCTTGGGGGGCTCCCTGAGGGGTGCGGGTGGCGACCCCTCAGCCCCCAACCCGAGCCCCGAGCTCGCTGTCAGGTTGGCGAAACGCCCCTCTGCTCGTTCGTGTAGACTCGGCTGTGTTAAGTGATGCCGGTCTTGAACTCCCCTCGTCAGCGTAAGATGATCTAATTTTGGTTGAGGCAGCTGGCGAGCTGGGCTCCGAAGTGCTTGCTCCTTGCACGCCTAAAGCCGGAGGTGTGTGTTGGAGGTGGCGAGGGAGTTAGACCGCTGAGGAGCGCCCAGGCTTAGCTCTGAGGAAAGCACGGAGTTAAACAGCATCTTAGGGAGAAAGATCCGAAGAAATAATATATATACACTTATATTCATATATATGTGTGTATAAGGGATTCTGCAAATACAGAAGGACGTTCTGGGGGAGCAGGAGGAAGACAGAAATGAAGAATTGTGAAGCTGAGATGCTGCATTTTGCAATAAGTTGACGTTTGAAAGGAGTACTCCCCCAGAGGCTCAGCCAGCACAAAGCCAAGAAGAACTTGTCGTGACCCCACCTAAAAATGTAAAATCTGTCTTTTGCTTTGTGGATTGCTAGTGGTCTGTATCTTAGCATTACGGGATCAACAGTGATGATTTTCATCATGCAAAACTCAGATTTCATAATGAGTAGGGGCAATCTTAAAAACAAAGACCATCTGGGAAAAAAACGTGTCTTTATATGCATTACTGAAGTGTGGTTATTATCAAATGATGGAAAACATTTTCAGGGAAAAAAAAATCCTACATAGAGGCCAGTCCATTGGGAAATAATTTGAAGGAGTCTGTTTTTCAGAGGAGCAGGGTGGGATCAATACTTCAGATTTTAATTATTTTTTTCTCAGTCTGACAAATGTGGCAATGGTTGATGGACTATTGTGTTTCATTGTTCTGTGAAACAGCAGTCAGAAAACTAGGCCTACTTCAGAAATGTAACTTTAAAAATTATATAGAATAGGAAAAGCTGTAGATAGAATGAGTTGAAACTCAATACAGTATTCTCAGAGCTGCCCTTTTAAGACTTTACTGATAGTTAGCTTTCCCAATTTTATGCAAAATTAATCCTATAATTTCCTTTTAATTGCTTACTATGCAAATGATTATAAACTGTCTTCTGATTCTATACATTTTCAAAACAAGGATTTCATAACACTGATTGATTCTATTTTGAGCAAGTCTGCACAAGAAGAAAAGCATACCTTCTGTAGCAAAGCCTGTTACATTGAATGATAGGACCTTTTAGGTCTTGGTCATAACAAAAATGTTAGTCTTCAGAATATTCTTATGATTCCTCTGCTTCTTCCCCCTCAAACGAATGCTGCTGAGATGTGGAAGGTGGAGAGGCACAACTCCAAATGTAATGAATAAAATATGTTTTCTCAATTAAATAAAAATAAAGAGGATGTGCATTATTTACTATTACAGTAGAGCAAATGTATGACATGTTTTCATTATTCTTTATCACCTATGGCGCTTGCCTCAGTGGAAAAAAGTGATTCCTTATATACCATAAAGAGGTATGTCAAGATATATATAATCTTAGCAAGAGTACTAAGATTACATATATTGAGAAAACTCTGTATCATTAGATTTTCTAATCTCAGTGTATAATCTATGTTAGCCATTTAAAATACCAAGGGGAGCCTAAACTAGAAAAAAACACACTATAGAATTAATGTTCCCATAGTACTAAAATTCATGGGAATTGGAATTAGCAGGTAGTAGAAAAAGAAGTACGGTGCAGCAAGGAGGGCTGGAAGCAGAAGAGTTGTGTTCAGCTCCCAGCCTTGACTTCCAACATTACCTGGAGCAAGTCACACAATCTTTTCATGTTCCCATCTGTAGCCTGTCAGGGACAGTAACATTGTGAGAGGTTTGAACATTAGAGAGGAAAATGGCAAACAACCGAGTATCTTTAAAAATATTCCTTGTTGTCCTGCATGTGTTTTAACATTGTGTGCAACAGCAGCAAACTCAATAGTTGCAGTTGCTATCTTCTAGAGCATCTGACTTGATGAAGGAGAAAATTCTTTATTATCATGCTTATTGGGCAAAAACAAACAAATGCCTCCAATAAATCAGGTATAAATCACTTCAGTTATTCAGACAGCTGTTTTATTATGAACTGGTTAAAAGATTTTGCTTGATTAAGCACTCTCAAAATATATAAAAAATAATAATTCGTTTCTCAAAAATTTTAAGTATGTCTTTTGAAATAGGGAGAGCAATTGGGAAATCATCATCAGTGTCATTTTCGTGAGGTATACAGAAAGCTCCAGTTGCTCTCATATTCTTGAAAAATGAGTAATTTTGGCAGATGCGGTTTACTGACTCTCCAAATAAGAAATGCTCTGAACTTGAAAGGCTCAAATATTCTTGGAGAGTGTCACTGTTAGAACTATGTCAGAATATCAACACCTTCACTAAGCAGTGTACATTGAAATGACAAAACCACACATGAGCACAACTGCATCTATGGCAGAGATTCTGTTGATTCAGCTAGTTCAGCAAGGGAATGATGTTTTTTTTTTTTTTGTTTTTTGTTTTTAAACCCCTCTTAACTTTTGTCAACATGATAGCAAGACTTTATGGCATACATATGGCCTTAGTCCATGTTCTTAGTATTGTTGTCTTTATTTCACCTGTGTAGGTTCAGGTATGCTACGTCAAACCTCAGGGTATTTTTATTACCAAAAAAGGTCCCATTGAAACTTGCTGTGTCTGACCCACGTGTTTCAGAGAAGAACACAGTAGAGAAATGGCTTGTAAAATCCAAAACACCGGTAGCACTATGCTGGGAATCAAAGGCTTTTTTTTTTTTTTTTGGTGTATATTAAGAGAACAGGTAAATGATCAAGTCCCTAATTGCATAGTGTCTTATTTTTCCAGGAAGAAGTGCTCAGATACTGTGCATTAAAGTTATATTTTCTATTATTTTAAATAATTAATTACTTTCTGGAAGGAATGCAGAGAATGATTTACATTTCTATGTGTAACCTGTCATTGTTTACAGAGAAGAAATAGTTGAATAACTCAGCTAACAGCTTTGGGTCCTCTAAAGCAACCAGCACAGAAGAGGCTAACATAAGCATCTAAGATGGGCCCAATTTGATCTTTCTGGGCTTCAGGATACCTTACACTAAACAGGAGGGATAAATAGCTGAATGTCTCGACTCTTGTAAGTGAGCAAGGTTGCATGGACCTTATACTTAGGGCCTCTCAGTAGTAACCAGGTTAGAGCAGGAAATAGAAAGGTCTTTTTTAGTAGCAGGTGGCCCATTTCATCCTCAATCAGAAGCAAAGGCACAATCCATTGTGTTGCTAACAGTATTGCAGAATCAGTGGCCTGAATTTTAGAATGGGAGATGGGCCAAGGCCTTGAGTTTTTGCGATCAGTGAAGATCACAGATGAAGCCACAGCAGTTGCAGAGCTGGAGTATGCAGATGGCACAAAGTTTGCTTCAGCCCTCAGGGCTGCTGCCATGCTGGAAGAAGGGCCACAGGTTGCAGGCTGAGCAGGGAGCCATGAGACCATCAGACACGGAGTCCTGAGATCATAATTGCAGCAGGACATTCTGGTAGGAACAAGAACAGTAGCTAACTTGGCTGAAATTAAGCCCACCTATTCTGACATCTGACAGATGTCCACTGACATTTCAAAGTGTAGTACTCTTTGTTGCTGTTGTTTCATTTCATGTGATTGTTTGCATCAGAGTGACTTCCTTTGCACGGCCAGAGGAATGTTTCCTCTGACTTTCGAATTCAAACTGAGATACGCTCAAGTAATGGATGTGTTCCAGAGTTGTCTTGTCACACCTACTCTTGCAGGTTTAAATGAGAAATACCTGCATGGGTAGAAGGGATTATCCTTCAACATTGATGGTGAAGAAAATTCCTGATAATCAGAAAGTCAGAAGTTCGGGCTTTGGAGCAATATGGATCTGCATGCGAACTAGGATGTGGTGGTGTTCTGGAAGGCCAAGCCGCCAGCAGACCAAACTGTTACTAACCCTGGCACTGAATAACTCAGCAGTCTCATCTTTTCTGAAAAAAAAAATATCATAATTTGTGTTTTTAGAGTTTGAAACACTGTCTGTTTACTTTTAACTTTCTGCATTCACTTTTCTCCTGCCACATCTCAGAAGTACTGCACCACAATGTAAGGTTTTGCACTTTGTGGAGTTTTACCCTTTTGGGCAGTGCAAATTCAATTTGGTTGGAACCATAGCGTGAAGAATCTTACTGTTCAGTTATTATGAACTGAACTGAAGCACTTTAATAAAATCAATGCCTGCACACAGTGTTTTCTCAGTTCAGCAAAGCAGTCTGCTTACATACAGTAATTGGACTTGTGACAGGTAATTAAATGGCTTATAAGGTCTTTAGGATGCTTGATTACATGAAAAGCACTGTGCTAATACATAGTAAATGAGGTGGCTAAGAACACTGTGTATCTGTTGATTGGAGAGACAAAAAATTACACTTCATTGGAGGGAAAGAAGAAAATAAAGACAAGACAAAGGACTATGAGCAGTGGTAACATAAAAAGGGAGCATAAAAAGAATAGGAGAATGTACTTAGAAACTGGGTTGCCTTGGTTATTTTAAGTCAATCATGCTTACACAGACTGTCAAGTCTTGACTGCTTCAGTATATCATTAAATAATGTATTTGTTCTTTGTGATCACAAAATTGGTAAGACAGACAGAATTATTCAGCAAGGGATGGGAGCTCTTCACAGAACTTACATATAATTAGAAGTGAACTGATATTCCAGGAGGTACTAAACACATACATGAACACATGACATATTTTAAAGAATTTATATTAAATTATCAGAGGCCTAACCACAGTCCATGCTATTATTACATTGACTTGTAAGCACACAGCTTGACATGTGCAATTGCTCACCCATAATTATGGGACTAAAATGGGTTGTGATAAGAAATCTAAAATACGTCAACAGTCTTAGGGGTACTTGTCAAAATAGGGATTGTTTTACAAAGCAGTTCTGTAATATTTTTAAAATAGTGGGATACAAAAATGCCTCCATTCCTCTCCTGCCTGTTTATTTTTGTAGACAACAGCTTGATCACTGTGAGAGAGGGAAGCAGGGGAAGAGCCAGAATATAAGCAGAAAAGTATGTTTTGTGGTACCAATAGCATAAAGCCAGACAAAGGAAAAGCTTAGTTGGAAGAGGTACAGAATGAACCTGCTTTTTCCTCCTCTACACAAAAATCTTTTTTGCTAACAAAAAATAATCCTTTAAAAACACAAAGGGTATGCTAAAGACAGAAGTCTACAGACAAGGTGATTTAGGTAGCACACTTTTGCACATCGCAACAGAGGACTCATTTCTAGTGTATTAATGGTTTTAACATGCACATTGAGCTACAGACAGAAGTGTTTTATGATGAGTATGCTAGAGCCTGCCAAGACTTCAAACCAATTTATCAGTCAAAATGGCATAACCAACAACAAAAGGCAGACGTCACCCATTTTTGTCTGCTCTTCCAGCTATAATACTTGTCCATTTTAACCAAAAAACAAAAGTTTTCAAAATTCTAAGAACCATTACATATACGATAGTATATCTTTTACTGGGAAAAATAAGAGAAATTCAACCAATACTTGAGAGCATTCCAAAGGAGCTTGTAGCAGATCTAGAGACAAAACAAGAAAAAAAGGTCACCAAAAGCTCTAATTTGTCCCCTGAATCATTCTCCTCATGCAGGCCTTTTCTGAGAGGTCTTCTGGTTTAATACAATTTGACATCACTTTGACAAGCCTCTGTTTACATTCCTCCCATACAGCTAATGGGAAACAAAACACAAGCCATACAAGGTAATGTTTCTGTCTGTCTACCAACACACTTTCTTCTAACCAATACTCCCTTGCTCTGCAGTCTCCACCCAAAATCATTTATGGTAGTAACCCAAATAGCTTCAGCAGCACCTCGCTGGCCACTCAGCTGATAACAGGCTGTGTCTGAGTTCCTCCTGGTAATGAGCAGCCCCTGAGATGCCAAGCCAGTAGGTTTTCATCATTTGGACTAGCATGAGGTGCAGCAGGAATTTGGCTCCGATGCCCCAGGTAGCAAAAAAACTGCGTGCTTAACTCAGCTTGGAGCTGGTACACACATTTGAATGACAGTGCAGGAAAGCTAGCCAGCTGTGCCTCAAACTGCCTATTATTTATTTATTTATTATTATTTTTTTTCAGAAATAAAGTGCTGTAAGATGCTTTTGTTATCTGAGGGATGTTCAGGAATGTGTATGCATTTCCCCTCCCTTGAAACATATTGTACAGAAAAACTCAGAGGAGACAGCACTTTGGATCTATAACATATTCACAACTGCCTTCAAGATAGTACCAGCTGGCAGTCAGGGGTTTTGTATATTTTGTTTATTGTATATCTCAGTAGCAATTTGTTAAGACTATGAGAGAAAGCACAGGTACGGGCTGCTGTACTTTCAAGAATAAGATTGTGTTTGTCCAAGCAGTGTAGGAATGTTAGATACAATAAAAATACCAAATTGCCGCCTGTATAGGCAACTGTCCTTTTTTGGAATAGAGAAGAAAAGCAAAATCTAACCTGTAGCATCTCAGATGATGAGAATGAGTCACGTCAGGCTTCATTTTTCAGATGCCAAGTGGATTTGAAAGGACTGGTTCTAAGAAAGAAAAAAAAAAACAAATAAATGAACAAATCACTTCTTTTTCTTCTAAATTGAAAGAATATTAGGAATAAAAACAAACAACGAAATCTCATACTATCTTTTGATGATGTTTGTCAGAATATCATACTTTACAGGGTGGCACCATTCCTATGTTCAAACCTGTCATTTTTACATGCCTGACAAGTCATCATCTCTTTTGTTTATTTTCTCCCTTATGCTACTACACCGTTTTTCCCTTTGGGCTCATTACAGCTTGTATCTTCTTGACATAGAGCAATATGGTCTTCTACTGTAAGTTACATACAATGATAACAAGCATAATACCTGTATGTTTTGGCTTCCAGTTTGTCTGCTATTTGGGATGAATGTGTCAGGCAATTTAGTCTACTGACTAGTTTTTTCCTTTTCCCTTGATAATCTTTAAGACAGATGCCAAACTAGGGAGAAAAACAGTGCTGTTCTCCCAGGGCCTGTCTATAAAATGTCTGCTTTTTGGCCTTCATTGTGCCCCTCCTCACTTTTGGGGGGGAAGAAATGACAGGTGGCTGTATTGTCACATGCCTTTAGCACCCCCAAAAAAGATACCACCAACAGTAAACTGGGCATTTCTATGGATCCTCTATTTTTTGTGTTCAAGAGACAGTTAGCAATGACAACATTTAAATAATTGTCATTAGATGTGATTTAACACCTTTCCTAGCTCTTAGTCGACCTTATTTTCAGTGAAGAACATTGTGCTTCTCCACTAAGGATCCAGGATCACACTGGAGTTGAAGCACTGTTGTTCTTAACTCCTTACAGGTAGTCAGCATCAACTGTAGGGAAAGGTATATGATTAACCTTGATAATCCACATCAAGATCAAAGCTTTAACTAAAATCCTGGTGGAAACAAAATAGAGAATCTGTCCTGATGTAAAAAATGTGCTTTATGGGAGTGGGGGCATCCCACAGATGTATTTACATCCTCTTTACTTTTTATTAACATGCAAAGATTTTATTTGGCACTGTAAATAGACCGGTCTTACTATTTATTTATAATATAAGCTCTGATGCTACATCACACAGACAGTATCTTCACAAGAGTCAAGCTGTACCACTTGTGTTCTGACTCCTTTTGAGCTGTGGGTTTGTAGTATCGGTTTCACCACGCACGGTGGAGTGTGGAATGGTAACTAACAAGAGGGACTCTGAATACAGGCCAAGAAAATGCTGAAGGCTGTCCTAATATGAGTCAGATACGTGAATCCCTAAGTATGGGCAAAGATGTCAATGTTTATACTGAGAATGGCTCAAGAGATTTGTCATGCTATTGCTCAGTGGAGTCTTTACTTCAGATCAGTAACATTAATGTCAGTCTTGTTTGTAAGAAACCTAGCTGACTGATGGTAAAGCAAAGTGTAAATGTAGGGTTATTGGATGTATGACCAATTTACTCTTGAAGTGTTATATACAGTAATGGCAAAAGTATACTTTATTCCTACACAGGATAACTGTATGTATCCTGCACACATGTATATGCGTATAGATACAAATACCACATAGTCATGAATTGAGTCTACAAGTAGGCAGAAAAAAAGATGGGTTCAGTGTAAACATAACAACGGAGGAGTTCTTAAGGGTAACATTTCTCATAAAAACAAGGAAAAACCTGGCAGCCCTGATTTTTTGGTATAAATGGTTCTGACTTCTGTCTAAAGAGACTAGAACAATATACCATTCTGTAATTGTCTCGCTGGTGATATCTGATTTTAGAAGAACAACATTGTAGTTTTACAGCTTATGGGAACTGAGTAAAGCTGTGAAGAATACAGTGAACAAAAGTCTATTTTGCAGTTGGAGAGTATTGGATAAAAATGTCCACAGGGTTATTAAGTCAGGTCATTCTCTTGAGCTTCTGACACCATAACCCATATTTTTAGCATCTTACAGAGGGCACTTTCTTGGGTAGAGCATTACAAGTGTGATCCATCGCTGTTTGTTTGTAAGATTAGTCCAAGTGCATGTAGTCAAGTCAGAGTTGGATCCTTCGACAGGCAAAATCAGGCTGAAGAGGCAAAAAAGGAACAGCTCTTCCAAAGAAGTTGTGTACATGTCATCAATGGAACTTTTAGGGCAGATGGAAGCTAATATAGTTACCAACAGTCTATGTCTTCAAGTAAAGACAAACAGGAAACATACTGGAAATATACTTTAAAATACTAATGAAAAGAATTGACTGCTAGTATGCTTCATTAGACCAGCCTGACTTTAGACTGCTTTAAAACTTTTTAAATAAAACTTTAAGTTTAAAAACTTTAATAACTTTTAAAACAGGCATGTTTTTAAGCCTTTACAAAGTAGGATACAATGTGAAAAGAATATGCCTATAATACTTTTGAGGAATAAGAGTGCTTTGTTTTAAGAAAAGGTTTAATAGTCTCAGGAAAGCTTACACATTTTGGAAGCTCTCTTGATACCTTCATATCACTCCTGCCAAGATACTTGCAACCTTACAAAAAGTTTTTTTTTTTAGAGAATTCATTGATTTTTCAAAAAGAACAGTGTACATTTTCAATATAAGCAGAAGAGACCCCCCTCTGAATTTTGGACAGTGTTTATACGCAAACTGTTTAATGTCATCCCCCTTTGGGGGTTTGCTATTTTATTTAATGTAAATAGAAAAAAAAGCATAAACTCCAGACAAAACTTTCTCATGAGAATGGTTCTCCTGAGACTTTCTCATTGTAAAATCTTCTGTTTCGCTCCTAGGTCAAACTCACCCCCCCTTATATTTATAGGGTAAAGTCTGAAGGTCCCACCTTGTTTGACAGAGGGCATGACTCACTGAGAGAGCTCTGCATGTGTTTCCACAATCCTAGTAGCTTCTCTCACACTTAAATTTTCAAAATAAAAAGGATTATTTTTATTCTTTAGGATTATTAATACTGATTTGGAAATCAAAAGCCCTCTTTTTATATTACCCTACTTTTAATAATAACATTTAGATTTTCTCCCCAGGGTAAGGGGACACTGTAGCAGCGTTGCTTGCTTTGGTTGCTAGTGCTGCACAGCATTGCACAGGTTATTGCAATCCAGTATTACCCTTGGCTGTCTCAAGAATACCATCACTTTTAACAGGCTGTTCATTAGCAGCTGATGCATTTACACGTATATTCCAGGCTTGCCTAACCTTTCTGACTCTACAAGCCACACACCGATGTCCTGTGCCTGACAGCCACAGGGCAGGGACCACAGAGCCGCTACTTGCCAGCTTCCCCTGGCTGGGGATGCAGATTCCCCCATGGTCCCCACTTCCACACCACCCTAGCGCTGGGCAGGGGATACAAGCCTTCATGTGGGAGCTCTGCTTGAGCTGCCCACGAGGATCATGTTCATCAGGGTCACCACCAGCCCCCTTCCTGTACATCACTCAGCAGAATGAAACACAACCTTAAGTGAGGAACATGGATGTTCAGCTCGTTATATGAAATGACGGGGGGGGGGGGGGTTAAACATAGCTTTCTCTTAGCTTATGTAACTGTTTCTCAGTCTGTAGTGTATAGAGCGCTGTGTTCCCTGAGACATTGGCCGGTGTTCAAAAGTGTCAGTGCCTACACTTCCTCGCATGTAAGAAAACCGATAATCACACTGTGGGGCAATGAAATGATATGTGAGTTGTTCAAAATTTAGCCACGTTTGTATTTCATTTTACATCAAGAATTACTGTTGCAGCACTGCATAAGTAGGCCCTGGCTTTTTTTTTTTTTTCTCCCCAAAGGGTAATTAGTGCTCGATTTAAAAAGCTTGAGAAACACTGATTCACATCAGGTACTTTCATAAGGAAAAAAAAAAAAGTGATAGGAAATCACATCAGAAGAACAAACAGAAAACCTTTGTGGCTTCTTGTGTAGTCATTTAATAAAGTGGCTAAATCTTACTACAAAGCATAAAAGACCCAGACAAATTTCAGCACGTACCTTTAGAAAAATCAGGAGGTGTACATTTAAAGTCTGGCTTTCAGTCAAGTATTAAGTCTGTATTTTTGCCTCAGTAAATGGCTGTTGCAAATCACTGTAGGCATAAGTTTCTACCAAATACATTATAAAAACACTGGAGCCATCTCAGTACCTGATTAGAAGTATCCACATATATTTGTCACAAACTGCCCAAATATAGGCTGCCCAGAGCTACACAGCAGTGGTTTGTATCCGCTATTTACAACGAAAACCAAGGGTTGATCATATCCCTTCTTATCACAGAAGCAAGTCCCCCAATGTCAGCTGCTTCCCTGCAACTGTTTATAAGCCAGAGAGACAAAATTTAAAACCCATGAGCTTTGCCATAAAAGTTGATAAAGCCACCAGATGAACAGAACTGTAACATGAAGCATGGGTATTCCTCAAAGGGAACTAACACTGTTTCTGTCCTGAATGATTTTTACAGAATGGCAGAGACTCATGGCTTGATGGAGAGACTGGAGAAGGCAGTGACTCGACTTGAATCGTTATTTTCAGATTCACATAGATCTGGTGGAATGGAGTGCGATGCCATTAATGGTGTCAATGGAAGTAAGTCTGTTTTTTTGAGGTACCACCTCCTTCTGTTGTTAAAAATCAACTTGTAAGAAGAGCAGGTGTTTTTCTTCTAAGCATGATTATAAATTGATATAGCCTAGAAAATGCATGGTTTGTCTTGTCTCTTAAATATACTGTCCATATTTCAAGCTTTATTGCTCTTTCCATTTTAGCATTTATATTGTAGATAACTCACAAGATGAAAATGTCTGCTTGAGCCCAGTTAGCAGAAGAAATGAGACATCCCAAAAATTTCCAGCATAAATATTCCTGAAGTCACCGATATAAACACCGAGTTTATTTTCCAACTCTCTGAATTTCACAGTGCAGACCTGCATCATTCAATTGATTAACATCCTTAATCAGATAGGAGTTTGTTCATAAGCATTTGTTCACCAAGAGCTGCTACACATCCTTGGCCTTACTTTGATCCCTCTTGAGCTGTCCCTTCTCAAGTGGATTTCCCAAGCGCTGCATTGGAGATACATGAAAGAAATGTCTTCATTTATTCACGTCATACCACCAAATCATATTTTTTCACTCCCTAAATTTTTTGTTGTTCCTGCAATTTACAGGCTAAATAACCTTATAAATGTGGCAGTTCTGATGTTGACTGAATAGAGGTACCCTTTCCTTTCTCAAGAGATGCTGTTTGTTTGTGTTTTTTGTTTTTTGTTTTGTTTTGTTTTGTTTTGTTTTTACCCACAGTCCCTGCATATATCCCTTTCTTAACTTCATGTCCTTCGCTTTCCATATTCCTTAGCCCTTCCCTGCCTTCTCCAGAGCAGAGCGCATCCCAGTGTGGGCTCAGCTGCTGTACAGAGCGCTGCAGAACAAGCAGAAAGTGACAGGCATCTTCTTTATTGGCAGAAGCAAGCTACTGTATGTCAGCTGCTTTATCACAACTGTATGCCAACCCTCGCCCAGCAAGACATGTGAGGGACCTTCCCCCAGCTCCGTGTGCCATAGGCCTATGTGCTGGCAGTTGCTGTGGAGCAGCTGACTTAAAGCAGTGTGTTTCTGTGGCAGGAGGGGAGCAGCTTCCAGTAGGCTTCCCAGAGCAGATGAGTTGGCTGGTCAGAGTAAGCTTCAGTAATAAAATGTGTACAGTCTGGAGAAAATCTAGAGAGCTAGTAAACCTTAGCAAACTCATGCAGAAACATGATCCATGTACGAGTTGACAAATAAATCAACCACCAGAGGGAAGCCCACATTTTTTTAAAAACGTAGGCAATCCTATAATGAACCCATTTGGGTGAATCTCTGTACTAATCCAGAGCTCAGAACTGCAGAACCAGGGCTGCTATTACAAAAAGAGATCAACTCAGCATGTCAGGTGCCCTCATGAAAATTACTATATCCTTGCCCTAGCGTAAGAGTTAAATAAGATGAAGAGCTTCACCTACCCCCACCCCCCAGGGAAGCAGAGCCTTAAATCCCCAGCAGATCCTCAGAAGAAACCGACTGATGAATGTTGTAGGAATGAGATTATAAAACACACCCGCTGGGAGAAACAGCAGCAGAAACTGATATGAGCAGCACCACAGAGCACTTCCCAGCCTGTACCATGTCTCCAGGCCGAGCTGGCTCACCTGGGGACTCGGGAACTAGCTGTTGCTGATGCAGGTAGGAAAGATTGCAGCAGTTCTTCAGTTTGGATGATGGATGCACATAGACTGCCACAAACGTAATTCTGTATGCCTGTGTTACTGTGTCTCTGGAGAGGTTCACTCAGTCTCCACAGCAATTGCAGAGCCACCAGTCTTACAGAACAGGTCTCTCTTTCTTTTCCTACTTTAAAACTAACGCTATGCCAAAGAGTGTGACATTTTTTAAGTTTCTAGAGGAAATGGAGGTAAGTTGTTTTCTTCTACCGTGCCCCCTCCCACTAAAAGACCATTCCATAACTGGAAGCATTACAAAAAGCAAGCTTACCTTGTTTATTAACACGTTTTTGGAAACAACAAAATAGTGGGGAGCATGGGAGGAATGTACCTTTACTTGTTTCTTACAATGACAAGATTGCAAACAAATCATTCAATGGCTCTGCACAGCCCACTATAGTAAATTCTCCTGGGAGTTAGCTGTATTGAATAGTAAAAAATAGCACAGTTGCTTTCTAGTTTTGCATAGCACAATTGCCATTTGGTGAACTGCTATTTAGAAGTCTGATCTAAAGGAAAAGGTTACAATGATTCTCTTGGAGACACACACAGATTTTGACAAAGAAGGCAAATGGGCTTTGGAAAGCATCTCCACAACTAAAACCTTTTGTACACTAGGTCATTCGAGGGGTTTACACACAAACACTTAATATGGAAGAAAGCCCAGAAATTCCTCAGAATTAAAGGTGAGTGACATCAAGGGAACAAAAGGAGCCTTGAAATCCCGCCTAGCTGTCTAACTACATTTTTTTTTCACACAGGCCATTGCAAACTCCAATTGCCAAAGCCTTTCTTTTTTCTGTCAAGGAGCCAGATGACTCTTATGAAATAAAGAGGGCTTTCAAGATTATGAATTTGGACACAATTGTCATATAGTGCCAAAAGGTTAAAGCAAACTCTCTGGAGAAAGCCTGGTACCTCTTCAGAGCAGCCTTCAGGCTTCATTAAGGAGGGAGAGAGGCTGGGAAGAATATTAATCTTGGTCTCTCAGATCCTACGGATGCCATAAATTCACACATGCATTGCTCGTGCTGGACCCGGTACAGGTTCTGCGGCATAGACATGAGGATATGTCAGGGAGGAAGGAGTGGGCTGGAAAGCATCCAAAGAAAGATTACTTCTGCCATCTTAAACCTTATCACATAAAGCCATTTAGAAAGCCAGTTACGTAAGAAACTGAGTCTCATCTTAGTCTTCTGATTGTCCACTCAATCAGGAAACTGCCCTGTACACCATACAGAACACAGCATTTTTATTCCTCCATCAGCATATATAGCACATACATAGTGGGATGTGCTAGCTAGAAGAATTGTTTGAGCCTTCTTTCTTCGAGGACAGTTTTGTAAGGTTACACAACAAAGTAAGGAGATTACCACATCTCACTGCATCAATTGACTGTCAGTCGATTCTCGAGGCTCTAGCTTGCTGGCAAGTGAATTACTTATTAATGATTGCCGAACAATACGGAGAGCTGCAGGAATGGGTGGATGGTATAAAAATAGTTGTTCAGTACAGAGCGGATTCTTTTTAGGGGATGGTATTTGTTTTATGTGCAGTAATACAGTTTTGTTATGACAATCACCCTTGTCAGGCCAGTAGGCCTTTGAAGGGCTGAGAAATATTTACTATAGCACCTGTTATTTTAATACAAAAGAGGCTTCTTACTTACAGTTTACAAAGACAATTCCCTTCATGCTCCTAGCCAGGTTATACCAGGAGCAGGTTTTTTTTTTGTTGTTTTGTTTTGTTTTGTTTTTCTTTCTTTCTATAAAAAAAAAAATATTATGCATCATTTTTCACTGATTTTCACTGATTTCACAAATCAGTGAGTAAAGCAGAAATTAAGTTAAAGCAATTTTCCCTGATTCTATGCTATTTCTCCTCCATGTACTACATAGGAAGAATATAGAAGCTCTATACGTTATGTGCTTTTTGAGCCCATTATAATGGAATGCTCTTGTTCTGCAGGCATAGCACCCTATGTCGAAGCATTTGATAGGCTGCTGAATGGAAGTGTTGCTGAGTTTCTCAGGCATAGCAAGATTCTTGAAGGTGATGTGAAGACACATGTGAGTATTACTCAAATTTTCCACCCACATTGTAAATGTACAAGTCTTGGAAACTGCGTGACCAGCCTTCGTTGCTGAGTAGAGGAGAATTTTAACAGCAGTTCCTGAATTATTAGTTCTTGGTAACATGGCCATAACACACTGAGGGCATTTAGTTGCGGAAGGCCTTTGGGATTCATAAGAGGCTGCTCCTCTTCTACAGCACCAAAGGTTGAAGATTATAGCATGCAAAATATATCAATATTCTCAGTTGCAAGCAATTTGATTTGTCCTGTTGGCTGCTGAGGTTCCTTTGCAGGACAGGAACATAGTTAAGAACAAGAGTCAGCAATTGAACAACAAACAATAGGAAGAAATGATGAAATTACTTTGTAACCATGTAATCAGAGCTTTTTTTTTATTTTATTTTTTAAGCCTGCCTTCTGTAAACTTGGTGGTAGAAGGACAAATATGGACTCATTTTACCACAGTTCCCTACAGCTTACCAGTGTAGGTTTCGCCAAAAAAACACCCACAAAAGATACACACAGGGTCAGTTTGAGCAAGGTCTGAAGGAGTGTGAAGCTTTTGATGTTATCTGGTGGATCCCTGCAATCAGACCCATCTCCATGTGTGTTCATAATTCCCCAGTTCCTTGCAGCTGCTGCCCCACATAACAAGCACTGTAGCCAGAAAAGCATGCAGCCCTGCAAGCTGCTGGGATTGAAAGGACAGTGTAAGTACTTTGCAAGACAGCCAAAGCAACCAGTTTGTTGACAGAGCAAGAGCTGTGAACTATCTGAACTGTGTTTTGTCTGTGGTGTTAAAAGTTCTTGTGAGTAGGATAGAGATTCTGAGCAGGTTAGGCCTGAAGAACTAGAAGGAGTAAAGGGACTGGATGGTTCTAGAGGATCCCTGTGTTTTTAAGGAAATGCTGGACATCCATTTTATTTGTAAAATGAAATTATATGTAAAAAGTCTTTTTACATTAACAGCTATTCTGTAAGTTGCTATATATGTACTTAGCTCTTAAAATAAATAAGGGAAAAATTAATAAACTGGGGAAAAAAACCCTGTACACCTAACAGAGCAGAGAACTGGTCCCTGGAAAGGATCTGTTCTAGCTTTGGTCATGAAGTTCATTAAGCACCATTATTTTGCAGCTGATTTCTCAACAGTCTAAAACCGATATACAGAACTAGCCTTAGTACTGCACACCAACACTAAGCAATGAAAAAGTTTGCATTTAACATTGTAAATGACTAAGCCCTTTGTAATTTACAGTATCTATAAATGTTTAAAATCAGTAAATGTATTAATTTGCACATTTGTCACTATTTGACACATATAATTGAGTCCATATAAAATAAGATGTATAATTTATCTGCCACATCTGTGGGTAGTCCCCAGCATATTGTTGATGACAGTGTAATGTAAACCAGTTTACAATAAGGAGTATGTATTAGGACTACAAGATTATACATAAACAACTTTACATAAAGAAACTGGTGATTATGATTGCAGCCTATTAAATATTCTGAAATCTTAGATCCTGAATTTACAGCATGAAGCAGTCTCTGGTTGCCTTATGCTCATACTTATCACTGCAGCAACATCTGTGCTTTACCTTAACAAGTGGAACAAGGAGTATTTTTCTTCTGGGTGTCTTATAGACCATGTGTCTTCAGCATTATACTTGCAGCTGCTGTCTCTGCCACATAATTAGCTGAAGGGAAGGTTGTATTTTATTTCAGAAAACACCTGTTGCCTAGAAAACCTCACATACCTGACCGACCAGAATGGTAATACGAATGAAAGAGAGACTTTATATTATGCTACAGAAATAAGGGATTTAACATGATGTGTTTCATGCTGATTGCTGTAAGGATTGTGCGGTTTGTGTTTCTGATGAAAGGAAGAACACAGTCATAACTAGGATCTGTTGTGTGCCCCACGCCTATTCTTTCAGCATGCTGAAATAGTCTCTTGAAAGGGAACAAAAATAAAAAAGAAAACTAACAGCTAGCTCCTGGCTCCATGCAGCACAGTGGATTTTACAAAGATTAGTTTATCAAAGAAGTGTTCTGCTTAGACTCAGTCTTGAGAGCAACATATTTCTCATTCAAATTACAGTACAATGCTGAAGCTCTGGGGTCAACTGCATTAAAGAAACTAACCACATTTTAAACGACAGATAAAATGGCTAGCCTTTTTACGTAGTCTGTTTAAAACAAATTATCCTAAATGGCTAGGATGAGATCCTTTTTCTGTCCT
Source organism: Cygnus olor (assembly GCF_009769625.2). NCBI lineage: Eukaryota > Metazoa > Chordata > Aves > Anseriformes > Anatidae > Cygnus > Cygnus olor. Next base: position 54,238,751 of record NC_049170.1, read on the forward strand.
ATCACTGTGGGATAAAAATCTGGTGATTATATGGGTATTTCTGTGGCATACAAAGACCCCTAGAGGCACAGAGTTTATGAAGGACCTGTATGCTGTCCGTGTCATCATGACAGAGCATGTGAAGTCGGAGAATAGTGAGCATGGCCAGGACTGCTGCCAACCAGCTGTCCTTGTCCTGACATACCAGTGCCTCAAAGGCTGTCACCAACTATTAAAGGTTAGAACAGCCCTGAAGCTGATGGACCATGTGCACCAACACTGGACCATTCTTCTCTCAAAGTGAGGGAATTCAAAAGCAGTAAAACATAGACTGCGGGCCTACAGCATAGACAGTTCTCTTATGTCCAGCAGATACAATAGCACTGCCTGATTGCTAGACCACAGAGGTACGAGTCCTATCATTATTTGCCCTGATGCATCCACCACTACAGAAAATGTGCTGAGGGTTATGGAGAACTGCCTGAGGAAGACAGTCTACCTTCAGACTGTGTCCCAGTGAGAACACTTGGCAGGCAGATTTGATGGGCTCTTTGCCATGTCAAAGCAAAGCAAGCAGGATTTCAGAAGAGCAAGAACAGGTTTTTGTGATGTGTTTATGATGAGCGTCTACGCATTGTTTTTGTTTTTGTGGTATCTCAAGTGATGGGATACTTTGGCTCAAGTTTGAACAATGTACCAGATGAGACATAATGATAAGAAGAGAATGTACTAGTTCTACAAGAAAAAGACAGATAACATAAAATTTCCATATTATAATATTTCATGTGTTGTGGAACAGAGAAGAATTACAGCCTTCCTGTCAAACACATGCACTAATACTTGCCTTTTTATTATTGTTTATTTGTAAGAATTCTCTAATCTCCAAACCCCAGCAGTTCAAAGAACAGATTGACTGGGTGATTCAGTTATATTCCCTTTTCTCTCATCCAAGCTATTTAGCTTGGAAAGGAAAACCAGAGAAATACTGACTTCTTTTTCCTCCTCTCTATCATCAAATTCCAGCTGCTGAAATGCAGAGCTCAGACAGACAACCAACTACATTGTGTAGCATAGATTGGAGCGCTCAGGAATACAAAGGCTGTTGGTTAGCTTGTTCCTTACTGGGAGAGAGTTAAGATACAACTCATTTACCTGAACGACCATGCAAACAACATATCAGGGGAGCAGCAAGTTACAGCACGTTATCCCACCTGTAGGGGTTCTCTGTGTGCATGCACACTGATCTGTTACCATTGTGAGCAGAGGAAGAAGCGTTCACACTATAGAAATGTTGTTTGTATGCACATACCCACAAAGGTTTTCTTCTCTTAATCTATTACTCAAAAGCTATGACATTCTCCTCTACTCCTTCCAGGCACAGTCCATGTGAATACAGACAGACATCTGAAGGCAGGAGTTATCTTTAATGAGGTATCTTTTATAAGTTATCTTTATATTCACACTCTGCAAAGTGCAGCTCCAGTTTGGCCCATCAGCAAAGTTAAAAAATCATAGCGTTCTCATTTCTTCCAAAGAGTATTTATTAAACATGGCATAGCTGTATCTTGTGTTTGCTTGTGAAAGATGCTGAAGAATTAGTCAATGACATTCACAGCCCTGAACTTTGAACCAGATGCTCTGTCTGTGATATACAAAAAACAAAACAAAACACTTTTGCACTTCATATTACCTAATCAAAGCACAGACTATCAAACCCATTATTTGACTGATTCCTCATTAACAAGGCAATTTGCTTACAGGGCAACAGAATGCACAAGTGTACTCTCCATGTTGTTCTTTTGTGCCCAGAGGCTGTGTGGTTTTAGGCATTGTGTTGAAAGTTGAATTAGAGCTCAGAGGAGAGGATGATGTCAACATGCCCAAAGAGAAGCTCACTGTCAGGCTGCCTTTGCATTTCTGTGATAGGTATTTTCTGGTGGATGAAATAAACACCAAACCAAGTAGCTACCATAGGACTGGGAAAAACAAAATTAAAAAAAAATGAATAATGACAAATATTTTTTACAGTCTACAAAATAATCAGCTGAAGGAGACTAAACATAGAAAACAGTTCTGCCATCCACCAAAGTGAAAGAAAAAAGAACAACAACAAATAATCAGCAATAAAAAAGCAACCTTGGAAATGTATCAATATTAGTATTGATTTTTAATGATAATTCAGTAATATTTCTCACCTTACATGTCTACAAGATATTTCATAACATCAGCAATGAAGAATGTTCGCTTTATTATGACAAGCAAGCTGGAAATACAATATGCACAGTGTAGGCAAGTGGTTAATCCAGAACAAGTATCATTTTTAGGTGCTTTACAACTTTTGATTGGTCTTTTCCAAGGGATGACTTCACTCCTGGCCTAAGGGTTGGATCTGGCTTTAAAACAAGCGGGATTTATTGGGTCAGGTGCAGTGGCTTGCAGACCTGGTTGCGCTCGTCTAACTCTAAGACACCTGGCTGGCAAGAAAAATGGCTCTTAAGCATGAAGAACCTGGCCATGGCTAGTCTAGACCAACACCCCCTGAAAGAGTGGGAGTTTTTCCATTAATTTTGATGAAAACTGGATCAAGCTGTTTGTTTCTTGATACTGACATTGCACAAAATGCCACTTGCTTTTCCTCTTACTGAAAAAGGCAAGGAAGACACAAAATTCTCACAGACCCTCCTGAAAAATGTGTGATGGTAGCCAGTACTGTGCCTTTAGTAGTGTACTGCTGGCACAAGAAACATGCACCTGTAAATTTAGGGTAGTGGTGGTGGGAATAGATAATGAGAACAGTCCATATGGCATTTCCTCAGTCAGAAGCATAAGAAAGCAGAAACACAAACAGTCAAGGCTGTCAACAGTCTTCATAACCTGTTTTCATGGGGCTTGCTTCTTTGCACAGGGAATAGTTCCTATCTAAATCCAAATATGTTTGTTTCAAAGTAGTGGAGTCGATCAGGGGCAGTTTTTCAGATAAGGCTCTAAAACTGTTGGCCCCTAAAGCAGGGATTATGTCTGTATGTGGTTACCCAGTAAAACAGGAGGTTTTGATTTCAAAAAGAAATCAGAAAAAAAGGATCAGAATGATATGACTGGGAAGCCTTAGATGTGACGGGAACCAAAAGAAAACTCCATCGTGTTTGCCCATGAAAATGTTGGAAGATAACTTGCACATATGAAAAAAAAAACCAAAACCCTGATAGTGAAGGGCTCTTTAATCTCCCATATGGATTCAGAATGATACCCAATGTTCAGACTAGATTTAAGGTGCGTCTTTTACCAATTAATTTAATTAATGATTGGAGCAATTCACCAAGGCATACAATGAATTTTCAGCCATTTTAAGTCTCTAAATAAGAACTGATCATATGCTCTAGCTCATGCTAATTTTGTTAGCCTCTAAAAATCTTTCAGTGAAGCCCTTTATGAGCAAATTTGAACCTACTGACATGAAACCTGTTTTTCTCAGTGGTTTTCCATGGATTCCTTACAAGAAGTCTACAGACCTAGAGGCATAAGTGCCCCACAGGTTGAAAAACACTGCCTCAGCTTAACCCAAAATCATGAGGTGATACAATTACATGACTAAATTAGTTAGCTAAATAACAGGTATGGACCAGCTGCACTAACAGCCACAAACACAGCGTGACTGTGTCTCAGTTAGGGATAATGTGAGACATGGAGTTGGCGGAGATCCCAGGTTCACGAGGAAGTCTTCAGAAGCCTTGGTAAGATAATCAGACTTTTACCTTTCTGTCTGATTCGAAGTGGTCCAGGTTTGCTAGAGCATAGGTGACAGTCATCTTAGCCATTCAACCTCTGAAAAGTGAGGTCTGGACTACTTACAACAGTAATTTCCAGTGAGCCACTGGCAAATGAAACTATCTCGGTCCATCAGGAAAACTAAGACAGAGAAGCTGAGAGACAACATTCCTGCTTTCAATATCAGGACGAATTTCTCATGACTGAAAACTCTTTACTGGTACCAATGCTCACGGTTCTTATTTCTTTTATGAGGAATTATGTTTTTTCAGGTTGGAGCTGTAACACTATTTAAACCCATATCTTTCAAGCTGAAAAATATGGAATTTTTGTTAAACATCTTTTGAGTTTTGAGTACCACACCGTGACACTTATCTCCCATGCTTGATTGATGTCATTTGTTGCTACAGGCTACGAGCGAGTCTTTTATTAATTTTCGGTCCCATTCTTTCCGAAAAGCACATGCACAGTCTTTTCACTTATGCTGCCTCCCCATCCCTGACCTGCTTTTATTTTGTTAGTTGGTGGTTGCAACTGTTTTGAGTGTTTAGAAATGCTGGGATTGGAAACTGAGAAGGCTGTTCATTGTAGTCAGCAAAAAAACAAACAATGAGCTCAGAATCTGGCTCTTCAGTCAGTTTCTAGTAAAAAGGAGTTCAGTGAATAATGAGAATTAAGCCACAAGGGAAAACAATGCACAGTTTGAATGTTGTTTTAAATAAGCTGGGAGTGCTGTCAGGAGTGATGAGGATAAAATGTGGCTAAAGATGTGTATTGCCTCTTTATACAATTTGAATTGCATGATCAATACGGCAAGATTTCTGAATGCTGAAGAGTCCACTGGGAGAAATTAAACCATGTCACTGTCACTGCTCACTTCTGTTAGTCTACTGACACCCATAAATTGAACTATATATTTCTACAATTAATCTGAACTGCAGAACAGTTCAATCTTTGCTATTTTGTCTCATACATTTAACTGTATTTTATTCTAGAGCTCAGAGCTACAATAAAAAGATTGGTTTAGGATCTTGAAGTAGTTCTTCCAGGCTGAAATGTTTATTTTTTTGTTGTTTCAGTACATGTTCTGTTTAAAGAACAACCTTAGGTCAGAGTTGGTTTTCAATCCCATCAACATGCATGTAGATAACTACCTTGCCGTTCAGAGAGGCTGAGGCCCAACCTCCAAGTAAATCTGGCCTTTCGGTATTTAGCACCTTTGAAAAGCAAAGCATGCTCTACGTGGGAAGAAACCTTAAATATTATAGAACTCCTTATGTAGTTCATATATATGAACTTCCTTCCATATTACTACATTTTGGTCTGGGTCTGGGATTCTTCCAAGGCAATACAAGTGGAAGTGCAGTTACAAGGAGACGGATTCTGGCATTTTTAGCCTTTGAAGTGTTTTTAAGGAGCTCTGTGGGACAGCTTGCAGAAAGAGGTGGGTAATAATGTCAGAAGTTGTCCTGAAGTGTGTGAGAGGCAGAACATGCACAACACAATTTCAATATGAGCCTGTTTCTCCAAGCTCTCTCGCTGAAGACAGAATTTCTTAGAAATGGATGAATCTCCAGTCTTTATATGCAGTATTTGTCAGACACAGAAAGTCAAGAAGTAAGGTCCATGATAGAGTGCCCAGTGAACACTGCTAAAAGATTATTTATGAAGTGATGCCTAAACAAGTGCTGTAGCCTTTTTAATTTACAGAGATAAGCATCTGGCGTTCCTAGAACTTTTATTTGTTAAACTGGGGACACGTGAATGCCATCCTAAAGCGTGTTATCATAGCTTTTCAGATATTTCCTCAGCATGTATTTGGACCTCCACTGAGAAGAGCTTGTAAGGCCACTGCTGGGGATGGAGAGGGGGAATGCTTAGCAGCAGACCTCAGTGGCAAAACAGTCCATCAGAGAAATAACTGGGGTTCCTGCAGCCAGTGCAGGCAGAAGCACATTTGTACACATGCCAACAAGACATGCAGATCCCTGAGATCTCTGTGAGACTCCCCTACATCTCTACAGCTTGTGTAATACAGAGAAATAAAATGACAAGTGAGTAACAGTTTAGCCCAAACAGTAACTATCCATCTGTCTTAGGTCATTAGCACTGAAAGATCTTTAAGACCAATATGGCTTGAGCTTCACCAGACGTACGAGCTGTAAGAGCTCTGAGTGTTTTATGTCACAGCCCTGCTTACTGAAAGGTCAAACTAGTGAACCTAGATACAGATGCTACTCCGAAACAACAAATAAATAATGCTGGCTGGTGCCACGCACAGTTACATGACACAGCGTTTCACACACTGGCAGACAGAAACAGCTAGAGAGACCAACGCTGCTCTAACCTTACATTGGTACTGGACCGGCAGTAGCAATGCTGAGAAATTTTAGCAAAAATTCCCTAATATAGACATTGCTATGGAGGCTGAAAAACACTATAAATAAATAAATAAATAAATAAATAAAAACGCAGGACAGCTGATTGGTGGTAGCCAAATGTATCTGTCTGAAAATAGACAATATCTGAGGTGGAGGCTGGGTCCATCAAAATCAATGGCAAATCTCCCACTGACTTCAATTTTTACAACAATTTCAACCCTGTTTTCTATATGGACCAGTAAGAGAAAGGTGGCAGTTTTTTTCTTTCTTCCCTTTTTCTTTTCCAGTATAAAGTGCACTGTTTGGAGAACTGCCACAGGCTCGTCAGCATTTGGCCCAATTTTAAATAAATCTATATCGGCCAATTAGCTGTAGAAAATAAATGCTGTCTCTTCAGCTGGCCTGGATAGTTTCTATGGCAGCCCCATATTTAATCTAAACTCCGTTCTTTTTCCATTTCTTGCCCTTCAAGCCACCAGCCACTTCACCACTTCACTTTGAAGAGGCTGTTGGAAGCAGAACGTAAAGGCAAACTGCTTCTCTTCCTCTGGCAGTACTGTTCCCTTTACAGAAAGATTGGGGTATTTGCTCATAGCAGTGAAGCTCTCTCTGTAGTTGCTATTTGCCATCAGTCATTGTGTCTCTTCTTAGACCTAAAGGACCCAAAATTATTTCTGCAGAAACTATGATTAAAACTCTGGACCACTAAATCCCCATTCTTTTCCCCCATGTCCTGTTTAATATTTTCTTTCAGAATAATGTCAGTAAGTGTATTTCAGAAATCCAAAATGTATACATATCTTCGTTTTGATTTACAAATATCACTTCTAATGTCTGAGGGTATATATATGCAGATGTGTATTATTCTCCAACAACAGAAGTTCAGTGGATTCTGATATTTACGTTATTCTTTTCAGTGCTATGACTGAGGAAATATGTTATTAAATATAATTACCTTAGTCAAATTTAATATTATCAGGTCAATAGGTTAATTTTATTGACTAAATTTCATTAGGAAATCATTGGTCTGTTTCTCTTACTTCTATTTAGTTTTGATTTTTTTTTCCAAAGACTAGATTTACTTGTAACTTGAGATCTGAATGCATGTGCCAGTCTTCCTCTTGTAGTCTGCCAAACTGCTGTCACATAAATAATGTTTGTATTCATTAGTGCTTGGATACCAGAGTGATGGGCAACTTAGACTGAATAAAATGTTTAAAATGCGAAAGAGGCAGATCCTAAGATCATGTCTGCTCTGGAGAACTGAACTTTCCCAAACCAGGCTGGTAGCAGTTGAAGCTTCTGGTTCAGTGCAGCTATGTCAACACAGTCTGAAACGTTGCAAGTTTGGGTGGAATCCATCCTCATGCTGCTTTAAACGGGTTGGAGCATTGTGGCCCTTGGACATCTCTCACAGTCTCTGGCAATTTTTTGAGCAGTGGTTTCTGGGAGATATCAAAACCTAGCATCGTACTGTGACGGAGTAGGTTAAACGTGTTGTCATTAAAAAGATGGTTTCTAGATATGTGTGATTCCTCCATTAACTTCTCTAGGCTTAACTGTAAAGAGGGCTGTCTGTGCTGTGACTGTGATGGGGATGGAGAGGTGACTACTCATTGTAGTCAGTCTGAGATTTCAACAGGAGTGGAACTGGGCTGACATTGAGTACATGTCAAAATTCGTCTCTTCCAACCATATCAACAACCTCAGGCAACTACCAAGCACACCGGAGTTTACTGATAGGGAAACTGAGCAGGAGAATGGCATACCAGATAGCCTTGGCATTCAGGCCCGGTCACAGCCATCTCCTCCAGCCTCTAGCACAAGCTGTTAAAACAAAGTAGTAAATGTTTTGAGGAATTTGCTTCCTTCAGTATGCTCACCTCTGCTGCAGAATCTGTCTGATGATTGCTATATCCATGCACAATCCTAAGAAGCCCAAAAAGATTACGCAAAGTTTTTAGACGTCAAGTATCTGTTGCTCCTAAATATTCCATATCTATCTGCAGATAAATGTGTGCAAGTTTGTGTTCCAGTCTACTCTGATAAATTTACTCATGATTCCCATGCATTTTTGACACGCGGGCCTCATTACTATCATTCATTATAACTGAAAGAGTTTCAGTTGATTTATTCTGTGGCAATCTCTTGGCTAAGTATCACAAGCTGTTGAGAAAAATCCCCTCTGAAAATCCGTTTGAGTGAAATGAGTGAAATCCATTTTCACTCATTAGTCTTCAATGGATATGGGGGTCTAATGAAAGAGTCAGCTCCCTATAAAAAAAAAAAAAAAAAAAAAGTGCTGTCTGCTTAGTTACACAGCCTGCCTGCTAAATAGAAGGAAGTAGCAATGAAGTGTCACACTTCAAAGACTCAGAGAAAGAACTGGGATGGCAATAGACTGAGCTACTGCATCCATAATGAGAAGAAGCTCTTCTAATACTTCAGTGGGATGCATGGAAAGAAATACTGCGTGCTCGGATATAGTAAAACTCAGAAACCCATTTTCAATGTTGTTGAAGAAAGAAGGAAGTAACTGTGGCTGAAGTCCTCTAAAATTGTGCTTGTAAAAGCACACAAAATGTGTTAGCACAATCTTTTCATTAAAATTTAAATTCAAAGGTGTGACTTGTGAGTGCTTGGGTTTTTATACAGCTAAATGCCTTTGGGGCTGGATATACTTTGGGGATACAGTATCCCCCAGTAGTATGTAGTCCACTGACCACTGAATATTTCCAATGTCCTACAACAAATAGGGGGTAATAAAAAAATATGAAACATTTTTAGTGTAGTTATTACAGAGGAATAACTCAGGAGTGTTACCAATGTCTTGGGTGCCCTTAACAGCGAGAGATTTGTTAGAGACTCTTCCCAGACAATTTGAGAAAGTGGCCTTAATCACAGTCTGATAAATATGAAAGAGTGATACGTGTCTGGATGAGAAGTATATCCTGATGCCACATCCAACAACAGTTTTACATTGGTCAGATGAGCAAGGCATGTGTATGAGGCATACCCAGGCAATGACGGTCCTTTAGGAACATCAGTGTACATCTTCCAACAGTCTGTCTCTAGTTATGATCAAATTCCAGTGCTTTGGCAGAAAAGAAGTAAAAATCTGACAAGAAACCAGTTGTGACATTGTAGTCTGAGTGGAGAAAAAAGTCCTGCTCAGTCTCCAGGAGTTACCAGTGGGAACCCAAAAGCATGGATTTAATACAGTGTAAACAAAATGAGAGACATTTTTTTTAAAATCTCATTGATGCTACCACCTCAGTATATGTTGAAGAATTCATAAAACAGGCTTAATTTTTTCTATCATCTAAGAGCACTTTGCTCTTGTTTTATGCTCTGTTTTATCAGCTTGCAAAATTCTATCTTAAAATAACATTGGTTCTTTGAGGAATTTGGAAGAACCCTTCTGAACTTCACTCTTTGAGTAGCTGGAAATCTTTTGAATTTGAGACTGTGATTATTCATCACCCAGTTTACGGACCTGTGGTCAGACCTTTTCTTCCTTCTCTTTGATAATACCTGCCATACGAGAAAGAAACAACAGATTCCTTAGCTGCTGTGCTACTAAGCGCAAGTGAAACTTTTATAATTTATCTTTGTAAGATAGCTACTCCATTGCTTTAAACATCCAAATAGGGTTTCTCTGCATCAGTTCTGCTTTAAGCTCATCTTTATTTAACACAAATGACTGATGCTTGGCACGGAATTCCACAGAGGGTCTTACAGGGTCCTCTCCAATGGTACTAACACTTCTGTAGCTCTACCAGAAAATGTTTTGCCACGTACATTGTAGAACTGCATAAACTCCTTTCACAAAGCCACCTCCCCAGCTTTTCTACCTACATTTTCCAGTTTTCAGCATTTCTAATCAATCAGTTCCTCGTTTACACCCCAAATTTAGCATTGTTTTAAATTGCAGGGGGAGGAGGAGGACAGAACTGCTAAATTTTGTCCTGTTCATACTACCTGTGACAACAAAGTTATCTTACTCTTCTCAAGTGATGAATAAGCCATTCTCAATAGTATTAAACTTCCCAACTTTGTGTTGCCTCCAAATTTTATGAGTGTACACCTAATTCTTGCTCCTAGAACACTAATAAACATAGTGATAGTTCTTTAAACTAATCCCTGAGAAACATGGCTAGCAACTTCCCTCCTCTCAAATAACACCTTCTATAGTATACCCTACTAGAAAATTGTCTCCATTTTTTCCAGCTTCTTATCTAACATAGAGTTTTTATACTAATTCGCATTATTTCCATCTAAAGTAAGGATTTCCTCTGAGGATCAACAATAAGCATTTTATGTAATATCTTTATATACTAGATCTGGTCTATTATCCTTGTCTAAGAAACTGACAGCTCAAAACGATCCCCAACAGTAATGATTTTAACCACAGATAATAACACATTGCAACTTCTCCCATTTTTAATTTGCATCTCTGTTTTTAATCACTCGTTTTGAATCTGTTCTAAATGTGCATGGTGCTGAAGTCAAACTACTACCCATGAAAGCAGTTGGAGTACTTTTTTCTCTGCTTCTTGGGTATATTTGCCCAATCCATCATTGCATACTTCTGTCACCTGGTACTATCGGTAAATGATATGTATTAAAAATCTTTTCTACTTGTGCTTCCATCTAACAAGATCTGCAGTAATGAATAAAGATGATACGGGCCTTATGATTCTGTCACTCTAAGCTGCATATATTTGACTTCCCTTTCAACTGGGGCAATTCCCATTGATCTATCATCATTCTCCTTAGTTATCCTTTAATTATCTGCACATACATCAAGTTCCTTTAAGATTGGGGAAAAGTATTTATTCAACAATAGGTAAGTTAGACATCAAGAATAACATAAGGATGCCCAACATATCCTTAAGGTCACTGTCATGGCCTCAATTCATCCCTTGATTTCTTTATCATTCCAGTAGATTTAAAACAAACAAACAAACAAAACTAGGGCTTTGTTTTACAGCTCTGTGCTAGATGTGGTTCAACAAGGCATTTATCTTTCATCCCTTTGCTTCTTTATTTTGTAATGCCTGAAACAAAGTTTTCCCTGATAATCAAGGCCTCTTCTCACTTTTTGTAGGTTCTGTACTTATTTTTAGTATCTTGCTTCAGTCATTTATTCACCGAGACTAGCCATTTCTCACAAATTCTCCCTCCTGCCCAGCATGTATAGATTATTTCCATTACTAATGCAAATCCATTCTTTCCTGCATTCAGTTCATTAAGTTCCTCAGGCCAGTCATCTTCATTCAATTATTTTTCTATTTTCTAAAAGCTTGCCATTCTAAAATACCAATCTATAGATTTATTTTTGTCTACCTTGCAATATAGGAAGAACTGAATCCATTCATAATCACTTCCTCCTAGAATATTATTTTTTGGTCAGCTGTTCTGCAAGATCCTCCTCACACACAAAAACTAAGCTTAAAATAACCTTGCATGTTGTTTTAAAAATTTCTGTACCAAAAAGTCAGTCTCCTGAAACGTCTAAAAATACCTAAACCTTGCTATTATTGATGATATTTATGTCTGTGTCTGGAGATATTACGTCTCTTATGCTCATACAATTTCCCTTATAATTTATTTCTTTATCCATTTATAGAAATGATTGCCCTCTTCCAAATCTCAGCCTGTCAGATCATAACACCACCTTCTACCAAAATACTGTCCAGGTTGGGCCTCTTTTACCATTCTTCCATGCAGAGATTTTCATCCTAACAGATAATGTTTTATTCATGCCATCACATTTTAAGATGGATAAACACAATTCGGCTGTTTTACTTTGCTGCAACTTTGAATTTCCTGACTTTTATGTATTTTAAGTTGCATCCACATAGGCCTGTATATAAAATTTCCTTGTTTTCTTTTTAGATTGAAGAAACCCCAAAGAAAAACACCATGAACTTCCCCACCCTTTCACAAAGTGGTTATAAATATACCCATTCATATTAGATTAACTTAACTGCATTTGGTTTGGCTTGGTTTTATTTAGCAATACCCACTACTTATGAATAGTTCTCCTCTGTGCCGCTAATGCTTTGTTCTAGTCACTATTCATCCACTTGAGTGAGGTGATATTGAAATACTGATTGGATTCAAATCAATATACGTCATTCATAATATACTGAAAATGTGTAGTGTTCAAAAAAAAACTGTCAGATGCAGCTTTAACCCAAATTCTAGAGTTCTGTGGGAGGAGATTGCCCAAAAAGCTTCAACCACCATCCCTCATAGTCATTGATCTTTGGGTCTTCACAGAGATACAGGCAAGGAATGAATTACAGCACAGTCCCTCAGCAAATATGCTAAGCTCAATTCTTCTTAGACATCACTACAGGCTAGCCTACAGTTCAACAGTTTGCAGGTTACAGGTCTCAGCACTAATAAGTTGTTATCATGCACTCAGAGTATAAATATTGCCGTTAAAATGCTTAGATGTGTTAAAGGTAAGTCCTCCCATGACTAATCTTATACATGTTAAGTCAAAGACTGCCTATCAACTCGTTTTATTTCCTATCTGAAGAAGATAGGAAACCTAACCTTAGATTTCAAAAAAAAATTATAGCTAAGCTAGTATTGTAATACATTTCTTTTCCAGTCATCTTTGCTGTGATTTAGATGAGAAGCAGCAAGAAAGATTTGAGCTGTTACACTTGACTTTGTGCTGCCAAAAAGATGTACTGGAGGTTACAGGCTAAGGTTTAATGTATATTTCTCCTTTTCTTACAGGCGGAGATGGTACGTGCTGCTTTCCAAGCACAAAGATCTTTCCTGGTGTTAGCATCTCAATGTCAAGAGCCTCAAGAGGTAAGAAAATTAACCTAGAGTTTCGAGTATTGTATTAAAAAGGCAGTGTTCCTTTATGTTTTGTATCAGTCCCTGAATTTGCTTTTATTTGTTACTTTATTTATGTAGTGCACTTAGAGGCTCGCTTTCAGTGTTATTAGCATGATACTGTTGTAATCAGAAAGACATGGTTTAGAGTTAAGAACCTTTTCTGTACCAATACATATAATATCATTGCAGAAACCAAAAGAGGTTTTCTTTATAGGGCTGTAAGTGGGATCAGTGTTTCTCTAGAAGCTGGAAATGCTATGCAATACAGTGGCTTTTTGCTAGCCCCACAGGGCTGCTGCGTGATAGATCTTGAAGTGAGGGAATAAGCTATTGAGAGAAAAAGAATCAATACTAGCCCCTAGACTGAATATTCTCTAGGCTGAGGTCCAGGTTAGGCTAATTTTGGAAGACAGACAAGGCTTTTTGTCAACAAAAGAAAAAAGCATTTTATATCAAGTTGATTTATTTACTTTAGCAGTAACCCCTCACAACTAGAAAGCTCATGGAAGCTGTGGAGTTGTTATGGAATGTCATTTGTGGTTTCTGTAGGGCCCAGTAGCACTGTATCATTCCTGGGAACGGTGACCGGGTAGCCCCGTCTGTGGGATCACCCTTGAACCTTCCTTCTGGGAGTGTGCAGAGGATCAAGACTTCACTTGCACAGGCTCACTGTGTTCTTCAGTTCTGTCTTCTCAGCTCCCTGCTCCATAGTTTATTAAAATCTGTATTTTCAAATCAGAACTCCCTGCTACTAGTATGAATTATTGAAACCTCGCTGTCATTATGGATCTTTGAGATACAGATTGAAAGTTTTTCCAATCAATACCTTTTAATAGCAAGTGTATTCAAGGAAAAACCAAAAAAAAAAAGGAAAGAAAAAGAAAAACCACAGATATTTCAGGTGAGACTTCAGATTTATAGAGTTCCAAGTAAGAAGGGATCAGTTGTTTTTGCAGCTGTCCCTGATCTCGGAGAGTAGAAGTGGGTCATGACTCACAGCGAACAGGCAAAATTCCCACTGGTGCAGGCCTCAAGCAGTCATTTATATTGGCTGTGAATACAATTGCACCCAGCGGCCCACAAAACTCTTCGTGCTCATAGGTAAAATATTTGCCAATGAACAGTTTCCAGTGGCCCATAATGTAATGCAGTGCTCTGAATTGTTGGTGTCCCTGCTCTGGTGACCAAAAAAGCTACGGCTCGCTATTTATGTGGCCTCCTGTGGTAATGTGGTATCAGTATGATTTTCTTTGCTTTCAGTTAACTATCTTTTAGCACAGAAGAAGTGCCACAATATGTGTATGTGCACATCATTCCAAAGTTAAAATACCAGGAATATTACAGGTTAAGGTTCCTTCCCCAGTGACAACAAACCCAGTCCAATTACTTTTTTTTTTTCAGCATAAAGACTGTTAGGTATACTTTTTGATAGGCATCCAAAAACCGCTTGTTAATTCTTTTTCGCACATATTATTTTGTTCAGATTTACATTCAGCTATACTATAGACAACCTGAAACTAATTGAAGGCTGCCTTTTCTGTGCAATTTGAATAGCATTTTCCACTGCAGAGAGTGACAGTTCCAGGCATCAGGCTCTTTATATCTGCGTCTCACTGGCAAAAAAAAAAGATCCTTTTGCAAAGCCATATTGGTTAACATTTTTGAAAAAGCTAGTTAGCACCAGATAACCCTAGGGGGGGAAAGCAGTGGGGGTCTTACCCCCCAGGATTTTATTGGTGTGATGTCCTCTGGGCTCGGGTTGTATTTACAGCCTAGAGCCACAGAGTCAGTGTGGAATCCAAACAGGAAAGCTAGTCATTAGTGTATCAGAATGCACAGAGTAGAGAAAAGCAAATGAAGATGACAGCATATCTATAAATGCAACAGAAAAGAGAGTAATTCTGTCATTCAGCTGTCTAGACTGTTTGCTTTATAATGTAAAGCTGTGAATGAGCCAGCGAGTTGCGATTATGGCATAGTAGCTTTGCAGACATTCAGAGACAGCGGTGTGGAGACTGAGGGGATTTACTGAGTTCCTGTCATGTTGGGATGTCATACATGGTGCCTTTAAAAAAAAAAAGAGGGTGGGGAAAATGCCCTGGAAAAATAAATTAGCTCAGCTCTTGCAGCTTATAAACTAATGAACAAGGAATTCACACACAAAGAAAGCTCTATATGTACAATAATCCTTAGATTTTTTTTTTTTTTTGCTTAGCAAAGGGAGAAGAGAAATACCTATCATACAAAAGGCAGTATTTTTTCCCCTCTATGAAAACGTTGAAGGCTCTAGTATTCATTTAGGTATTTAACTCCTTCTGTGAGTCACTAGCAAACATTTTCAAACAGTTAAGCTTGTTTAAGTTGCTTTTGCAGAGTTTTGCTTCCTGATAATAATGCTGATATTTTTTCAGTTGGAATCTGCTGCAGTGCACAGCCTTTATTATCTGTATATGTGAAAATAGTAGGAGCCGAGAAGGTAATTCCAGCTGGCATACCGATCTAGCATCAACTGCAATAAATTACTTAGCAGAGAGCATGTTCTGTTACTTTTTATGGTCATGTTCTATATTTGTGTGTGCAGGGGAAGAGATCACATGACAAAACCACTGTTTGATATTCCTGTTTGTGTATGTCCCAGCTAATGGCTGAGGGATACAGGCTCATTCAGCAAGATGGAATTCTAGAGTTTATCCACTTCTAAGAAATTATTTGCTGACGCCAAACTTCAAATGTTAAAACTAAAAAAATTATAAGTTGTTTATTATATAGAGATAGCAGAAAGAAGATGGTGAATTGGAAAGAAATTAGACAATTGTTATATTCTGGGAGAAGTTGTTTAAGAGGCATTTTGAGAGCATATTGCCTGGGCAATTCAGAATATAACATGTTAAAGAAACCTTTCACATAAACCTTCACAAAACAATATGATATAGTCTGGTTCTCAATTTTCTTCTCCCTGTAGTCTAAGTCAAATACAACTCAGACTGAAAAATTATTATATTATATTGCATAATAATTTAAAAGTTATTAGTCTTACTGAACAACTTTATCTGTTTATCAAGTTGTTTTTTTTTAATGATCTTGAATACTAACATATGAGATCACTGCTCAAAGGCACGGCACTGAATTCCTTGTGAATGGTGATTTCTATATCATCTCTTTACGTGTTGTTTTATTTCACTCTGTGTTCAAAATTTTAATTATTAACTTTATGTATTGATAACTATATAGTGTTATATGTAATACATAAATGTACTTATATGTTATTTTATATATTAATTATGTGTATTAATATTAGTTACCAATTATAAAGCTCACAGTAATAAATAGTGCTAGAATAAGGTAAGTTGCTGCTGTGTTTATCAGGAGCTACTCACATTCACTTTATTCCTCAGACTTGTTACGTGAAGAGGGTGAGGTTTTTGTTAATGAAGTCATGGTATGTCTGTTGACATTGTTGACTTGAGGCTGTATTTAAGTGTGTTTGAAGTTAAGTCTTCCTACAAACAGAAAAATGCCCTTGTAAGTAGGCAAAACTGAATGAAAGCAACTCATGATAACAAGTACTGCAAAGAGATTTAAATTACAGATGCAGTTCAGACTGTAAATTATTATATAATTTCTCATTAAACTAAAATGCTGACTTCATATGACTGATAGAACACATGGATTTAATTACTAACATTGTGCAGACACATTCCAATTAAATACCTTGCTTGAATATCTGGAGTCTATACATAGGAAAGTGAGAGATAAGGGAGGGCTTTTCTTTTGCTTTTTCATTTTTTTTTCCACTTAGAAAAGGGGAAAAAATTAAACCCAGGAAGCTGTTTTTTGAAATTATAATGAGAACCATAAGAACAAATCCTAAAGTTTTTGATTTCTTCATAGTCAAGCAAAAAATGCATTGTAGAAACGGAATAGTTCTGTAATTTCTCTGAGGAGAGTCATTCTCAGAATTTTTATGTAGAAATTAAAGATGGAGATTTACAGTTCCCTACTCTCCGTTAGTTTGGGATTGCTCATTTTTTTCTCTCTTCTATTTTTAAATTACTCCAGTAACAGGACTTCTGGGATTTCTTTTGCTTCCTAGCAGGATTTGTTTTCTTATTACCTTGACTTTTTTTTTTTTTGGCTTACATCAGTCCATTTCCCACTACTTTTACTCATACCTACTGGAGTCACCCTTACTGTTTTCCAAAAACATAAAGACTAGGATACTCCTTGTCTCGTTAACTCATTACTTACTTATGCAAAAGAGTTTGAGACAAGTTTTGCTGCCATGCTACTTAAGTTAGTTGACTGCTGCAAACCTGCACCTTTGTATCTAGAAATAGCTTAAGGAAGAATTTGATTCAGTCCTTTTATGGTCTTCAGGTCTCCAATTTACAGAGGGTGCTAAAGAG
Organism: Cygnus olor; assembly: GCF_009769625.2. Classification (NCBI taxonomy): domain Eukaryota; kingdom Metazoa; phylum Chordata; class Aves; order Anseriformes; family Anatidae; genus Cygnus; species Cygnus olor. Next base: position 54,256,149 of record NC_049170.1, read on the forward strand.
TGACATGGACAGAGCCTGAGAATCCTGAGCTCCAAAGGGAACCCCTTCCCCCCTCCTGTCCTCTGAAATCTTGCCAAACTGTTGACATATTTTTGTTATCAGCACGCCTACAATTGCATGCGACGCGTGGTCACAGCCTCAGTCATGGACCAACTGCCAGTTTTCAGTTGCTGCTTTGCAGTGTTCACAGGCTCATTTTTGGATATTGTTGCAAACTCTTACCTAGTTTCAGGTCCACTTTAGTCCTTGATTACTGCGTCATTGGAAGCGTATTGTCAGTCTCCAGATAGCCCCCTGGCACCTGTTACCTCGTAATTTTGTCTCAGAGGTGTTAGATTGCATTTAACCAGCCTCAGGCTCATGATATTTTCTGATTGTGTAGGTATCCTTGCACCATTTCTCCTTCCTCATTTGTGTCTGCCAGAACTCCCAGGTTGACAGCCCCTGCAATGAAAAGATTGAGGCATCTGAGATTGGGTTCTGGCCTGAGGGCAGCGCACTAGGTTGTAAGAAGGCCCAGAGACACCTCAGGATCCAGGGAATACAGAAGGACCAGATCATCTCCCAGCCTGTGCAGAAGAGAAACAGAGGCAGAGATGCACATTAGCACACACGTCTAGACTGGCTCACATCAGCACCACCAGGCAGAGACTCTCCAGTGCTTCAAGGTCTGTGTAAGAAGCAGGCTCCAGTAAGCAAGGGCTCCTTGCATTATTTTAGCCCAGTACACCTACACTTGGACTAAGAACAGAATCACCCTGTAAGGAAGACATTATCCAAGATGGCACTCTACGTGTTGTCCAGCCTACACATCTGACATAACCTGCTGAGCAGTTCTGGGGATCGCATAGGCTCTTACTGGAGTCCTGCGGTGCCCTAAAATAATGTCCTAAAATCACCAGACTACTTTTCAATCCCTATAGTTCATGTTCAAACTGTGCCATGTGAGAACCCACTGAACTGTACTGATGGGACACTCCTTTTCCCATTAAGCATCATATTCTTTATTTCTGCTAAACACAAATCCAAAACAATACGCTCCTTTCTCTGTGCTACCCAGTTGTTTCCCAGGATTTTTGGACTGTGCATGATCTGCTAAAAGGGAAAGCACTGGGGCTACAGCTGACTAAAAAGCAGGGCTTTTCAAGTTGACAGTTTATTCCAAATTTTTCTAGTTTTATTTTGGACTAAATCAGACCAAAGCCACTCCAAGGCTTCTTGCTGAACTGAAAACAGTCTTACAGTTTTTCACTTGGGAGATCCCAGGTGAACCACTTGAGTGTCCGGGGCTGAAAGCCTGCACCATCTAACATCCCTGTCCTGGGACATATCCATGTGAAACCTAGATGCCCTTAACAAAAACTCAGATCTCACAAGTTGTGCACAAAACACTTGTGGCTCCACAGAACACCATTTTCTGACAGAACTTTGTTACTTCAAACTCAGGGGTGCACTGGCATGGACTACAATCACAGCAGCAACGGTTGAGGAGTAAGTCAAAAGGCTGAAAACAGTTAATTTGTGTAGTTGTTTTTCTTGTTGATGAGGTGTAGGTTTGTAGGTGTAGGGATGTTTGTAGGTTTGTGTGCCTCAAGCAGGAGAACCCCTCCTTGTTGAATGTGCTGCCCATGGGGAGCTGTAGTGGAAAGGAAAACAATAGGTAAAGCATTCAAGTCCATTTAAAGAACAGCCAAACAGTCCTGGCCAAAAGTATTGGTGTGATTCGACACTGCTGGAAACTGATGCATGCAGTCTGTACCAGGCCCTGGAGTTCTCCACTGGTCAGCAGCTATGTGTCTTTCACGTTCCTCTCCATCTGTTCTTTGTAAGAATCAGCGTTTCAAAATAAACCCGTGAATGACTAAATTAATAATTCGTCATGTGGGGTTTGGGGTTTCCGTTTTTTTCACAAGCACAAAACTGCTACAGCTAATATCAGATTGAGAGTTTATGTGCAATCTAAGAGGAATAAATGCCAAATACCAATTAAGTCACTTTGGAAGCACACAAATGTGTGTAAGCTTCTGTGTTGATGAAGCTGACCAGACATTTCTGCAGATCTGTCTCCCTGCGCCATGGTCCTGCTGTTCCGTGGCAGTGAGTTGAAATGGCCGAACCCGCGCTATTGACAAATAGTTGTTACACCACTGTGTTAAGATTTACAGTCTAAGAAAATCAGAACGGAATAAATTCATGTCTCTCTGTAGTTAGTTAGGAGACCTCTGAACCCTGGAAATATCAGAATACTACAGGGATGTGAATGTGGTCATCGTACAGAAAGATCTCGCTGATGGCCTCTGCCAACCGTTAGCGCTTCCAGAGAAACCAACGCATTAGGGTGCAGTAGGTTAGACTGCAATTGTAAGAGCAAAACCCTGGTACCAAATGTGAAACACCTTCTGCTAGGAGAGATGGAGATGAGCAGTGCAAAAAGAAGTTTGGCAACTGCCGACAAAGAACTGGTAGTGCTTCACTGTGGGATAATTAAGGAAAGTTAAAAAATGTAAGGGTCTGAGAAGTCCAGACTTTCACCACAAGCAGTATGATTTGGAGGCTAACTAGCTTAGTTACTAACTAGCTTAGATTCACAACTGAAAAAAAAATTATTTTCTATATACTTCATAGAAAGATTATTCCTCAGCCTAACTTGAACTCTGATTCCATTCAAACTGACACACAGCTGCAATAAAAAAGACAAGCCTTTCTTATACCGCATCTATGGAAAGAAAAAAAAAAAAAGGATCAGCTCCAGTTTTAAAGACTTATTTGCAGATTGCCTTCTACAAAATACAAAACAGGGGAAAGTAGAGTTAATCTAAACCTATTTTAGTCCCAAAATCAGAGCCACCCATAGAAGTGCATCTCACTGGTGGTCAATAAAGCTACCGGTATCGTAGTCCTACAAACACAGAATGGGATTGTGCTCTTCAGCTTTAATGGCCAAGGCAGGCATCTTGCATAAGGTGTCTTTCTGGGCTCTCTCTACACTTAATGGCAGCACGTTTTGAGTGCAGTCTTCATACCGTAACAGCTATTAAAGAAAGAAAGAATTCCTCAGGGACATCTTTTCCTTCATTTACAATAGAGGGAATTAAGTCTCAGCTGAGAGTAGATGCTCACCCTTTAAGTTGTTAGAACTGAGTGTGGTGGATGCCATCCATGACATCTTGCACGCCTTGAAAGTGTGGGATGGAACTGCACCAGGCTGTTGGCAGATGTAATGACTGTGTCTCCATTAAGTGGTTTAGTTCATAGTAAGGCAATGTTTTTTTTTTTTGGTTTGTACCCCCAAACATGTGTAGTATGAATGTCAGGTCCTCAGCACCAACCATTTTGCACTGCAGAACCATTCCCATTATACTTGCCAACATACACAAAGACAGCTGAGTCAAATCAACTCTATATTTCAAACTTGCTTGTGAAAAATATAATGCAAATATGATGGAGATTTTGAACTGATGGAAGAAAAGAAAATAACAGAACTGTAGATCGGGGACAACATGGAATTAAGGTTGTAGTTATGCTGTTCTGGCTGCAGCTGAGTAAAATAAAGCGGCTGCTGATCCCAAATGCTCTCAGTTTTCTTTCACTGCTCCTACACCAAAGGTTGCCACCCCCTCGCTTAACATAACTTGAAAGTGTATTTGTTCTCTCGCCGTGATTTTTCATAATAGGCCAGGTTAGCTTAAACACTTTAATAGTGAGGTCTGAATTGTGTTGCCACCCATCAACATAAAAATTCTTCAGTTAACAATCTTCAGCCCTCAAAACCATATAAGATTAGCTTCAAATGCATAACATCTTTAAAAGCTGTGTTTTTATTTACCTGCTGGGTTTTGCGCCTTGCTGGTAGGTTTCTGAACAACAGTGGTCCCGAGAAAAAAACAGTTTTCCCAAATGAAGGCTGAGATTTTCAAGTAGTCGCTTGCTCAAGCACCAAAGTTTAAGCAAGCTGCTCCATTTTAGCGTGCCTTAATAGGCAAATCACAGAAAAAAGACCACTCAACAGTTTGCCCATTCTATGAATTAAATCCACATGCCCCAGTCCTGTTAAACCTGTCATCAGGGGAATTTCTCCTGGGAGTATTATGAAAAATGTGAAAAAGAAAAGTCTGTTCAGTGGGGTCTGTTGGAACACTGGTATGCCAGGCCTTTTTATAAAGCTGGGCCTACGCTGTTAAATCTCTGAAGCCAAAGCCTAAGGCAGTTCTTGTTGCATGCTCTAACCTTTTTTTTTTGAGTGCTTTTGCTCCTCAGTGCAGTAGTCTTACTACTGATTTTAGGGTAAGAATTATAAGACATGGATCTGAGTTGACTGGTTGTTTAGGTATTAATATTTAAAAAGACAACCTGTTTTTAATAATAATTCAAAAAGGACAAGGGCATACTAGGAATTACTTTTGATATTTTTAAGTTGTGTCATTTCTGCATTTTTAAACATTTCAGCAAAACTGATATTATAATAGGAATGGTGTTTATACAAAGACGTTAAATTTCTGTTAAACAACTGCTGTGTCCTAAATGACAAGAAATCTTATCTAGCACATGCCAAAGACATGCTGAAGATTCTTCCAACAGCTCTGATTCATCTCTTTGAATTCATTTTTTCTTGGAGATACAGCATAGACAATCATTTTATTAACAACCAGCTGTTTTAATATTCATTGCAATAAAGAGATTATTCTTCTAGAACCCTCAGCACAACTGGTTCTGTATTGTGGAGCCAAACAAGACTGATTAGTGCCAGAATTAATGAGCCTTTCCATATCCAGATGCCATATACACCATAATTCATCTGCAGTTTAATCACTAACTAAAAATTTAGAACTGACGGGAGGGAGACAAGACTCAATGAAGTGATTCCTTGCAGGCCTCTATTGCTTTGTGTCTGACCGTGACACAGAAGCTGGGATCACAAGAAGTTTGTGTGCACTCACAAACGTTTTGTGCAGCCATACAGACAAGCAGCAACTATTGCAGAATAAAACAAATGCAGAGTGGAAGGAAGGGAGGCTAGATAGTTCTTACGGTGCAAAGCAGACAGGATAGAGTTGAAAATACCCTCAAGCCATTTGTGGATCGTTTTGGTGTATCTACAGTGCCAAGTGAATGGTTGCTTTGAGCTACTTCCCTTAGCAACATATATTTCACCTTTAAAGCTCTCACAGTGGACTTTGTGGAATTACTTAAATTCACTATAGTTTTACAAACAGTCAAGTCACTGGACATGTTAAGTTCTGTGTTGTGAGGGACAGAAATTCTGCCTGTACCAGTAACAGGAAACACTCACAAAAGTGGTTGGGAGTTTTTCCACAAATGCAAGTGGAGTAGGAGGAGGAGCAGGTCTTGTGTTACCATCAGGGAAAGTGTTCGGCCCTGATTTTGCCTTCCTGTCTGTAGATATCAATGTGTTCTACAAAGAAAACCAGCTACATTAACATTGTTTCATACAGAGGCAGCTGAAGGACACAAAGGTAGCACAGCTTTCCTATTCCTAAAATCGAGCGATAATTTGGTGGAAGAGCTGCAAACAGAACCCCCATTTACGGACTCCCACTTGTGTGCCCTATCCGCAGAAACATGCTGCCTCCCAGCGCTGTCTGGATACACCAGGCATCTGCCGAGCTGTATTTTTAGCCCTGATATTCTCTTTGGCTGGAACTGGGCCATGAAGATTCTCAGTAAGCTAAAGACTGTAAATATCCCTTAGACGGTATAGGAGGAAAACTGGCATAATATCAAAGCAGAACGAGCACTTTCTTAAATTTCAGTGTTGTTAGCTACTGTCACACTTAGAAGATTTCCCTGAAAAATAAGAAAGAACCAACCAGCTGCAGTATGCTGTAAACAAGCAGAAATTAGAAGGAAGAGTTCCTGCAGACTATACCATGTTATGGCAACAAAATCAGTTTTTCAGAACTACAAATCTTGGAGGTTTTAGGGCTTTTTCAGACGTAATGACTTATGCTGGTCATTAAGCCATAAACAGAAAATAGTTTCATCTCCTAGTAATACTGTAAACATTCATTTTCTCCCAGCCCGCTTTGTTGCAGGAGAAGACCAAGTATCCCCTGCATGTCAGATGCCCAAGCCTTTCTCAAAATTACATTACCACTAAAATATTAAGGCTCCATTGCTGGATCAAAATTCTTTTAAAAATTCAGAACCCATCTTTGTCCTGTTTTGGGGGGTGTCTTTTGAGCTATGTGGATCCACAGCAAACATGCTTATTTTAAGGTGACATAATATTCTGTAAAGCCGAGGTCTCATGGGAGCCTGGAAAGAAGTATTGTACAGAGATCAAGTAGCACATACGCACACATTGTTTTGTGTTTGTCATGACAGCATTTGTCCTTGAGAATATGGGGACTGTTTTTCTCCTGCAAACACTTAATTCCACTGAACAAGTAGGCCTGAGAAAAGGTGAGTAAAAACTGGAGTTCTGCCACATGGTCCGGGAAATATTTAAGTATCCCGAGTGCACCCCGAGTGGCAGGGAAAATCAGACTGGTGCACTCTCTTTGGTGGGACATAGCATGGGTTCTGCAGGCATACTTTTGCAATAAAGAATTAGTCTGTTTTTACAGAAACATTTTATAAGGTTGCAACATTCAGTATACAGCAGTTCTTCTGCATGTAAACTAATGACTGCTTTTCCCTCAATGTGCTGTTTCTGCGTGGAAGAATTTTTCCCAGCAAGTTAATGCTCTAAATTAGTTTTTCTGCAACACTGGATCAGTGCGATTAACATTCACTTTGCAGAGGAGAAGAGCTTGGATAGCCTCAACATTCATTCTGCTTTTCTCTTCACTCCAGACACTATTCCTTCCGCTCAGCAGTCATTCCCCTGGATACCATTCCTTTCTGATTAACACAGGGGAATTTCCCCAAGCCATGCCTTGCAGGCACTATGTTTCCCATGAAACGTTCCCACATTACTCGCGGACGAAGGAAATTTAAACATTAAAACTTACCAAAAGGGAAAGCTAAAATGGATATTGCCGTGAGTGTACTACTTTCTCAGTCTTGTTGCCAGATGATAAGAGGCCATGAATCGAACAAGTAGTTTGTTTCTTATGGGAAGAACAGCTTGGTTAATAACACGAAAAACTCAAGGCAGTGTAAAGACTCCTAAAAAAAAAATAATCCAGGAAGATCACATGAAAAATGCAAACATTTTGCTAACTCCAAGATACGGGGTCTCTGTGGGTCTTAACCAGGACAGCACGTAAATGTGCTGCAAGTGCTGAGAACAATTTTTGCAGCAACACATTATTAATAACTGCATTTTGCTGCTACAACCAGAGCAGGGTAATTAAATTGTTACTTTAATGTGGAGAATATGCTGACCTTTCCTTCCAAGTGTTAAAACAATGGGCAGGGAGGACAATGTTAAACCGCAGGGTGTTTTTGGACTGTCCATTGTTAACAGCAGTGTCTCTTCTTTTTCCTTTTCTTTTCTTTTTTCTTTTTTTTTTTTTTTTCAGAATGAGGTGGCGATGCTTCTCAAGCCAATATCAGAGAAGATTCAGGAAATCCAGAACTTCAGAGAAAGAAACAGAGGAAGTAAAATGTTCAACCACCTCTCGGCTGTCAGCGAAAGCATACCTGCACTTGGTTGGATAGCAGTGGTAAGTTATGCCCAGGGCAGTTGGGAGGGCTCTAAATCTATTTCTGGATGGTGTGGCCCAGAATAGGTCCAAATCTTGCAGAACTTTGTAGTCTCATCTGCATAGTTCTTTAGTCTACTACACCCAAGAAGGTGTTTATAATATACCTAAGGGAAGGTATACCCTTATACCTAAGGGAAGGTGTCTGACTAATGTTTTACCTCCTTTCTTCTTCTATTGTTTCCTGCTACCATGGGTTGATGGTCCTAGTCTCCTAAACCAGGCCCTTATGTCAAGGAGATGAATGATGCTGCTACCTTTTATACTAACAGGGTATTAAAGGACTACAAGCACAGGTATGTTGCCAAGCCCCAGTGCCTACTAGCCACAGTGAGGAAGAGAGCATTAACTATAATAATAGGGTTCACAACACCACCACAAAAAGCATTTTGTAAACAAAAGAGCATTTGACAAGATCTGATTGCAATAGTTTATTTTCCCCTCCTCACCTTTGACCTGCAGTGTGTTGCAGTGTGAATGGCAGCAGCACTAGCAATGCTGGTTTTCACTCTGTGCCAGTTATAAGACTATATTTAACTTTTTGGGGTGCCAGAAAATTGGCTAGCTAGCTTCTATGTGTCCTTGTCTCACTTGTGTACTCATACTGTTGCTGTTCTTGCTCTCTGCTTGAAAGTATGTGTTTTAGGTGCGAGGTGTATACAGCTGAGAATCTACTTCCATAGTTCCCAAAGTGATTTTTTTTCTCTACCACTGCATTGTTCTTAAAGAGCACAAGGAATTCATAGAACAATCCCATGAACAAGATCTGTGAGCTGACAGAGAAAGAGAAAAAATATAGGTACTTCCTGCGCCCTCTAAAAATAAGGCATGTATAAATCCTATTGGTGCGGTGCTTTTGGAGGCCAGATTTTGGATTTTTATTTTTATATCCTCAATGAAAAATAGTACTTGCAATTGAGTTTTTCCTCTTTAGTGAGGAAAACTTTATATAAATATATATATATAAATATATATAAACCTTATGTATACATTTCTATTTATTTTATATGTGTATCTTATTATATATATATCTATTAAATATATATTATATATTATTCTTGAAGCCTTAGTTTATCTGCTTGAGGTAACTGAAGATTTTTACAATGTAGCTTTGGAAGTACTTACTCTGAAGCAAAATAAAGTCTCACAAAAAGGTATAAACAGGTTGCATTAGTTAGGTATAAAATTAGTTCCTCTCCTAATAAGAATTCTTCTCCTGTTTTTCACTGAATATTCAACCAGATCACAATGTCTTCCAAAGCAGTGGAAGGCTGTCTCTTGAATTCAGTAGGCTTTGGGTTAAACCCATTGACCCAGATCCTCATCAGTATTAAACATCAGGCTCCAAGGGAAATAAATAGAGGGTAAGCACCCAAGCCCTTGTGAGCATCCAGTCCATAGCAGTCATGGTTCAGTAACTATTCTTATTTGGAGCTTCATAAGTAAGGACCACATCTTACAAGCAGTTTCTCTTTCTTTACATATTTCTTGTTCTCACTTACTGCCCCACTAGAAGACGTAAGCTTCCCAAAGAATCATTCCAGAGCCAGCTTTTGACTTGTACTTTTGAAATCCTTGATGTATAAATATTTCAGTCAGATGACTATTACGTGATCCAGTATTATGCTGGCTACATGTGAACTTGGCAGCTAGAATATTTTACAGAACCCACAGGTGTTTCACTTTCTAAGATTCAGGACTCCGAGTGTGAGTAGCTGCTACAGAGCTCCATATAGCTTTAGTGCTTCTTCAGTTGATTGTGAGTCTGAGCAGGATGATGACCACCCTTCAAGCAAGAAGCAGTCCGTGCTAGAGGCACCTGTGCCCTTGTTTGTTCTCTGCAAGGGCCCAAAAGCTTTCCAGCGTAGTGGGCCTCAGCATCTTCAGCACTGGGCTGGCTTGCTGCCTGCTAACTGATTTGTCCATGGCTGTAGAGCAGACACTGGGCTTTACCTGCTTTAAGCATGAACAGCAGTGCTTTCTGCTTTACGTACAAACATCCATTCATATAAATAATGTCTCTTTTTACAGTGATGCACGCCATGTTGATTGGGTGAAGTCGTATCTGAACATCTGGTCTGAGCTTCAAGCTTATATCAAAGAGCATCATACCACAGGTCTCACCTGGAGTAAAACTGTAAGTACCCTTTACTTGTTCATGAAGAACCATGAAATGCCAGTAACCAATTTGACTTTTAATGTAGGTCATTACCTACACATCTAGGCCAGGAACAGAAGTCATGCTCAATGAACTTCCCACTCAGCTGATAGGTAGGTGGAGAAGATATATTAGGCCACCGTGGTACAGGTTTTAGGGAAGAGAGAAGAATTATTTGAGATGATTACAACCATAATCCCCAGCTGCAGACGGTGAGGAAAGGGACAGTTCTCTGGGTCTGATACGGTAGAATGGAGGAACAAAAGCAAAACCAAAGAATTTAAAGGGCACATCAGAATGAAGGAAAATTAGGTGAGTGCGATGGGGGAAGGAGAAGGATGACGTAAAAAATCTGAACAAAGAGAGAGGTTTAATAACAGGAAACAGAAACACAAGGAATTCATACCGAGTTCTTACTCCATAGATAGCCATCTTTATAAAACTATTATTTTATACATACAGATAATTTCTGAAATGCATACTTCATATATATATACACAGAGAGCTAGTATATATGACTGTGTGCTATTTATGCTCTCTTTATAAACATCTTCTGTCTGTTACATCTGGGATGCATAGCAAGATGATGGCAATATTGTTCTTAAAGAGAGGTATAAACACGAAGAATATATTTTCTGTTGGGTGTAAGTGTAAGAGTTTATGTCCACTGTCTACACTAATGCAATGTTCTACATGGGATTAGAATAATGTGCTCGTGTTTATTATCAAGTTACGAGAATTGCTGGAGTATGTTAAGCTCTTTGCTGTCGTTTCCTAAATTTACCAGTGTGCACACATACTTGCACATACAGTCATTCACACCAAGACTACAATTTCTTCTCTATAGGCAAATAAAATTTTAAAAAATTGAAGGACTGTTAAGAGGACTGATGTAGACCACCAGATAATTTAATTCCCAGACCACAGTAACAACTCTTAAGGAAGTGAAACAGACTGTATCTTAACAAGGTATCTGGAAAAGTTACTTTGTCTCCCCTCTGTGGAGGGGATAATCATGAGAAAGAATGTCTATCACTTGTGCTCAGCAACGGCCTTTGCACCTTCCTCTTCACAACTTTCTCTACACATTGTACAAGGCCTTACAGTATTCAAGTGCAAGCTCAAACGCAGGAGAAACTATGAACTGTGTGTACCTTTTAGTTTGAAGCAATGCAAAAATGTTGAAACCTGATAAATGGAAGGACTGGAATTATCTGCTACTCTGTAGGTTTCTGTAGGAAAAATTTAAAATATTAATTATGATTCTCTTTCTTAATTTAGTACTAAATTTCACGCTTGCTACATTCTACTCTATTTTAATTAAAGAATGTGAGAACGAGTGATGATTTTTAAATGATTATTAGAAAAGGAAAAGAAATCGTAGCACCCTGTTAGCAGAATTAGCCTGATAATCTGGAACAAATTTAGTTTTGTTCATACAGAGAAAGATACGTGTATATGAATACATCTTCACTTTAATGGAACTTTACAGGCATGGAAGTAGCGTTATAGAGATTTGTTATATTTGTTATGATATAGGAGGAAACCTCAGTGCTTTGAGTACTGGTAATCTCATACAGATGTGTAGCTGTTGCAGATTATATTTGACTGGTCTTAAAAGCATCTCAGCCATCACATCTCTCTATTTCCCTTGCTTTAGCTGTTCAGGAAATTGCTGAATACACACTTAGGTGTGACTTGTTTATTCATATTAAACATAGTTTACTGCAAACAGTGCTTATTACATCTTGAGTGATGAGTCTATTACTGCCTCTGAAGTATTGATTTAACTCAGTTTGGATATCACTTTGATTTGAAAGAAGTTGTGTTGGAAATATGGCTCATTTAAATTATCATTCATGTAATGTGTGCCAGAAAGATTAAGTTACAAACACATTTCTTATGGATGTATAATTTTTTCAAGTTTTACTTCATGTGAGTGTATGGAAATTTGAATCCAGCAACTTAGCAAGTTGTTTAAATAGCTTCCTTAAATATTTTTATGAAGCTTGGTAACAAATACATTCCAGAAAGCAATAAGTTACTAAAGTGATAATTTGATTTTTGTTATACATATTAAGATGAGAATGAAAGTCACAGATTCGTGCTGTATGAAGTTAAGCATAAAGGTTTGCAGAATCAGGACCTAGACAGAAATATGACATATAAGAGCTGTAAAAGTATTCCAGACACAGTTGTTAATCATGGCACACAGCAGCTTCCACTTATATGCATAAAAGGAAAAGCAGTAGTTTGGCAAGGCATTAAGGAAGTGGTACATTTATGAAAGGGAGACGATACAGAAAAGCTAGTTTATTACAGATGGAAAGAGAAAAAGTCTTTGGCCAGTATAAGTGCACATTTGTAAGTACACTATACCAATAATTTAGCCTTCATATCTGTAGAAGTCAACAAAGCAATGCTGAAAGCATTATACAAAAAGCTGTTAAGTGACATATTTAGGTATTTCTAAAGAGACTAAAGATTCAGGGAGAACATTAACAACTGCATTTCTGAGAGCTGTATTCTCCTAACTTGAACTGAAACACCCTGATAGCATCACCCTGATAGCATCAGCCTGATCAGATTAAGCTTGGGTTCCCAAAAAAGAGGGGAGAGTGTTTCTAATGGGCAGTTGGCCCCTTTAACTATAGGTGCTGCATACTGTGGCACACACGTTTCTGGCCGTGCTGCATGGCCATGTCACAAAGCCGGGCAGTATCCAGCCCCCATGTACCCGTCCATCAAGCTGCACGGGGCGGCTGCAGCCAGCCTTGGGACAGCTCATTAGTGCACGCAGTAGCGTTCCTGGCTCTGGCAATAGCACACAGGCAGACGCTTTAGAGGAAAGTGAAAGAAATGTCTTAATAAATTACAAGACACATACTAAAACGGGTGCAAAAAGTTGAAATAATGGCTAAGCAATGAGTTCTGATAATAACAGGTACTTCTTTTAGCTTTATAATAAATTGGTGATAAAAACAGATGCTTACAGATTTTTGCATCTGCCACAGTTCTCTCTCCTTATTCACTTTGGCTCTGATTCTGCCAAGACGTGTACCAATAGCTTACTCCTTGAGGCCATCCTATTGAAATGCATGGGACCGTCTGAGGAGAAAGCCTAGAAATCAGCAGAGCTTAGCACCATAAAGCCTTTGCCTACCTGAGCCTCTTCTGCTACCCATGGAGAATGGTAGTACAAAACTGGACCCTACATAAATCATAGGCATTTCTAGACATCATAGGTACGGGTAGGATATTTGTTGGCTTTGTGCTCTCAGAAGAAATTACATTTTAGAGTGTGTGTGTTTGTGAGTAGGATCATCCCAGGGAATAAAATGTGCCACTCTATACTTCCATCATAATCTGAAGTTTTCTTTCTAATTAATGTTAACTAGATTGTGCATATGTCAGGGAAAACATTCCTGTCAGTGGATGTCAGATGGATCTACAGGATTTCATTAAAAGTGTAATTCTGGAGTTCATTATTTTGACTGTAAAGTATGTGCCTCCGTCTGCCACAAATATACCCTGTGGTGAGGAGCAGTTCACTCTACTCACTTATCTCAATTATGCCATCTTGATAATGGGAACGATAGTAATTACCAACCTAATGGAGGTTTGCAAGTTTTAATTTGCCACTGGATACGACATTCTCAGATGTCAATGAGTTTATGCAAAAAGTGTTATTATAACAAAATGTTTTAAATGTCCAGTGCTGCATTTTTCCCATGCAGCAACTGTTGGGTTTGCTTGCTACAACTTTCTGACTTCAACATGAAATCTACAGCTTTAACAGTGAGCTATGTCTTTTTTTAGTTTGTTACTAATAAATAGCAAGTGCTTTTTTTTTTTCTTCCCTAAAGAAGGGATTCTAGTGAAGCATAGCTCTTTCTTCCCTCCCTACTTTTTTTTTGGTGGTGCAAAGAAATGAACAGCTGTAATATAAGCTCACAAGAATGCCTCATAAAAGTTTGTTTGCTACAAGGACTGCATGAGTAAGCTGGGGGAAGTGAAACTTCTGCTCTTATTTCTGCAGGTTAACTATGCAGCAAGAAAACAACCAGCAATAAGGAGAGATTGCTGTAGTTTCCTGCACATCAAATAAGTGTTAAGAAACAAATCTTACTCAGGGATAATTGTCCTAAATTTTCTTCTCACTTGCAAGTAGAGCTGCAGTAAGTTTTCACTCTTTGCATAAAGTTGTCATTTAGGACAAATTTTGCCATCAGGATTTGAAGAAATACAAAGAAAATAGAGGTGAATTTCTTTACAGTGTTTGGTTTAATAGAGAATTTCACTCAAGTGATGAATATTATGCCCCCCTCCCCGCCCCCATTTACAAATCAAAATAAACTCTTAAGAGGAAGCCTGCATCTGTGCAGCAGTTGATGCAGTTGAAGCAGTTGAGATTTATTTATAACCTGATCTCATTGAAGCCAATACTGTACCTTCAAGTCTTTTTTTCCTTCCATTTAAATATATATATATATATATTTATAACTAATTATATAGTATTCTAAAAACACTCTTTAAAAGTTGAAATTCTCCACAGGTTGCACAAATGGCTCAGAACCACTGAGAAGAGCCATCATGATTCCTACATTAGCCTGTCTGAGTGCAATTATACTAGTCTCAGTACAGACCTTGGCCATTTCATGCTTATCTAAAATAATAACCTCCACACATTTTCCTATAAAATAGCCTCTCTCCTGTGCTATCAAAATACTTTCCTGCAATGTATCACCTCTCTAAGTACTGCAGTGAACAAGCTGAAAAGACCAACTCCTGCCAGCAAAAGCCTCCTGTTATCAATTTAGAAGACCTTGGCTGGGTAGAACAGTTTTGATTGGGTACCTGTGAAGATGTAAGCACCATTTTAAACCCTGAACAGGTGACAAGTGGCAGAAGTGTATTAAAAAGGGCTTCAAAGTTTGCAAACTCAACAGATAAGTAATTCTGCTGAGACCCAGTAACAAGCAAAAAGAGCCTAGTCTGTTTTTTGTTGTTTTGTATTCTAACTCTCAAAGATTACAGGCCCTGCAAGTCAGCTGTTTCATCTAGTAAATTTGAGGGCAGCATAACCCCGTGCAGACAGGTGGCTTAAATACGGGAGGTAATGGAACTGTCGTGCTAAGCTACTTTTACACAAAACACACCTTAATGAGAGCTCTGTGCCCCTAAGTCACAATCCACCTGTTCCCAGAGGTTGATACATGATATTTTGAGCTTCGTGATTCTTGTCTTTGGCTGTGCATGTGTGTAGGAAAAACAATACAGAATGCTGTAATCATTTTAGGTGTGAAACCAGGATTACCAAAAAGGGGGAGAGATGGAAAACAGAGATACCTTATTTTTAAGGAGAATGCAGTCCCCGTTAGGATTTCTGCTTACCTGCTGCCTTGGAAAGGAGGCTTTTCAATAAATTAAGGAAAGGATTTTATACCTCTATCTAAGCCACCTGTTGCCTCAGCCACAAATAGATACCTGCATCTTAACATGAATGACTAATAACATAGGTACTTTATGTTATATACAGGCAATATATATATATTATATATCTAACTTATTTATATGCATTGTATAGATATTTGTAATTTGTTTGTCCTCCATAAAAACGACCATTACAGTTACAAGAGATGGGTGTCCACTCAGATGCTCCGCAGTAGGTTCCTACCACAAGAACTTTGTTCCCCTGTTTCCTCTGCTGCACTGTGTCAGCCTAAAACTAGATAAACCCAGAGAAACACTGGCGCTGTTCATACAGGGCCTGGCACATAAGCCCCTCTCGTCCCCCCAGTACAACACAATAATAGTGATACAGAAGGCTAACCCAGGGAATTGCTCAGTAAATATCGTTCAGGAAATACTAACATCTGTGATAAGACATGAAAAGAAATTCTTACGGTCTCTCAGTAGCTGGGTTTAGACCTAAAGACATGACAAACTGCATAGGGCCACCAAAAATTACACAGCATGGCACCCAGAGCACTCACATGGTGCACAGACTTCATTTTGTTTCCCTAACAAGAGTAGCTGTTGCACTGTGCTCCAGAGGAGAAATGTGCAGTAAGCAAGGCCCAGCTCCCCAGAGCAAAGGGCTTCATTAATCTCTACCATAACTTCAAGGGAATTAAATGGAATTCGGCACAGGTGAATTTTATCTAGCCACCTGCCTCACCATAAACAGTCATTTCTTTACGCTATTGAGGCAGCTGGGTTGAGAGCGAGGTGAAAAACAGAAGTGCCTCACCCTTCTGCCAGTCCTACAAGACACAGGTAGAAATACAACATGCTTTGAGGTGGTACTGCAATCCTGCACACCCTTGCACCGTGATAATACGCGTTCATCAGAGCCAGGCCTGTTGGCAGCTTCAGATGCTGTCTGCAGGGGAAGCTGCTGAGGTGCAGTCAAGGGGAGGGCCTTGAACCTCTGGCAGGTGGCTCTGGGCCATCCAGCAAGGAGCAAACCCCAACCCCTTCCTGTCACCCCATTTAGATCATCGTTTAGTAGGAGGCTGAAGACAAATTTTTTCCCTGAGATAAAATTTCTGGAATATTCTGTCCTCTACAGAGCTATTACTGCGTGGCTGTAGGGCCTGCATCTTCTGTTCTTGATAGGATCTTACTCAGAAATTACACTTCCCCCCATTTCAGAAAGCCCCGGGAACAAGATTTATACCCCATCAAGTTCACTGTGATACAAAGCTAAGAGGTTAAACATTAATGGCTTAGTTTTGGGTTACATTTTCACCAGCCGAGGCTGAAGCTCTCTATTGCCCACAGAACTCTTACAAGGGGCCTATTTGCAAATGATGAAGCAATGACCACACCAACATGGTAATGAGAGCAGTCGGCTATCAGCAGAACTTGACGTGATGTCTACAGACACCACAGCACTGAGAACAGCAGCTGTTACCAGGGCAAACAGCTGAAATAAAAGAGGAAGAAAGGCGGCTTGCAAATAACCGCCTTTGCTGGTCCAAATGGCTCTTAATACTCTTTGTATAAAGATGCACTGTTGTTAACATCTGCTTGAAGCTAATCTGAAGAGTTGTTTGCAAATAGCAAAGCTGGTAAGCACCTGCTGCTTTAGGAAAGATGAACTTTTGCGGGCATGTAACATGCTATTTTATTCCCAGCAGCTCTCACAAACACCACCCTATACAGAAAAGAAATAAATGGACTTTGTGAAGGGCACTTTAGTTGAAATTGGATAGGACTATACACAAGTATTGCCAGATACCAGAACAGTTTAAGAGTCTGGTTCAGAAATATTCTAGAGCCTGAGGGTCTAAGTGGTTTTAGAAAGGCGACTAAGAAAAGAAAACCACTTGCCCGTGACTTAGGTAGATAACATGGAGGTCTATGCATTAATTGGAGTCAAAACTAATCAGGAAAGAAAGTTCCTGGAGCCACTCCTCTAATCCAGTTTTAAAACCGCCCTTTGCATCAGCACGTTTGAGCACAGCACAGATGCCATCTCCCTGGCATGCAGGGAATGCAAGAAGTGCAAAACGTTTGTTTGCTGCATTTCCAGTTCACTCCTGTGCCTTCTGTGCCCTTGTGAGAGCTTCCCCGAGCCACTCTTCTAGTACTGCTCTAGAAGTAAAACATGCTTCTAATTGCCCAGATCTTTTCCCCTCTCTGTCGCTTCTTGAAAAGTAAATGAGGCATTCTCCAGTTGCACAAAATCATGTCCGAATTTGATTGATGTATTTAAAATCCTTCCATTTTGTTTGTGTTTCCACTAGATAGTTCTCTCAGAGTTCTGGGAGAGAGATCATCCACTCCTCACAATGAAATTCCCCGAGTTTCCTTCCACTTTTGTTACTAGACATTCCAGTACTTTTGTTGCCAGTCGGGAAGCTGTCCATTGATACACTGCTCAGCAGCAGCATCTGAGCCTGGAGTCTACTGCATGAATCCATGATGGGCTTTAACTTGACACTTGAAGCAAAAGATTGGTAGAGTGACCCACCATTCCATGCTGTATGCAGAATACCCAGATAATTCCTGCATTTTTTTTTTCTCTACTGCATCTTTGCAGCCTTTGCAGAATTTATTTGGTGTTAATTACAAAGGAGCATCAGCTGCTTTTGCTTCCAGGTGACACTTGCTCCTCAAACAATGACTCTTTCACACACAAGTTTCTGGAAAATCACAGCACTGTACTGATGCATAAAGTGCATTACTTTATGCATCAGAACAGATGATACTGAAGCCATAAAGTGTCTTTCAGAGATCAGAAGTCCAAATTTTTATCTCAAGCCATAAGTTATTAACCACTAATGCCAGTACTACCATTAATCTACTCACATAGAGCATATAGAGTTCACAGTTGCATGTTCACACTACAGTGTGAAAGGTGAGTGCCATTTCTAGGTAGCTAAGTATTTTAAAAAGCCCTGCGAATGCACTGTTCATAATTCTGGATAACCAGGACATAGTGAATACAGTTGCTATGGTTGCAGGCAACAGACAGGGAAGATCTCTACTGCACCTCAGGCAGCAATAACTGATTGTGCCGCTAAATCCACTTACGTTCATTTTTTACTATAGTAATTCACAGTTGTGCTGACTCTGCTGCAGGTAACATTACTGGTATGAGCACCAGCAGGAAGACAGGCACCGTAAATCAAGGGTGCAGTGGGGAAGATGTCCCCAGTCTAAAATAATAACCTTTTAACCTTTTTAACCTTTTTAAATAATAACCATAATAACTAGGTATGTATGCAGAAATGCTCAAACGTACCCATAAAATAATGGCATGTCTCTAAGAGACATCAGTATCTGGTTCTGGTATATCTTGACAAAAATTATAATCCATTCCTGAAGGGGATTCTTCTCCTTTGTTTACACTTGGTTAAAAACATTTAATAGCGCAGAAGAGAACTCATTGCCTTAAGAGATCACGGATCCATTCAGGAACAAAAGACTGTGCTACTACATCAGCTTCACCACTCACCTGAGTACCAGGAATTCAACGAGTCTTCCTTGTACGGTACAATTTTAATGCCACTAACGTGACAAAGAATCTTGCAATGTATTTATCACTAACATATTCCATAAACAGCTCCTTCAAATGCAACCTAAGTCCTGAAGACCCATGTGCCAAGAGAAGGGTTACATTAAGACATTAATTAATGATATTATTACCTCTCTGTGCTACTCCAACTAGGGCAATACTGACTGAGAGGTGTGCGTGCAGTTAGGTACTCAAATGTGCCAAGCATTTTTATTTAAATTGCATTGTAGAATAAAAAACATGTGCAACTCAGCTCCTCTCCCATCATCAGTTCGAGATCACAGGCTAAAACTAGTCTACTTTTTAAAAAATAGCTACAGTTTTCACTCCTGTGAGATGCATAAACTGGATGAATACTTTGCTGTTTCAGTTTAGAGGAAAGCAGAAAGGGGTAGCATCGTAAAAAATTAATAATACTCTCTGAGTCCAGCTAAGCAATATCTATTTCCAGTATTGATTACCAGGGATGCATTTTTAACAACCTGTATCTCTTAACAAAGGTAGCCAATTAGAGGAGCTGTGACTCTGTAAGCCCCTGTCATTTTTCCATTGTGTCTGCCCACCTAATGAATATGTATTAGTTCAATGCACAATACCTCTATAGGTAGCTAAATTCATCAGAACCAATCTAATTTTTCACAACCATTCTTCTAAAACAGCCTCTGCTCTGCTGCAGAGGTGCTGTCTAGATGAGCAGTTTCTGGAATCAGAGTGACACTTAGTGGCAGGACGGAAAAAGTGACTCTCAGTTTCTCAGATTCATTCTGTCTTTTCTACTAGGAGGGCGCATAAATTTTTATCAGCTTATTATCAGTATTTCCTGTTTGTTTGATAATACTATAGATGAGCATTACAATTCAAACCAAAACTGTACTTTTGATTATGAAAACTAATAGAATGATTGGTTTACTTACTTTATCAAGGCCCCTCACTCATAATTCATGTGCTGCTGTGATCTTCTGTAATTGAAAAAAGAAAAAAGAATTTGAGAAATCAAAAAAATACTGAATTTCATAAATAAATGACTTGAATGATCATATCTTTGCACTCTGCTACAATCTGAATTTTGGCAGATCATTTGAACAGTCTGAAGAACAGCATTTTACATCTTTTATGCACTTTAGCACCTTTCTTATGTATAAATGACAGTTCATGATCTTCCCAATTATTTGTTGGACAGAACATTTTCTGTATGTTTCTGAATGCACATCAAGTTATGGTTTACTGAATATGGTATCTGAAAAGAAGGAGACATTTTCACTTTTACATATGGTAAGTGTTTATGTATCACTTATCGTATGTAAATATAATAAATCATGGAATCGTTACGATTAAATATATTTAACAATAGTCTTCCCAAGCATTTTGTAGAAACATTTTAGGTGCAGGGGTTCTGCAGCAGAGTAGCAGTGTGGTCTACCAGCCTTTCCAGCCTTGTTTTCATTGCTGCAGGGAAGATTCATAGCATTAAGTTCAGTGACGGTGCCAGACCTTCTGAGCCTGTGGCTGCCTGGAGTCGCTGAAACCCACAGTTACCCTCAGACATTAATAAGTAAGAGCTGTCATAATACAATGTTCCTTGAAAAGCTGTTTAAAAATAATTTCCGTCTATCTGACACAGGGCCCTGTTGCATCACACATGTCCCTGCGATCCGTTCTAAGCAGTGGGCCATGCCTCTCTCCACCACCTCCACCGCCGCCGCCACCACCTGGACCTCCTCCCATCTTTGATGCAGAAACTGCCAAGGATGAAGGAACGGCATCTCGCTCAGCCCTGTTTGCACAGCTTAACCAAGGAGAGGCAATTACCAAAGGTCAGGAGAAAAGAAAACAAATTTTGACCCTTGAGTCAAACTACATCAACAGCTGCTATACGTACCGCCCCAAATTGCACCAGTGTTTTCGAGTTACATTTAGGCAACTCAGATCTTTCGAGGCTTGCACTGAGCCTGCTAGATGAGACTGCAGAGCAAAACTTCCTTTAGAAGTAACAGCGCTCAGACTTGGTCAGCATTCCTGAAATTCACACTGTTTATGTAGAAGTCTCCGTATAATTTTAAGGCAACCAGGCTAGACTTCTTCAATCCCCAGCAGCTGGTGAACCTCAAAGTTGCAATATATCAGAGTATATTCTCATTTCTGATTCACAGTCAGTGTACCAACCTGTGACAAAATGTGTTCCATGCTAAGTGAGAAGGTACAGCTCACAGAGCAGTGTGGTAACGCTTCTTGTATTAATACTGGACAGTTGTAAATAAAGCGGATGGCTGTGAGTTTAAATACATACAATTGATAAATCAGCCTTTAATGCGGTACGAATAGGTCAGATTAGAAAACAAATCTCGGTTTTATGGATGTAAAATTATGCAATAGCAAGCTTGCAGAGCTCTCTACAGACAGGGAAGGACTAGAAGACATTGTTGCATTTCCTGTTAAAGCTTTTAAGAGAGCCATCCACAGGCTTTAAATAGGTTTTATGTGAATTGCTAAAAATATGTGTGCAGTTACATTTTAGGTGGTTACCTAGGCAAATCTTGAGGAAATCAAAAATGTAAATTCATAGGATAATTTAACCCAACTGCGAATGATTTAGATAGTATCTTTCTTATTTAAATATGAATACCCTTAGGACAAGAAAACAGACTCTTTTACAAGCACCTTTTTTTTTAAGGGCTTCGACATGTCTCTGATGACCAGAAGACTCACAAGAACCCCAGCCTACGTGCCCAAGGTCCATCCGTTCGTTCTCCCACGAAAAGCCATACTCCAAGTCCCACCTCCCCCAAGAATTCCCCGCAGCAGAGCCATGCCCCTGTCTTGGAGCTAGAGGGAAAGAAATGGAGAGTGGTGAGTTCCAGCCACACCTCTGTATTGCACCTGAACACTGCAAACCAGCTTGAGCAGTGGACGTCTTGCAAAAGGTTGTCCATGATCAAGATGCAACTAATCAAAGTTGCAGCTAAAAATGGGCTAATTCTGTATTGCTCAGCCTTGCTGCAGTTTAGCCATTAGTATCCTCTAGGATCTAAAGTTAATTCATCTGTCTCTGAGAATCTGAGACAATTCGTCTGAGCAGGAGAATGTCACAGGGTCACAGAATCACAGAATGGCTGAGGTTGGAAGGGAGCTCTGGAGACCCCTAGTCCAAGCCCCCTGCCAAGAAGGGTCACCTCGAGCACACTGCATAGGATGGCATCCAGGCAGGTTTTGAGTATCTCCAGAGGAGACTCCACAGCCTCTCTGGGCAACCTGTTCAGTACTCTGTCACCCCACAGTAAAGAAGTGTTATCTCATATTCAGCCGGAACTTCCTGCACTTCAGTTTGTGCCTGTTGCTTCATCCATCGAGTGTAAATGTTGCTTCATCCATCGAGTGTAAATGTCCCTTTTATCTCTACAATGAAAGAAAACTTCCCCATGTATTGCTCCTTATTTTCTGTGGTAACGGTTTATGGCACCTGTTCGCAATACACCGTGTAGACCACATTTTGGGGCACGGAAACTTGGTCTGCTCTTCAGGCTGCCAGTTCTATGCTGGATGGGAGCCAGGCAACAGTTTTGCGAGTGCATTTTTAAATTGCTGGCAGCATGACATCTTTGCTACAAAACTAATGTTTTCTTGTTTGTTTGTTTTTTTCTCTTGTTGTGTGCCAAGTTCTTCAGTTCTAAAATATACACAGGTGCCACCTGAGGCTGAATTAGGTGAAATATCCCATCACCAAGCAGATCCGATTTTTAAGCCACTGGCAGGATATCGTTCTATTGTAATGGTGCAATGACTTGAGGATACGTTGTGCTGAACTCTGTCTGACTGTTAGCCAGTTAAAGGCAACCAAATAAATAAACTTTCTTTTGAAATAGGAATATCAAGAGGATAAGAATGACCTGGTCATTACCAACACTGAACTCAAGCAAGTGGCCTACATTTTTAAGTGTAACAAATCTACACTTCAGATAAAAGGAAAAATCAATTCAATTACTATTGGTGAGTGGATAGCTCAGCTGGGCTTTAAATGCCAATCTTGAAAAAACTGACTTATGTGATTCATAATGCATCTGAATCATTCCATTCATTTTAATGGACTGGTCACCAGTGCTCAGCTATGCAGTACAAGACTGGGAATTTTTGTAGTTGATGCAGCAGGTGTGCATATGTTTGCTTTTATCTCACCTTTCCTATTTATGATTGTTTTTATTTTAGACAACTGTAAAAAGTTTGGCCTTGTGTTTGACAACGTTGTGGGAATCGTGGAAGTGATAAATTCCAGGGATATTCAGATTCAGGTAAATATCTATTTGAAAAACAAAGATAGGAAGAGAAAGAGAACAAGCAGAAAGAAAAAGCCCAACATGTAGCTACAAGAGATCATTAAAAACTCCTATGAGCACACCAAGAATGAGCACACCAAGAATAAGAGACTGATGCATCTAAACCTATCTTCATATGCACTAAATTCTGCCGAGGTATTTAGAAAGTGCCTATGAAAACTATTGAGCATTACTGAATAAACCTCATTTAGTCCAGCACCTTCTGGTTCCAGCGAAGCTGAGAGATCTATACACTAGACGTGTTATTACTTCTGGCCCTAATTTTGTTGCTTTCATGGTAAACAGCTCCTGGCACTTGAAAGTTTAGCGGTGCTTCACAGAACAAATGCTGGCAGTTAGCTAATTGCTTTTTAAGCCTAGAAGCTGGTTATTTTTCTTTCTTTCTTTTTTTTTTTTATTCTCTCAAGGAAAATGTTCAAATAGACTGTTAAAGGACAGCTAAATGACAGAAAGTGAAAGTAGGCACTGGGATTTTAAGAATCTCCCCTGCTAGCAACATGACACATTATAGGAGTAGATAATATAGACATCTGCCTAGAAATGGGCTGTGAGCCTCTACTGATCTCGTCTTTGACAACCAGTGAGCAAAGCTTCATCAGAGATCATCTTCCTTTGTGGTTCTTGTGAAATGAAAATACACATATTTTTAATCCATCTATTGCCCTCTCTGTAGGCGACATTGCCCCATTCAATACAGAATCACAGAATCACAGAATTGTAGGGGTTGGAAGGGACCTCGAAAGATCATCGGGTCCAACCCCCTGCCAAAGCAGGTTCCCTAGAGCAGGTTGCCCAGGCAGGCGTCCAGATGGGCCTTGAATATCTCCAGAGAAGGAGACTCCACAACCTCCCTGGGCAGCCTGTTCCAGTGCTCCGTCACCCTCACCGTGAAGAAGTGCTTTCGCATGTTGGTGCAGAACTTCCTGTGCTCCGTTTTGTGGCCATTGCCCCTTGTCCTGTCCCCACAAACCACTGAAAAGAGGTTGGCCAAATCCCTCTGTCTCCCACACTTAAGGTATTTATTCCCAGGCAGCCTGCCTGACATTTATGGCACTTCACTCATTCAGTTCCAGAGGGCTGACCATACATGGTCTAATACTGGGCTGTGTCCAACCAACACAATCTAGTTTCAGGAAAGGCCTTTGGGATGTATTAAGTGAAGTACATCTTTAGGATGTATTTCACTTAACTGGGATGTATTTTAAGTGAAAAGGAAATGAAATGTGAATTAAATTATATTAAACTGCCAGTCTTGATGAAAGGTGAGGTCTTTTGCTTACAAGGCTATGCCTGCTGTATGACTTTCAATGTAGACAATCCCACTCCATGCTTTACAAATGCTGGTCACAGCCACCACAGTAAAAAACAGCAAGGTGTTTTTTTTCATATTTTGAAACTCTTGCAAGTGATTGACATTGCTACCAGCTGTGCATCATTTTCTGAACTGTAACAAGCAGTTTTATTCATGATCACTACATGTCTTCTTATGGCATAGGCTGTTAAAGATCCCACGCATTTGAGTGTTTTTTAAAAAATAAATAATTTTTATCATTACCGCCAGAACTATTCATGAGAGATGAAAAATTCATATGTAATGAATAGGAAAAACACAGCTTGTTAATATTCAAACAAAGGGGAAATATCTTTTCTAAGAACAAAAATTCTTTTGATTAAGCAGGTTCTATGAATATTGCATAAGGCTTCTACGCCATATAGCAGAGTGGAGTTCCACTTAAAAGTCTGGCTATAAGCTGCTTGAATCAGCCAGCTTCTGCAGGGTTTGAGCATGCCAAGTGCTCAGAACCTCAATTTTCTCAGTATTTGAAGACCTGAGCTCATAAATTGCAAATACGTGATACATTAATGCAACAAATTTCAGTAAATTCACCCTACAGATTTTGCTATAGTTACTTCAATGCCATTCTGCTTCACTCTCCTTTTTCCCAGTGGCATTTTATTTCTTGCCTGATGTTTGCAAAAACTGTTACATTAAACACACCCTCCTTTTGCTCTCTATTGCATGACATCCTGTTGAAGAAAAGAAAGATCAGTTTAGGATGCATTAAAACGTAGAACAGACTTTGGGATCCAGGTGGGATGCAAAGGACAGACGACTTGCTCTTTGTTTGCTGTCACATTTAAGGAACTGAAGCTGAAATTATATTCTTAATTCGAATAATGAGGGACACTCTTTTTTTTGTTGTTGTTTGCAAGTATATATCTATCACATGCTGTTCCTGCTTTATGGCTCAAAATAACCTTTGCCCTTTTGATACACTATCCAGAGCGTATTGCTGTCCCTGGCTCCTGCCAGAGAGGGCAGGAGGAGGAGGAATTTTTACTGACAACTGTGAGGCAGCCAGTTAGCCAGGTAGAAATCTTTTAATCTGCAGAACTGTAAACAAGAGAAGATTTATTTCCCTTTCTCCCCTCAAGTAAATCCTTTGCTTGCTTTTAAGGTGACATAAGAAACATCTTTAAAGATTTAATTAAATTGATCTCGGTACTTTTTTTAGAACTGAATCTTGCCTGAAGGGGATAAAAACCCTTTGTGTGCTCTAAAACCCTTTGTGTGCTGTAAAACCTGGAAGAGCTTTGAAGTCTTTAGAATGCATTACAAAACACTTGTGAGTGGTGCTGTAGGCTGGGATCTTTCATTTGCCCAGAATGGGTTGGAGTTGACGTGTTTGGTTTCTTACCAGTCTCACTGATGAACGAGGTGAACACTGCCTAAGCTTCAGCACAAAAATGTCACTGGAAGTAGAGAGAATGGAGAAATCACTTTCATCCAACCATATATTAAAAGTTTGCTGCGTATTATAAGTTTGCTGTTGCATATAGATCTTTGTCACCACCACCAGGAATTTCAGTGCCTAACAAATGGACAGCTTCCATCTCAAATATAAGCATCGTGCAGGCAGCTGACATACAGATGAGATGCTGGTGGCCAAAACTAGACCTGCAGGCAGTAAGGATTTTATTAATAGTATCTGTGTTTGCTTTTCAAGATTTGACAATATTTCCTTCTGCAGGTGATGGGGAAAGTGCCGACCATTTCTATTAACAAAACAGAAGGCTGCCACATCTACCTCAGTGAGGAATCGTTAGATTGTGAGATTGTGAGTGCCAAGTCCTCTGAGATGAACGTCCTCATCCCCCAAGATGGTGATTATGTGAGTGAGATTATTTTGGAAGATTTTCTCCCCCTACCCAACTTGCCTTGGTAGCTAAAACTGCTAGGAAAGTAAGAGCTAACATACCTCACATATTAAGCTCACCAAAAAAAGTGGTTCAAAACAATTGAATTTCTATGTACCAATATCTCAGTGATTAGTGCAGAAAATGTCTTTTTTTTTTTTTTCTGGGTTACAAAGTAATTTCAAAGATTAGACATTATTTCTTCCCATTTTGACAGGTGATGGCTTCATCTCCTGTCCATTTATTTTTATTTTTTAAATTGGTAACTAAACATAATCTTCGAAAGAAACTCACTTCACACATTATATGAGAGCACTCAAGCCTGAAGAGGATGATGCTAAAGCTAAGCTAAATATATTACTACTACAGGTGAAATAATACAGTATTATATACTCATTTTTTTCTAAAGCTGTTATATGGGTAGCATCTGTCCTACTTTTTCTAGTATTTTCAAAATGTTGTTCTCAGAAGTCACTGAAACATGAGGATTGCATTTGCCGATGCAAAGGCTTCTTCTTTGTTCCAGTGAGACTTTCCTCCTCAGCCCTCCAGCATTTCTAATAAAGTCATGCTCTGTCGCTTCACACACCAGCAAGGGATCATGGAGGTAAAGTGTACTCGTAATAGTTTAACAAGAGAAGTTTTAAAATTGCACTGAATGGCTGTAGTCAGAATTTCTCACAAATCTTTCACTCTGGAATATTTACAGTAGAAGAGTTTAGGCTTTATAAAAGAAAATACGTGATGAGAATTTGGATGCTCCACATTTCCAAAAGTGACTATTGGATGCCTATCTTCAGACAACTAAGGGAACAATTTTCAGTGGGTTCATATTCACCTACTTCTTAAATAGAAGAAAGGTCTCTTTGATGAGTTTCTCCCCAAAACACCAGTAATATCTGAATTTACTGGCTATCAAAACACCATGAGATCTGAAACAAAAGTCCTTCCCTCCACATTTCTGTTTACTGGGATCTGAGGAAGACCCATGGATCTCTTCCGCTTTCACTGCACACATGAAATGGACGGAGACTTTTTTCAAAGTTCTGCTTTGTGTTGTGTATCCCATAAGGGATGCCGTGTCTCTTGAAGTATATCCCATGTAAAATGATAGGATGTTTTTTTCAGATTTTTTTCTTCTGTATTATATTATTGTTTTCCTCCTTGAAATTAGTCTCCTCACTAAATCTCCACGTTGAAATCCTTTCTACTGTCTTCCAGGTCAGTCACTGATGGAGTCTAAGGTCATTTCTGGCATGAGGTTTATTTAGTTAGTTGTTCCAAATAATGGCGCGAGAGGGCTTATGACAAAGCAGCACCATCCCAAGGCTATTTGAAACTGGGTAGCAATAAGGCCTTTTCCTGTGTGGCATTGTAAAATAGCTTCCTAGGATAATGAGGAAAGCCTCTCTGTAATCCTGGCATGTCTGAGCTATCAATGCTTTGTCAGTCATGTAGCACTAACTGGTATTCCATCAGTTTTCAGGAGGTACCAACTGTTTATCTAACCATCGCTGTTGCTTTTTTTTCTTACCAGAAAGAATTTCCGGTTCCTGAACAGTTCAAGACAGCGTGGGATGGATCTAAGCTGGTCACTGAACCTGCAGAGATTGTGGGTTAATTTCCTAACACCACGCAGCACTTGCTGACCATGATCAGACCATAGCCAGCATAAGCAAAGCAGTAATGTAAAGAACTAGGAACAGCAGTAGTTGCTACTGCTGTGATAGGCCTTCAAGCATTAGCTCTGCATGCTAGAAACAATAACTCATCTGGCACGCTTTTGTTAGACATCCCAGTATTTTTCAGGTTTCCACAGTTTGCCTTCACTTCCAATTTTAATTCTAAATGATGTCATGTGAATGCAATGCAGTAACGCCCCCACCCTCCAGGCACACCATGGGTTTGAAATACTTTATACATAAAGCCAAAATTCTGCATGATACACTTTGTTATCATATTGCTTCAGTGCATTCCTTTTTATGTTTTTGCTAATCAAAAACAGCATTAAGACTCTACGACGTTTATTTTTAGCTGTTAAGCTATTCTGGTACAATGCAGTAAAAATGTTCCCCTAGAGAGAACTACTGGCTCCTCGTAGTTCTGTGGCAATCATAATGGGTTTTTGGTTTGTTTTTTAAGCAAGCAAAAAAGAACAACCTTCAGCCATACGTTTTGCTAATGGAAGATGAAAAAACGTGATATTTTAATCAAACACTTTTCTAATATGTATATTTAGAAGATTCCTATGTTTTCAGCGAAGACAGATTTTATTATGGTACACACAGACTTGCTGTTGCCCTCTCATTTCTTGCAAATCAGTAATTCTTTCTAAACTAAAGCCTCATCTAAGTTAAAACCTTGCAGCAGATCACTTGAAAGTTTTTTGATACTCGGGTATCTTTTTTTCTTTTGTTTTTGAGACAGTCTCCCATTCTTTAAAATTTCACATTGTATCTCGCATCCTCTTCAGCAAACTGAGAGAGGCATACGTCAGATACCACTTAATTTGCTTGCTAATAATCTTCCTTTAAGGTGTTGCTATTGTGGCTCCTATTCATTAAAATATCCTTCTGTTTCTTCCCTGCATTTGTAAGCCTTACTCAGTTTCAAATATGGCCATGAAGCAAAGCCAGGAATTTATGTCAGTAGTTGAGCCTCAATAAAGGCCATGTTTAGCCCTTTGATTCTACTTTATAGTCCCTACTGTACATGCTTTTTTAACAAAGGTGGAGTATTGTATACATTTGTACTATTTCAGCACATAGTACCAATAAAATTTTAAAAATTTAAAGTCAGCATATGTTTTTGATCACTTGTAATACTTTGTAATGGTGAAATCACAGTGAGATGCTTGCAGAGCTAGTTACAAGCTAAATTTTGTGCCTAATTTACGTTGAAAGTACATTAATCCTTGAGGGTTTTTCAGTATCTTTGACTGTAAACCCAGTACAATGTCACAACCAGTAGTGCGCATTCCGCAAGGTTTTGCTATCTGATGTTGAATCTATGTGTATAACGTGTTTGCTTTAGTACATACCATTTTTTCAACAGTAAACTTCTTATGAAATAAAAAGGAAAATGTACTTGTTTAAATACAAAGTTGTTCAGAGCTTGCTGTATTGTACTCTTGGTCCTATATGATTTCCCCTTCTTAAATGCTGCTTCAAAGGCTTAACAGAGAACAAGTAGCTCCTCCTCCCGTCTCATCGAACATTGTCACTTCTGCTGCCATAATCCACCGGGCAGTGGATAGCGGGTATTCTGCAGGCTAGCAGATAAACCTGGAATTTCATGCATATGACTTCAGTGACAACCACAGAATCCAGCTTTCCATGATTCTCGTTTTTAGGTACACCTGTATTTTCCAGATATTATGTTTAGGGAGATGGTCATGACCTGGTGCAAGTTTATCAGGTTTGCATTCTATTTTTTGCTTTTCCCATTGTTTCCCTGTGTGGCCATGGATGTGTCCCTCCTGTGTTAACAAACTCCACAAGCGGTCCACTCCACATTTCACTTGGATGTGCTTCATATCTGAAAAGAGGGCATTGCATACTTGTTGTGATAACAGGATTGTTGAAGGATTGTTTAATCTTGAAATCATAATTTGCTCCATAAAATAATCTCATTCTGGAGCTTTCTGACCTGAAATACTGACTCTGTTTTTATCTAGCCTCAAATAGGGACGAAGTCATATCGCAAAGACAGGAAGCCACATGCTGCCTTGCAGGTGTGATACAAAACAAGTGTCAAAGGTTTAATGATAAGCAGAAAGCAGTGAGACAGCTCTGCCTTACTACGCAAATTCCTTTAGTTCTTGAGAAAGACTTAACTCCCCCCTCCCGAACAGGTGCGTGATGGCTGGTTTACCTGCCTGAGTCTTCTGTTAAACATCTGAAAGCAAACTCCCTTGTGGCTGGGCCTTCTCACTAACGCTCACACTCCTGCAACGTGCAAGACCCAAATACAACTTTTGACTGGTTTGCTACCAGGAGGAAGTCTCATGCAGTAACACTGTGTGCCTGACAGCCTGAACACACCTTAGAGCTTGGTCAGAGAGCACGGCTTTAAGAGATAAGGCAGAAGGCATAAAGGTAACTGCTGGCAACTGGAGAAAAGGCTAGAGATCATGCAGTGTTAGACACCAGAAAAGTGGAGTGGGAGACAGACATTGTAAATATGCAAACATCTTTTATCCAGTTTGCATAGTCAGCCACGGGATACAAATCTGTGACCACGTTCTGTCAGCTCCAATCCTCATGAAAAATATTTGCCGTACTTTTTCAGTAGATTGGACTGTTCTCTGCAACCTGTCTTCAAAAATACAAAGGAATGCTACATGAACAAAACAAATCCAAGGCTCTGGTTCTACCCTACGTGAATTTGTGTACAAGTAAATGTTAAAAGCCCCTTTTCTGAAAAATCAAGTATGCCATGAGTTAGAAATAATCATGTGTGTTTAATGGCTGACTCCAGCAAGGAGTGAACGGCTAAATGCTGGGCAGCCCTAATGTTCTGTCGGTCACTTCTCGTTACTGCATGCCCTCACACAAGATATGCTGCTTATTTCGTCTTGTTCTGTATCAGTTCTGCACTGTTCTAAAACGGCGCTTGTGCTCTAAATCTGTCAAAACAGAAAACAGTACCTTTGGTGCATATATTGTTATGGAACAAATGTGTCTGGTGTAATTATCCTGTTCATTTTTATAAGCCTGCATGGGTCAGATATTCACCAGGCTGTGAATCAGCAGTAAAATACATAAAAAAGAGCAGGAGATTTTACCCGTGTTCAAATGTAAAAAGCATTTTCCCTCTGAGAAGCTTCCACAGATCTCATACTTTCTGAAACGGAACCTTAAACAGAGCCTCATGGAGTGCCACAAGGGGAAGTGCCAAGTCCTGTGCCTGGGGAGGAGCAGCCCCCGGCACCAGGCCATCCATGTAGACCAGCCTGGCAGAAAAAGGGCCGTGGGGTCCTGGCGGACACCACGCTG
This sequence comes from Cygnus olor, assembly GCF_009769625.2. NCBI lineage: Eukaryota > Metazoa > Chordata > Aves > Anseriformes > Anatidae > Cygnus > Cygnus olor. Next base: position 54,287,528 of record NC_049170.1, read on the forward strand.
AACGTGAGCCAGCAACGTGCCCTTGCCACAGAGCAGGGCAACGTGTTGCCAGCACATTGAGGGACGTGATCTTTCCCCTCAGCTCAGCACAGGTGAGGCTGAATACGTTGCCTCATGCAGGGCCAGGGGCACGGAGTGAAACACAGGAGGCTCCCTCTGAACATCAGGAAGCAATGTTTTGCTACCGGGGAGGCAGAGCACGGGTGCAGGTTGCCCAAAGAGGTTATGGGGCCTCCCTCCTTGGAGGTACTCAGAAGCCATGGTGCTGGGCAGCCTGCTCGAGGTGGCCCTGCCTGAGCAGGGTGGACCAGATGGCCTCCAGAGGTCCCTTCCCTCCCCAGCCAGTCTGTGGGTCTGTGACAGCAGTTTAGCTGGTCAGAATATCGCTTACTGAGGATTACTGGAAATTAGAGGCACCGAGGTAGTGACTCCATGCATCCACCAGATGGCAGAAACCAGCTGAGGCCCTGGCAATCGCAAACTCTTACCGTCAATGAAAAAGTGCTGGACTACTCACCATCTGCAGGGGCCGTGTACACCGTGCGTCAAGGAACTGGGAAACCCTACTCTCCAAAAGTCCCTGTTAAGATATTGAAAGACTACGTTGATTTTAAAATGACCATCTCAGTACAAGGAGAAGGCTTGAGTGAGATGAATAAGGAAGAAGAAAAACCATCTACTCATTACGAAAGATTAATCTAAGATTTTGAACGCCACTGATCATACTTCCACTAAAAGCACATCTCATTAAAAATACCTGATTGAACTTAAAACTAATATTTAGCAGAGCTATTGAAGATTAAAAGGTAAGTTATTTCAAGTGTGCATTTGAAAATCTGAATACTTGTCAGTGTCCTAGGGAATTAGGTATTTGTTAAGGCTTCCCAGTGCCATAGCTGTTACTCATAGTTCTTACTATTTTTTGAGTCCTCGCTGTTTCTGGATCTGCATGAGTTCCTTCAGTGTTACTGTACTAAATGCATCTTCATGGATCTGTGCATCGTATTTTCTTCCTGGAGACACCTGTCCACCTGAAATCCTTCAGGGTCCCAACTCAGTATTCACCCTTAATGCACTCTCCTTCCATGCTATTCTAAAATGTGCAAGGGGCTGCCACTTTTTTTCACAGACAACTGGAGCTAACGTGCACTTGACTACATGACGTGCTAGCAAGCAGAGCAGTTATCAAGGACCTCTCAGATGGGTTCATTGCCCCTGCTGGAGGTGGTCTGGGCCCATTCCTGTGAGAATATCACCCATAAGTGGCTACTGCCCTCAGAAGGTGTCCATAACCAGGCACCTGACACACGAAGCAATCATTAGGTGAAAATCATGAGTAGCACACCCTGAAGAATGTCCTGGCTATCAGAAAACAAGAGCCTGCTCCCTCTTTCTGGTTGAAATAATCCTGAAAAAATCTTTTTGGGTGCCAAATTTTCATAGAATAGACAACACTCTACTTCACTGTCCCAAACTCTGTGGTGACTTTCTAGGCATAACCCTTCTTGCCAAACTCTTGCTGCATGCCAAGGACTTGACCTGAGTACCACCAGCCACCAAAGACCTTTCTTCTCCAAACTTCTAGCTCCACCCAGCCAGTGCTGCTTCAGTGGAGGCAGGCTCATACTTCCTCGCTGGGCACAGTAAAAAACGTGCTGTTAAGTAACTAAGCAATTGATAAGGCTTCCCAGTGGCACAGCTATTATATTTCCCAGACTCCTAAGTAAAGCTCTTTTCTGATTGCTCTTCATTCAAATCAGGTCAAGGCAAAAGGCAAATAACAGAATTTGCACACAACTCTTAAAACAGACAATACTGCTAAAAGGCAACCACACTAGAAACCTACGTACCCTAAGATGAAAGTGGAAAAGTTCCTTTTTTTCTCTAATTTGTTATGGTTGTGGTTTTTTTTTTTTTTTATTAAATGTGACCATGAGGATACTGATATCTGTATGTATCACACGTGAAGCTGCATGTTAGAAAGAAAATGTCTCAGCAGACCATGGTAGCTTGAGAGCCATCTCCCCTCCAAAATCCTCAGTTGGACATGACAGCCTGGTTTCACAGTGAAAGGCTAAACTGATTTAATTCAGGGGACAGCCGTGCAGTAGATTCCTCTAAAATTAAATATATAGTGCTTTACTTTCTACTTAGGCAAATGCATACACTTGTTTTTCTGTTCAAGTTTAATGTTTTGTACCTTGCTTGACCCAACAAGGGGTAGAGTTCTCACTCCGTGGTTACCCTGCAGTTTCAGTAGCGAAGAATCTCTATATCCAAGATTTGTGTTTAATTTTACTCTATACATACATATACAGATGTGGCACAAATGCTTACATAGCATGGAGGTATGAAAGTTGCTCTTCACAGCAATTAGCTGCTTTGTAATGACAAGAGGTTGCTGCTGATTAATGGCCACCAGTTCTCATCCAAGGACTCTTTAGAATAGAGTCCTGTTACTCTCCTATTACTAGGACACTTTAAGGTGAGGCAGATGTGATCTGAATCCCCCAGGCAAAGAAGGAATTGAACTTTTCATACATACAGATGAATGCTTCAGCAAACCCTTGGTTTTAAAAACTGGTTAAGACCTTGCCTTGAGAACAAGATGCTTTGGAAGCACTGCTGTAGCTCCTGATAGCTAGATTTAAAGCAAACCAGTGCTCTGTTACTTCCTCTTGATTATAAAAGGCTTCCACTCAAAAGTGATAGATTGGGCTTTTCAGCACTTACCCACATGGAAAGAGCTTAAGATTCATTTCCAGATTCCTCCTAAAAGCTGCAATATCTGCTTTTAGGTGTTTACCTCCCTTTCAAAAGGTTTCCTATTGCCTAAATCTCTTTTCTAGAGAAGAGGATATTTAACTGTCGATGCACTCAACCACTTATTTTCATCAACCAGTACAATGAACTACCCAAGATCATTCCCCTTTCTGACTCTGCTCACAAGAGAAGGCACACTAAAGTAGGGAGAACAGAGTGATACAGAAGGTCGTGCGTACTCCCATCACGTGTGGCAATCGCATAGCTGCGAAACAAGACTTTTCGTGCTCAGAAAGGCAGTGAGCTCCCCACCACCTGCACGCCTTGTTGTTACAGCACCTCTTTATCATATGCAGCATAGAACAGAATAATTTGAACACCTGCATTATATAGAATTTCTGAATTTGTGTTTTTGTTTTTTTTTTTTGAGGCAGAAGAACTAAACGCTACTGACTGAAAAAAAATGGGAATGAAGAAATACTGCATTGTTTGTCTCCTCTACCTTTTCCTCTCCTTCTCCCTCTCATCAGTGATTCAGTTTCACCTTGAATACCCAGCGTAACTATACAGCGAATCCCAACTGGTTATGGGATTACCTAAATGGTATGGGATTACCCTAAAATTTACATGTGACTGGCAACATTATGTGAAACCTGTGAAACCTTGTAATTGTATCTACAGATCTGATCTGGCCTGACACTTTCATCTTGATGGGTTTATGGTGAAAACCCAATTTAAAAACAGTGAAATTATTTTCATCACTATAGCTTTTTCATTTTCATTCATCACTATAGCTGATGAAGGACAAGGTGAAATGTTATAAAGGAGGAAGCTCTGCTATGCTACCTCTATTTTTTCCAAGCTAGATTTTCATCAGCAGTTAATAGCCATGTTAAGATAATGTATTCTGGGGTTTCTTACACGTGATTGTGGGACTCTTGGAGGTATTCTTTTTTTCACAAATCCACACTCCTTGCCCTTGTCTTTCATCAAATGGTCACCTCTAAGCTACCACAGTGCATGGTTTTCTTTTGTACACCTCTATCTTCCTTCTATTTCTTCCTTCCTTACTCTCATTCTGCATTGTTCTCCCTAGTCATGCTAAAACTCGCTGTATTTCCCAGATTGGCTACCCATATTGATTTTGCCCAGGTTTATGTTACAAAACACATGCCATAAGAACCCTATCTACAAAATGTGTGCCAGAACATACGATTTCAATTAATTAAGGTGGTACAGGCTATTTGCCAAGCACTTTGTCAATTCACCTCAGCTTGCCTATACCAGAGGCTTACACCACAGAAACTACTTCAGCTCTTAAATGAGTTGGGGATGCATGGGGATATAGTCTGAGAGAGGGTGTTTTTTGATTTTTTCTTGTCAGGTGTCCCATGTGCAGTGTTAAAAATGTGAAACTCTCCGTGACTACAGCATGTACCACTATCAGAGAATCACAGAATCATTAAGGTTGGAAAAGATGTCCAAGATCATCTGGTGCAACCATCACCCTACTACCAATATCACCCACTAAACCATGTCCCTAAGCACCAGGTCCAACCTTTCCTTGAACACCCCCAGGGGCAGTGACTCCACCACCTCCCTGGGCAACCCCTTCCAATGCCTGACTGCTCTTTCTGAGAAGAAATGTCTCCTCATTTCCAACCTGAACCTCCTCTGGTGCAACTTGAGGCCATTCCCTCTAGTCCTGTCACTAGTTATCTGCGAGAAGAGGCCGACCCCCAGCTCCCCACACCTCCCTTTCAGGTAGCTGTAGAGAGCAGTAAGGTCTCCCCTGAGCCTCCTCTTCCCCAGACTAAACAACCCCAGTTCCCTCAGCCGCTCCTCATAGGACTTGTGCTCCAGGCCCTTCACCAGCTTCGTAGCCCTTCTCTGGACACGCTCCATGGCCTCGATGTCCTTCTTGTAGTGAGGGGCCCAAAACTGAACACAGCACTCGAGGTGCGGCCCCACCAGAGCACAGTACAGGGGACGATCGCCTTCCTGCCCCGCCCGGCGGGTTGACCTGGCCGCCCGCCGCACCTCCCTCTCGGGGCGGGACGGGCGCGGCGGTGCCTTGGCGCCTGCGCGCCGGGCGGGGCGCTCAGTGCCGGAGGGGGCGGACAAGATGGCGGAGGCAGGCGGCGGCCGGGGACGCGCTGCCCGCGATGGGTGCCCGCCGGCCGGCTGGGAGAGGAGCGGCAGCGCCGGGGGGAGCCCCACGGAGCCGCCCCCCTCTCCTCCTCCTCCTCCTCATTCCCCTCCGGCAGCGGCCGCAGAGGCGAAGGCGCTGAGCGCGGCGGAGTACGCGCGGCGGGTGCACCAGTGGCTGTGGGACTCGTACTGCGGCTACCTCAGCTGGCAGAGCGGGCTGCCCGCGCTCCTCGCCGCCTCCGCCGCGGGCACCGCCGCCCCGCAGCCCCCTGCCCCCGCCGCCCCGGGGGCCGCCGCCGCCGCCTACTACAGCCCCTTCTACCTCCTGGCCCCCGCCGCCCCCGCCTGGCCGCAGGCAGCGGGCGGCAGGCCCGGCCCTCCGCCCCGGGCTGCCCCCGGCACCGGCACGGCCCCCAGGGAGCCGGCGGGGCGACCTGCAGGTGAGTGAGGGGGCCGGGGGGCTCCCCTTCGTGTCCTCGGGAAGGAGGCCGGGGGGTCTCTGTAGCTGTGTGCGAAGCAGCTGGCTTTTCAAGCAGCCTGCTTGAGTGATGAGGGCTTAACTAACGTTACCTGTTTGTTTTAGCGGGGTCTTTGTGCTCAAATACGACTTTTTTACTTCTCTGCTTCAATGTCATTAAATACATGCGTACGCTCAACAGGCTAGCAGCCTGGCCTGCGATGGCCAGCAGTCTGTTGCAGCTGTAAATATCTGAAGAGCGCGTGTCGCACTGCTTCTGTTTGCGTTTGTTCAAGAGTAAAACAAACCCGCTCTGATCACATCGCAGAGGAGCTGCAGAGCACGCAGGTGTTTCCTCGCAAGCGGAGGAGCATCCAGTGACATTCCAGGGATGTTTAGTATTACCTTGAGTAATGGTGAAAAACCATCAAGTAATGACTGCTGAAGGGCTTTGGAGAAAAGGCAGATCGCCTCTCTGCAGGGCAAAGTGCAGCATTACTGAGCTGCAGCGTTTTTTATAAGCTCGTTGCCTGGACAGGAGAGAAGAGCACTTTCATTTGCATTTCCTCCCTTTTAAAGGGAAGGGAGTCTAGCTTTTAAGCTTGTTTTTTATTTAAACAAGGGTGTAACACAAAGTAGTATTTAATGGTACTCTGATCTGGAGTTATAGATTGCTTGTGAACAGATGTTGCCAGTCGTTGAAGAGGACATTGATATGGACAAAGTCTAGCCTGAAACAGTTCTTGCTATTTTACGTTGTTCTTCAGCAACGAATTCTGTATGCTAAACGCGTTTTGGGGCACGAAGAGTGCTTTATGCTGCTGAGCAGAGCTATTGTGAATGCTAAATACGGTTGCAACACCCGGACTTCCTAAGAGAAGTCTCTGTGTGATACAGCAATAACCGTACAGTTACACAGGCTGTTGTGCTGGTGCCCTGGCTCCAGATTGCAAACGGATGATGTATCTGGAACAGCTGAAGTGATTACATCTCCTTTTCTGCTGCAGATTATTGTCCCCGCAGCAGGCTTGGCAGGACTGGACACGTTTCCATCATGGTGCCCCTGTAGGTGACAGCCCAGCGTCCTTACGTAAGCTGAAATACGTGACAGCTTCTGATAATGTTGCAGATCTTAAACGGGGCTGTCAAAAAGTGGAGCTGATGACTGCCTTTTCCAGCTCCGTCTGCCCACAGATGAGTGTCAGAACACCAGCATTAATTGCACTCTGGGCAGCAGCAAGCTTTGTTTGGACGGTAATCACGATTTAATACGCTTTGTCCCCTTGCCCCTCCCTGCCTTACTGTAGGAGATTACTGCTCTTACACTGGGAACAGCAGAACAAAAAGTGTGCTCGAGCCTCGGCTGCCGTGTCACACTATCTGCTTGACTAGTGTAACCCCCTCCTTTAATGACTCGCTTAATACAAGGTTGCTGTGGTGCACGTATGCCAGAGTCGAGGGCTGCCGAGGTTTCTCAGCATAATGGAGTTTGACAGGGTTTGAGTACTTCCTTCCATGCCCCAAACACTCAGCTTCCTCCCTATTCAGCTGTTGAGTCTGGTACCTTCAAGTGAAAGCGTGCCGCTGACATCAGCTTTACCCACCTGGATTGCCCTGTGCTGTCTGCTGCTACGTGCTCGCTCTGGCACTGAGCAGACTGCGTTGAAGAATCCCTGGTTAGAACTGAGTTGACAACCCGGGCGTGCTTTGACAATGAGAAGTGGATCTATTTTAGCATTGTTTACGTGAGTAAATTACTATTCGACAGCATCAATGCAGAGTTACCAGAGAATGGTTACCAGAATTTGGGAGATACCGAGTGGTGGATGGGTGCAGATGAAGTTATTTTTTAATTATTTAATGAGTGCAACATTTCTCTTTGGAAACTTGTGAAGATAAACCTTGTTTCCTTTGCTTTAGCCTTCTGAGGTGGTGTTAGCAGCAAAAGCTTGTAACTGTGAATGCTTATTTTGCCTCAGCCTGCCCTTGGCCAATTATACCGAGGAATGGGTTACGTTTTCTGGCTGATCGTAGGGCAGCTGCTGTGTTTTGTTCTAATAAGCAGTCTGTAGGAATGTTTATGGTCAGGTGTGACTAATACTCTAATTGGCTCCTGTTCCTGGGTCCGACATGAGACAAAACAGGCTGCGTTTTTCTTTGAGGGCTGCTATCTGGTACAGGCTGAAGGCTTGCTAAGGGGTTATATGAATCTTTCTTAGATCTGAACTCACAGATTTAGTGGAATTGGTTTTATGTGAGGCTCTTTTAAACAAAAGAATGCAAAAATTGATACATCTTCAGTGTGCTTCAGCTCTTTAGAGGGGTGGGATTTTGCTGGTAATCCTCGTTATAAGGGGACTCTGAGCTCTGAAAGAGCTTGATTTAATTTCAGAAGGCTCTCGTAAGCCAAATAATTCAGATAGTTTCTGATTGATAGATTTTGTAGAAGATTTTCTTAATGTGAGCCAAGATGAAGATCTTGGTATAGTGAGATTCAGCCAACAGGCAGTAAACTCTTCATTTAGAGCAGTCCAACCTGGGTCACGTTAACTGTTTCTCTTACAGGTCGGGAGTTCATTATCCCTTCACTGGCCCACAGGTTCATAGCAGAGATGGTGGACTTCTTTATTCTGTTCTTTATCAAGGCGACCATTGTTTTAAGTATTATGCACCTCAGTGGGATAAAGTAAGTAGAACAACTTAAAGGTTTGTTACACACAGCCTTAAGCTCTTCGAGGTGTTGTGGTATGGTTGGCACTTTGCTACGGGCGAAAGCTGAGGAAAAAGCACCGCTAGGTTAACTTCTTAAATACCGTCTGATTTGGGGTCAGATGGGGCGGGGGGGGGGGGAAGAGAATTTGTGCTAGTTTATTTTCATAGGTTCACAAGCTCCTTACTAAGGATAGATTAGACTCGTAGTCTTGGTTTTTGAGGGAATGAGCAAGATATTAAAAAAAGCCCTTTAAAAATGTCAAAGAAAAACTATTGCTGAAAAATGTTCTTTTAAACACTTCTAAACATTATTTTAGATCATGCAAGTCAAATATGTATCTATTTTTCAAATGCAGCAAAGTTGCTAGGCATGTTACCGTGCTGTAGTTGTTACTACACATGAGTTGGATTTCTTTAATAAAAAATAAATAAATGATTAAGCATCATGTGCATCAACTACATGCTAGGCTGAAAGTCTTCGTGTTTAAGCTCAGAAACAATTGTTTACTTCAAAGACTATCTGCTTCTTTAAAAGTAGATTTCTTATCACATAGCTCCCTTCATTCCTCCACTTTGGTTGGTGTAAATCAAATATTTGGGTCTGGTTAGGGGATCAGAGCTTGGAGTACAAGTACAATTACATTTCTGGATCCAAGTTTTCTGCTAAGAGTCTCCTCAATGTTGAGGGAATGTAAACTGATAATGTGCGGAAAACATCTTTCACCTAGGTTAAACTGATGCTTGAAAGGTGTGTGGAAGAGGGTTAAATCCCAAGCAATCAATATGTCAGTGTAAGTTATTAGTGTTTATTGTTCAAATAAACACGCAAATAAAATGCCAACCTCTCAGTGCTATTCCAAAAGCAGAATCTCCAACTCCTACCTGACAGCTTGTATTTCTGGTTTGGTTTTAGTAGGCTGAAATGATGCAGAATGAAGTCCTGGGAAGTTGGAGAACTGTGTGTACTGCTTCTGCAAAGTAGTGGAGGTGATGGAAAGAGAAGGCATCTCTTACTTGCTGAATTAATTTATAATATGTTCAATATTACTACTTTAGCAAGAGTAAGGAGGTTGCTTGTAAGTAACATCAGGAAAATTTTCTTCTTTTTTCCCTCCCTCTTAGTGAGATGTTTGCTGGAGGTCAGGCTGGGGAGTTGTCAGGAAAAAGTACATCCTCACTGGCAAAGAAGAAAAAAAAAAGGCGGGGAAATGCAGGTTGTGACATACTATCATTTTCTCAATCCCTCGTCTTTTTTGATCCTGACTAAAGAGGAGAGCAAGTAGTGCAGATACAGATTGTTTTGCATGGGACTGCACTTCTCTGTGTAAGGGGTAATTCTCACCTAGATGATCAGCAGCAGTAGGTGACAAGTCCTTGTCTAAGTCTGCATCGCAAGCGTTGTCCGTACCACTACTGGGTGATAACGTTAACTCTGTAGGGTTGTGAAAATACACAGTTGACTCCAAATGGATGTTTTGCTTAGCTTTGTTAGGGCAAATAGCTGAAGGTTGCAATTGCTTAAGTTGAAACCTTCCAGTTGTACCTCAGTCAGTGTGCCTGCATCTAGGAGAGCATGGTGAAAGCTGTAGAGACTGGAGAATGACAAATCAATCCTGGTCACGCAAAGGGAGGTAAGGCTGCCTTGCTTTCCTAGGGTGACTTGCAAATTCTCCCAGGCATTTATGAGTGCCCTTTTTTTTCCTCCCTGTAATGAAGTCACTTGCATCCATTCCATTTGTGCAGTTAGATGATTGCAGAATCCCTTGTGTACCTCTCAAGAAGTGTGAGAATTTTCAGAACAGTTCTGCAGCTCGCTACATAGCACACCGTATTGCAAAAGTGGTAACAAAGAATGACTTTTTTTTTCTTAAAAAAAAGATGAAACAAACTCAGCAGCAACTTGGGAGGAAACCTGGTATAATTTTAATGGCTTGCCTTGTATCAAGGAAGATGAGGAGCTTTTTAATACCAGGACTAAAGGAGTGAATTCTAATATTAAACACCAGTACTGGGAGCAGGGTCAAATAAGTTCAGTTTTTTGTTGTGTTTTTCACTAAAGTTGTCTTATTTTGAACAGGGACATCTCTAAATTTGCTATGCATTACATAATAGAAGAAATAGATGAAGATACATCCATGGAAGACTTGCAGAAAATGATGGTAGTAGCTCTCATCTACAGGTTACTAGTCTGCTTCTATGAGGTAATTACTCACAAATATTATCTTCTGTAATTAATAGTTGTCAGTTCTTGAATAAGGTAAAAAAATAAAATTATATTATCATTGGCCGATGAAGTAAATCCTCTTTATTTTGGGTTACATGAAGCCGTGTAACTTTCATGTAGTTGTGATGAAGACCAAGTTTGCTAAACCAATTAACAGCACTGTGCTGTGTGGAATCGAACTAACTGTTCTTTTGCAGATAATCTGTATTTGGGGAGCAGGAGGAGCTACCCCAGGGAAATTCTTGCTTGGACTGCGAGTTGTGACGTGTGACACATCTGTACTCGTTGCTCCCAGCCGTGTGCTAGTCATTCCTTCCTCAAATGTCAGCATGACAACGTAAGTGCGCTTAGCATACGCTGCTTTCAGGTTAATGTTACGGAAAGCACGTGATTTAAGAAGGAAATGCCCATTTTCTTTATTATTGGCTTTTGCAGTAACTAGACTGAGTAATTTTTAAATTACAAAATCTGAGAATTGTTTTTTAGCACCTAACTCCAAGTTAGGTGGTAAAACAATCTCTTCTAAATTCTGGGGTTTGTTTTTTTTTTTTTTTAATGCTATACAAAAACTGAGGCACTAACCTGAAGGCTGGCTAACTACTACTCTAAGCAGAAAAGTCAAAATAAGGCAACAAATGTTTTATTTTCATTTCAGGTCTACAATAAGAGCTTTGATCAAGAATTTTTCTATTGCTTCCTTTTTTCCTGCATTCATTACACTGCTGTTTTTTCAGCACAACAGAACAGCCTATGATATTGTAGCAGGAACTATTGTGGTAAGAAGAAATGGAATCAGATGATGCCAAAAGATGATGGATTTCCAGACTGTTTTTTGAGCACCACCCCCAAAAGAAACAAAGACCTACCCCAAAACTGAAATTGAGATGACCATCGGAATCTTTTGCCCAAACTAAAGCAGAATGATTCAGAAGATAAAGGAAATGGGTTGCTCCAGTATGGTGCCAGCAGCTACCTTCACAGTATTGGAGTTTTCACAAATGCCAAAGAAGTTTGAGAGATACGATACGCAGTAAATCTGAAGTATTAACCTTAGATTGACAGGGAAGTAAGCGGCTGTACTGTTAACTGCAGCTAGGTGCTGTTCTGCTTGTCAGTCTAGGGAAAGCAGATAGGGAGAAATACTCCACCTCAAAAAAAATGTTCCTACAGTTTTGGGTGTTGGCAGGTAACTAGAAAATGTTTTCCAGCAGTTGACTGAGTAGTATCACAAACTGTCTGAGGGGAAGGAAACTGCAGTATTAGACAGTAAGGCAAATCATGTTAATTAAATTGCCAGATGTGCAGTGTTTATTACTTCACAGAGCACATTTCCTCACCTCTTAAAGTATTTTAACTGAACATTGATGTGACAAGTTTTTTTGCATGATGATCGTAAGCGTTGTCATTATTTCATGTGTCAAAGCTAATGAAGAGGTGAAACAGCAGCTGCTTTTTCTTCGGGAAGGCTATGTTACACTGCAGTGTTAGTGACTTGGCATGTATGTAATTCTGGAGCTGTGAACAGTACACATCATCTGCTTCTGGCTGGAATGAAAGCACTCGTCTATTTCTTGCATATAATAATACCAAGCAAAACAATTGAATGAGTTTCAGGAGCATGCAGAAAATAATAACTGAAATGCGTGTCATGGGTATAAATCCACAGAAGTACAAATACTGGTTATGTTCACTTTATATTCTGGCTAATTGTTTGTATGTTCAGAATAACAACTACTGAATAAAAAAACCTAATATTTTGCATGATTACATAGCTCTGGTAATTTGTTCTTATGTCATTTAGTATCTTGGAAAGGACAATATACCACAATGTTGACGTTTTATTCCTATTTTAATAAGAGTTTGGAATTCTTCCAGTGCCCAGTTTTTGTGTGTTCCTCCCTGAGGCTGTTCTTCCTCTTGGCTCTAACCCTACCTTCAGTCTTGGAGGTGGTGGTAGGATTATTTTTATGGGTTCTTGTTTCTATCTCTTCAGGTGAAATAAACTAAAAAAATGCAGAATATTAACGTTACTCTTTCTGAGTTAACAAATGGTGTTCTTTTGTTTATTAAGGTAACCTTTTTTTTCATCTATCTTCATTTCCCATGCTATTGTAGGGACCAGTGTTGCTGCTTAATTGACCCCTCAAAGTGCGTGCAGCTGAAATGGAACCCAAGAGAGATTGTTTCACTGTTCTTTCAAAGAATTGCACTGTTTACTTGAGTGTTAACATCAAAAGTTGAGGAACAGCTACAGCTAGCTATCAACCTGACAAGCTACAGCTGTCAGAACTGACTAAAGCTGATTTTAAGGTGTGTGTTGCCTACTTACACTCTCAGTATGAATGCAAAAGGAAGTTTTAGTCTACTTCCTGTAGTGGTGACCTAGAAACGGGGCTTTAAGATGGGCATGGGGAGCAAAACAGTTGGGTACAGGTTATTGCTAATGCTTCAGGTTTAAGGGACAGTATCTCCTTACTCTGTTAGAAAATACTACCCCCTTCCATAGCAGGTAAAGAAAACCTTCAAAGAAAAACACCAGACTTGCCCAGGGAAAGATGTATACACTGTACTGTTGTAAACTTCAACTTTTCTTCAACGTTTAGTTTGACTCGTGCGTATGTTCCCTTGAAAAGACCCCTTTTTTCTAGTGGTAGGCTGAGTATGTGGTAGGTAAAAGTGCTACAGAAAACTGTGGCACGTCTCAGATTTAGATATAAGGAAATACCTAATTGCATACAATTCTTCCACAGTTTCAGGGGTAAGGTGTGACCACCTGAATAGTAGCTTATAGGTATGGTTTTAAATTCCAGTTGCTAAACATCTTCTATGCATAGAAAAACTGATTTGAGTTCCCTGCATTCTGTAAGACTCCGAAAAGCAAAGGTTAAAGTTCGTCTTCCTGTCAAGTCTAGTGCAGGGTTAGAAAAGTACCTTATTTCATAACACTGGCAGCTGTAGAAATACAAAGCAGCATTAGGGGAAGATGCTTAAAGCTTATGCAACTATTCTAAGGCCTTTCTCCCTTCATGCCACAAGAGGGAAGGGGAGCTTTCAGTTCTGGCTGCAGCAAATGATAGGATCTCAACCACAAACAGTGTGCTGTGGCTTACTGAAAGTTCAGCTGTAGTCCTCAAACAAACACGAGCATTCTCTCTCCCTTCACTAGAATGTTCTCTAAGAAGCTTTTCTCACTCCTATACGTGTGCAGAAAACGTTATCCATTTACAATTAGGTATGCTTCATCTTTTTCAATTAGAGTGCTGGTGAATATTTCTAAGATCACTTTTTTGTTTGTGTGGTTGTGAGAAACTGTAAAAGTTATCTGCAATCATTGTAGCTAGACAGCTGTCAGACCTGGGGCTTTATGCAAGTCTACCATAAAATTCTTTCTTTACTTAAAGACAGTTTAAGATGAGTGCCAAGGTCCCTGTTAAAGAGCAGAGGTTGCAGAAAGTGTGTACCACCACTCAACTCAGGCTGCGTGCGTTGTCTGCAGATGCCTTCACTGGGAGTTAAAACTGCCAGTCAATATTTTATAGTTTTTATTGATGGCATTTATCCCATGGTTTAACATGTTAATTATACTGTAATAAACATGGCTTTAATATTAAACTTTTCCTTATTATCCAAAGTCACCACAGTCCATTTCAGTAAATATAAAAATATATACTTAATACTTTGTACAATACTGGTTTTTGGTCCAAACAAAAATGGATCAGAAAAGCCAATAAACTTACTTTAAGAATTCCCAATTTTAAAGATTTTCTAAATGGATTTAGGCAACTTTGAATAATGGGATTTACATAAAATCTGAGACAATACTAAACAAAAATGGCTGTAACACACAAAATTAAAATTTCAATTTCACAGATTTGTTATGCCAAAAAAGTACATAGAGAAACAAAATTTATTTACACGTTTCAATAATAAAATAACAAAGGTGAGATGTGATAAAGGGCTGTAAGAATGAAAATATAGAAATAGCATATATAGTTATTAAATGGAGAACTACAGATCTAACAAGTCCTTAGCATGGATCATTCTTAATTCATACTTTCTCTATCAGAAAATTTTAGTGCACAATACACCCAAACTCACTCACTTCACACATACACCAGCACAAACTCAGCATAGAAATCATTCATTAAAACATTCTCTACTCTATACAGAATCCCTCACTGGTATAATTACAATTTTGAGGCGTCAGTAAACGTGGATGAGCGCACATAGTGGTGCAGATGAAGAGGTATTGTACAAGCCATTCGCTGTGCAGGCTATACTCATGTCTATAGCCGGACCATGCCGAGTCCGTGAAAGAGATAACTTGCCGGATTCTAAAATAGTTTCGCTTGAGAAGGGCTCTGTTGCCAACTCTACTCGTTACAAAAGAACTAAATGAGGGAGGGTAGGAAGGGGCAGCAGAGTTTTACACTCCTTTAAGCAGATCTGACTTCAGCTATCCCAGCATGAGGTATGATCCCAACAATTGAACAATGCAGGGCAGCAGCTGCTTTGAAAGTTGCTTTACGTATCAGGCGATTATTTTCTACGTCTAACTGCAGTCTTTATCTTCCGACCAGAAACCGAAGATCCAGAGGCAGAGAAAATATTTTTTCCATTAGTCCTATCAAAAGAAATTAGTAGTTCAGAGTTTAGGACAGTGTAGCTGAAAATTCAGTAGCAGCACTGAGTAGATATTCCAGAACAACTGTTCTATCCTCTGGCTCTCTAGTTAGCAGCTGGCAACAAACAGCGTATGATGAACAGGAGGAGAGTTCCAGAAACCAAAAGTAATTAAATCTCTCTTATTCAGCAGGTAAGTAGCAGCATAATGGCTAAATATGGACTTTATTTTTCAAGAACAAGAAAATTGCACATATGTTGATGCGTGATATTTCTGAGAACTAGTCTCCTTTACAACTACCGTCGCTTAGTTAGCCAGTCACGCTAATGCATCAAGGAAGGATCCCAAATTTAGACCAAATCCCAAGGTTCATCTGAATACCTCACGATTTAACAGCAGTAGAGGCTGCACACAGTCAGTCCACCGATATTACCCAAAGCTCAAGTGAAATTCTGATATGGTCTCTTACCCCACTGTAAATGCTGGAGGCTGGCTGAATGAAAATCCCGAAGAGCCAGAAGGCTGTGCCGATGCTGTTGGTGCAGTAGGATTTGCACCAAAAGTAAATACTCCCGGGTTATTTGGAAAATTGAAATTAGAAGTGTTACTTCCGAACTGGAATACAGGACCTGGGAAGGCAGGGTGGAAGCAGAAGAGAACAAGAAAGTTGTAATTTGAGTTCATCCTTTCCATCCTCGTGTTCCTCCCATTATATCTAACAAATGTTTCTTAAAGCTCGCTCAAGACGACAAAATTTGGGGTGGGAAGGAGGTTTACCAGAAATGCTAGATTACAACGGGAACAATGCTTAGAAAAAGTCATTCACTTCAGTAGAGAATCATAAAAGGATTCTTAACTAACATTGCTAGGATGCAGCTAATGAATTGCTTGCTAATTTCTGCACCGCCATTAGGTTTATACCTGTGTACACTGCAGTTTATTAATGAAGCCTTAAGTTACAGTATTGAACCACGTAGATTTGTTATTTAAACAAACTGTTGTGTTAATGTTGTGAATCTGGGAGACACAGCACTTAATCTTAAAAAAGAGAAAAAATTCCTATCAAAGTAACACAGACAAAACATGGGGATTTTTATCTTCAAACTCTTACTTAATTAACAAAATAATTACAGTAACACATTGTGCCAACTTATTACCGATCAGTACAAATGTAGGTTACTTGTAATGGAGGATATTTTATAAAACTTCTGAGAGGAACGAGGCTTTTTCCCTTTCTGTGCCTGATGTTATGCTATCAAATATGTATATTCTGGCAGTGTGGCGGTGGTTTTATTATTTTATTTTGATTTTTAATAATTCCTAGTGTGGAACAACACTTTCTTACACTTAAATTATAAGGATAATTCCCCCAAACACATACTTCATATTTCATTAGTAAAAAGAACTTTAAATAAAGCCTAAACCCACACATGCTGAAGACTAATTCTGGCAACACATCTCACACAAGAAAGCCCCCGATCCAAATAAGTCACCAAAGCCTGTTAACAAAGCCAAAAAAATAAGAACTTCTCCGTAGCAAATCCAAAAATAACCTGTTTGCAGTGCTTCTGCAATTCTGGTTTGTACAACCTGATCAGCAAACACTCCATGTTTCAATGCTTCACATTAATCGCTATTTTTTGTCAAGAAAGTAAAAGCCAATAATTAGTGGTGGGGTTGCAACCTCTGCATTTGCTCAATCTCTTGTGGGACTTACGGTGAAGCTGGCACACCTACAGCACATCTTCAACGGTCAGGAGTGAGACGCAAATTACTCAGCCCTGTGCCGTTATTTTTACGGAGGCTAATTCTTACAGCTAAGCACACACAGAAGGCAGAAGTCTTCTTACTCCACAGTTAAGGTGCACTTCATGGAAACAAACAAACAAACAAACGACTCCAAGACCAAAAAAAGTTAGAGAATGGTCAGCACTCACCAGCGCTGGAGGTACCAGAGCCAAAACCTGGCTGTTGGCTCGCTTGCTGTCCGAACACAGGGGGCTGAGTACTGCTCGTCACAGAGCCGAAGGCAGGAGGAGCAGGCTGAGAGCCCGCTGAAAACAATGTTGTCGACAGCGATCCAAAACTCGGAGTGTTTGGCTGGCTGGACCCCTGGCTCTGGCCAAATGCTGGTGGCTGACTGGCACCAAATGCCGGGCCAGCAGCAGGTGCTGGAGACCCAGAGCCAAACACAAACGAAGAGGACAACCCTCAGGGAACAGAAGAGAAATTTCAGTATACGCAGGGCTTTTTTTTGTTTGTTTGTTTGTTTTTGTTGCAGAATGACTCTAAGCATCACATTTTCCAAGTCTGGTAAACGAATACTTCAAATATTTGCAATAGATCTTAATGTTTACAGCCAAGTATGTAAAACAACAAATACTACCTCAGTCGAATCTGGACTTGCTGCTTTTCATGTTACTTACAAGAAAAGGTGCATGTTAACAAGAGTCGGACAATATTCATCTCAAACACACTGGCTGTCTAGGCTCAAATTACTGTCTTAGCCGTTCATGTTCTAGAAACAGTACATGTTAATTTATATTTACTAAGAGCTGTTCATATCACTTATAAAGAATATACATACATAGAACATTAAAATACATAAATTAGCATATAATATATATATATATAAAGGTTCAAAATACAGCTCTTGGTCTATTAGGAGCTGTATTTTCATTCTTGTCAGCAACTGCACCCCTTCCTTGTCCAAGTGTTTACGATTATCAATTCTGGAGGCCAAATTGTGCTTTCAGGAATCTAACTATAATCAAAAACTCAGTTTAGTAGAGTAATTCTGTCCCTTCCTATAACAGATAACAAGCTCATTCAATTAGCTGTTTTGGTTCTTCAAGGCCAGCAAAAATAATGAAACAAAAATACATGACTGAACAGTGATTTTGAACATACAGCACATCTGCTAAGCAAAAAGGGACATTTTAAACAGCACTACTAATCAGAATGTAATTTAAGCAGCCGTCGTGCAACAGAAAATACCATCTACTGTGCCATAACTTGGAATGGCTGGCTGTTTTTCTTTCCAAGAAGAAAAACATAAATGTTAGCAGTTCATACAGACTTGAAGGCTTCTGCCTTGGAACAACAACAACAAAAAAAATCTTTTGTGAAGATTTTTGAAAGATGGCTTAATCTGCAGGTTCAGTTTATCTGCTTATGGCTGTAATTTAGGATTGCTCTCTCTCTGAATGTGATACACAAAAAAGAATGTACATTTAATTTCCATGAATGACAAGATTAAGCCATCAGATCAAAATAGAATTGAACCTGTAAGGAAGATACTACATCTACCTCCAAAGACTGCTAAGCTAGCTAGCAGGAATACCCATTATTTAGCAGCTTTAGCCCAGTGTTACACTGCTAAATTCACGCTGCACTTCAGTGGGAGTAATGCATTTAGAACATGAAGAAAAACTTCTCATTTCTGTCTGCCCTGACTTGGCAGACACCTGAAACACTTGCTATTATGCTCATTAGAAGCCACTCCTTAGGAAGTAGCAATTGCGTGTACAGATACTATGTTTATACGTACTTGTAAAGGATGGACATGGCAAATCTTGATGTTATTTACAACACTTAACAGTTTTAGGTATGGGAAAGAAAAATTAGGGAAGCTGTAATTAATAGACTTCTAACCTTAAACACTGGACCGATAGTGAGAAGAGGGAAACTATCATTCTCATGGGGAAAAGTACCCAAATAAATTAAAAGCCAGTAAGGGGCTGTCCATCGCACAAAACAATACCAGTTCGTTTCTAACCTGTATTTCCCAGACCATCTGTGAAAATCTGAGTCCCAAGTGTTAACGTTTTCCCTTGGTCCGCTATCTAACGGCAAAAATGAGAAAAGCATCTTTTTAAATGTACCTGTAGAACTTGATGTGGTTGTGGCTCCAAAGGTAAATCCAGGATTTGCTGCATTGCTACTGCTGGCTCCTGAACCGAAGACAAAGGGAGCAACGGCTACACCAGTGCTGGAAGATGTGGTTGCTGGTTTGTTTTCTTGGGAGAAGCCAAACGACTGAGATGTTGTAAATTCTGCAGAATTGCCAAATGTGGAGCTGCTCACAGTGTTGCTGGCTTGTCCAAACACAAAGGGTGCAGGGACCGGCATAGGGTTTGAGGAAGAGGTGACGCTGCCAAACACACTGCTGCTGTTGGCTGAAGTGGTGGGTATGGCTGTGCTGGAGGAACCAGAGCTCAAAAAGCTGAAGGATGGTTTTGCTGCTCCTTGATCTGAGAGGAAGAACACAACATGAGCCACTGCAAAATGCCAAAGGAAGCACAGCACACTCTGTTTCAATCACTATACAAAGAGCAATCCTGAATGACACCTCAGTTACTCTCCGGGTACTGGTGATTCCGTCAGATCCAGATTTAATATGCTGATTGCTGCCATCCACAATTCAAGGAGTGGAAGAATTGTGACGAACAAGGACACCGCTGCAGTCTCGAGGCTTTATTGGTCACAAACACCAAGAGTTGGCTGTAATTACCTGAACCACTATTAACCAGTACCTCTGAACTCTTCAAACAAAAATATCTTTCAGGTGCTCTTAGAAGAACAACAACAATTGCCTGCAACAATTTGATGGCTTTGCTAAATGGAGCACTGAAAAGCACAGTGGTACAGTTTCTTTTGTAGCCTGTTCAGAAATTATAGCCCTGTGCCTACAGCTTCAAATCAGGCCAAGCTTACCAGCCCAGCTCTTACAGCTTAAGTTCACTGCACTTGAATGCCTTCAAGACGTGCCTTTTAGGAGCCATGGAGAGGAACCCTCTGTTAAGACCACCATTATAAAGTACTTAGTGTTGTTTTACACTTAAAATAGAACTATCTGTTAAAGTCATTCATCAGCTTTCCCTAGGCTGCTGCTCTCTCACTACTGAATGTGATCCTGCTCTCAGCTTCCCACTAACTTTTTCCCCCAGCATTTATGGCCCCTTTTCATCTATGACACTTTTAAGGGACTACACCATGTTGAAAAATGCTGGTTAACATTTCCTTTTACACAAAGTACCTCATCAAATTTTCCTGACTAAACCAAACCCCAGAACTTTAACTAGAAGGGGAAGCAAACAAACACACACACCTCCCTGGCCACCATATCTCCCCAAAACATATCTGTTCAGTAACAGATCAACTATAAGAATACTGCAATTAAAATCAGTATAGCTCTATACACTGCTTTTGTTCAGGATTACTAGCTAATGTCCTTCCCCTTACCACTTCTGGAATTAATACTGAATTCTGTACTCTAAAACATGGTTCTTAGTTAAATGTCATTTGTATGACTTATCAGAATTTTTCCACACAGTGATCATCAATAAAAACTTCAATCCTCTACTGCAGTCTTTCAACAAATTAAAGGAATACAAAACTGTGTAATAACTGTTAAGTGATTTTTGGACCTTTGTAGCAGTAGAGTAACAGCAGTACGCTCTGTAGCATAGTTGCAAGTATGTGGGAATAAGATGCTCTCTCTCATCTCTTTTTTTCTCTGAAAAGTGTGAGGCCTCTATTTCACCATACTAAAGATTTTACCACCAACTGTACTGCTACCATTGAGACACTACAACTTCTGTGCTTGTATAAGATGCAGGACAGGTTCCTTAAGGTGTCGCAATTTTTTGTCTAAACCTAATGTCAAAACTCATTGAGATCAAAAAAGGGATTGCTACTAATTGTGTACGTATCAATAACCAGGACAGAAGACATGCTGCATATAGGAATTAAACTTTTTCTAAAGCTCTAGTACATGAACATATCAAATCCCGCAGATATTTTCTAGTATGGTTTCAGAGGTCTTACTTGATAGACATAAGCGGACAAGTGAAGACAAAAGATATTCTGTTTACCTGAAGTACTGGTTTGGACCCCAAATGAAAAAGCTGGCTTTGCTTGCTCAGGTTCCTTCTCTGATGGTTTAACGAAACTGAAGTTGAATATAGGTTTTGCTGTGCTCTCTTCTTTTGTATGCTCGGACTTCCCAACTGAAAAGATAGGCTGTGTCTTTGACTCTTCAGTGTCAGCTTTCTTCCCAAACACTAACGGAGCAGCAGAAGTGACAGAATCCTGCTTCTCTTCTGTCCTTCCCAAAATAAACTGTGAGGCAGCTACAGACTCTGCACTGCCAAAGGAGAAGCCTCCCTTTGTTGAAGGAGCTTCCTCCTTCTTGTCATCTGGCTTCTTAAATGCAAAAGAAGCCGATACAACCTCCTTTTCTCCAACAGTTCCAAAAGTGAAGCCACTGACTCCGGTTTTATTCTCGTTGGCAACCATGGAAGTAGCAGAACTTGTACCAAAAGCAAAACCTCCCAATACTGGTTCCTCTTTCTTTTCCTGCTGTCCCAGGCTCGCTGCCCCGAACCGAAACGTTGAAGGAGCCTGACTACTTGTAGATGGAAGGCCAAAGGTAAAACTGTTATTTTTTCCTTCTTTTTTACTCTCTTCTGATTTAGAGAGTGAGGATGAAACTCCAAATTTGAAGTCCCCTGGAGTACTAGGAAACTTAAATCCCCCAACCAAACTGTTGGAGGATGCAGATTCCGAGGCAATGCCAAACTTGAAGCCCCCTTGTTCTCCAAATTTAAAACTTCCTGTGCTATCTAATGTATGAGAAGACTCAGAGGATGATGATGGCTGAACACCGAATGTAAATGATGGCAAGGCAGCATTTGTGGACGCAGTAGCAGTACCAAAACCTGCAGAAATAAGTGAATGTCAAGTTTGTAACCCATGGTGTATCTGCAGTACATGAAGGTTTTAACTACATTCTAGTCCTGATCTTTCCAGGCAAAACTGTTTAAAAAACAACCAACCAAACAGTAAAACAAGCAAGAAAACCCCATGCTTCCTCTCTACATAAACCTTTTCACCATTGTGTTTTCTGTCCACCACCTGGCTTTAAAAAGTATACGAACTCCTTTGAAAGATCATGTTTTTAGTCTGAACTCCAAATGAACAACATGTAGGGCATGTAAAGAACAAGCATGTCATTAATGAAAGCTTTTCTCTGAAAAGGATAAATTTATTCTTGGGGAAAAGTGTGGAAACATGTTATCTAGGCAATATTCCTACAGGAAAAATGAACAATTTTGCCACACCTCAAAGGAAAAAATAATTGTGCTTAACAGGTAAGAAAATAAAAAAAATCAGAGCAAAACAAAAAATAAATCACAGAATATGCATCCTCGTTTTAATCATTAAGTATTACCTTTGAGCTCTGCTTTGGTGCCTGGCTTTGCACTTTCACAGGCTACACACTTCGTGGCCTCTGCTTTGTTTCGAACCAAGCAGGTCTCACAATCCCAGCTTCCTTCAGGCTTCTTGAATTTGTCTAAATCCAGAAATTCTCCAGAAGGAGCAGAAAATGCAGATGCACTGCTACTGGTCACAGGTGTTGGACCTTCTATGAGACAAACAAAACAGTTAACCATCCTGTTTGAACGTGAGCTATAAAATGAACATTAACTTTTAAATTTGATTTATCAAATCCCACAGAAATGTTCAAAACTACTCTACAACTCCCCCACCCACCCCTGAAAAAAATAAAAGCCACCAAAAACCCACAAAGAAACAAAAAAAAAAAAACAGAGTGGAACTCAAAGCTTCCAAACAACACACAACTCTGTTCAGCACACAAGCTTCTGCTGCTGTTGAAGACAGTGTAACCTCCATAAAGAGGCCTGACAGGCAATGCTTTCCTTCTGATTTTTAGCCCCTGTAAAGGAAGAGATGTCCCTTAATGCTGCAACCCAACAGAAAACTTCACCACGTTGTCACATTCACCTCTACAGTTTTAAACCACTGAGGGTGCGTTTTAAGAGAGAAGCAGAAGATAACGCTTCAAATTCAAAACTGGAAAGACAAGAATGGGTCTTCCCTTCCACAGCACATGCAGAAAACTTTTATCCCAGTATTACTTGAATCGCTCTTCCTCTTGACAAGTGCAACATAACCGTGCAATTCACTGCACCATGATCACAGTAAACCCCTCATTTCCAAAATTCCTCCTTGCAATGGCAAGAGCCTCAGACAAAGATGCCAACTGACCACTCAGATGTTGGAAGTCCAAGAGAATCAACTCTGTCTGAAATCCATTATCTTACCTCATGAAATTTCAGTCTTACTGCACAGGATGATTACAAAAGCCCAGATTAGTCCATCTTAATTTGTTTCTTCCAGAATATATTTGCAAAGGTGTTTTTTGATGTAATGGCATATTAAATGACGTTTAGAGTCAAAGGTAAAATTAGAATCGTATTTTAAAAACAATACAACCACACTCAAAATCAATTACAGTCACGCACAATGGGAAACAACCCAGTACTGCCCTGAAGAAGTTACCCAGCGGGTCACTCACTTTCGTGAAGCCTACCACTGACCTTCATAGCCATCTCTCTGCTTTAGCTTAAGACTAGTTAAGACTACACTGTCTTGAAATCTGGCTTCACATCTCCCCTCAGTTACAGACAAACGGTGAGTAGAGGCATTTTGGCCACATTTTGTAATTATTTTTACTTATTTTTTGAAAGAGAAAAACACAGTAATTTTTAACTCTTTCTATGGAGTTCTCATTTTCACCAGTGAAAAATCTGTATGTTGTTTTTAAATTAAGTCACCCAGTTCAGCCATCTTCCCTCACCAGCTGCAAAGCCGGGTGTATTTGCATTGATCCAGCTCCGTACTAATACATTTCACAATCAGTTCAACTTATGCGACAGGCTGGAACCTGGGCTGAGACCTCTGAAGTGCCTGTAAACCAATCCTGCAGACAGCCGCTAATCCATCAACCGTACCTGGGAATCGTGTTGCTTAAAATATTCCATATATGCAACATACTTTTATTCTGTACAAGATTCACAGAGGCTAGGATGGAAACAACAGGAAAAAAAGGACCATACCTGGTTTCTCAGACTGACAGGCTACACATTTGTTATCTTCTGTCTTATTTGATACAAGGCATATTCCACAGTCCCAAGAGCCTTTCGGCTTCTTAAATTTGTCTCCAAAGCCCAGAGTGGCTGTTGTGTCAGTGCTGCTCGAGGAGGATGTCACTGTCACCGAGCTGTCTGTGACCACTGGTAATGTCAGAGCAGGCATTACTCCCGTTCCAGGTTTTGGTGTCTCACATGCTATACATTTTGTAGCTTCCGGTTTGTTTTGGACAAGACAGGTATCACAATCCCACGTTCCAGGTACTGTTTTGAATTTGTCTCCAAAGCCCAGCATCCCTGCTGGGGGCGCTGCTGGCTTTGAGGTGTCACATTGACTTGAACTTACTGTCTGTTTCATACTCTCAACTGTTGACGCTTTAGTAGATTGACAAGTTACACATTTGTTGTTTATGTCTTTGTTTTGCAGAAAAGGGTCACGTGTATCAGATTGCCAGTATGATGCTTGTTTAGAAGTCTCTTTACCTGCAGAAAAAGTTGTTATTGCAGGCCTAGTATAAACCACTGTGCTTGTTGTAGGTTGTACAGATGTAGAAGAGTGTGTTTTCAAAAATCCAAAGTCTAGGAAGCAAGAAAAAAAAGTCTTACTGTTAGCGCAGCACCTCACTACATGTAACTAAGTGACTTTACTAGAGGGCAAAAATTTAAATTCAGGTGCCAATGGTTACAACTAGACATTCAGACCGAGCGCAACAGGAAGTCCCCAGAAATCTTATCTAAACGGATGAAATTTCATATGCTGCATTGGGTCACAACAGAATATTTATTTAAAGCTTCATTTAACTCTTTGTTTCCAAGGAAGCTTTAAATCAAAATTTTCACTGGTTGATACAAGTACAAACTAACAGTAGCTGACTGAAATCTGACAGTCCAATGTGGAATGGAAATAATACAATTTGATTAAGATGCGATGCCCTATCGAATCAAATTTCTAAAGCTCCTCCTTCCGTAGCAGATGACTCAAATTTACTTTAGTAACTGTATAGAAGTTTGTACTTGGAGCAGCAATCCATACGGTATTTTCCCACAGATGCTGAATATTAATTAAATAATAAAAACTCAAGCCAATTGAACAACTGTCTAATTTTCTATAATCTTTGTTCAAAATGCATCGGACACAGGACAACTCCTTATTTAAAAGGTGGCAATTTTAACAGAAAAGACAAGCTACTAATACAGAAAGACTAAAGGAAATGCATCTTAAACAGCAGCTCAAGTTGCTTGTATATCTACACTGAACATAGTTGTTTTGTGGTTTGTTTGTTGTTTTTTAAATCAAAAATGAAGTCTTTGAACAATGTGGATTTAGATTCTGCTTCTTTTAAACTGATAAAGAAAGTGAACGTCACTTCACTCAGAGGTCTTTCCTTAAACAAAATGCACAATGTATTTTCTCTCACTTAGCTCTTTCCAATATAGAAATGTGCTGCCTTCTTAACAAGTATGTAAGTTAGAAGAAGTCTTATGGGAAAAGATCAAATTCAATAAAGCCCTTTTTCTTAAAAGATATCTTTTCCACAAACACACTTTATTGAACTGTCGAAAACAATTGCAATTGCTTAAAAACAAAATTCAGAAAAGGGTTTTTAACGTAAAACACTCCACTTCTGTTTACAGTTTAAATTTTAATCCACAGGAGCCATTGTAAGCTAAGGCCCAAAGATTCGCAGCTTTTGTGATGTATTTAGAACTGAAGCTCTTTACTATTCTTTCTTCACCTGGGCTGAAGGTGGGACAGGAGTGTTGAGTTTTACAAACATTTCCTTTTCAATTCCACAAATTGTATTTACTTAAAATGAAACACCGATTATCTGGCTAATTCTCTTAGTATCTCATTTACAATTACATCCTAACACATAAAGGAGATGCAACCCATCTGGTTTTCATCTTGCAGTTTTACTTCCAGCAACAAACACCACTTAGAATAGAAGGGGGCAGACGCACCCTAACAAACACAGCGCTTAATGTAATGCTCTCCTACGTTCATATTTATAGCAAATACTCTATTAACCATAAGTTTGTGTTTTTTTTTTTTTTTTTTAAATAAAAAATGCTAGTGTATTTTTTGCAGCATCTTTTTAAAAGGAATTCATTATCTCACCAGGATTTTTTAGAATGTCTAAGACGCTTCCTTCCTTTAATACATGTGCAGTTGTGAAGGGACCACCAACAAAATCTTCGACCTCCTCTTTCTGTGTGTTGGTATTAGTTGAGGTGGTGGTGTCTTTTGAAACAGAAGAAAACAAAAACAGCTTTCACAATGCGATCTAGTTAGAGCAGATTATACTCACTTTTGTTAGAAACAAGAATTTCCAGTTTCTCTCATAAGAATCTTCACAAATTCTACTTACTTTGCAATGGTTTATAATTACAAGCAAAACAAAAAGCAACAAAACAAAAAAAAATTATAAAAACAGATCTGTCACTGGAAAAATACTGCAGAAGTCCAACACTGGAATTGCTAGCATGCGCAGACAGGACAGATTTAAGATTTAATAAAGAAAAAAAGAAAAATCAGCACTTCAGATCTGAAGTGCTAAAGTTTCAGTTACCTAGGGTAAGAAAGGACGTCACTGGAGTACCACTGGATCCAGAAAGTTCTGCTGATTTTACAACAGGAACACTAAATGTAAACCCAATCTGCTATGAACAAGAGAGGTTTTTCAGATTCTCAAGCCACAGGAACTTCAATCAAATGCACACACAAAACCAAATCTGAAAGCTGGTCTTCACATTTGTAGCATGCATGCTGAATGACAAATTATAAGCCAGAAGCCTACATACTTTTCTCCATCAAGGCAGATTCTGCTTTAGTGTTCTGCAACAGCCTACTAAATGCCTAAGAAAAAAAGTCAAGCTTCTTTATTATTTTACTTACAGAAAACGTAGGTAGCACTTCTGCCTCAGTAGATTTCACAATTGGAGATGAAAATGCGAACTCAGGACTGCTAACATTACTTGTTGGTTGTATCTGTATTTTCAAAAGAATTAAAGGTTTATATTTAAGAGCAACAACTACTTGAACTCACTACCCAACAGAAGTCCTGCAGTGACATTGAAAAACCTGATGTTTGAGTTATTTTGCAGAAAAAAATAATAATAAAACAAAGTGAAGTTTCCAAGTGGGTATAGGACAATATCTTCAAAACCAAATTCCAGAAACTGAGAGGAAAAGCTGGAGATGCTACTTAGGTCTAAATGCACAGAAAAGCAAGCCAGGAAGCTGAAGAACGGTAAACTCAGCCCAATGATACTCCAAGAACTTCAGCAAACACCTCAACATGTTAAAGCAGCTATCTACTTCAAACCATACAAAAAATATTTCAAGTACTCTGGAACAGATTAATGTTTATTTTATTGCAATAATATGCCAATTATTGCACCCTAGGCTCATTCTATGTGAGGCTTATATGACCACGTTACCTCTAATTTAATAACTTAAATAAAGTTGTGGTTTAACCATTGTAGGCAACTAAGCATCACACAGCCACTCGCTCACTCCCTCCAAGTGGAACAGGGAAAAGAACTGGAAATAAAGAAGTAAAGTTGTTAAATTTGAGGTAGCATTAATGACTCATCACATGTAATGGCTACCTGGAAAGACAAATGCCATAACCCTGTACATACCCCCCACTCCTTCCCCTCCTTTCCCCCAGCATTTACTGCTGAGCACGATGCTAAATGGTGTGGAATATCCCTTTGGTCCTCTGGGGTCGGCTGTCCTGGCTGAGTGCCCTCCCAGCCTCTTGTGCATCCCCAACCTCCTCGCTGGCAGGGCAGTGTGAGAAACAGAAAAGGACTTGTCACTGTGTAAGCACTGCTCAGCAACAGCTAAAACACCAGTGCCTTACCAACACTGTTTTGGTCACAAATCTGCAACATAGCATCATCTACTATGAAGAAAATTAACTCTACCCCTGCCAAAACCAGTATAAATAACTTGGCATAAAATCCACACCCCCCTTTCCCCCCAGAATTCCACAGCATTTGAAGCAGTTATACAATCACGTTAAACGGGAGTTTGCAGGGTCTAAGACTGAGAGAAGCAGAATCAAAACATTTATGCGTTTTTCCCCAAACTGGCATACAACCCCAATTTATTCAGCTGCGTATAAACTAATATTTGTTAGTTTCATGAGCACCACAGAAAAAGTCAACTTGCAATAAAGCAGTATACTCATCGTAAAAATTATTTATAGCATAAAGATTTACCTTGCCCGCCGCCGCCGTTGAATTTGCCATGCTCGTTGTTGCCGCTGTTGACTTTGCCTTGCCCTTTGTCATCATTAGAGATGGCGTGCCCGGCGCCACTACTGGATATGTCAAGCCTGACGACACTGTTGAATATGTTATGCCCGCCGTCGCCATTGAATATGTCATGTCCTCCACCTCCTCCTCTGATAGATCTGTCAAGTCCTCCACCTCTGATGGATCTGTCATGCCCTCCACCTCTGATGGACATGCCATGCCCTCCACCTCTGATGGACATGCCATGCCCTCCACCTCTGATGGACATGCCATGCCTGCCGCCGGCGCTACTGCTGGATTTCCTGCGCCTGTTGCTGCTGCTGGATTTCCTGTGCCTGCCGCTGCTTTATGATTTTCCATACCCGTTGCAGCTTCTCCGTTTCCCGTGCCCGTCGCTCCCGCTGTTCTTGCGATTCCTGTCACTGCCACTCGATTATCCATGCCCGTCGCTTCTGCAGGGTTTCCCATGCCTTTTGCTTCTGCTGGAGTTGCCATTCCCGTTGCTGCTGCTGGAGTTGCCATGCCCATCGCTGCAGCAGGAGTTGCAACGCCTGTTGCTGCTGCTGGAATCGCAACGCCCCTTGCTGCTGCTGGATTTGCCACGCCCGTCGCAGCTGCTGGAGTTGCCATGCTCATTGCCGCTGTTGAAACAGTGCTCGGTGACGCTGAGACAGCACTACTATCAACGAAACTAAAATTGAACTGAGGCAGCGATGCAGTAGCGATGGGTAGTGGTATTTTCGGTAGCACTGGTTCCTCCACTTCCTAAAGTTGCAAATTTTAATTTTTCTTTTACAAGACATACTACTTTCTCACCCCATCCCACCCAATTTATTAACAAAATTAAATATAACAAAAATCCATACAAATTAAGAGAAAGCAAGTTTTCAGAAGAAATCCCGATCTCCCCACCTCTGTCTACTAGGTCATTTTAATTTATGGCAGGCCTGCTTCCACATTGTACTCTATTCAACAACTGTACAGTAAGAACACTGAAAGTTAACTCAAAACCTGTGCAGAACAGAGAGGCACAGATCAGATTTTTTTTCTTTCTTTTCTATACTTTAGTCATCAAAGCTCTAGAGAAGCATCATCCTTTCTAACTACCCTCACATTTCTTCAATTAAGAGTACACTCTCAAGACAAATGAGAAAGTGTTCCTCTTGCAAAATTAGGCAGGATAGCTGCCAAAGTTTCTAAAGTCACTACAGCAGTGAACGTGGAAAAAGGTAATGTTTAAAGAAGCAGGTAGGTTCAACAACCAAACTACACACAAAAAGCACCAAAGAAAGTCAGACTAGCAGCACTGAAGACTGTGTTCTGGTAAATACAGTCTATACCATGTATCAGGATGTAAATATAAAAATCAGAAAACAGTATCTTAAAAACTTCAATTTTTATCCCTGCCACTTACTTTATTTGATTACTAAGATTGGATGAGTTATGTTTTAAATGGCATAGACAATCTGATCAAAATTTGTACAGTACTATCATGATCTACTTAGAAATGACTAGGCAGGGATGTAAGTTGGTACTACTGATATTCAATGCATCCTGTAGCTTACATCTGTTTCACAGTTTTGATTTGAAAAGTTTATGGAACTTTGGATATTTGGACCATTATTTTATTTGTGTTACAGGAATACACAACAGTGTTTACGATTTCTTTATATTGCATCATCCAGAAGTCCCATTTAATGATTTTAAACTTAAATTAACTTAAATACTTAATATTAACTTCATATTAATTAAATACTTAATATTAACGTAAATACTTAAATTAACTTACAGGCAGCTTATATAACATCCAATAAAAGAAAAAATAATCTGAATATTCATGGTCATAGTTTTATGGAATAGATTTTTCCTATTAAAATTAGAAAAAAAACTCTCTCACAATGAGTTTGGTGAGTATCAAAAATTAAGTCATCATTAGCAGACATGCAGAATGCTGTCTTCTACTACTCTTTTTCAAACTCTTGGCCTGTATCTTTCTGTATGACTTAAATATGAAACCAAAAATTAAGCTTTTTTTTTCTTTTTATACTTGGCACTCGTTTCAAATATCATTCCTGTATAAAAACTATACAAACCTTCACCAAAACATTACTTCTGTTCTTAGGACTCATTCATTCAATTGCTAACGAGAAATGTTATAGTTTGAAGAATCTCCAAGGTAACAGAATTAAAAATTTCAAAATTATATAAGCAAAGTTCAGGTATTCAAACACAGTAAGTAAATCAATTGGAGCCTGCTCTGAAACCCACAAGAAAACAAAAACAATGCAAAAATAAAGCGGTATTATTATAATTTACTATGATGCAATAAAACTGACACACTTAGCTAGTTACTTCAGTAATCTCAGTGACAACAATTAATTTAAGAGTCACTTACCTGTTCTTGTACAGCTCTTGATAAATAGTGCATTCCTCTTTCCCTTCTCATTTTGCCGCCTCCACTACTCATTCCTGAAGACAGACCATTGGATGCAGCAGTATTGAATTTGTAGCTGGTCACATTGCTAGCACACAACAGTACAGAAGTTGGGGGAAAAAAAGAGAAAAAAAACTTATCAGCCAATTTTTTTTTCAAGATATTATAGCTGTTATTAGTCCTAGAATTGAAACCTGCTGATCAGAAAAAAACTAAAGCTGTCTCACAAGTTGCTAAATGCTAGTAAATACTTGATGTTCTAAGTAGGAAAAACTTTATTAACAGCAGCAATGAAAAGGACATACATAAGTGCACCGCTCATATGGGAACAATGACTAAGCCAGAAGACCTGAAATAGAAGAGCTGATTTAGATTGTTATTTTCCAGTGCTTCCTTCAAATAGGACTGGTTCTCTGATTCTGCGATGCACATGTATCTTTGCAGGGATATAAAAGAACAGCTCACAAAAATATAGGAAGAGTGCACATATGCACACACACACACGGGAAACGCCGCCAACAGCTCTGATAGAATAGAGACGCCCCTTAGACTTGTGTGGCAAGGTAATATGGCATAAGCTTCAGAAGCAGCTCTGGCTTTCATGTGGCCATCAGCAGGAACAGCAGAGGTGTTTGGGTATGCCAACATTCCAGAAGTCTTTTCAGACATGAATACAGATCCCTTTTGTAAGGCATACAAAGGCATTTTTCTGTTACTTAAAAAAGCCTAGCTCAAAACCAGAAAGATATCCTAATCCAAGTGGATATGGGGAAAAAATAACCCAAACCAGAAGCGAAATAGGGAATAACTCTAACAAAAGTACTATGGCAAGAAAATGAAGTATGCCTGGAAAAACTGTGACATCAAAGCTTATCTTGCAGCCAATCAGTCAGTCAGTACAAAAGTGCGTTAGATCACACTGGAAGACACCAGGTCAAACTTCCAGAACACTGAGGAGGAGAACTGGTCTAAACTTGTCAAATACTTGACAACAGCCTGCTTAGCACTGTAACTGCATAGAAGAAGACAGATCCCTAAGGCATATGCTCAGACTTTTCTCTAATCCAAACTGTCAATCAATTAGAATTCTGAAAAAAGTCTTACATCAAAATAGATCTTCATTCAGACAACTATCGTTTGCCCATAATAGCCCATATTCCTCTTTCTGTTAACACCTGTGAGCTTCAAGGGGGCAAAGACAGTTGTCAGCCTTCAAGCATGTCTAATCTACAATTGGACTCAGGTTTAAAATATATATATATATATATATATATATATACACACACATAGATATATAGCATTGGTGGGCCAGAGATTTACTGAGTATTCCAACTCAACCGTCCAAAGGGACTCTTGCCAGCAGATCAGTGTGGTGCTCCTGCTCCAGAACATGGCACCCAACAGAGACCAGCATCACAAAAAACACTACCACCACTACCTACTCTACAAACAAAAGGTAGGGCACTGCAATAAACTTTGTGAACAAAATCAAAAGCAGTATGAGTTTTCTGTATCTCCTTCCTAAATGGAGAAGTAGAAAGGAGTTCTAACAAAGACAATTTAGAACAGTTTGAAAAAAACATAATTAAAACCCAGCACCTGTTTGCACCTGTACCAGAACCTTAAAGCCAGTCGCTTCCACCCCTAAAAAGGTGGTTGTTGTGAAGTCGAACTTTTAGATGCCAAAACAAAGTGTTGAGTTCTTTCTGCAAGCCGAAGAATACCCATGGTCACATAAGAATTGCTTGGCAGATGAGCATAGAGTCAACAAAATTCCCTGCTACTGTTCTCTGAAAAGAGCAACCCCCTAAAAACAGGGTGCAAAGTGTCTTAACTCAAGCATTATTACCCAAAACAAAAAGCCATCAATATTATCTGGAGGATAACTCATTTTACCTAAACCAAGAAAGCAGTATAACACAAAGCAGTCTCCTCAAGAAGAAATTCAATTAACTCTTCTGGATTTTTTTTATTTTAGAGATGAGTTAGCATTTGGCCTCAAATGATTCTAAAAAGCACATGGTCTTCATGTGAACTCAGAGCAGACAATTAACTTCATCATGAAAGGAGTATTAAAAAAAATAATAATAAATAATAAATCTTCCTCCATGTTTTTGCTTAAAAAATAAAGAAAAAAACACATCAATAAACATCCTCCTGAACTGCAACTCACTTCCCCTACTTCACCTTCTAAAGAATACTTCAGAAAGAATCATTCCATTAGGACAGAGCTTTCAAAATGCAAGCAATTAAATAGCTAAAACTAATAGCTTTTCCCCTAGGGAACACTAAGAGGGACAAATTATTTTGTTATAAGTAAACTGAGTTATAAACTATGAAATATCTGTCAAAGCAAAATTTGTAACACTAAAGATTTAGTTAAACTACAAAATGATCCATATTTCCTATAGAAGGAAAAAATTAGGCCTCCAATAGCAAAGATCCTTTCTGTGGATACAGCATTATAACGTGCCTTGTTTCCCATCTTCATATCCTACTCAGAAGATAAACTTGGGATAAAAAGTGGTGTATCAGTAATTTTATTCTTGCTCATCTTCCTTCCTTTCATAAAAACAACAATTTTCTCAAAGTTATATTGATCTTCAAACACAATCCAGACTTTGCAGCTCCCTCAAAATACAAAATTTTCATTGGATTTCCCATTCCTTTTACTGAGAACTGTCACCACCTTTCCAAAAAGACAGGCATGCAGACCGTACTGATAAAGGAGATTTCCTTCTTCCTTCAAGTAAGTTTTAAATTAACAGATGTCATACCTTTCAGATGGTTCTGCTTGCTGTTCTGCAGGCAAAGTCTTCTCTCTCATTCCCTGCAAGTTAAGTTTATTTCAAGATTTAGCTGAATATATACAGAATACACTAAGTACCAACAACCACTTATGTGGTTTTTTGTGTTTTTTATTTTATTTATTTTTAATTTTATAGCACTGAATACACCTCACCTACTTAACGTTGTTCCCTAATTCAGCATTGTGGGTACAGTTCAGTTAAATTTTGGGGCTAAAGTAA
The DNA here is from genome assembly GCF_009769625.2 of Cygnus olor. Classification (NCBI taxonomy): domain Eukaryota; kingdom Metazoa; phylum Chordata; class Aves; order Anseriformes; family Anatidae; genus Cygnus; species Cygnus olor. The sequence continues at coordinate 54,321,145 of NC_049170.1, forward strand.
GCATCACTGCTTCACTCAGTATTGAGGACAAACTGATAGAACACTAAATCAAATTTGTCAAGTCCTCTAACAAAGAAAGTAATTATTTTAAACAAAATGACAAAAATTGTGTGTGTGGGGGGGAGAGTTTTCATCAAAACTTGTGTTTACCAACCCTGTAAAAGGGACATACTTTTCTGTTTTCTATCATTTATCAACAAACAAGCAAAAAAAAAAAAAAACCCTCTACCCCCCCTAAAAACTAAGCAGTTGCTGCTACATTCATTTCAGAACTTTACCAAATGGAGATTGTGCTGGCTAAACAATACAGAGATTGAAAGAGTTAAAAGCAATAAGCAACCAGTATTACCGTCCACTTTGATTTCCAGCCTAAAAATCCGATACACTTAACATGTGGTGATTTGTACACTCAGACTGATACTGGAAACACAGATGTTTTCGCAGAAAGAGATGCCAATTTAATTTTATGGAAAATTTATCACACTCCATCTACTCCAAAGCAATCAAAAACGATAACTCAGCACATTGTCAGAACTCTCTCTTGGAGCACATAGCTCACCTGGAATAGTTTACACAGAACATGAGCATGTTTCATCAGTGACAGCTTTGTGTACATGAGAATATAAAAGGAAAACATTTCCGTCTTTTAATATTCTTTCACTGAGAACAGGATGACTCAGTAGCACATCATGACATTGTGAAAACAACCACAAGACACTGAGTGTTCCAAAAATAGAATTAAATCCATAAAAGCTCAATCTATTTCACAATGGTTCCCACTGCCTTAAAGCTCGCCTCAAACACACTATCAGTACTTTTTGCAAAGATAGTACAATAATTGGTTTGAGAAACATTCCAAGACTGTAAAAAAAACCCCAGGCACATAAGGACTCAAAAATGTACTTACTTGGTACTTTGTGTCCACTCTCTGGCGAATTTTGCTGGACTGAGTAGTTGCAGTCGGTGATGGTTTAGGATACCGGGCATACAGCATCGATTGAGGGTTTACCTTTGGTGTCACAAGTCTCTTAACAGGTGGATGCTGGGATGCATTCTGGGATTCCAGCTTTGAAAGGGAAACAGCAATCAATTTATCTTTACGTCCACCCAAATTAATTCCAATATTTATTGATGAAAACAAATTACAGAACTATAAACCTCCCATCGGTCTTGGCACTCAGTGAATACAATTTGAAAATTCTAAAAACCATTCAACTTGTAGAGGGAAATCACCAGAAAACCAGTAACGAAATCCATAAAGCTATATATAAGTAGCCAAAGTCTGACTGAATTCCATTTCAAAATTTGGCAGTTAGCTTCACAGACAAAATAATTCATGCTACCATAATTAAAATAACCCATGTTCCTATAACATGCTCCTATCTTTTCCTCTGCCCACACTGTGATTTTTTTTTTTAGTAGCTTAATTCATTAATTTAACATTTGAAGTGTTAAGCAACTAATTATACAGGCTTCTGGGCTTCACATTCCCTACATTTTCCCCCTTCAAAGTTACACAAACAATAGAACACATTCCAAAAAAAAACTTGTCAATCTTACAATAATCTCATTCATTAAAATATGATCCAATGCTTTATATGTGCATTAGATGCACTTCAAGTAGTGGGTTTGACTTCCCTTTTCAAAGCATTTTCACAGACCAGAACTAATTTTTAACGCAGACCACTGCATGTTCTGCAAAACTGACTTAACTGAACTGTCAGACAGAAAACAAACCCTAAAGGCTACAAGATTTACCAATGGCTCCACCTGCAGTCTTAAGGATCAGAAAATACAGTCTTAGGAAGTATGCTATTGTTCAAATCAATACCAACAGAAAATTGTTTACACTGCAGCTTTAATTTCACAGTATCTCCCAACTCTTAGTAATAGAATTCACACTATCTATAAAGTATATAAAAATACATCTTTCTAAAAAATATTATATTCATTTTGAAACCTTGAATAAAACATGTTTTATGTAAGTTCACAAATCTACTTCGAGTGAACGATGGTTCATTGCTGGTTTTAAGGGTAAAAAAGAAAAATATTAATTCCCCCAGTTAGGCATTTAATACACCAAGAGCTATTCTGCCTGGTACAGTTCCTTGAAATAAGAAAAACACCACATCACTGCTACCCACTGCAGAAGTTTAGCCTGAGTGCACAAGTGTTCCGTCAACCACGTTCACTTTAGCAGGAGAACACACAATCATCTCCTTAGCAAATAATTGCTTCTCATCAAGGGCTACCCTTCTCCTGCCAACATTATGAATTCTAGTATTATGAATAGACAATCTATCTCCTTTCACCCAGTGACAGCTGCGTGCAACATTCATTTAGTGGCTGACAACTTCAGGCTCTCTGTTGCAAATCTGGCAGATCTTTCTTAATGCCTTATCACAGGTGTATTTCTATAATATAACTGAGAATTCACACCACATTTGTTTTTAGTTATTTGGATAATATTTATGATATACTTCACTTCTCCATGCCCTTGTAATTTGGCATATGGTGAAAAGATGGTCCAGGAAATCTGAGATGTTTGTAAACTCTGAAGTGATTGTACACTTAATTATATATCCAATCAAGGAATTAGCACAGAAACTTCTTGAGACATTGTCCCTTTTCTCATTAGAACAGAAGATGAAAAGTTTGCACATCTTGTTATTTCCTTCAGTCACCTGAAGGTCACTTTTAAAAAAAAACTTTTATTTTTAAAGTGGTCATTTAAGGGTTTTGCAATTTAATAAGCCCAATGATACCCCTAACTAAAGTCATCAAAAAAAGATGACTAGTTTTCATTTTTTAAACAAAATGAAAGGAAATCATGCTTTACCACAGCATTATCACCAATCCTGTGCTACCTCCAAATAGGAATTTAGGAGCATAAGATTTATAGTGTCAGAAATTAACAATTTTCCTTGTCTTTATTTGGAATGGTGATAAAAAGCAGAAAAACTAGTTTTCTGTGTCCGAATGAACATGGAAGTCTGTACAAAGTCTATATGACCACTCAATCAGTATTTTTCTATTTGTGATCATTTCTTCAAGAGAAAACTTTCCTCAACAGGAATTTTAATATGCAGCTTCACCCCAAGTTGGGGGACAAGATAAAACTACTTGGTGTGTTCTAGAGTTGTTGCTCTCAACTTACAAAGATAACATAATTCTTAACCTGAGTAATCTTCACAGCCCATCATCTATTGTGGATAGATGCCAATAGTAACTTGATTTGATGTGTATGTTGTCACTGAGGTTTGAGAAAATTTTTCTAATAGTGATAAAGCATTGAAAAAGTTATCTACCTCAGCTTAAGACATTATTGGTTCTTACCTTTCTTCGTTTGGACTGGAAGTCAGTAATATCCAGTTTATCTATGTCCGGAGGCTAAGGGAAAAAATAAAGCCTAAATATTAGAGGGCAATTTTTTTTCCTGAGAGAGAGGGTTTCCTGCAACAAAAATGTGGGGGTTCATGGTCAACTTACACAATACAGCGGCAAAAGAGATGCCATTCTTTTAGCATCCTGTTGAAAAAATAGTGCAATAAATTAAACTGGCCACAACATAAGGAAGAATAGTTTTATCTTTATCCTTTGATGGCACATTTACTAAGTTTTATAAACACATGAAGCAAAAACAGATTAAAAGAAGTGCTATTTACCAACAAAGGGCTTGACAGCTTCTCCATTGCCTCCAAGATGCACCGTGCTGCGGTACTTAAGGTAGCGGGGGACCGCACAGTTTCTTGTCTAGCTTTCGCTCTCTTTTGTGCCTGAAAAATTAGCATTTTAAGTGTTACAATGGTCAATTCTGAGTTAAGGAGGCATGTATTTTATGTCCCAAGGCTACACTGATGATACAATCAATATATTCTGATGACAGAGAAAAATGCAGTCACTGGGAGTTCAAGCCATAAAGAAGAGAATACATTCTGAGTTTAATGAAGTTTACCTTGGGCCTCAGTGCATCCTGCATGTGCTTGTTGCACGAGCAATAAAAGAAATCCATACTTGTAAAAGGTCAAGACGGATGATGCTAGGACTGCTAAGGCCTCTGAAGCAGTAATCAGGGAAACAGAACTCAAGAAAAGGCTTGTGGTACAGAAAGCATTTTCAGTAACAACACAGACCTCAGAGTTTCATGATGGTGTAAGTGTACCATCTTAAAATCAGTGTATACAATCATAACCAGGAACTAGTTTTACTTCTCTCTTGCTTCCTCCCTTCCCCCAAGATTAAAGTTGGCTGCAAATCTTTGTTTTAAAAGATAAAGATCTGATTTAAACTGTAACAGATCTATATATTACACTGAAAAAATAAACTGTTTATTTGCACCACCCAACTTCAAATATCATTCAAAAACTTCCTTTGGTGTGACTTTTTTTCTTCCCATGTTAAACCCCTCATATAACCACACTGTGCTTATCACACGATGTGAAGACAGGAAGCAGACCATGCAGCATATAAAAACACAAGTGACACTAACAGAACCACAGAATGGTTAAGGTTGGAAGTGACCTCTGGAGATCATCTGGTCTACCCCCCCCACTCAAGCAGGGCCACCCCCAGCAGGTTGCCCAGGACCATGTCAAGTCAGCTCTTGAAGATCTCCAAAGAGGGAGACTCCAGAGCCTCTCTGGGCAACCTGTGCCAGGGCTCCATCACCCGCACAGTGGAAAAGCATTTCCTGATGTTCAGACAGAGCCTCACATTTCAGTTTGTGCCTGTTGACTCTTGACCTGGCACTGGGCACCGCTGAAAACAGAATGGCTCTCTATGCTCTTTGCACCATCCATTCAGGTATTTATATACACCAATAAGATCCCCCCTGAACCTCCTCTCCTCCATGCTAAACAGTCCCAGCAGTGTCTGCCTCTCCTCAGAGGAGAGGTGCTCCCAGTCCCTTGATCATCTTGGTGGCCCTTCGCTGGACTCTCTAGTACATTGCTGTAATTCAAAGCAAGCAGCAATAAGCAAGCTACTCTCTCCTTTAAAAGCCTAGCATTTTGGTTCCTCTTTTTACCATAATGCAGTAATATTGTAAAAAACAAAAATAGCTGACCGAAGAGGGTTCCCAGATTTGCACCACAAGTTTTCAAGGTTTCCCGTAAGTGAGGTACTTGTACTGCCCTTTTTCCATTGCAGAAATGGACTGTCAGAACAGATCCAGCAAACCCATGTTTTCATTTTCTTAAAATTCCTTTTGATTTATTGACAGAAGTCACTTTGATTTAAATACATTCCTACCAAACCTGATTTGACTTTCCTTTTCGATTCAGCTCTAGCTAATCAGAGTTGTCAGCAGTTTTTATTTGCTATTTCCAAGAACTCTTGGGGGCAAATAACTCTCTTCAAGAACTATATGAATCATTCAAAACAGAAAGCATGTTACTGCTTATCTTGAGACTGCATTTAGTCCTGCATGCCTCTATGTAACAGAAGAACAAAGGATCAGCAAAGTTGATTTTAGATATTTTTAAAGACTGCAGGTTTATACAACATATCCATAGCATGAGTGTAGGCATGCTTGGAAAAGAAGATCCACAGATAAATATTAGCCAGGTTTGACTACTGTAGCTTTTGATACTATAAACACAAGTTTTCAAAGTTATGCTGTCATTGGTTTTTTTGCATCATGTAATTTTAAAGTAATGTAGTCAGAGGCAGACAATGGCACTTAAATGGAATTTTTTGAAAGACCTAACAACAGAGGAAACCCCAACTACCAACAACTAGCCCAAACTGTTATTCTTGTTCTTTCTGACAAGTATTACCTGTGGTAAAAACTGTTATAAACAAATCAATCTCTTCTATTTTTGTAGACCAAGAGGGCAGAATAGCAACTGTTACCACATATTCAGCTCCCTGCTCAAAGCTCCTTTGGCAGTGCTGCTTTGTTTTTTATTTCCATCACTATTTCCCACTACACTACTTTTCTCATACCCGATAAGGTTCCGTCTTTGGCTGCTTTGATCTTACAGCTGCACCACCATAGGCCGTCTTTCCGGGGTAAAATGGAGAAAACCCAAGCTGGTTTTGCTTACAAAAAGATGTGCTTCCACGTGCCTACGGAAACACAGTACGGTAAGTGGATAGAAAAACAGGTACACATTCAAACTGGTTAAAAGAAATACTGCGCAGTACTTACAGGACACAGTCCTCCAAAAACAGATAAACTGAATGCAGGTTTCTTAGAGCTAGCTGCAGAATGCTGCGAGAGGGAATGAGTTCTTTCAGCTTCTGTGGGCCAGAGCAGTGATGACGAAGTATTTTTTAAAACTGCAACATCTGCCAAAATGACATATGCTAGATGTAAATGCCTCTAGTACATACAGAACTTTAACAATAAAGATCACACTAATTCCAGTTCTTCAATACAGAAAAATAAGCATGACTTCAGCTTCTTTAAATAGATCAACTTCACGTACAGACTGAAAATCAAGTATGAGCTACAAACTTGAAAACTGTTCACAGAGCTGCAAGTAGTTTTCAGCAATCTTACCAAGTTAATACTGTGCTTCTAATGCAGATTTTTTTTTCTTTCATGCTAAGATAAAAGAGGACTGCATAAACATCAGTGCATTTGTATGGACAAAGCTTTTTTTCTATGTTGATAAAAGGCTGGAGGCCAGCACAGATCATAATTGCACAGGTTTTAAACCTGGAAGATTCCCCAAAGGCTGCTCTAAGAGTTAACGATCTTCTTCCCATGTATGTTTTACAAAGACACACCAGAAAGTTCTAGTGCACTCAGGTTATATTGCTAAAGCCCAGCAACTCTACTCTCAACTATACAAAAGTTCTCTGGAAAACCTGCTGAACACACTTCAGTCCCTGTCTATATGGGGTAGACATATGTCTATATGGGGGACTAGAAAAAGCTGCAAACCTGCTGTTTGCCCTTTCAGTGAGAAGACCTAGATACCAACCTACATCGACACGATGCTTATTTTTTATTTTAAAATGGTGTGCTTTCCTCAATGAATTTGGCAACAGACATGAAAGTCTTGACAGCTGAAGCCTTCTACCAAGAAAGGTCAAAAAACAGCCCATAACTTATGTCAGAGTAGTTTCTTTATCTTCTGTTGCTAAAACACAGGAAAACATCTCGTGCTCCTATTTGTCACCTGCAGTTATTCACATTTAACCAGCTGTCTGTTAGATATTCTGAGTCACTCTTCCTTCTAGACAATCAGCCTAGCTGTCAAGCTACGGCAAGTCAGCCTGATTTCCTACCATCCCAGTTCAAAATTTACATATAACCTAGCTGAATGTGTGTATTTCAGCAGTGACTCCTTCTAACATCAGGGTATCACAAACGTATTCCAAAGCATGCTTCTATTAAAAAGGTGATAGGATTATATACTTCTAAAACACTAAAAATTGAATTTAATTCTCGCATCCAAAGTTGACATTCACCTATTTTATTTACTAAGGTGATGTGGAATATTAAAGAGCGCAAGGTACTTCACATTAAAAAAAAAGTCAATTAAACAGAGAACACAAAAATCACCTTTATCAGATGCTCTAGAGGAGAAACCACTGGTTGTTGAGATGTTATCATCGTCTTGTTGAGAGGTAGAATCTTTTATTTCTTTTATGAAAGAGAGCCCAGGACTGCCAATGCCAAATATAGAAGATGTCGAGGGCTGACAAGGTGGGACAGGAGAATCCAACATGGGATAATTCAGATGGCTCCGATGAAGAGAGGGCCTTGTTAACACAACTGGGAAGTTCAGTGCTGATCTACTTGTGGATGGTTCTAGACAAGAACAGGGAGATAATTAGCTTTGCTATAGACAAGCTCACAGAAGCCAAAACCTGTTTCCTATCGACAGCCATGCTATTGCCAAGTTCTAAGCGCAAAAATAGAGAAGCCAAATTTAACTTCTTCCTCACCCAGATACGGTTTCATCTAACTGTCTGGGTACAACAACAACACTGCTTGTGATACAGAGTATTAATGTTGCATTCAGAAGTAGTTAACTATGAGGTTTTACAACACCAGATTCTGACCCCGTGCTCAAATGCTCTAACACCGACTTGGCCTTTCACTAAATCAAACATATATACTCCTTCTCCCACGTACAGCTTGCAATAAGTTTTACAAAATTTGAGATTACATGGTAAATTACAGATAACACTGCAGCTTACATGATATTGGAACGAAGGTTATATTAATCTGAATACACAACATGAAAATGAACGTTTGCAGTACTTTTTTCCCCGAGTTCTGCCATATCAGCTCATGTTAGAGGCAAAACATCATCTCCTACCCATTAACTATTGGGATTTTGACCCAAGGGACAAGTATGTTGACCCAAGTCACCAGATGAGCATTTTTCCCTCTTGAAACAAAGGGTCTGCAAACAATTCCAGTGGCCTGGAATAGGTGGCCTTGAAGTCTATCTTGCTAAATGAATGGAACTCTTAATGGGTATTTTGCCTGATGAAAGCCTACTGTCTCTCCCAGGAATCTGGGCAATTAAAATGACTTTGAGCCACTATCCTCTTGATACTTGAACTGAAGCTTAAACTAGTTAGTTCAATCTTCATAACCACTGCAGTACCACTAATTAGTTCTCCAAATCATGAGCAGATTTTTAGGACAGCACTCTTTGAGATACAGAAAGTTATTCAGGCGGAAGGCCACCCAATATAGGCTCCAGCACAGTGATACCTCAGAACTGGTATTTGTTTCAAAACACATTTGTTTCAAAATGTAGTAATAATTAAAAAAAAATATCTTATTCTTAAGCATGTAACACCCACAGACAGCAACATAAGCTGCAAAAGGTTCTAGGGTGTCCACCTGCTCCTGATCTCCTGGAGTTAGCAAGCTTGCAGTGCAGCTGTTCTTACTGAAAGCTCCTTTCACGCAGTTACATAGGAAAGCCAACATGTGTTCCTCAGTCATGAAGACCTTCTCTATTCTTTTATCCAAACTTATTCCCAAGCTACAGCTACACGGAAAGCAATCAATCTCCTTGTTTACAATTAGATGAGATTGGAGGCAAAGATATTTCCTCATTATTTTTTGATTCTGCCAACAACAGAAGCAACTGACTTTCCACATTATCTATGGTTACCTACGCACGCTCAGACAAAACTTCTTTACTTATTAAAAGCTGAGTTCCCCAAAACAGCTAATTTAAGAGAAACTCAAATAAGAATATATGCAAATTTATACAACAGGACTACAGTAACAGTGAGAGGCACTGGATATAAGACAAATTAATCTTTTATGAGGTAAAGGAGTTGCAAACCTCGTTGCCAACGGTCCAAATACCTTTTCAAAGACACCCCTTCCCCCCGCGTAGACCTTAATGTTATTGAATATTTTAAGGATAATAATGTCATAAACCACATCCATGCACAGGTTCCCCAGTTCACCATCAAGTTAACAAGGAACTTTACTAAACTGATCAAAGCCCAAAACAAAACAAAACAAAACAACAAAAAAAAAAAGTCAGGACACGAGACAGAATTTTCCTCTGCCATTCTAGCATCTATTATTTTGTTTTGAAGACTGCAAAACAAATTAATTTTTTTAATTGCCTTAGGCAATTAGACAGATTTTCATTCCATATCTTTTAAAATATGGAAAATGCAACCCAGCACACTTGCAAATGAGTTATTTTCAGCATTTAGCACCTGGCTAATAGAGTACGTAAAGTTAACTGATGCCTTCCAAGAGCATAAGATGTATGCTTCATAATTGAGTATACAGTTTAAAGCTAAGACGGTTTCACAAACAGTTGTTTCGACTTTTTTGTTTGTTTTTTTCATTCTGTCGAAACCCTCATTCCAATTTCCTTTTGAAATTCAGATTCAAAACTAGAAATCTGTGAAAAATACAGATAGCCAGAATTCCGAATGATTTTTCACATACCTTGTCTATTAATTCTTGCTGGTTCAGGTGTGAATCTCTCATCGATTATGGTATCTTCGTCTGCATAATCATGATGATAGTTTACCGGAGTCTCCTCCTGGTTTGCAGATTCATTTCCATCTGCACACTCTTCCTCACGCTTATTGAAATATTTCTGCAGCCATGCTGGTACAATATTTTTCACCGTTTCTGTCATTCTGCTAATTATTCCCTGCTTGAAAGAAAAAAAACTTGTTTAATTACAGAAACACAGTCAACAGCATATGCTGGGATACAACCTTCCACGGACCTTGAAGACAGATATTATACAGCAAATATTCAGAAGACGACAACAAGGTTGATCCTTGGCATAGGATCGCTACACTTCCGGTAAACCTAAAATTCACCTAAGATTGATTTACAACTACCTATCAGTTTGCACTTCCAAGTGACCTTGGCAAAGTTCAAAGTTTTGAAACTTCTGCCAAAATTCACCAGCAGGTCGTCAATCTGCAAGGGCATCAGGAAACTCTACGCCTGAATAGCTCCTGACCTACAGACTTGTTCCAGGACTCTTCCTCTTCGTACCCTCACGTGAAAACCAACTAAACCAGAAGTTCAGCAATTATCTACTGTGACAGTGAGGACCATACTACCCATTAAAATCAGTGAATCTAAATATTTCCAATTTTAGTAATGCTGAATTGCAGTAACTATATGCACAAAAAACAGTTATGCTCTGAACAGTCAAGGTAACCCAGAAGATGTCCTGGAAGAAACACAGCTATAGCTGAATAACAGTTGCCTCGCTACAGGACCGTTAAATAGATCCATTTTGATTAAATTTCATTTCACGGTACGTTAAAGTTTTGGACCTCCAAACACTGCTATTCTGCAACTACCGCATAAGTAAAAGCCATTTCCATCTTGCCAATCACAAGTTCGTTGCAATGCTTACACCCCATGCTTACGGAATGCTTATTTGTCGCACTGGTTTAGACGGTCACTCGTTCCCTCCCGTTCCCTCAAAATTTCAAGGAAACCCCCTGCCAAAGCCCAGCCGCACACCGCAGATCACCTGCGGCACAGGTTTCCCTACCTCTTGCACTGCCTACAGCCACACAACGGGCTGCTCGCCTCCCTGGTGCGAGCAAACACAAAAGCTAACTCAGCAACTCCAACGCTTCGAAAAATGAAAAGTGGCAAGAGTTGAAGTTGAACAAAAACCTGTTTATCAGTTGCTAACACGTGTATCGCGGGTTCTGGCTGGGTCTGTACCAATGGCTCTGCTCTCCCACTTCCCTGGTGTCAGGCAACAGGATTTTCTAGTCTAAATTATTATTTGGGTGTCGAAAACTGATAGTGTAGTTTGAACATGCAAAAGTTACAGTCTAATCATTCTGAAACAAGAACTGTGCTGTATTCAACTCTTAAAAAAAAAATTAGCATAGAAGCCAAAATAAAAGCCTGAATCACTTAGGTCTTCCATACATGATAATGCAAACATCAAATTACAGGAAATATAAGAAAATTAGACACCCCTGAATCTGGGGTTAAGAGGGAGGCATGGGAAGAGGAAGAAAGGAAGACAAAACACAAAGCCTTTCCCCAGAAAGTCGTCTTAATTCACTATTTGACATTTTTTCTAATGATCCGTAATTTCATTGTGTACTTGCACGAAGACGGAATAAATATCCAAGGATAGTTTAAACCACACAGGACACCACCGAACGAACACATCCATCACAGTTAATACATCAAAACACAAGTACAAAATGCTCTGAATGTTGCTATTCTTCTACATAAATCCTAAGCCTCAGCTTCCCTACAAAAACCATTAAACACATTAATGCCACAGCTGACAAACAGTCCAACACACTGTACCAGCGGAGGCAGCCCCCAGCCCCTCGTTTCCATGTTCCCCTTTTATTGGCGCAAATATTTCGCTCCTACGAATGGAAGCGTATCAGGAACTCATACGGGTTAAAGTTTGCAAAAACAGATTTAGAATAGGCCTGTAGGATTTTGTTGCTGTGGAAATCCTCCCGGTACAGAAAGCCGCCTGAGAATCAAGATGGAAGAAGTCACAGGCACTCAGAAGAGCAAACACCCGGTCATCTTTAATAATCTGAGTAACTAGAGTCTAGCTAGACGAATAATTAACCAAGATGACATTTTACCGTCCAAACCTAAAGCCAGACTGCTTTGACCCTTTCTTGCATATGGCAGCCTGGCTGCTGCTCCCCACATCATTGGCATTTTAAGAATAAACTGAACCCCGAATAATTTCTCCAACCCATTCAGAAGCCAGAACTCACGGGAAGTACTGACAGCCTGCTCCATCCAGCTCACGCGTGGCGGAAGACAAGAAGCAGAGCCTTGTACTTCTGCATGCTGGCAGTTAATGACAAAGCAAGGAAAAGCAAAATATGCTGAAACATACCTCCATTCTCCTATTGCAAAGCAAAACTGTTGATTAAAGGATTGCAAAAGAACTAGGCAGGCACTGTGAATGAGCCATAGCCTGTCATCTAACATAGATATTGCTAAAAAAAAAAAAAAACAAACACTCCCCCCAGAAGTAAAACACACCCTGCAGACGTGCCCATTCACAAAAAGATTCAAGAAATTGAGAACTTCCCAGTGGTATCTCCTACCTGCATGTCACAGCTGCAAACCAAGAAATAAAGCACCACTGCTGCATTCCTGTCCAGGCAACACAGTTCAGGTACCACCAACCAACCACACTTCTAAGCACACAGCCCTGCTGCTCTTGCCAGAGTATTTTAGCAAAGTGCCATGCCTTGCATTGCTTGCAAAGCCAGCATTTTAATTTTACCCTAACCTTTACTGTTCTTATTCCTCAACTTCAGCACTTGTGCTTGAATGCCCTTTCCTTCCCCGTCAGTGGCAGGGCACTCTCCCCAGCACTCTCGTGCCACCAGCTCCGTGCTTTGCCCATCCCAGGTTCCCTACTGCCATCATTAATCCCTCTAGAGGAGGGACTGTCCCTCTGACAAGGACCCTGCGTGCCCCACTGATACCTGCGGCAATCCAGAGGTGAAACACAGAAGACATGGCACAGGACAACTGTTACAAGCTTACTCCTACTGCAAAATGTGTGTTTCCATAGGCCTGAACTTTTAAACGGGAAGCAAGAAAGAAAAACCATCAAAATTCTGTGTTAGAATGGAGGTAAAAACCTGATGCTTTCAGAATTATGCATATGGTAGTGAAATAAATGAAATGTAAGTGAAAGCTACCTATCTTTACTTCACTTACAAGCTCTGAGCTTATTTCACAGGAAAAACTGTATGTTTAGTAAGTCTTGCAGTCCATGCATTACTTTCGGAAGTTCATTCACTCTCAGTGATTTTATATTGTACTATAGTTTCATTTTGTGAGTATTAAATTAAAAAAAAAAAAAATGCTTTTCACCTCCCAGCTGACTTCCCCCTTCCATATTTCATCTTTCAGCAAGCCTAACAACTGGAATATATTAGACAACACATGCAAAGCGGAAAAGAAGGAAACAGCTCAAGAAATGTACAGACACGTTTCCTTTTGTCACAGGATGGGCTCGTGGGCTGTCCAAAGCCCAGGCTCCTCGTGCCACAGTTATTTATCAGGCCCCCCCTCCATACCCAGATTCACTACAGGTGTAACACCCAACAGGCTGCTGCACAAACCCCCTGGTTTCAGAGGAGGGAGCTGCTCTGGGGGCTCCCCATTGCCACGGGACAGGCAGGCTCCGAAACAGTTTCACACCAGGGAGAGCCCCAGCCGCACATAGCAGCGCTTCAGCTAGTGACTGTGCTCCAGTCCTTCAGCAGATTCAGCATTAGCCCACTGATTTCAGCGGTTTGAGAGCTGCCGTCAGTCTCAACAGTTGTCTGCTCGTCTGAAATGCACTCGCACGCTATTCTCATCCTAAAATAGCAGCAGGAAAGGAGAACAACACAGAACATGAAAAAATATCCACTGAAAAGGCCCAATAGCTTACTAATAGCTATTTACAACAGCTCTTCAAATGCTGCGCATCCCAAGAGCCCGCAGCTCTGCTAGATATGTCTCAGTCAATGTATACATACACCGCAGCAACAGTAACTACAGTTACCAGAGGCATGCTGCCTTGAGATGCATCCCTAAACAAAAGATACAGAGGGGGAAATACTCACCGGTAAACAAACAGGTGTCATAGTTTACTACTTTGAAACACCATTTCTTTAAAGGGTTTACATAAAGAAAAAAAATATATTACAGTTTAACTTCCGAACTTACAAGCGGGCTATTTCTTGGAAAAAAATACTTCAGGAATAGGACAGTTTTCCCAGCTTGCCAGGGGTCTCTCACCCAGCGATGGAGGCGAAAGTGCTGGCAGGAATACTTGGGAACCATGCCTTACTGGAAAACATCTACTTTCGTAATGGAGTTGATGTCAATAAGAGACTTAAGTAAATCCCACTATTCGACAAAGGATGTACTAAAAAAATTATCCAGAAAGATTACACACTAACATGAATTCTTCGGAGATGCAAAAAGCACAACCCGATAAAAGAGCTAATTCATTAGATGCACACCTCTATAAGCATCTACTTTTTACCTCCAGCTCAACTCTGATTATTGTATTTTAATTTTCTCTTCCAATTTCAGAAGTCTCAGTTCTTAAAACATACAAATCAGTAAAACCTCAAAAATAAAACCTGCACCTGAGGGTGAAGTTCAGCGAGCAGCAGCAGACTGGAGGAAGCACTTCCCACCACCAAAAAGGATTTCCAGGCTCTCTCCATCCCCCACGGTTACCTTGTGCCAGCTCTGGCGCACAGCAGGCTGCTCTCCCTGCTAGCTGGATTCGTTAAGCTGGCAAAACACACGTGTTTCTCTGCTGGACTAATGAATTCAGCTGGCGTGGTGCAACACAAACGGCCCAGGAGGGAGACCAAGATCAGGCAGCCAGGACAAGAGAAGGAAGAAACGAGACCTCTCCCTTCTTTTGATCGAGTGTGCGCATACATGCAACCGTGCGGATTGTATCAAACCGACCCAGACAAAAAATTCACCTGTGGGCTGTGATGTCCTTCGGGGGCAGCCCCTGGTCCAGCTCACCGTGTGCTTACACGGGCGCTGGTGCCAATGCAGGGACAGAAATGGAAACCTGACGTGATCCTCTCTCTTGTGCAGCAGCACGGGCTCAGACTGCCTGCAGACTAACCAAGCTTTTGCTGTCTAGGGAGTGGTTTCGGTTGGATGTAGGACAGCAGAGTTTTTCATTTAGAAGAAAAAGACAATAAAACTTATGACTTAATATGAACAATATGTTACAGGAATGTCATTAATTACATGACAGTGGAAAAAACAACTACTTTATTTGAAGCAACTGGACTAGTTCAAATTTATTTCTAAAAATCATGAAGAAGGGATTATGCTTCCAGATGCCAAAATGAGCCTCATTTTCCTCACTGTAGCTAGCTTTAGAATGAACTTCCCAGGGAAATTCTGGTGCTCTTTTACATTTCAGTGCTGCTTGATGATTTCTCCCATGAAGACACGTCCCACTGTTATCATTTCCACCCAAGCGCAAAAGGCCAGTAGATGCTCTGATAGGTAAATCAGTATCTAACTCGCCAGGTTAAATCCTTGTAGCGCTGAACGGTCTTATCTCAAGTTTGGTCCACACCTTTAGCCTCAAGTTTGGTCCACACCTTTAGCCGACAACATTTCAAAAGAGGGCGCAAAGTACAAGACACCTTCCTTCTTGGCAGAAAGCACTACTTTAGGCTGTAGCTAATCCTCAGCAGGTGTTCGTGCACTCCCTAACAAGATTTAAGAGACACTAAAATGCTGAATCTCAGACACAGCTGCTTTAGCTGCAGCAGCAGCTACAGTTACATTTGTTGACATTTACAGCTAACCTTCTGAAGCTGCAAAAGTGATGTAGGCTCACCTCAGCTGCAGGGCCGTAACCTCGAGTTACCGGAGGCAGCAACATCCTTCCGGCCACGTGCTTTCGCCACAGCTCAGCTGACAGAACCAAGAGCAACTCACAAACATAAGCAGTGTCTCTAAATACTATTCTCTTATTGGTAACAAAAAATTGCCGTTGCATTGAGATTTTTTTAGTGACTCTAGGTAATGGCATCTACAAATCTGTATATATTCTACAGTTTTGTAAAGTAAGCTTAATAACAAATACTAAACAATTGCAGTGTTAGACTTATCATGCATCTGGCACAGTTGAACAGCTTGCATCTTTGGTTGGTCTTGGAGATTACCAGACCTACACCTCTAACAGAGGAATGAGCCCTGAGACCCAATTGCTTCAGGAAAAGTTTGATTCAAAACACAGCTATAGCTTAAAAGCAAAGTCAGCGAGCTTTCAGGACACACTCGCACGACTCCTTCCAACAGCAGAGCTATGGAGACAGTAATAAACAACCTTGGCAAGGAGAATGAAAATTTTCTGCTGGCACAGGTATTTGCAAAGCCAGCACGTGTTAAACCATAGCTGTAAGACCTTAGTGCATGCACACTGCTCGTACATTAGCATGCACTTTTTTTTGCAGCAAAGGTAAAGATTATTATGAATTTATGCTTACTTTAAAAAACAGCTGGCAATCATAACCAAGCCAAACACACAGTGACACCATAAGTAAATGCAAAGTGCAGTTACAAGTTACAGAATCTCAAAGGAAACTGCCCCCCAAAACGTCAGTGTTACTGCCCTAACATAACCGCTTTAGTGCTGTGCTAATTCCTAGACAGTGAGCAGAATAAATATTTTAAATCTCTTCTTGTCAAAAGAAGGGGAATGTATTTGTAACCTCTCCCACAACAACAAAGAAAAGCAAATATTATAGTTGAGAGGATCTTTTAATTAATAAGTATTTTTGTAAAGCAATCTAGACTACCACAATGACAAATACTGTATCAGCAAGTTGCAAAACGACTTACGCTTCAGGCAAAGTCAAACAAGCCAGTTCATACTCGCCTTGGCTCAATTTTAAGATGACCCAACTGACTTGGCTTGAAAGGGTTCAGAGAGTACTCACCCAGTCCCTAACAAAGCTGAGGGAGTACCAGCCTTCCTCCAGACGTGGTGACAAATAGCTGTGAAGAACACTAGCTTCAAGTGGCTCAACGGTTAGCAAAATTAATATCTCTTTGGCTTGTAAAAGTGTATTTAAGTCCTACCTTCGATTAATTCACTAAAGAGGTAGATAAGACCTGGAGCGCCTAGGCATAAGGAGAAAGCAGGTCAAGGCATTTAAGGAGCACCATAAAAAAAAATACAGAATGTAGTAGCACAAAGGGAAAATACCTGGGCACAAGGGAACTGTACAAGGGAAAATAATAAATATGCCCAAATATAAGGCAGTTGTTCATGAAACTGAATAGATTAATTATTTAACAGCTAAAAAGTAATACATTTTTTGCCTAATAGCTAAAATTCTTCATTAGAAAAATATTACAGACACTAATTCTTGAGCTTCAGACATGTATTTTGTGTTACAAAAAGCACAGAGGAGTTTTTGTTACGTTCTCTTAGTAGCACGTACCATGAGACGCACATTGGGGAACATCTCCCCCTTCTATCATGACTATATAAATATGGCTACTCAACATTTGCTAGTTGTACAATAGCTTCAAGGAACATCAAAAAGATAGCAAAAAACGCAGAATTTTTGCAGTTCAACGAGAGTGAAATGGAAAATTGTACCACATTAAAAAAAGAGACGACTTGTTAAAAAACGGTCTGGAAATAGCAGCCTTAGAGAAAAGTCTCTTAGCTATGATCTCAAGGGCAACCTTGCAATTTACAAAAACTAAAAAACTTTTTTTCCGAAAGCAAAAGAGATGTTGCACTCTATCCTTCAGTCTTCTGAATCAGCAGCTCAGTTCCTCCACAGCAGAGGAGCAAGAACCAGCGCTAATTACCGGCTGGAGGAATAAATAACGCAGAGGAAATGATGTGCCGCCAGCAGATGAAGGCAACGTGCGGTGTTCCAGCTTACACGGACATTTATTTCATCTGCTTTAAAATCTTCTGTCCTGAGACAACGCTCACTACTATTGTTTTTCCCCAACACTTCACAGCCCCCAAGGCTGTCATGACAGCAACAAAAATATTAATAAAACGGTACAGCAGTTGTATTCTGCAATTTGTGGTACCGCTGACAGGACTGCTAGCCTAAATAAGAGAAAACTGTCAGTATCCCAGTTTAGAAAGTTCTTCCCCACCAGGATGCATTTTTTGCTTTGGGTGGCAGTAAAAAGCCAAGTCATATCTTTAAACATCTGTTCCGTCGATACAATTTGATATTGCTGGGACAGAGACAAAACCTCTGAAGTCAATTACCAGCCCGTTCATTTAAAAGAATCTTTAAATACACTTGAAGCATTTCTTAACATCTACAAATATTTAGCTCAATGTGCTAACTTACTCCTACACCAGAACAAGCAGGGAGATGCATACAAATATTAACACCATCACCTAAGCAGATTTCAAGATATAATTCTATCAATAAGAATTAAACCAATAAAGTCATACTTGCATAGCTAGCTCCCTATGGATGTTCTTTAATAGATTAAAGATTTTTTATAAATTAATATTTCCCTGCTTCAGGTTAACATGAACTAATTTACATTACTCGATAGGATATTCTAGGAACTCTTCAGCATGAGTTTCAAGATTTCCTCCCAAAATAAACCCGACAGCTTGCAAGACTCCTTCTGCCCACTGCCTGCAGTCACTGCACGCCAAGAAAATCCCAGGCATAAATCAAACAATCATTTACAACTGGCCCACCTTCAAGACAGAAGCAGGTGATAATGTAATGATTTAGGCATTGCTGCATATAGTTTAAATTCCTGATCCTGTAACTGCTCTGCCTGGGCAGAATCTTACATGACATCTCACATGACCCTGTAAAACTCGCCCATCAGACAGAGGTGCTATCTGATCGGGACTCGCCACGTTAAATGAATGGCTTTCTGCTAACATCTGAAGCATAAGACCAACTACAAGTATGCAGCAACTTATGCTGGTTTCTGCAAGGAAAACGTTTGGATTGTTTTCCTTTATACCAGCGTAGCACATCTACGTTACGAGTATGCACTGGCATATGCACGTGTAAGAAAAATAAAAAAGCCAGCAGAAGTTTCAATCTACAAATATGACAGCCAGTATCAAAAAGCTTTGATATGAAGCTTAACGTGAACATACAGGTTTATGGGAAGGTTAAAGAAACGTTTCAGGTAAAACTAATTATTGATTTCTCATGCTTGAATCTGCCTGCATGAGTTTAAAAGTCCAAGAGAGTCAAACTTCTCTGACATTTTCATTTGAATGATTGATTATCAAATAAAAAAATAACCCCCAAAGTTATGCTAGCCTCTTCTCCTCCTGTAGGGAAGCTGGTTAATAAGTTAACAATGCGAACAGTCATCCCAATAATGCATCCACGCGAGTAACGCCTACCTAAATGACTGGGGCAACCCAGCACTTAGAAGCACTTCTGGCCACATCCTGCAGATGAAAGCCCAGCGTTGGACACAGCAGCTCCCTCACCCTCACGTGCTCGGCTCTCAGGGCACAGATGCAATTTTAACCCAGGTGCCCAGGCTCCTTACGCGGTACAGAAGGAGGACGGACATTTCAGCATGAAATGGCTGAGTGAACGGGTAGCACGCCAAGCCCAGCATTATCTCAAGTCAATGCAATCAGCACGGAGCTGTCTGCACAGAGCCATTAAGAAAGCAGCCCAGGGAGGGACTCCCAAATTCTACTCCCCGACTACCTAACCCAGAAATGCAGAAAGCTTTTTGTTTCTGAGGATTCCCAGCCCAGAAACCTTTGGGGTGGGTGAGCCTATACTATCTTTACCTAGCAGCACTGTTACTTTTTGTTTGTTTAATAATATAGCCGCTGACAGTGCCCTTTTTATAAGGCAGGATGGTAGCCTTAAAGGGAAAATACCACAGTTTAGTTCCTTCACTGGTGGGGCTATCTGTATCTGTATCTCCATCTCCTAGGACAGTACGCAAGCTGCAAGTCACAAGTGCTCTCTTCCAGACAGCATCTGTTCACCTCTCCTGTTTCATCCAGTTTAAAAAAAGGCACTAGATTTAAAAACAAACAAACAAAAACATAACGAAGCGGGTCTCTGAAGTTTAGTCATCAGGCATATGGGCAGAAAGGGGCAGGAAATAATAGGCTTTGGATGCTTGCAGCAAGGAACATCTAACATAAAACGAGTAAGAAGTTCTGAAACCAAGGGCCAGAACCTGCACGTCTCCATTCTTGGAGGGCAACATTTTCTTATACATCCTCTTTCTGGCTCAGTGAATCATGCATTCTTTTTCTGGATAGTAACACAGCCTCAACCAGGAGAACTGAAGATAACACACAGCTTGACGACTGGGATATTTGCCTGGAAAGTGGAAGATGTAGGTTGATCGCTCCAGGCAAAAAAGGAAGCTGAAGTAGGGTCTACCACATTCTGAACAAACGCTTTAACTAATAGTTTTTAAAAAGCAGCAGCATCTCATCTTGCAAGAGCCTTCTAAAGCTGTTGCTGTATTTTGTAGAAGACTGACTCTGCAGCATACATCGGGTACGATCGGAGAATTCCCACCTGACCGAAATCCTCAAGAACTATGGTTAAATAATATCCAGAAAGCTGACAATCATGAGCTAGGCATCCTGCTAATCATCCCTCCTGCAGGTAGGGGGAAAAAAAAAAGTAAATTAGATCCAGGATCAGTTCCCAGGAACTTCAAAGCTGTTAACTATACTGTCTACAGTGCCCAGGCACCTTCAGAGCTTACTGGTAAGAGACAGAGGGTTTGGTGGGCTGTAATTATGATCACAAGCACACAAAACAGATCTATTTAAGTATTTCTAAGAATCGACTTATCGACTAAAGTTGTAGGGGGAAGGATGAGAAAAACAGTGGGGTAGGGATCAGAACCAGAGGTATAACCTCATAAAATCGCATCGATTGCTTTCGTGCCTCCCCAACTGCATCACTGAGAGACAATTAACATTAAGCCACAGAACCTTCTGCAGAGTGGACATTATATTGAAAATAAACTAAAATTAATTGACAAATGCTCTAAGCAAGCTATCTACTCAAAGCTCATCCTTTTACGTTATGAACATTTGCACGATTCGTATGGTTACAAAGCTAACTGCTATAATAAATGCACGCATGTAACATCTATCAGTTTGTCTATTTATCAAATCATTAAAATTCTTCCCTGATAAGTTACTGTTAATTTGATCTGCGTTGGGTGTGCAGCATCCATTCTCTGTGCAGAATCCCCCAGATATCCCCAAGCACGTGTTTGCTCTGGCACACTGTTTAAATAAACCTACTGGAAAACACACCGAGATAACAGACAACAGAAAAGTTAGAAAACCATCTCCACTGATTATTTTTAATTCACGTGTAAAGTTTATCAGTTATCTACGCAGTGTCGGCACACGCAAGATATGGCACTTTCAACATTAATGCACTGTTGAAGCCGGAGGTTTCAACGTTTGCTCTGTAAGTGTGGGGAATGTTTGCATTGCCCTTCCAGGCCAGCTTTAGATGGACAAGATTGATTGTCAATATATGGTATAAGGGACTTGGCATTTCTGCAAGTG
Organism: Cygnus olor; assembly: GCF_009769625.2. Classification (NCBI taxonomy): domain Eukaryota; kingdom Metazoa; phylum Chordata; class Aves; order Anseriformes; family Anatidae; genus Cygnus; species Cygnus olor. The sequence goes on from NC_049170.1 coordinate 54,342,669, forward strand.
ATAAAAACCTAATTGAGCAGCTATCCATGCATAACGCTCCCTTGGTTTTGCATATGATAATCAATCCCCTAAGTTACATTGCTGATTTAATAGCAGAGAGGTTTTAGCTGAACAAACATGTGCAGAGGGCATCTCCAGAGCATCTCTCTGGGCGTCCTGACATTTCTTAGCAAAGAGCTGCTGGGAGGGATCTCAGCGTGTCCCCCCTCCAGCACGGGGATTTTCACACCCCGAATTTACGGACCGCTTTCACCGTCAACCTACTGTACCCTACAACACAAAAGAGAAGCAAAGCCTGGCAGGTAACATTCAGAGAATTTATGATGGGGTGAGGAGGGGTGCAGGGAGCAGGGAAAGCCCTGGGGGTGGCACTGGGGGTCCTGAGGGCAACGGGCTGGGGTTGAAGGGGAGTGGGGGGAGGGGGGTAATAGGCTGGGTAGAGGGGTAAGGGGGTAAGTAAGGGGCTGAGGGGATAACTAAGGGGGTTATTAAGGGGTTGAGGGGGTAACTAAGGGGGTAACTAAGCGGTTAACTAAACGGTTGAGGGGGTAACTAAGGGGGGAACTAAACGGTTGAGGGGGTAACTAAGGGGGTAAGGAGGTAGGTAGGGGGTAATTAAGGGGATAAAGGGGCGGGTAAGGGGGTAAGTAAGGGTGTGAGGGGTAAGTAAGGGGGTAACTGGTGGGCTGAGGGGGAAGGGCCCGCTGTGGGGGGGCCGCTCCTCACCTGCTTGCTCCTGGCATAGGGGGGCTTCGCGGCGCCCAAATGCTGGCGCCGACTCTTCATCTTGCCGCCGGCCGCTCCTCCTCCTCCTCCAGCTCCCGATCCCGCTCCTGGGCTGCCGCCCGAAGCCCCGTCGCTACCGGCCATGCCACCACCGGCCATACCGCTGCCGTTCACGCCGCTACCGGTCGCACCGCCCGAGGCCATACCGCCCCCTCCCCGCGTTCTGCGCCGTCACAGGGCCCCCCCGCCCCCCGCCGCCACGCGCCGCGCGGCCTGCCCTGCCCCTCCCCCTCCCTCCCTCGCGCGCGCGCGCCCCCTCCCCTCACGGGAACGCGCGCCCCCCCCCTCCCGCTGCCGCTGCCGCTCCCGTTCCTCGCCCCGCCCCGGTCCCGTCCCGGTCCCGCCGCCCTCCCGCTCCTCCTCCTCCTCCTCCCGCCCGCTCGCTGCCGCCGCCGCCGCGCTCCCCCCTCCCTCCTTCCCTTCCTTCGCCCTCCCCGCTCCGCTGCTCCCCTCACACGGCCAATTGGGGCGAGCGCTCCCCGCTCGCGTCAGCGCGGCGCACGCGGTGCGCGTCACCCGGCGGCGACGGCCCCGGCGTGCCTCGCGGCCGGGGGGGGCGGGGCCGCGCGGGAAAGCGCGGCGTGGGGGGACCGGGTGGGGGAGGGGAGGGGAGGGGAGTGGGGCTCCCTCAGGGACGGCGCCCTCAGGACCCGGACGCCATAATAAAACCCGGCCCGGACACCGTAAGCACGGGGCTAGGAGTCACCTCCAGAGCCTCCCCGCGCCGTGGTGCCGACCGCTGGTGTGCCGCAGCGCCGCGCCGGGCGTGGGACGGCGCCCCGAGCCCACAGTGCTCGTCAAAAAAGCCCCGCACCGGTAACCAATACCCCCGCACCGGTAACCAACGCACAAGCAGTGTTTTAGGCCGGATTCGTGGCCCCTTTGGTCCGGGAAGCAGTTGTCACGCTAAATTCTACCTTATGGCAGGGGAAAGATGGGCATCGTGACAAGATTTCCGCCACAGAAAATAAATAAATAAATAATAAAAATGATAACGGGACATAAATTGTGCCCTTAATAACAGACATTGGGCAGTGAAATCATTGACTTCTGCAACAATACGTGCTCAGGGAATTGACTAAAACCCCTCCTGCATTGGACATGTAATCGCTAGGCAACCATAAAATAATACTTCCCTCCCTCATGTACACCAAACCTATTAAGGCAACCATATTAATGTGATAACATGATTCTTCTCCTCCAGATCAGTGTCAAAGCCAGCTACGCTATGTTTGCTCATAAGTTCAAATGCTGCTTTATTTATTTAAATTCCATTTTTCTTATTTAGAAGGATTTCCATAGGGTGACAGGCCTTTAATGACACTGATAACTCAGAAATATTTGCCAATGCAGTCAAACGGTGTCTATTAACGTGAGTCACTGAAGTTAATTGGTATTAAAAATGAGCCAAAACGAAAGGCAAGTATATGCGTGTCCAGCAGAACGACAGCGATCATCACCATTTGATCAATCTTCCCTGTGAGTTCTATATGCAAGTTACTTTGAGGTAGCGCTAGAAAGAAGCGGTTGGTCCAGAGCATCCCTGCAAAAAGAAACATTCACGGCTTAAGTACCATTTACTCTTTTTGTATCCTTTTAAGTACTTTTTACCCGTTTCAGACTCCTGCCTTTTCCCAGCTCACTGATGACAGGATTAGTAGCCCCCCAAGCTACTGTCCTACAGCCTTTTCCATCAGTGAAGAAATAGGAAAAACCCCACTACTTCTTGAAAAAAAAAAACCAGCAGGGTTTTGAATAAAAGCACTCTCTATTGCAGCTAGGTACAATGAAAAGAGTTTATGAAGTCATTACGGGATATTCTTGTAGAAAACTTCTTCAAGCTTGGAAGAAAAAAAACATTTCAGCTAAGTAAAACAGAAAATACCTGGAAGAAGTGAAATATAGTGGTGTTGGAAAAGTTGCTTCAAAGACTTGTTTAATTAAAAAGAAGGAAGAAAGCAAGTTCCTACTGCAATCCCATCTTTGTCAAACTGATGGTGGGCACCAGTACGATGTGTTCAGCTAATACAGGCTGGAAGTTGTAACTGCAGCTGTAAGTTTACCCAGTAAAAAGACTCCGCAAAGCATTCTAGCAGTTCTGATGCAACCACTGCTTCCTGAATTTGTGATTCACGGTTAACATGGCAGTACAGGAAGAAGTCTGGCATTCACTGTGCTCTTACAGCAAAGAATCTGCACTGCGCACACCATCCCAAGCCAGGTATGCGCTCCTAACAGGAAAGGACAATAGGCTAATAAGTCTCAGGAGAGAGAAAGAGACAGAACTACTTTATAACAGTAGCACACGGGCTGAAACCAACATTCTCTTCCTCTCATCATTTTCATTTATGTGGACTCCAAGAGAATACACTCCCAACATTTTTCAGCTCTGGAGAACAAACAGCCCAACCAATCTCATTCACTGAACTACAAAACTGGTATTTTCACTATCTAGTCCAGAAAAGAAGGCGCACGTCTCTAACGTACAGTGTAGAGACCTTGTTAATAAGCAAAGTCTGCATAAAATAGGTGGCCACAGCCTGATTTTCTGACGTTCAGGGCCTTGGGTCATACACCACCACAGTATCAGACTTAATGAAGTCACCTATCTATGTGGGCCTCTCATTACACAGGTCACATGTTATGGACCAACCTCTCAACGGCCAAAAAACAACACTGATACTTCACACTGCTTCTGCCAGGCCAACACACATCTGTAGCATCACATTTTTGGTTGACAACACAATGAATGTTTCCACAAAGTACTCGATGCAACCTAACTACTGTGTTTGGTGATGCAAAGCAAGCCATGTCAAAGCAGCTTACCACCCAGGCACATTCCTGGAAGATGTTTTGCTGCTCACGTTGAAGAAAATAGATTAAAAAATCCTTTGCTTAACTGTGCAGTTTGCACTTCTGAGCTCAAGTACCTCAGCTATGCACTACAATTGAAGTGGCATCAAACCTTGTAAGGTTTATGAAGCTTCAGCACTGCCATCCAAATTCAAGGAGGCTGCATCTATTATCTTGAATTTGCCCCAGCTCAGTCCCCTGAAACAATTCCATATACACATACAAGCAACCCTTTTCCCACCCAGATTCTTTGCTTCATCTATTCCACCTCTACCTTGTGTCATATTCTTATTAATCTGCCCCTCAAAAGACTCACTGGCTCACACAAAGAAGCAACCCAACAAATCCCTGTTCCCAGCCACGTTGCTTTCATGCTTTGGGAAGAGCTAACTACAACAGCTCTAACTGTGATGCCACCTCACCCCCTCCACCTATGTGAGGTTCTTTGCCTTCTGTCTCTTCCTACATGTACACCTGCACTAAAACCAGGAAGAATGTGCTTCCTACAATACTCCAAGAGCCTTTTCTGTTTCAGGATGTCATCATTTCAATTCAGGACTGAAAGTATTCCTAGCAAAAACCCAACAGCTAATAGCTAACAGAAGCAGTTTCTGGTGATCAGCTAGAAGTAACCTGTAAGTACTGAGGAGTCACAAAAGAGAATTTGTATTACATTTAAGAACAGCATGCAGCTTATGACCACTACTTTCACTAACTACACTAAGCCATAAAAAAGAATTTGATTCTTACCTGCCATCACAGCAATTATGGTTTATGTTGCCCCCAAAACACACATGGCAGTACCAGAACTGTCAACTAGCTTTAGCAGCTTCCACAGCTATTAAGTACAGTAATTTCTTTCTTTTTTTTCTTGGAAGAATATTCTTTTGTTTCCAGCATCACTTACTTATTATATACACTGTTAATTAGCAACTATTTCTCTATACTCATAGGGTTATGGAGTCCCTATGACTGGAAAATACTCTGTACCCTTCAAGATAAGAACAGCATAAAGGCAGCAACTCGCAAGACTGTTCCAGCTTAAAGAAAAGCTTTCCTCATTGCTCTCATCTCCTTTGACTTGAGTACTGTCATCCTTCTACCAAAGCTTTAAAAACTTCATTACCATGAATGAAGGAAGACCAGAGAAATTAGAGAGGGTAGCAGAGGGTATAACTTAAGGAGCTGTTACTACGATTTTTTTGTTGTTCCTGGTGGACTATTTTTCTCTCCTTGCCAGCAAGGAGGGAAAAACCAGCAAGTTGTTTTCTCCAAGTTTTTTTTTGGGGGGGTTTAAGAACATGGATTATGTTGTAGCAATTTCTTTGCTGTAAAGTGTCAGCTGAGAAGTCTAACAGCAAGAAGGGCAAGGGAAAACTGAATGCTGATGCAGAGAGTGCCAGCAGACATCATCCTCATTCCATGGGATGTTTGTAGCTATGGCAGTTGAAGTCTACACTTCCATATGCTTAACATACCATATTTATACGCCAATTTTAGCTGACCTAGCAGATATCAGTAGTACAGTTAGAGCCAGCAGCCTGCAGGAAAAAGTGGGCACAGGTGTTTCCATAGCAAGGCCTGTGAGTGTCTCCCATATATACTTCCAATCTAAGCAAGCACATGAAAGGCTTGGCTTGTCACTTACCTAAGTAACCAGGAAAACAAGTGAAAGCTAGATTTTGCTTGTGTCCTAATGCCCATATAAAAATAAAGGCAGATGAAATACCCTTACTACCTTGTTAAATTCCATAAGCCAGAAGAGAACGTGCTGCACACAGGTACAAGTAAAATCCCTTGCTGGCAGGTTTGCAGAAACAAATTTTTTTTATTTACACAGGCAAGTCTATCTTTAGACCCCATTTAACTCTTTACATTTCTAGAATATTTACATGATTTCATGATGCTCCAAGAAGAGAGTGATGAACAAAAAGATTACAGAAACTGTCAAAAGCATAGCAAAAAAAACCCAACCTATCATTGTGCTTTAAAACTTATGAGCTAGAGTAATGTAGAAGAAATGTAGTTTTAGCACCTTGGTCATAACGGTCATGCTATATAAGACACTTAAATAGCAGAGGGGATTTCAGAAGTGACCGTATCCAGAGGTTGCCAGTGACAATTCATGAGTGAATCGTAGAGTTCTTCGCTTGTCTCCATGAATTGTCTGTTCATTTCATCAACATCCAAGTAGAGCTGTGGATCTGAAAATAAAAGCCTGGTAAGTACAAGTATCAAATCTGAGGCATGCACACAAAAAAACTTTATGTGAAATGGCTAATAAAATGTATTTTAAGCTAAGTGTAATAAGGTATTAGATCTACTAATTTTAGTGAGGTATTTAGACCTCTAAAATTTTGAGCCTCACAACTCCAACTTTTGGGAATTTGTATATTAGAAGGCTAGGACTATAATTGTCTTTCAAGATAAAGATAAAGATAAAGACAATGTTTAAGATAGTAAAGATAATGTTTAAGGATAATTAGCCATGAAACCTTCCCAAGAGTCATTTAATTCACTTTTACTGCAATACATGTTACATAGGATAGTTTCTAAACACAAAATGCCTCCACATGAGGAACTTTGCAAACCTTCCAGGACACAAATATGTTTTGTACCATATTTGTAAGTGCAAGCTGAATCCTCCTTTTGGAATCTGCAACATAAGCTTTTACCTCAGGGTGGAGAACAAAGCTTTTGCATATTACTGAGTTTCTAATATAGAATCTGTTTAGTGGAATCAATACAAAGAACAAAATACTGTATTAGACCATTTTCAAATGGGAATGAAGGCACAGTTACAAGAAACCTGCTGCAAAGCATTGACAGTGTCCCGTTTTACTTGATGCGGTCAGCATATGCTGTATCAGCTTTAAAACCCCAACTGATTGCAGATTAACCCCAAAGAGGTTTGACCTCAGCTGAATTTTCAAGATGTTCTTCATCCAGTAGAGGTTGGCTTGTATTGTTAAAAGGCACAAGTATGGCTAAACTCAAGTGACGATGACAGAACCCTTATTACCTTCAGTAATTAGGTCATCACTGATTTCAGTCATAACTGAAGATTCCTGAAAGACAGAAAAGGCTAAGTTTAATCATAACTCATTTCAGAAAGCATCACAGATTCAAAGTGCTGCAGTCTCAACCCATTCCTTCTTCCTACAAGGACAAGGATAGATGGCATTTTATCTACTTATTTTTAGAAGAAAGCCAATATTACAATACAGGTTGGAAGGGATTTCCAGAGGTCACAACTGATAAATTGACCACGATAAGACCACTTACAACAACTGTTTAATTTGCTTTAAGCAAAGCAAATCAGAAGAAAGAACAGAAGCAGCATACGCAATTATGCTGTCAAAACCATTATTTGGTATGCATGAACAAATAATGGTGTATAAATCACTAATTCTATGGATTTAGTATTTAAGCACTTAAATACAAACTCTGAATGGAATCTGCTATTTTAACTTCACACTAAGTAGAAAGCATGTTTTCAACTTCGTATTCTTTTTGCTGATTCACACAAATCTGTACAACGTATTATCTGTGAAATATTTTCTTTATACCAAGTGTGCAGTATCTTTACCTCAAAAACAGCTGGAGCCATTACAGCATCTCCTAAAGAGCAGTCTCCAACAGCTTGCATGCTGTCATAGGGAGCATAGGAGCTGTAGTTGTAGTCAGCATAAGCATCGTAACTCCACTGCGAGTAGTAGTTCTGATAATCTTGGTAATAATCATTATAGTTGTATGACTGGTACCGCTGGAATTCTGCTTTCAGTCTGAAACATGAGAAGTTGCATACAGTTAGAGAACAATAAACTGTAAACCCAGTTCTGAACTTAATTTGTCAGCTTACATACTTCAAAGCTTAAAAGGAAGCTTTCTTAAATAGTCACCTAAGTGACAGCTTAAGTCACAGCACAAAACCTCATTTATACAGAAGCAAGCATCCTCACCTTTGCCAATACCAGAAGTAATTGTTCTCATGGATTAACTCCAGAGCCTTGACATGGTTACCTGTATACATCAAGTATTTTTAGCGTTGGCATAAGCAAGCTGCTGCTAAGTCTCTGTGCTTTGCTAAAGATTGATTTAAGACCAGAGACATTTATCAAGCACAGCTGCTTTAAAGATGCAGTCTTAACCCTTCTATCTTTTGTTTGGTTAATTACTAGATCTTATTTCCAGAAAGAAGTGAATGGAGTCAGGTTATCCATTTCAAAGAAGCATCTGACACTGCCTGTCAGTTTGCCATGTCTACCTCCACCTGCTCAATTTTTTTGTTGTTTTTTGTTTGTTTAAAGTCCATTAAACATTCAACAGCTGCCAACTATACCACTCAGGTGAAGTCAGTCTTGCCTAACAACATAATCATGATTGTCCAGTATGACGCCTTATTAGTGGGAGAATTACAAAATACACTGGTTCTTAAGAAGAAAGGGCCAGCTGATTAGTTTTCACTACTTTCCCTTTCAAGATTTTCTCAGGGGCAGCTTCAGACTAATGACAAGAACCAAGACAAGTGCTATCTGTACTAAAACTGATGTACACTGCATAAAGAGCATTCAGATAACCCAGCTGCATATTCAAAAAATCTGCTGTTTAGACTTGTCTTCACTGATTCTGTGCAGGCAGACCTCCTGTGTTTGCAGTGCCCAGTTTCTCTGACTTGAATTGGGGATGCAGAGAAGTGAGTTCTATGCTTTTTGTGAAAAATACAAGCTGAAGGCATTCTGAAATAGCTTCCAAACTAAGCAAACATGAGTGACAAACTAATCCAACGGCTGGATATTTCAATGCTAAGAGAGCATGATACTCAGCCATTCAGAAACGTATTACTGATGTGTATTTTAATACCTACATTTGTTTCAATACTGTAAAGCTACACAAGTTCTAATAAAGAGGTAATCCATTGTCTTGTTACTGTAGTAAACAAACAGAAGATACATCATCTTACGTCTTCTGCTTCCAACTGCACTCTTCCTACATACAGTTCTGTAGGGAAGGAAAATCTGAAAATACTGTTGACGTTCTTCTGGATAGCCGAAGCAAGAAAACATGTTTGTGGCTTATTCTTGTTTTCAAAATAAAAAATATTATTTTAATAAAAAAATTTTGGCAAAGAATTTTGGACAGTGCTCTCTTGGAGAAGAGCATTTCCATTCTAAAGCAGAAGGAGGCAACATTTGCAGAATTATGCTAGGTAAACAGAAACAGAAGTGTTATTTTTTTACTATTTAACAGAACACACAAGCTAACCTCATGAACATACTGGAATTGTTTATATGAAGTCCTGTTTTGTCAGTATCTTGGATCAAAGTTCATCAAATTTGGTATCAATTCTTTAACTGTTCAGAGACCTGAATTGCCTTAAATAAGTGATAGAACTGAGCCGGTAGAGTAAGAAACCCTCTCAGGAAGTGCTAAACTTTAAACTCCCCATTGCCCTAAGCTCATGAAAAGCAAAGAATAGTATTCTAAACCTGTTCTAGTAATAACTCCTTGGACTTTCTCCCTGCATTCCCATTTTTCCCCCCCACTTCTTTCCTGTCAACCCACTGTAAAACTAGTTATGTGCTTCTCTCAAACTAGAGGGAAAGGTCTAAGAACAAGAACTCCCTAGCATATAAAACCACTTGTTGTCCCTTCTACCTTATACAGGCCCAAACCTGAAAATATTTACGAATGCATTCAGCTTTGCTACTGTTGAGAAACAAGGCTGGTTACAATGGCAGCTAAGCCCAAGTTGCACTGTCTGGCTAGACTTAACAGTTGGATTCCCCCAGCCATCCTGAAACAGGTTGATGAATCCAGGGAGTCAAAACATAGTACTTCTGCATTTTTGGTTTTGTAGACTGCATCCTGTGTACAGCCATTACAGCAAGGGCCACAGACTTTACAAAGGCAGAGCTACAAGAATCTGATTATTTAGAATAACTGTATCAATGCACAACTCATTGGTTACCTTTTAGAAATTCCTATGCTCAGCCGGATTCGTTTTCCCCCCAGACCTGGTGCATTCTGGCAGTCTTGCAGTGCCCTCATCTGATCACCTTGCTCACCAAATCTGACATAGGCATACCCTCTACAATTTTCAAAAGGGAGAAAACAAATTCTAGTATGCATAACAGTTACAAAACTAATGAATTCAATTTCTGTCTTCTACAAAAAACAGAAGATAGCAGCTACTATAGCTTCTATTACTTAAGCAACCTCTCTGGCATGTGCACATGCACAGAAAAGGCTTTCACCAAATTAAAAAACTTGGGCCAGAAGCAAAAAGCTTATTCCTTGACAGCATTAAGATGCAACTCACTGAGAGCCAGCAAAACAATACATTTTAAGTGCTATCTGCGTAAGTAACCAGATTCCATATTTCTGCACATACAGCAGTTAATCAGTTAGCATTAACCCACTCCTACCACTGCATAACACTAGCATTCTTTATTTTGGATCTGCCTTCTCAAAAGTTTCTTGAATTAGTCTATTACAGGCAGCATTGTCTGAACAGCAAACTCACTCATTCCTGCTTGACTCACTGCATGGCCAGTAGTTTCTGCTAAACTTTATTTACTGCTAACATTAGGTTCCATCACCCAACCCCCTAAGATTTGCCAGGGCTTATGCTTTTCCCCAAACAAAGTAGGAATTATTTTGTCTTCAGTATTGCAGATGACTAAGTAGACACACAGCAGCGCTGATTTCAGTGCACAGCTCTTCCTTCTCCCAGCTTCTTATTCTTTTTTTTTTCCCATGTAGATATGCATATGGCTAAGTTGAAGCTTATCACAGTAACTGCTTGAACCAACCAGAAAGCTCTTAGAAACACTCAAGGATCTGTGCTACTAAGAAAAGCAACGCTAAAGACTAATCTCACTCTTCCTGTCCCAGAAAAAAACACTGGAACAGTTCCGACACAAGTTCTTACATATCGCTTATAGAAGCGAACATACTGATAACATTACAAATTCGCACTGGAATTACCTGGAATATCCCAGCAGGTCTGTTGCTATTTTGCAGTCAATACATGAGGGATACCTCTTTAGGAAATAGTCATAGAGCTGGAAATCATCCACTTCTGGAGTAAGCTCCCCAACAAATATTGAATAATCCGGTCTTTAAAAAGAGAGAGAAAACAATTTTAAAGTTCAAGACTAAGATAGCTGATTCCCATTATATTAACAGCTAGTTATCGTCAGACAAATAAAGAGACAAATCTGTAAGGAGTACTAAGTGCAGAACTCTACTGAGTTCCGTAGAAAACTGCAACGCCACCACTCCAATCAAAAGTTTTCCATTACTCTGGGTCTATTCTACTGTTTCAGCAACAAAGACCCATTTTCTGACAAATTGTAAAAATTTGTTTCAAAAAGAAGCACAGTTTATTGTCCGAACAAGAAAGAAGCATAAAAATACCAAGAAAAATGATAACCACAACCACGATTCAAAGGAGCTATGACTAGTTTGCTACCGCTTCCCAGTGATCATGGGAGAGAGCAACTACAAATAAACTATTGTTTATGGACACGTATTGCCAATGCAACATTTAGCATATATGCAACCACACCAGCCATTTTAGAATTTTAAAATGGAGTGATGGCATTCACTATCAATTCAAACAGGTAAGTCAGAGTTTCTCATTTCAAAAGGTTTTTACCTGGCTGAACTACTACTACTAACAAACTCTATTCTTCCTGGTTTTATTTTGTTCTTTTTCTTTCGTTTTTTCTGTGGTGTTCTCCACCAGCTGTAGGCCTGGAGACATTCTCGTTTTTTCCCAAGCAAGTCCTGTTGGGATAAAAAAACACCTCTATAGTATTTAGCCTCATTTACATTCCTCCCTCCCACTCCCCATCACCACAGGTGATTTCCCCATATTCACCTTGCCCTTGAAAGAAGCCTGGGGTCCCATTTCTCCCTCCGCCTCCCATGAGGGAAAGCAGCCTCTGGGGAAAACGCCTGGCAAAAATAACAGAGCCAAAGGATTGTATGAACAGCCATATTCCCCTGACTTGTCAAGCTGGCTAAAGGATTGACAGCTTCCTCTTGGAATTAGGAAAAAAGCAGTTAGCCCTTCGATGCTGGTCAATCCTATGTGTTAATTAGCTTAGGACTGGATTGTGCTCCATTTGAGGTCTTGGACTCTCAAAAAAAAGTCTTCAGTAGCACAGTGAGTGATGAACAGGCAGAAAAATCATCACTCCTGCTCAGAAGCAATCTCATCTGTCCCTATCTCCCCTTTCCTAGGACTTCTTCTTGCTTATGTGAGATGCCTCTCCTCACTACCTAGCTGCCAGTCACTCCCTCAGGCCAGGAACAATGACAGGAGGCCCATTAATGGAACGCAAGGAGAAAGCAGACCAGGAACAGGCACTAACTTGGCTGAGGGGAAAACTAAAAACCCAGATGCAAGGCCAGGAAGTAAGAGGCGTAAAAAAGCACCTCCAAAATAAAAAACACCCAAAAAGCCACAGTTAAAAAGGAAGTGGGGTAACTACACAAAAGAGGAGAGAAACAGCCGTATTAACACAGGTTGCCTCCCTCATTTAGTATTCTGAAGAACAAGGATTTCCAAAAATAAGAATGGCATTTTTCAGTAACTTTTACTTACGCAGGCTTTAGTGTTCTTCCTCTAGAACACCTCTACATAACTTATATAGAGAGTGTTACTCGCAAGATCCTTCAGAAGAACTCATGCTCAAATAATCCAAACTGCAAAGCTTAATGTTTTGCCCCCAACCTGCTTCGGTTGTTATGATCAAGCATCCAGAGGACAACCACCAATTACCAAATTACCAGAGGAAATCATAGGACTAGAACACCCAACTCAGAGTGAGCTAGCTATTTCAGCTTTACATTTACTAGGAATTCTGAGTATGGTTCTGGGATCCATTTAGACACTACAAACCTGAATTTCTCACCACAAGATCTTACCTGGTTTGCCATGGTTGAAAAAGTCTGTCTTCTGTCTTTCTCAAGGAATGCAGCTGCAAACGTTCAATTTATTGCAGTCCTTCAGCTGAAAAATGGTGAGGGAGGGGCAAAAATTATCTTAATTTTGAGGTCAGTTAGTTTCATAGATGTTCACCCTGTCTAACATTTTCAATATTAATTCACAACTTGGGAATTTAACTTCTGATTTATCTCAATTGCTTTAGCAATGACAAAAAAAGATATATAGCCAAGGGGACTACAATTAGAAGTCTTCTTCACTTTCTTAAATTGTAGTCGTCCACAAAGTTTTCACGTTGTCCAAGACACTATAAAACTGTGAGCTTTTAAGTGACCTACACCTTACCCTTATGTTCCTTAAAGGAACATGCAGCATTATAATTTAATAGTTCCATGTTCTAAAATAATTAAAAACAAGGCAACAAAAATATAATCTTTAATGTTTTCTACAACTCCTCAAGTCCCCACACACACACTTAGAGCCAAACTAGAAGTTGTATCTGCTTGTGGTACCAGTTACACAGCTGAAAACAAGCAGTTGTGCTTCCTACCTACTAAAGAAGCAAAGATGTAAGAGAAAGCAGGGTACAGTACAGACAATTATGACCCTTCTCTGCACCTTTTCTTAGGTACATCTTGTCTTCCACCTCTTCCACATACACATTTCACTCACCCCCAGTGAGTTAGCCACAAAGCAGCGACTTAACCACTATTACTAAAATCCCATACTTTTCACTGAAGAGGCGTACATACCTCTTCACTGACTGATACCCTTTCTTTAAGCTCTTTCACGGTCATTCATCCAATACAAACCACCACAGAAAACATTTGCATTTACAGAATATTTTGTATCCCCTTGCACACAATTGTTCATTCACCACTGCTTTTTTTTCCTCTCACACATCCAATATTTCTCTTCTACATAGATACTTGACTGCTGAAATATTAATTCCCATTACCATGCAAAAAATTATATAATATTGCACGAACTGGCTGGTCAAATCCACATGCACAAAATAATTAGAGTGTTTGTAATGCCTTAAAGGCTTGCTCACACAAGCGAACACTTCAGAGCACTACTTCTGAAAACTGATTATGCTAATCCAACATAGGACAGCCATATACCGTTAGAATATCCCTGCATAGCGTTACACAGGATAACCATGCGCTTCATCTCCATTCCCATTCTGTATCCAAGAAAGCTGTCAAGAACAAGCCCTTAAATACAGGTATGTACCAGTAAAGGTTAGGTTTAGTAAGAGATTATTGACTAACTATACTTATAAAGAATTAAGTTTTTGTTTTTCCCATTAAAGAGGCCATTATTAATAAAAATAGCCCCATGGCAATGTTACTTTAAATTCAAACCTTACTTTTATTAAGAGGGGGCCATCTTCATGTGTTAAATACTGGAAATACTAGTATTTAAGAATTCTTGGCTTCACCACTGTGTAATTTTTTACTTTTTGTTAGAAAACTTACCGCTCTATTAGTGCGGATCTAACAGTGGACTCCACACACCACAAAGCACTTTTATTGCAAAAAGCTATCAGAGTGCGTGTGACGCAATAGCTTCGCGATCACAGCTATAATGGAGCTTTATGCAAAACTGGTTTCGAACTCTTCCCCGTCCGATCTTGATTGCTGCTCCTTCCCACTGGAAGTCAAAAACATTTAGAAAGCAGTTGAGAGAGCGGGTAGGAATGTAACACTTTCCATATACACTTTTAATCGGGCTACAGTTGCAGCTAGTTTTAAGCACGGCGGGGCGGCTCTAACCTCCACAACTCACGTATATCCTTTGCTGGATTACACAGCCGTTCGGCCAGGCCTTTCACCACCCGGACTGTGCCAGCAATAAGAAGTTAGGCGCGCGTCAAAGCAGACGGCGTTAGTGGCGATTAAGCCCGCCTGCGTGAGCACGGCTCACTGCGGACAGGAGGGCCCCGGGAGGCCTCGGCCGTCCCAGAAGCAGGATTTCTGCTCGGGCAGCGGGATGGCGGCGCAGGGCCGGGCCGTGCCGAGCCGTCAGGCCGTGCCGAGCCGTGACGCATTTCCCCGGCCGCTCAGCCAGAAGTGCGCCCCGCCCGGCCGAGCTCCTCGGCGGCGGCCCGCGCTCCCCGCTTATTGTTGTGCTGCGCGCTAATAAATAAAAAGCCATAAAACAAACCCAACTAATAAAATAAAATAAAACAGGGCTGCAAGAGGCGGCCTGCGCGGCCGGGGCCTGCCGCTGCTCTCCCCCCCCCCGACTCCGCAGCGGGAGGGGGAACGCGGCCCACTCGCGGGGCCCGGCCCGGCGGGACGAAATGGCAGAGGCCGCCCCCACAGCCCCGCACCCGGCTTGGCGACCCCTTCCCCGCTCCCCTTCCCCGGTACTAACGCCTCTCGCCCTCCGCGTCGCCACCGGGAGCGGCCCTGCAGCCCGCTTCCGCCCCGCCAGGACCTCCCCGCCGGGCTGCCCGGCGCCGAGCCTGTGCCCACCGCCCTCCTTCCCCTTCCCTTCCCCTCCCCTGGCCGCCTCGCCTCGCCCCCAGCCCGCCGTGAGCGGGTCCCGCCGGCCGCCATCTCCCCGGGGAGGCGCCGCCGGCTGCGAGCCGCGCGGGCAGCGCCGGGGACAGGCGGGCGGCGAGGGCGTCAGGGCCCCGAAATGGCGGCGGCAGCGATGGAGGTGGTGGCGGGCTGCTACGAGCAGGTGCTGCTCGGCTTCGCCGCGCTGCCCGCCGAGGTAACGGCTGTGAGGGGAGGGAAGAAGGGAGGGAGCGCGGCCGCCATTAGCTGCTGCCCCGCTACTCACCGTCCTCTCGCCGCTGGCCGCCAAGACGGCTCCGGGGGGGCTCTTAAATGGCCGCGGAGGCGGGGCGGGCGGCTGCCCGCGGCGGCAGGCTCGGCCCCCGGCTGTGGGAGCGGCTTGCGGGCGCTGCCACCTCGATTTTTGGGGACTCTCAGGGGTCCCCGGGGTTGTGGGGTGGGGTGGGGGGGTGCTCTGCCCGCTGATGCTTTCCTCTCGGGCTTATCAGCGCGGAGCTGAGGGAAAAGAGGTGCACCGGGGGGGGGGCCCTGAGGGCCGGTGCTGGGTGGAAGGTGTGTGAGGAGCTTGTGGTGATGGAGAAAGGGGGATCTGTCCTCCTTGGCTCCAGGTTTGTCTTTGCACAGGTTGTTGCTCACACACCGCTTCGTCCAAACCCAGCGCTGTGCGCAAGGGGTGGTGCAGACACCTAAACCACTCATCGTAATTTCACAAGCACGTTAACAAAATAGGATCCCACTAAACCTGGTGCATAAGTATAATTTCTTCACATTTTGCACTTACACTTTTTCAAATTCTGCTTTAAAAAAAAATCAGTTGACAATCTTGAAGTGATGAAGACAGCGATCTTCAGAAAGACACGTTTGCTTTGTGTTTCGTTTACAGTCCTGGACAGTTGTCCCTGATTTTACACATCATGCCCACACTGCCTCGTTGTCAGCGGTAGCCGTGAATAACAGATACGTGGTCACTGGGAGCAGGGATGAGACAATCCAGATCTATGATATGAAGAAAAAGATAGAGCATGGGGCACTGCTGCAGCACAATGGTAAGGGGGCTTTTCTTCATGGTGAGCGTTAAGGATAGAAGTTCATAGCTGAAACATACAGCTGGTAATGAACAGCATCTCTGAAGAAAAGTTAAATTGCCACACTTTTAATAAGACGTTAGGCTTTAATAGTGATGGTATTGTAGCCATGATGGCCTGATGATACAAGCAAGATAAACTTTTGAGAGTAAAAATCCACAAATTCTTTTGGGCATCAGCCCACAAATATAGCTGCTGCTCCCAATTATTTTCAGTTTAAACTCCTTCAGAAGTTATGGCCAACAAATGCCTCATGAGTGATTTTTGTTCTACAAGGACAGTTTATCTAGAGCATGCCTGCTCCCAACAATCATCTTTCCCAGTGTCCTTGTCCTGTCACAGACACACATCAGCCACCCAAAAGAAACAGTTTGTGTGTAAGAGCAGGCTGCTGATGCCAGAAGAGTTAACCTTGGACATTGCCTACTTTGTGAGCCTGCTAAATTACTGCTGTGAAAACAGCAGTTAATGCTAGTCCAACTAAACATGCTTGGGTCGTATGGAGCTCAGTCCTGATTGTCCTTTTTCTCCTGATAACCAAGAAGCACATGGAACTAGACTGAACATGGTACCCGTGAATTCAGCTGTGTGTCAAGAGCAGGGCTTTGATGTAAAAACATTGCATACCTGGGACAGAGGCCGTGCATCACGTACACCACAGTGGTTGAGAACTGCTGTTTCAGAGAACGGACCAGACAGAGCTCAGACGTATACGGCTACAGGGGTACTAACAGAGCACATCAGTGACCGAACAAAACAAGAAAGTTGGTTTGGTTTTGTGAAGAAATACTTGGGAAATAATTTATCTTTTCCCAAGAGTAGGGTACTAGCTGGCATGTTTTGATGCTAGAAGCATCTCTGTTAACTAATACATTCTATGTGGTAACTGTTCAGTATGTAAAACACTGTTGATAGCTCTGGTTTGTATTTGTAGGCACAATAACATGTCTGGAGTTCTATGGTACTTCACATCTACTGAGCGGGGCTGAAGATGGACTAGTTTGTATCTGGAACACAAAGAGATGGGAGTGCCTGAAATCCATTAAGGCACATAAGTGAGTTTCTTAAATCTGCATGTTCACATGAGTTTTCGTGTTTATTTTCCTTGTAAATAATATATGTGGCTAATACATTGTTCTGTTTTTATCAGAGGGCATGTGACATCTCTTTCTATTCATCCTTCTGGGAAACTAGCTTTGTCAGTAGGAACAGATAAAACATTAAGGTGAGTTGAAACTGATGAAGAAATGCTGAGAATCATAGTTCAGTAACTCTCTGTAAGTTCCGTTAAAAACAACAATTCCATGTTGTGACTAGGCTGTGCAGCACTGATAAAACATATTTCAACGTGAGATCATTGGTTTGTCTTTCTAAGTTCAGAGTACCAGCAATATTTTAAAGTCTTTTAAAAACCGTCTCTGCTGTTCCTAGCTTCTTGCTGTGCTCTTACTCCTTATAGTCACCTGTAGATGTATGAATGCATTTGCATTTTGGAACACTAATTATTTAAACTTCTGAGAGCTGTCAGGTCTTGTTCAGTGTGAGAAAATTAATTTTTAACTAGCAGTGCGTACATGTTGCCATATGTATGTGTTTTAAGCATCTAAGATGCAAATTGGTATTTGGGTTCCTTTTGGGCCCAGCATTGCAAGCAGTGGTTTATAAAATAAATAGCACAAATTCAACCATATAGTGTGCAAGTGGTGTATCAAGTCATCAATTTCTCCTGCATTAAGGGAGGCAGTTAAATGCACAGAGATACTTAAAAGCTTCCTTCAGATGCATCATGTCAGCAGATAGGACTTGAGTTTCACTATGCTGTTTTTAACCGGAATGCACGTTATCATTTATATTAATATTATATTGTTTTTCAGAACTTGGAATCTTGTAGAAGGACGACCAGCCTTTATCAAAAACCTGAAGCAAAGTGAGTTTATCAGTCTAAATCCACTAGAAAAACATTTTTTTGCGTGTAAAGAAAAACAGATTTCGTTAATCAACAAGTCAGTTAATTGCACACTACTTTCACAGTGTCTTTTTTACACATGCAGGCAAGCACGTGTCCTCAGTAATAGTTATTTACCAGAAGGCAAACACAGTGACACTACAGTAAAAATCCTTTTTTTCCCCCTTGAAGTTTGATGTCAGGTCATTTAAATAAATGCATTTTTCTTTCTTTCCTTTTTTTTTTTCCTGCTAATCAGAAATGAACATTTAAAAACATAGTTTTACTTGTTTATTCTGTTACTTGATTTTTTTTCTGTATTTTTCTCAGGTTTACCTAGAAAGCAGTGTCTAGTGGCTTATAAAGATTTTTACTGTTAGATTCTCATGCAATATAGAATGCAAAAAAAGGTGTACATGTGTACAAAAATGTTCCTCTGTGTACAGATGCCCACATAATTAAATGGTCCCCTGATGGAGAGAGGTATGTGACTGTGATATCAAATAAAGTGGACGTCTACAGACTCGACACAGCTTCAGTCACTGGCACTATCACAACAGAGAAGAGAATTTCTTCGCTTAGATTTATTACAGTAAGTACAAAAGGGAAAGGTGCTGGGAGTTAACTGCATTGAAACACATGCATTTAATCACACTTGCATTTCATTTTTCCCTTTCCAAGGATTCTATTCTTGCCATAGCCGGAGATGACGAAACTGTAAGGTTCTACAGCTGTGACTCTCAAAAATGTTTGTGTGAATTTAAAGCTCATGAAAACAGGTATTTTATATTTATAGTTATATTATAAATATTTATATTTATACTATATATATTTATGTTTATTTTATATTTATATGTTATATTTATTCCCTGCTTAAATATTTATGGCAAAGCTGAGTACTCAGTATACTATGTTCCATGACTTGCAGTGTTCAGCATATTTTACTATTGCTTTTGTTTCCTTATCAAAAGTAAATTTACTTATGTGCTAAATTGCAAATTCGGGACAGATTTGTTTGCTTTTGGTATAAGCACAAATACTGGGCCTTCCACACACGTTACAAAAACAACTGGGTATAGAATTAGGAATATTACAGTTCTAAACTTACAATCTAAGTGCAGTATGCGTATGAAATACTTAGATCTTAAATATAAGATCAGTGTAGATCATATCTAAATTTATGTCTTAAATATAAAATCCAAATGTACTGGTATGGCTCTATGTTAATATTTTTTTTTAAGGAGGAAGATTTTTTCCCCGTTTCTCTCCCCAAAGCTCTCTTTTATCTGAACTGATATGCCTCTACAACTTACACTACCAAAATCTTCATGGGACCATGGGGTTCTGCAGTGCTTCATAGGCAGGAGATGAAAATGGCTCTACAGGGTTTCCACTGCAAAACTGGACTATACCAGACAGGCAAATCTGGTAATAAGACGTCTGGTGATGTCCTACTGTCTTACCTTGGTCAGTCCTCGTCACCATTGTCCCCTTGGCAGTTCTGGGCCTGAATTACCCAGCAGGCTCATCCCTGCTGCAGTATCTGAAACAGAGCCCCACATCTGGCTGGTGTGGAGCTGCTCAGAGGCCACTGGTGTCTCTAAAGCCATAGGTTGGTTGTCCTGGTGTATCAAAGCTTTGCAGTGGAGAACTGGTAGGTAGAGACACCAAAACAGAAAAAGTTCTCCTAAATTATTTGGGTTTATATCAAATGCATGTTATATATATATGTAATATGCTTATGTATCTATACGGATCATGTCTTTTTATATATATACATTTGTATATTTTTTCTGTGTGTGGTCTATGTATTTCGTGTATTTCTGAAATTAGGCACTGGTATTTTCCTGCAAGACTATCCAAAGAATGCTTAGCCTTTACAGTTTCTGACTGTATAGGATATTGACATGAACCAAACCAGTTGTACTCAATCCAGACAACAGAAGGGTTACACATATTCTCTGTTGTTGTCGAGTACCAAACATTTGTCCAAGTGCTGATTTGAACTCATCAAAATACAAAACCATAATATCGTAAAAACGTAGTATCACTGATGTGGTTAATAGTGTGTGCCTAAGAGTACTAAAGTGTTCTGAATTGAATTTTACCTGCCTAATAAAGGCATGTATTCCTACTGTAAGTGACAGCACTCGAAACAGATTACCTTTTTGAAGCTCCTGTCTGTCATTTGTGTTTTTTCTGTTCAAATTGATTTTTACACTGTTGCCTGTTCATCTTCAGCTGCTGTCAGTTTACTGTTCTGAAGTGAACTGTCATGTTTTAAAGTAACCGAGTATTAAATTTTCTTCACAGAATAAAAGATATCTATAGCTTTGAAAGGGAAGGACAACACATTATTGTTACCGCATCCAGTGATGGTTACATTAAAGTGTGGAATCTGGATCTTAATAAGGTTGGTCTATTAAACTGCTTGGTGCATTTATGGAAAAACACCAGACAATCAAAATTGCAGGCTGTTCTGTTATAATGATCAGTTTTAAATCACTGGTGGAATTTTGTTTGTTAATCTGGATGTTTTAATCTTTCTCTGTTACATGTTCAGATGTATATATCTACACATGTTTTTATGCACTGGTATATTTTTGTATATTTGTATACCTTTTTAACAAGCTGTAAAATCAGATGATAGTGTGAAGCTCTCCTCTTTACATGAAATCATACTTTTCTTCAGATGTAGCTGACAAAACTATCTAAATGGTTACATGTGCTCTAAGGACCACTGTGAATTTGTGTAGTGCTGGTGGCTGTTGCTAATCTTTTAAAAAACATAAAATCTATGGTTTGAGGGTGGTGGTAGTTCATGTAAGGCAAAAAGCTGTCCTGCTGAAAAATTCAAATGCATTCATTTACTAGGTACTTTTACTTGCCGTATTTACAAACAGCTCTGAGCACCACCAGGAATTGTGCCTTATCTTCAAAGTTTCCAATGTTTATTGTTTTGCTATGTCTTTCAAAGTCAGAATTAGATTTTTAAAAATGTCATGCCTAATAATAAGGGATCTAATATATTCCACTATAAGTATCTTAAACTGTTCAAATATATAACTCTATGTTTTTAGTCTGAATTTGCCTATTTTTAACTTCAGCCCTCTTGAGGGTTTTTATACTTTCAAGCTCAATAGTGAAAATCCCTCTTTTCCCTTCATCTGTTCCGCTTGTACATGATTGAAATAGTGATCAAGGAACTCTCTAACTTTCTCTGTAACATTGTCTTTACTTTGACCAAATGTGTAATGTTTTTCTTTTTACTGTGTAGGCAAAATTTTGTAAAACCTTGTGTAACTGTGTGGGCCGCTCTGCCCAGCTCTGTGAGGTAGAATATCCGAATACAAATAGTTTCTAATAGTTTGATGCTGCTATACTGCATATGTGTTTGTTTTATCCCTGATACCTGCAATAGGATATTTGCTCAACTATTCCCAGAGCTGACTGATATGGGTGCAGTTAAGCAGTTTAAAACACACCACACTAGAAAGGGATTACATTTGATCAGCAGCCATATTATTGTGAGGTAGAAAAGGAACCTGATCCAATAACTTAATTCAAATTATTGTAACTGTACTAAAATCACCTATTACTGTGGAGAAACTTCTGAAACCATTAACTATTCTATATATATATATAAATATATAAATATATAAAAAAATATATAAATTTTAGTGGGCCTGTGACTCATCTACTTATTTATCATGTGTAACCACCTCTACATGCCTGAAGCCCACTGATCTTGCTTATCAAGATACGCTCTTAAAGCTGCTGCGAGTTTTTTATAAAACCAGCACTGAGCAATGGTACCAGGAACAGGACTGCAACAGTGTGACCATTAACCTGTAGACAGCCTCTGGTTCTAAATGTTGTTAAGCATCTTACCATTCTCCAGAAAAGAAGTTGGGCAGTAAAATACTTTCTCAGTTTAAATACTTCAATAAATTTAAACAGAAATGAAGTAATGTTTAATTAACTTTTTTCACATATTAACTTTAGATTAAAGATGCACCGTCTTTACTGTGTGAAGTCAACACCAAAGCTAGGCTGACATGTCTTGCAGTATGGCTTGACCAAGGTTCAGAAATGAAGGAAAATTGTGATAAGACAGCAACATCATCTCAAGGTAATAGAATTGTCTGTGTTTTCAGCTGTTAATACAGCTGTGAAATAGAAGATAGCAAGCAGGAGGTTTTTACTATATACCTTGGAAAAAGTTTTGGCAGCTTGAAGAATTGGGGATATGACATCGACAAGTAGTACACAGATATTCATTCCCATCTGATAGTGTCTCAAGCCTGCACATAATGCCACAACTATGGAAACTAGCCTAAGAAGACAGACACAGGGACTGAGTGATGATATGAGACTGAGGGCAACAGTTCTTTTGTATGTTGAAACTTATTACATGATGTATTGTGACATGATATATAGAGGACATAAGCCTCTTTATACACTCCTATTGCATAAAAGTTTTGTTTCTCCTTGCTGCAATAACATACAGAGGAAGACACTGAAGCTTTTGAGACAGATAAGAAGAGAATCATGTTTGATAGAAATGTGTGTCTGCTGTTGCTATGAACAAAACTGCCAATGCAGTTGGAAAACTTAGGAAGTCTGGCTTAGGGATTTTCCTTTGTTTGGCTAGCTGGTGGTTGTTTGTTTGTTTGCTGTTGTTGTTTTCCTGTATAGTAATTTATTTACATACTTGATCTTTACATACTTTCACATCACAATCCGAAGTAGCATAAATTGCATGTTCCACCGGAAATAAAATATTATTTATGGTCCCTCTTTTTTATTGGGAGATACAAGAAGTCTCTGTGCCATTTTAGACTACAAAGGGGAAACAAGTATCAGAGTGAATAATTTCTTGCTTTTTTTCAGCAAATGAAGATGAGAAATCATCGATAGTCAAGAAAAAGAAAGTTTGTTGGCCAGATAAAAGTGATAAAACGGCGAAAACAGGTAGAAAAATTACTACGAAGAAGCGAAAATTGGAAACCCCACTGCAAAAGAAGAAAAAGAAACACAATAGCTCAGAATGAAGGCAACTACTTTATCTCCTGAATAAGACACAAATGCTGGTGTTGCTGTAGTTTTTAAAAGGATGTGTAAAATTTGTCCTCTGGCAGGACAAATACCTCTGAACTGATATGATTATTAAAAGTAATTATTTTTTTTACCCAGATAAATTGACTCATCATTTGTGGAGGTAGTAAAAGTGATGGCAACTTTTCCTAAAAGAATGATGCAAAAATAAATTCATAGTATGTAATATTTATATTTTTATGTTTACAACAGCATACACTTTTTAACTGACTTTGAAATAGCCAGCTAAAATGACAAAAATAGCTAAACTTGTCTCAGTTACATTTATGTCTCAGCTAAATGCATAAAAATACCTACAGTTTTTCATTTTTGTGTCAGAAATTTACTGTTCAGTTCCCTCAATAGGATCTGCCTTTGTCATACATTCTCTTACTGTAAAAAGAAACATTAAAATTAATTTAAATACTTTATTATTACTTTAAATAATTAAAAATAATTAATTTAAAATTACTTTAAACTTTTCATTTGTATATTCACAAAAAATGATTTTTAGTTCTCAGCATGGATTTTTACATAGGGTTTATAAGCAGAATGTTTGGTTTTTTTACTGTATGCTCCATGCATTTAATTATTTTTTGAAGTCCTTGCACCCTGACATATAGTCTAGGTCCCGTTTTTTCCAGGAGTTGATTTTTCCCGACTCAAATGAGTTTATAAAAAATTTGCACCATGTACTTTCAAGAAGTGCCAAAATGCTGATGTTAATGAAATATGATGGATGGATTAGATTTACGGGTTCACATCATTGAAATCTTTTGGTCAGAATATGTTACATATGTTTAGATGGAAGTGTTTATGTCAGTAGGGTTTCACCTTCTCTTCTGTTCCCATATTTTTTCAAGTCCTTGATCTGAGCCATGTTGTAAAAAAAAAAAATTAATCTAACATTTGAAATGTTTGTCCCTCTGATAAAATGTCAGCCATCTGTTTTGTACTTAAAAAGTGAATTCCTGACCTTCTCAGTCAGTGGGAACAGGATTTTGTCTTAAGTCTTATTACAAATACACAGTGGCAAAAACAAAGTTGAGCAGGACAAAGTCAGATAGCTCTACTAAAAGTTCTCTTTATTTAAAAGTAAGGCATTTTAATGTTGTTTTCTGTACTGCTGGAGTAGTCATGATTTCTTCTGTTTTCAAAAGGTAGTTGGAATTAGACTTTATCCAGATTCACTTTAATAACAGTATGCTCTTCATTATTCATGTGGCTAGAGAAAAGGTAAGAGAAAATCAGGAAGAAGAATGAGCCAGATCTGGAGACAGGAATGCAGTCTGTGGGTTGTAAAGTAAGGTATAACTCCAGTTTAACTCTGTGTATGCTCTGACACTTGAAAAAAAGTGGGCATCATCTGGGCTGTTACGAGATTATTCATGTCACAATAGCAATATTTTCTTGAAGGTAGATGTCTGTATTTAGCTTTTGTAACTGTTCCCCTTATTTAGATAAATGATTGGAACCCCAAATGATCAGAACCCCATATGCAGTATACTTGATTTACACGAGCTCAGTTTAATTCAACAATAAAGGGGTTTCAGTTGTACTTCAGGTTAAACTTACACAGCTTTTAACTTTTTTAATACCCCAAATGTGCGTGTGCACAAACACTGGCAAATAATATAGGACTTAGAAATGGTTTGTATAGATGTCAGGAAAGGTACCTAATCAGATTTTTAACTGTTAACTAGGCTCCTGTAAGTACAGACTTTTATTTTTCTCTCAATTATGTTTATACTTCATTAACTGTTTTCAGATACCTGTTCTGAAGTGTTTATCGTATGTCTGTACTCAACAAAATGGCTGCCACTATTAAAACAGCTTTAATTTTTTGAATTTTTAGATACACGAACTCATGGCCATGCCCATCACAATTACAGAAGCAAGCTGTCATAAGCACCAAGAAAACCCACTCTGCTCATAATTTTAAGAATGAAAAAGCAAAAATTCCACAGATTTTTGGTTCTAAGGTTCAGACTTACAAGTAAACAGTCATTTGTAAAAATCCAAACTCCCTTTGCACTAACAATTGTGCATCTCATGAGACTCAGAACAGTTTGTGGTCAGAGAAGACAAATGCTAACAGCTTCTAAGGTGAAATGCAGAAGCAGGCCAGGGAGTAGAACTCATATTTCATACACCGTGAGTAAACGCTGGGCTAATAAACAGTGCGTTGCCTTATGTATGTATGTATGTATGTATGTATTTTCTGGCACACATCATCCTTTTCAGAATGTTTTCCATTCTAGTTTTCAGGGAGCTGGTTAGAATGATAGAGGGGAGGCAGCACTGCAGAGAAAGAGACAGCAGTGAGAAAGCTCTTCCTGTGTCAGAAACCGACCGTGGGTGGCACTGGTAAAGTAGACGGAGCCACGACTGTACGGAAGGGCAGCCTGGCAAGCAGCCTGGCAGCTGAGCCTCAGGTGAGTTCGGCAGCTTTGGATTTCTTCCAGTTTCTCTGCACCCCCTCTTGGGGATCCCCAGTGCTGGGATATGAATCACAGGCCAGTGAAACGTGAACCCCACGGCATTTATACTGCCTCAACAGCAAAGCAAACCCCTTCCAGGAGGGGGGTTAATTGATAACGTTGGTTGAGGCACTATTATGCGAAATAGCAGATCTACATTTCAACCACTTAGGCCACAGAGGGAGTTAAAGTGATACTTTGTGGCCATGCAGCTAATTCACACAGGTCTGAAAAAACGTGTTCTAGAGAGAGCCGGATTTTGCAGAAAGCGCAGCCCCGCGGTGTTTGCTGTTCTGTTACGGGGCGGTGCTGAAGCCCCTCGGCTGAGCTCGGGGACTCGGCTGGAGCACTGCTCTTTCTTCCCGTAAGGCTAAGTGTATGCGGGAGGTAAGCCTATAGCCGAGTAGAACTAGTCCTGCAGCACCACTTAAGAAGGACAGTTTCAACATTAAAAAAAAAAAAAAAAAAAAAGAATTTGCAGACACGACGTTTTCCATCTTGTAAGGTGCAGAAATCCCCCATGTTTTCCATAACGGGGCTACCCAGCAGTTACCAACGCAAGCTAAAAGCAGC
This sequence comes from Cygnus olor, assembly GCF_009769625.2. NCBI lineage: Eukaryota > Metazoa > Chordata > Aves > Anseriformes > Anatidae > Cygnus > Cygnus olor. The sequence goes on from NC_049170.1 coordinate 54,368,978, forward strand.
CTGTCGACTGCCCGGAGATCTCTTTGGGTGGTGGTGGCGCAGTTTTTCTCCCAAAACAGCCGGAAAAGGGAAGTTCTGGGCGGCGCGTTGCTCTCTCACCTCCCCTTCCGCAGCCTGCTCCGCCCCGGGCTGTGTGAGCGGAGCGGCCGGGGCAGGTGGGCGCAGCCTGGGGACCCTCCCCAGCAAGCCGGGTGTCATCGCTTGGGCTTGGGGTGGACGGTTTAGGCAGGTTTTCCTCCTGGAGAACATCCCTGCGGCAAAATATTCCCCTCTCTCCCCCTTTTTTTCCCCTCCAGTGTTAAGAGCTAGTTTCCCTCACCACAATTTCTTTTCCAGTTTTCAGCATGGCTGTGGACTGGCTCGGCTTTGGCTACGCTGCCCTGGTGACATCAGGGGGGCTCATTGGCTACGCAAAAGCAGGTACGGTGCTGGAAGGTGATTTCCAACCCCCCTCCCCTAAATTTGCGCGAGCTGGGTGGCTTCCAACAAAAGCCTCCTGCCTCGAAGTTTGTGCAGATGTGAAGTTTGTCAGCTTGTGCTGTGTGCTGATAGTTTGGGGCTGGTAGGGTGTGGTGCGTTGGGGGCTGAGCTCTGCTTTGGGCTGATAAGCTCAGTCTGCTTTGGGTGGGTGCTGATACCCTGCCTCTGCGTTGTGCTTTTCAGATAAACTGCCACGAGTTTGCTTCAGAAACCCTTTTCCCCTGCTGTTTTAAATATAAACATTCTATAAATATTCTTTACCTTTAAATGACATCACCATTTTTTCCCTTAGAGATTTATTCTCGTTTTAGTGTTTGATGGTAACAGTACACTGCAAGCTGCACCGTTTTCAGAAGGATCCTTTTTCCAGGGAGAGCTGAGCAGTACAAATCAGTCCTTGAAGTTGTTCCTTTCCTGGGCTCCCCAGCGTAAGCTTCATCTCTGGCCTGCTTTCACTTCCCAGTTTGCCCTTCTCCAGACAGAACTGTGGATTTCTCCCTGCTGCAGTACTGTCTCTTTCCACTTTGAAAAACTTTTCAGCACTCTTAATGAAGGTGTGTTCCTTCATTGCTGAAGACAGTGAGAAACTTACAGTAGGTGTGACTACATGGCTGCTAACGCCTGCTACAGTCTGCTCTCTACTGCCATAGGGCTCTGAGTGTCGTTTCAGGCAGGAGAGACGCTACTGAGAACTTAAATAGCTAATTTCATCTGTATTTCTCAGAGGCCATTATGAAACGATCAATATCTTATCTTCTCTTCCCAGATGGGAGGATGTGGTCATGCTGATTCAAGAAGGGAATTCAGGTCAAGGGATTTTTGAAGGGGGAATGGGAGCTTGTATGGTGACGTGCAGGGAAATTAAAACAAACAAAAAAAACCCACAACCAAACAAAAACAAACAAACAAAAAAACCCACCACTTTGTAATCCCTACTAATAACTTGGAGAAACCAAAAGAAAATTGAACTTTCATCCATAAACCTGAGGTGTTCTGTTCTTTTACAGCCAAGTCTACATTATGTACCTTGGGAAGAATATGAGAAGAGGGCCAGGGCAAAGTCTTTTTTTCTTTTTTTTTTTTTTTTCCTCTCTCTCCCATTAGAGAGTTGTTTTGAGACCCAGGAGCTTCCTGAGCCAGGGATGGTATGTTTGTCCTAGTAAGTGTATGTGCCACAGGTGCTTAAACAGGGCCTCAAGATAAAATCCAAGGATATGATGGCCGTTTGAGGACTCCCAGGATGCAGAAAGAATAAAATTGCATTTACCACAAGTTGGTGCTAAACTGTATTCTGTCCAGAGCAGCTGCTTACTAGATTGTCTGTCTTTGCACATGTACAAGAATGTGATGCTTCCCATTATCTTTAGCTCTTGCTTTTTATATTAAAAGCAGGGTGTGAAGCAATGTTGTAGCTGCTCTGTTGATGACTGAAACATGATTACTTTCTGGTAGCAGCATGTGTTCCTCCTGTAACAATGACAGGAGATCTTTATCAGCATAGATATACAATCTCGAGCCCTTTCAATGGTGACCTATAAAAACTGAATATATAAAGGACCACCCTCAAGTAGCATTAAGTCCTGAATTTTCCATTAGCCTTACTTAAAGTATTCACTGCTTGCAGAGGTCTTGCCATTTCCTTACCCGATGTCATCTATAAATTGCCAATCTTGCGGTAGCTCAGGATTATCATTTGTACTGAAGGCTTGATCCAAAGTCTGGCTATTTGACTCCTCTCTCTTATTTGACAACTCTTTATTTGTCTGAATACCCTCCCGCCCAGTTCAGTTCACATGTCCTTTTTCTGATCTTAAACCCTTCCTATTTAATCCCTTTCTACATTACTGCTTTTCAAGCAATTCCAGAATTATTATTTGAAGCAACGTGCTTTGGTCTGCAAAAGAAGACCCCGATTCTTTTGCTTTTCTCACTAGTCTTTCTATCATAAATGTATTCGTGGCTTTGCTAGTAATGAATTAAATACCGATGCTAATTTTATCTTGTGCAAGATCATTTGAATGTGGTTCTTGATTCAAATCAGTGTGGTCTTAAAATCTTCAAAGACACCCCCCCCCCCACCCCCCCCCCCCCCAGGTCTGCTTTATAACAATCAATGCCCGTGTTTTGTTTTTTTTTTGTTACTGGTAGTGTTTTACAAAGTAAGTAATCTAATGAACAGGTTTATTTCTGAGTTTCTAATAAATGTGTTATCTTTTATTCATTCAGGTAGTGTCCCATCGCTAGCTGCTGGCCTCTTCTTTGGAAGTTTGGCGGGACTGGGTGCCTATCAGCTCTCACAGAATCCGAATAATGTTTGGATTTCTCTGAGTAAGTCTTCTAGAGCTTTAGTTACAGGGAGTTATATTTACCCCAAAACAACTGGATACTAAAAATGAGTACCTAAAAAGTCTTTGCAGAAATGTTAAACTGTTGGAGCTACAATTTGAGTTTCAATCAGATCTTTAAACTTGTGTTTAGTGAAAATCTCTTTTAGTGGTCAAACTCCACTGCTCTTCCTGGAATGTGAACCACTGGCATTTTAATTTTTTTGTTTTTAAGAATGTATTGAGAATACATGTGGAAGATCTGCGTGTCTTTGTGTGTCTTGCTTAGTGATTTCTCACTACGTTCCTGCTTTCCTGCATCCCCTTTTAAAGAAATACAAAGTGTTCTGGGTGACGTCTCATCTTTTTGCTTCTATTCTACAACAGGAGATTAAAATACCTGTTATTTATCATTAGAGCTTGTCTTATGGACATCAAAAAACCTACTGCTACTGAAGGAAAATGTGTGCTAGGATAAAGTGAAACTTACGTGGTTTAAAAAAAAAACAACAAATACCATTATTTCACATCCTTCAGGAAAAAAAAAAAAAAAACAGTAAACATTTGGTATTTAAAAGATTGTACATAGTATGGTGCAAATATCCAAAACACAGTTTTTGACTTTCTGCCATTTACCATGCAGAGCTCAGGGTTGCCACCAAGTTAGGACACGTTAGCATGCTATCACCTATCACTTCAACCTCATTACCCCTAAAGCTCATGCCAGTCGCAGAATAACATGACTTGAGCTTTTCTCACTCGCTAGTAAGTTAGGGTACCTTGCCACTGAAATAGACTGAGAATGTATGTAGGTAATTCCAGCAGCACAGCTGATGCCTGACACTTGTTAGGCTGCTATATCTCAGGTACTTGTGGGCATCCACTGCTGCTGAAAATGGTAGACATTGTGATTGACTTTTTTTTTTAATGTGTGGAATTACAAAGGTGTTGCTCCATTTGGGGAGATTCAACACAGAAGCAATCTACAATAATGCAGTTTCTTCTTCCTTCTTTTCAGAACTGGAGCTTCCCTTCTCCCTGACTTTGAGAAGCTAACTGCTGAGAGTCACTGCTTAGTCAGTGCTTAAAGAGGTGCCACTGACCAGAGCATTTGTTTGCTGAAGCTGTGATGTAGCACCTAGCTCTTTGCCATGTAAAAGTCAGAAGTGAAAGGGGAAGGCCCAGCATTTCTCTCTGCTTTAACACTGTCTTCAGTGCAGTCCACTTTCACTTCCACATCTACTGGATAGGTCAAAAACTGCACGGTCAGGCCTCAGCAACTGGCATAAACCCTGAATGCAGCAGTTTAACAGGATTGAGACAAAGTATTTTGCTAAATGTGAGTGACCATCAGTTCTAAGTTCTATAACTTAGTAACGTATGGAGTCTTTTCCTCCTCCTTTTCACACCTGAAGGTTTTGGGAGAAGGTATGTTCTGCTGTGTTAGACAAAATTACATTTAGTTTGGTGCACATTTTTTGAATACTAGCTATTGAATACAGAGCTTGAGGCATTTGGATATCAAAATATTTTAGTTCTTTCCTGTGTGTTGGATTGTGGTCCCAGCATTGTACACATCTACTTACATGAGACTGTGTCAGTGATAATGTTTAGGATGATGTTAGGGAGCAAGGATGCCACAGCTAATACTGAAGGTGGTGGCTGGTCCTGCAAAACGAAGTTCATACAAAAGCAGTGGTAGAAGATACGTTTTTCCAACCACCAGTTTTGTGTGTATCTGTTACCACTGGGTAGCAGCTACACGCTAAGGATTTCATCAGTATGATTTTGGCAGAGTTTTCAAAGTATTCAGTCTTTCTTTGAGATAGCGTTCTAGAGATTGCCCTTCCTATTTTACTGTCCCAGTGAAACTGCTCGACTTTTGCCTCAATATTAAATGGTCAGGGTGGATAACTAACTCTCTAGTCTTAGTGGAAGGTGGTTCATAGCTGAAAATGGTTGGTAATACTTAGCACTTACATTGTACTTGCCTTTCGAAGTCTTTTGCAAATATAAGTCGGTTAATTCTCAGAATGTTATGGCAAGTAAGGCAGGAAAATGCTAATAGCCCTCTTAAAAGAAGTGGGGGAATTGCATGTACAGGTTTAGTGATTCACTAGGAAGGACTGGGTTCAGGGCAGTGTAGTGCAGGTTATTTTGTCACCAAAGAAGCACGTTTTGCCAAAGAAACTCAAGGACTGTGTATACTAGAACTCAGAATACCTACTCTTTGTGTACTGAGGCGCTCCAAAATTTACACCATTTATCGATTCTTTTTGTCCATCACATGAAATAACCTTTCTTACTTGATGATACTACTTATCTCTGTTCTGTTCTGAATTGTAGCATCTCTGTCACACACATGCACCTCTGCTGACTGGACTCTTTAATCTCTCATTTAAGTTACATCTGGAACATTGACTGCCGTGATGGGAGCAAGATTTTACAACTCTGGAAAATTCATGCCCGCAGGGCTAATTGCTGGTGTCAGGTACAACACAATATACTTTTTTTTTTTTTTAAATCTCTTGTGATTATTTTTTTTTCTTAATTATACTGAGATAGAGTACTTCGTACATCTTTTTTTATTTCTATGCATCGGTTATGTGAAAAGTATCTGAAAATGAATTGGCAAGTTGTTGTTGTTATTTAATTCTGTGAACTTACCAAGTGTTTTTCCCCTTACACAGTTTGCTGATGGTTGGAAGATTAGCACTGAAGATGGTGGATAAGCCCCATGAAAAGTAACTGTTCACTTTACAACTTAATATCTGGATAAGGAAACCTAATAATGAAGCTGTATGAATGTAGAAACAAGAATATGAAGCAGTTTTCTACATGAAGACAGCTTACTGTTTTTTTCCTTTTTTTTTTTAATGGAAAGAAGAATGATGGGGTGGATAGTCTACTATCTACTAGTGGATAGTACAAGACATACAAGGTGCCATTTATTTCAGTGACCTAGTAGAGCTATTACTGTGTAGTGAAAAATTTGGTCCTGGTTTTATTTTTTTGAAAAACATTTAAGTGTTTAACACTTCCCATTTTTATATTCCAAAGTATATCGACGATGTGTATGAAGTACACAGGACCTGTAATTTAGGAAGTACCCACAAAGTGTCACCAGCAGAAACTGGCTCAGTACAGCACTGTATCTTATGCCTTTCATACTGACTATTACAGTATGCTTTACCTGCTGTATTCTGAGTTGATGATGCATTATGTCTATAACACCAAACAGATCCTACCTTTTTTAGTGTGAAATGATGCTCAAATGTTGCTTTTTTTACAAGTAAAACATGTTACAAACCTTTGCTTGATGTTTTTGTATTCTTTCTGTCTGGATGGGGGGCAAAGCTTATTATTTTTTTTTTTTACCTTACCTTCTTGTTCCTATCTCAGTGGAAGTCTGTGTAGTGAACTGCTATACAAATGCTGTATTTTGATGGTGTTTAAAAATTACATTTTAAATGGAGGAGCAGAAGATTAAATTTGGGGCCTTCATTAACACATTAATTTAATTTTTAGTGATATTATTGATATTTATTGATATCCTAGGGTACTTACAGTTTGTAACTCATATTCTAAAGTGATAAACTCATATTCTAAAGTGATATTTTACGTAATGACTACTGAAGATTTACTGAAGTTATCAAATTAATTCCAGGTTTTTGAATGTATTTCATGTTGTGACCTCCTTGTTTCTGGGGACCTAACCTGTAAATAACCAGATTTACAGGGAGCAGCACTGAAAACATGTGAAAACATCTCTGAAATTCTAGTCTCAGTTAAATTGTACTCTTATTTTTTTGACCCTGCTATAAGTAAAACCCAAGAAAATATTTGTAATGACCTTAAAATACTTTAAAGCAGTGAATGTAATTTAATGGAAAATTCCATCACTGCTACAGAATTTTCTAGAGCCATTAAAGAATTGAAGACATTACTACTCTTTTTTGTATCAGATGTGCTTTTAGGCACGTGCCTAAAAGATAATTCTACAAATTTTATTTCTTATTTTACTGTTTAGGTTTTGGTGGGTGGGTGTGTGGTGTTTTTGTTTTTTGGTTTTTTTTTCTTTTCACCGAGGGTGTTTTTTATGTAAACTGAGATTATTACTTTTGCATTGAATTTGCTGTACTCATGCCATGACTTCAGGGAAGCTTCATGCTGTGAGCCAGATTGTATCTGGATGTAACAAAAAAGAGTGATTTTTTTTTTTATTATTTTTAGGAAATGAATAGTTAAAATGATTGTTAAAGCTGCTCTTTTCAAAGCACACCCTGAAACTAAAAAGAAGTTAGTTAAATATTGCTAACAGTATCAGCGTGATCTGGAAAGACTGCTGCTTTTTAGAGACGCAGAAATGGGGAAACCAGGGTGGTGCAACACAGACCGAGTCACCAGGCTTCAACAACTCGGAGTTCAGTCATGCCTCCAGAGCTTGATACATTCTAGTACTGACAGAACAAGAGAATTTGTGTTAGCAAATCCTTATTCCCAAGAGTGAAAGTCCAGGCCCTCTATTCCACGTTACCGTCAGTGCCCGGTGGAAGGTGGGTGACAACAGGTAACGTGAAGTACCTGCTCCTCTCTTTAGGGTCTCACTCAGGCCTACAGGAGGGAATTTCCCATTCATTTTGGTGGATAAATCATCTTTTGAAAGTAGGAGCTTGCCCCAGGCTTTGTAATGGGGATGTACAAGAGTACCAGTCTTTGTAATAGCAGGTGTTTCCTGTAAGTCCCACAAAGTGCAAGGTGTTGGGCGCCCTTCAGCTGTCCCTCTGATGGGTGCAAGCTCCTGTCCCAGGAGAGGGCTCTGTGGCTCAGGCCAGGGGCTGTCCTGCATGGGGAGTATTGCCTGGGGAAGCCACCACAGCAAAGAAGAGAGCACAAAGTGCTGGGACCTGTGGGAATAGGAGCAACTGTTTGCTGGTTTTCTTTTAAAGCTAAGCAGTAACTGACAAGATACAGGAACGGTCCTGAACTGAGGGACGGAACCCAGAGTGCCTCTGCCAGCTGGAAAACCATTCAGACAGACTAGATTTCACCTTTACTTTATGTTTACTTTGGGCTAGCCCTGGTCCAGGTCCATTCCCACTCAGGACCTTATGTGTGGCCTCCCAGTTTTTCCTTAGAGCCTTTTAGTGGTGCCTCGTTCTTCCCACTGACTAGACACAAACCTACGTATTGCTGAGCATCTTCTGGCTGAGGTGAGGTGCTTGCACTGGGGCAGCGCCAAGTGTGAATGGGCTGGGAGTGCTACAAACCACCCAGCTGGTGGTCTGTAAGAAAGGTTTTTGGGGGATCGAAATCTCGTACACTTGGGTGCCTCAGTTGGGCCTTACTCTTTACAGATACAGGACAGAGACCTCAAATATGCCAATAATGTACTGAGGTTCAATTGCAGCGTTGGTTTGAGAGGAGAAAAAAGCAATCCTGTTACTCACTTACCAGTAGATGTCACACCCTAAGCTGTTCTTTCTATTTATGTGACTTTCACAGCCAGCAACATCCCTTTCATTTAGTACAAACATGTAACGTAGCATAAGAATGTAAGTAACATCACACCAGCAGTACAGGTGCCAGTCTTTTAGAGTAGCAAAGGAGAATGAGAGGAGGATGGAAAACATTTCAAGATAGATGGTTTGGGGGGGAAGTAGTCAGGGGCTGTCCTACTTTATCCTTTGTTCTAAGAATGTAATGCATGACTGTTCGTAATGCAAAGCCTGTCCCCTAGCCCTCGTCCTGCCGCGGGCTTTGAGAGTGCAATTTGCCATGTCCCAGTTCCGTCAGTCACTGCTGGGAGCTGTTGGCACTCTGTCATCCCTGGCTGAGGGTCTGTCCGTGCTGAAACTAATATGGCTTGAAGTATTAAGCAATTACCATTGTATGGTGTTACAATCCCTAGCTTCCTGGTGTTGTTATATTCATGCTTTCTGACTGAACAATTTAATCCACCTGGAAAAATGGGAGGGGAAAGAAAGGTCAGGAGAACCTCCAGGCAGTTACAACAGAAGGAAAGCCTTTGTCTATCCAGAATCCCTGCAAGAAAAGATTGCAAAATATTGCATCAGTAGCAGCCCAGAGACATCTCTCTTGCTTCCTTGTAGTGCCGTGATGGAGCAAATCAAAATGCTTATGCTTCTGTGCCATATCCCAGCTCAAGTCTAGCGCACAGGTTACTGTGGATGGTTTTTTTACACTCCTTGTGCCTTCCTTCTGAACCTGTGAAATGGAGATAATGTTTTCTTTCTCTTCCCCTCCACGCACAGTTTGTCTTCTATATCCCTGCCTTTTACTGGATGCTTTTGCCGTGCATGGCATGTTCTCTGCCCCAGAAGCAAGGATCAGTAGGTTTGATGCCGTTTTACTGCTGGTAGTTAATACAGTCTGTCCTTGTTTTAATTGCCCTGCCTTCCTCTCACTGAGAACAGCTCTAGAGGAGGCAACAGTAGGTCATACAAGAACGAAGCCTAAACCAATTTACAGAGGATTGCCTGAAACACCAGAAGTGCGCTATGTCTTGGTCTGTATTTTGAAAAGATTCTTAGTGGCAGAACCCATTTGCTGTTGTGGAAGACAGCTACATTTTCCATAGAAGGGTGAAAGTGGACACACTGACTTGGGAAAAAAATACACAGTGCCATAAATAGCATCTCATGGGGCGTCAGAACCAGGTATAAGTCAGGGCTGCCACAAAGGCACCTCACCCATACCACAACTCTACTCAGATGGTAGTAAAGCACAGTCAGAAACAGCTTTCACCCCCTAAAGACACTCATCTGTGCTTCAGATGGGTGCTGAAAGGCTCCACGTGTTGCTAGCTGCAGTAGGGTCCTGTTGCAAAGCTTCCCATTCTCCTTTTGGGGAACTAACTTCACACAGCATGACACCAGACATCCTGTTTTCCAGTAAGTAACTGGACATTTCTGGTTGTCAGCCTGCTCTGCAGAAGCAGCACAGTGCTTACTGAGGAATAAAAGGGAACTGTGCAAACACTGCTCAAAGCAATGGCAGGCAGTAGTACAACAGCAGCCAGGCTCACGATGCAAAGCACCGCTGTCACCACAGCGTGAAAGGAGACATGCCACTTTTAGGCTCAGGCAGCAATACAGTGGTAAGCTCAGAATCTGTGACAATGATGTTTGCCAGGACTCGTTTTTATTTTCCTGGGACCCTCTAGTTACTGCAGGAGTGATACAGCCACAGCTTGGAGGGATTGTAAGGGAACTAGGAGCCTGGCTACTGATGGGAACCTCTTGGTGACCTATGCAGCCAGGATACCATCCTCAAAGAGATGATGGCTCAGGAAAGAATGGGGAGAATGGAATGATGAGGTTGTCTTGAAGCCCAGGACCAAGCTCTACTCGTCAAGCCCCTCTCTTCCCTCCTTTGCCCCTCCTAGGCAATGGAGTTAAGAACCAGGGACCTGGCCGCACCCAAGACAGCTGCAACAGGGTCACTTTCCCTCTGCTCAAGGAACTGCACTACTGCCTCCAAAAATCCTAAGACAACAAAGATCTGGTCTTCAGAATTCAGAATGTTAGTAAAAGATGACAACAGCATTAATTAAATAGGAAGGCTTCTGCTGGGAATGCAGCAGAAACTTGACATCTATAAAGGCTAAAAATGACAGAAACCCAACAGTCTTTGAATAGTAGTATTTATCTAGAATTTATCTATTTTTATCTACTATTTATCTCTCTACTATTTATCTACTAGTGGTAAGAGACTGTTGTGACCATGTCATAACTTCCCTGACAATTTTCAAACATGGCCAAGATCTACTATTGATTGAATACATACTAAAATCAATTAGTCTCTTCTGCTGCCATTTGCACACACTGATAATACTGACATGTTTGGTCACCTTCTAGTCAGTGACAGTCCTGAACTGCACGTGTTTTTTTTAGGCAGAGATTTCCAATTAAGATCTGTTTTGCAATGCTTATATACACACCTGTAACATGTCACTTCTCAGGATATTTTGGAGCATGAATATAAGTCTAAATTATGGCAGATAAGGCAATAATACAGAAGATTTTGAGTCATCTTTCAAGAGCTCTTCAATCTCAGATCATTTCTTGAATTCCTCTGAGCCATCTTGCACTCCACCTGACATACTAGCTCAGGCCACAGCCTGTTACTCACTTCTGTGACTTTTGCCATTGGAGATGCATTACTTGGTATTATAAAGGTTTCAGGACGAAGCACCTCAAAACATTTCAAACTTTTTATTTTCAGACTGTTTGCTTTTTGAGTCTCCCTGCCATGTACCAAATTGTGTTGGCTGTCTTCACCATATTGTATGACCACATTTGTCATAGTGTATTTGTTAAATCTAATGACCTCAGAGGCTTCTAAATGGCATGAGTCCTCTCTGTCCCTCTCACACACTCCCAAATACCACTCTTCTTTAGAGTCACCGTTCCAGGTGAATGGTGGGCAAACAACGATGAAGTTAAAATTGTACATTTTATTGTCAGGTAGCCTTCGGGAAGACAAAGGGTTTTTCAGATAACCAAAATGTAAACTTCCATTCAGACAATCAACTCTCCTGTACTACTGAATCCCAAGAAGGCAGCAGGTAATCTTTACTATTTCCCGTGGAGTCACTCTTTACTTGCTTCAGTTTTCTTACAGCAAGTTAAAATCACTTCAAATTCAGGACATTGTATGTGATATTTCAAAATTTGAGGAAATGGACTCCCCAGACTTCCATTTAAATCTTTACTGTTTCTCTGTGATACCGTATCAGTCTCCCAACTTTGGAATACCAAGATAAAACTTGCAAACAATTCCAAAGCACGGAACTTTCAACTTGCATTTATTTCAGGTTTATAATGAAAGTCATTTTACACCAACTTCAAAAAATCAAGTAAAATAAAAAGCTTTCAACAAATAACTTAAGAAAAGTGATTTAGAACAGTTTTATTTTGCTTATTTCCTTATGCGGCAGATATTGTACAAAAGTGCCACAGTAGCAGTGATACTGAAGTCTACTTACACATCTTACACAATTTTAGGTTAAATCCAAGCACTGAATACTCAGAGCGCTTTAAATGCATTAAACAATACAGATCAGTAATAGCACAGCCCAAATGCCAAAATATCTATTTTATACACAATTTTAAAAGCACTTAATGAAGTTACATGACTTCCAACTTACACCACACAAGTTATTTCAAAAGACACTTATTGCAGAGTACTTATATCAAATAAATCTGCAAGAAACAGTATTATTCTAAGGGCTCTGGAAAATGACTAGCATATTCAAGCTTAAGTCTTGGTTACAGTCATGTCAATAAGGTTTTTGCTACTGACTTTACTGATGCAAAGATCTCTCTTATTCTCTCATTCTTCTATCAGATAAAAGATGTAAAGGCCTGCTCATGGGATTTACAAAATAGCTAATTGAAAAACATTTCCATGAGGCACATGTGCAGTATGAAAATGAGTTATCACAGATTTCAGAACTGCAGTCTTTAGTACTCTTCAGTAGGAAAATCACAGACATTGCAGCAAAAGCAAATGAGAACAGAAAGAAGAGCACCACTGTTAAACTGCTGAGTTCCTTTTTAAGGCTATGTTACTGTGTTCTGGGAAGAAAGACATCAATACTTTTTGGTTTTGGTATTAATTCCCTGGGTATGGTATCATGGTATCATGTTTTTAACCAAGTTATTAAAATGCATTTCAAAGCAAACGTTTTCGTACATGTGACTTGCTTCATAACTACAGATAGACTCCAACAGCCGTGATACAGAGATGCGTAATTTACACATCTATGTAAAAGAGTTAATACATGTGCAGTTAAGATACTTAGTAATGAATATTATGATTTCTCAGTATGAACAGATTCAGTATAATTAAGTAGTCCAACTTGAGAAGCTGAAGATTACCTGGGTTTTCTTACTAAAAACAGCAGGTTGCAGAAGTGCATCTCACCAGGTTCACATATTTATGTTAAAGCCATAATTTGATTTAAAAGAATGAAACAGAGATAAATATAATGCTACTAAAACCTTTTAAGTTTTAATACTTCAAATCAGAGGTGCAAATGTGAAACATTAGCTGTATTCATATGAAACGTGAAAAGTTAACAGGCTTCAACTTTATGCTGTTTAATATCAACTAAATCACTTAGGTTGTGTGTGCGTGTGTGTCTGTGTGTGTTAGGTCTACCTACAGAATACCAACTTCACTAGCCACACATATGCTGGAGCTCACTTTACCTACACTTTCAGCTCACTGGACGCGTGTGGCAGGCTCCTGTCCAGAACCAACCTTCGTAGCGTAACTAGATACATTCTTCCTGCTGGTGTTACTAGCTTGAAAACGCTGCTCTCTTAGGATAGCTCCGGGTTTTCTACACAGGAATTAGCCTTTGTCTAGCCACAGTGAACTGGCACTTGTCTGCAAGCACTGGAATAGATACACTCCTCACAATGATGGGACTGAAGAAAAGATTCCTGGAAAGATGCTAAGTAACTAATTTCTTTAGCTTTAGCTGAACTTCACAAAGCAGTACGCCTTGTAGGATCAAACAACAATTTGCTTGAAAAATAAGGGTACTATAAGCTTTGTCAATTTATTCTTAATTTTTGTTCACAAAAAGTAAGACAAAGAGGTAAAAGTAATTTAAACCACTATGACCAAATTAAAAGCCTGAACAGTCTTGAGAAATGAGAGTCCTTCTGGTAACTGTTCTACCAGAAGGTAACTGGTGACATGCATTTGAAACATTTAGAAACACGTACGACTTTCTTTTATGTAAAATAATAAACACAAAAATATGCAATAACATGTGTTTTAATTCTGAAAAGATTTTGGGGGCAGATATCATCTGTGACTTTGCTGTTCATTGTTTCACAAGCTCAGGATGTTCAGGATGAAATGTAGCCACAGAATGCTTCACATTTAAGACTCACCGTTTCGTAACTATGTAAATTTAAGTATGGATCACTGCCTTTCATTTTCTTGGCTACAAACCTCACACTACAGCATAGTAAGCTAGCTGAAACCCAAACCATCAAGGCTTCCATGAGGTCTGTTTCTTTATTGTTCTAAGCCCCTTTGAACAGCAACAGCCTCTGATGCTGTACAGGGTACTCACCTCTAGTGCTACATGTAGCCACAAGGAACAAGAAACAGCAAACCAGTGCCAAATTAAGGAAGTTACTAATTGAAAGAACCATCTCCCCTAGACAACATGTATCACTCAAAGTCAAGAACTGTGCCACTTTGTAGGTCTGATCAGAATCACCTCTCTCCCACTTCAGCTCCTGATCTGGAAACAATTCACCATCTAAGAGACTGTTATACAGTTTATACCATCATCCCATTTTGTTCATGGCATTTCCCATGCAACAAATACCTTCCACTGGCAAAGTGCTAAGAAAGATGTTCTTACAAATTTTACAAAAATTGTTCCAGATTCATAATCTACTTAGACCAAACTTCACACATCCCCTTAAGCTTGCACAGTACAGAAAAAGGTAATAAACCATTAACAAAAACCATGCAAAAAACCCAAGACCATCAAGCTAACATATCTAAAAAACTAAATCAAATAGAACACCAAAATAATATATAAAGCTTATCTTGTTCAAGGTCTTGAATAACATCAATAATTTTGTCTTTTTTTTTTTTTAAATGTCAAATTTGAGGTAAAACAAAACAAGCCTTAATTCCCCACCTTCCCCAAATCCCGGTTCTTCAGACACAAAAGGAACCTGTGCTCTTAAGTGGCATTTAGAGCATATACTTGTACTTCAAGACTGACTAGATTTTGTATTTCCTTCCATGCAAAGGAGTAGCTAAAATTCCCAGATTTACCACATTAACATGGATATGAATTAATAAAAAGATGAAAATGCTTTATGAATATTCCCTTTAGTGCTTTTAACAAAGATTATTCCTGGTTTAGTTTAAATTGTGTGAGATATCTTGAAGTAAATCTTTAAGATTTATTGTTGTTCTCACTACTCAGAAGAATCTATTTGATTACCAGTTCTCTCACTTTAAAGGCATTGATGGAAATTTACATCATTCTGACAGCATATTAGATAAAAAAAATGCAGCAAACACAGGTTGAAAAAAATTATACTACTGTTAAGTACTATGCAGTGATGTAAACTATAAAGTATCACAATCTAATTTTAGATGTTAAACCATGAACATGCTGAACAACTGATCATTTGACAGATAACCAAAAAGTGCCTTGCACAATAATTTAGTATCTTCAACTGTAAGCTTCTGTATCGTAATTCTACATCAACCATTTCAGTCTTGGACATCAAAGTAGTCAATTACTGGCTCTTCTTTTAATGGTTTGGATAAACCACTGCTTCCACTACTCCTGAAATTATAAGAATATTAGATGTTACTCACTTTGCATGAAACACGAGATAAAAGTAAGTTGAAGTCACAAATTTCTGTAACGTCTCAGTGTGAGTATGCATGCTGCACTGATAGATGGCATGTTCTAAATTATGTTCTAATGGAAATATCTTCATGCTTCAGAAAACATTTAACTATGATTTTTGGGGAAAAAAACATATACTTTATCAAATTAATATGTATCAGTGCATGGCTGAATTGATACAATTTGTTTTCAAGTTTTACCAGAAACCACCATTTATAAGTGATATTTACTGCAAAAACACTAATGTATTGAAGACTAAATGCTAAACATGCCTTTAAATAATAAAATATAAACATAAATAAAAATAAATTTACTAACTGTCCTAATAAATTATTTTATGCCAGTAAGGCACTACTTATCTTTTACACAGAAAAGTTAAAGATATAAAACACCCCAAACCCCCAAAACATTAATCTCTTCTCAACTATGTAATCTTTACAAAATAGAAAGGTCCACAATATTTGTTTTTATTACTGCTCTTATATCATAGTCAATCCTACATTCTGTTAGCATTTCATTTCAGGTTTACTTCTGTGAACAGAAAAGCCTAGTGCAGGCTGCAAGCTCCGAAGCAGCATGTAGGTTGAGAAAACAAAGACCCAGGGAGCATAAAATTGAAGTTCATGAACACTCTTCCTTAAGTTAATCAGCACAAAATTGAAGAACACCATTTTAGAAACACATTTCTTACTTATCTGTTTGTTTGTAATGAGGAATAGGAGGTGGAGGCCTGTTCTGCATTTCTTTATCTAGCACAGAAGTTAAAGTATTGCTTGGACAAATGGATTTCCCTCTAGAAAAATAAAAGAAAAGGTTATTTTATTCAATGGGAATTTATATTCATTAAGAAATTAGGGCAAAAAAGTTACATTTAAAAGTAGTGGCCCCAGTGTCAGAGTTCATATTTGTATTTCATCTATATAACTATTTAATTTTCATAGAGTCACAGAATATCCTGAATCAGAAGTAACCTACAAGGATCAAGTCCAGCTCCTGGCTCCACACGGGACTACCTAAAAATCAAACCATCTCTCTGAGACTGTTGTCCAAATGCTTCTTGAACTCCAACAGGCTTGATGCCAGAATCACTTACCTGGGGAGCCTGCTCAAGAGCTCAACCACCCTCTCAGAGAAGAACCTTTTCCTAATATCCAATGTGAACCTCCCTTGATGCACCTTCATGCTATTCCTCCCTCGGGTCTCACCACTGGCCACCAGAGAAAAAAGATCAGCACCTTCCTCATCTCTCCCCCTCATGAGGAAGCTGTAGGCTGCAACAAGGTCTATGTTCACAGATCACTGCATCTTTACAATATCCAATGCTGTGGAACCATGTTCTTAAACTCTGGCAATAAGTCGCATTAAACTTACTCATCACTCTGCACTAAAACTAGGTCCCTGTGAAGCAGTCCTCTCCAAGGAACAGTAACAGAATCACAGAACGGTTTGGGTCAGAAGGGACCTTAAAGATCACCTAATTTCAACCCCCCTGCCATGGGCAGGGACACCTCCCACTAGACCAGGTTGCTCACAGCCCCATCCAACCTGGCCTTAAACACTTCCAAGGATGGGGCACCCACAGCTTCTCTGGGCAACCTGTGCCTGTGCCTCACAGTGCACTGCCACTTCCTTACCAGTTATCCCAGGTGCACGAGACCAGAAAAATGATATGCATTAAGAAAAAAAAAAAAAACAAATAATCAAACAGCTCTTCCTGCCCTCCACTTAAGTTACTATCTATTATGCAACCATAACCGTACAATGAAGCATCCCACTTGTGCTTGTGCCCTCTGCAATACAAGGGCCACCCTGTGGCCATGGTGCAGGGCAGTATTTTCTCCAATACAGGAAGACAGTATGCTTTAGCACATCCCTAGGCTTGTATTGGCTGTGATTGACATGCAACTTCAGTACTGCACAGTCCATATCCAAAGGCTGCACTGGCTGGAGGCAGGGAAAGGATATAAAAAAACATGGAAATTGCTTTGAAAGATTATTACAAAAAGGCATCTAAGCCAAAATTTTTCAAAATAAGTATCCTACACACTCTATCTTTAACAGGCTGTGGAAATGTCTTAAAGTTTCCTATGAGTCACTTTCAAGAGTGAGTTTGCTTTATTTCAACTTCCAGTCATGGTTCCAATATAATTGCAAGACTGAAAAGCCTTCCACCACCATTCTGGTACACTAAACAGCATTGCTTTCCTATTTATATCTGAATGCCTCTTCTTCTTAGGAATGTTTCACTACCTTCTGAGATGTAGACTCTTCTCTGAATATTACTTGCACATTATACATTTTTTGGCTAGCTACTTTTTATATGGAGAATAAATTAGCTTGGCCTCTCCATTTCCGAACAGGTGAATAAATGTTGCTTCTTGTCCTTCATTCTTGTCCTCCTATTTACACTGCATTCATAACTTAACAGTAAATTTTATTCCACATTGGAAACAAACATTTGCCTGAATGCCTATTTATGACTTTATAATTTAAGGTAACCTTAGCCTTTCTCATTCTTGTGTTCTCACAAGTACCATTATATTTAAAACCACTAGTATACATACAAAGAAAATAGCAGACGAGTAACTATACATTAAATTATATATATGCTCTAACATTGTTGTTTATTCTTATATACAGCAAGTCACTGACTTTCTGAGCAACCCATTCCACGATTGTTACATATTGTATGAATCTTCTTCCTGCAACTGTTTCAAACCTGATGATTTTAATTCGTGCCCATTACCTTGTCTTTTGAGAGAAGAAAGAGAGAATATGCATTCTCTAGTCAGGCTATGATTTCAGATATCTTTGTGACAACTCTGCAGTACCTTTCCATGCATTTTCCAAGATGACAACCTGTACCTCTTACTGTTCTTAACAGTAATCTATGTCTCCGACAAACCAACTTAGAATGCAAAGTAGGAGTAAATGAATTTACACTTACCTAATGTGACCAAAACTCTTAATAATTACACTATATTGTTATTATTGAATAACGTTCTGTGCATTTCTGAGCTTAAAGCTGCATTTACATAGAAATTATGAGGTAAAAAATCCTACAATTATTTTATCAGAAGACTGCCACAACATACTAAAGTAATTTAAACATATTAACTATGTAGTTATGCATTAAAATTTAACCACATATTAAATCTCTCTCTAAAAATCTATATAAGCCTGTATATAAAGATATATTTATATACTCACCTACATATATAATTAAATTATATATAAACATTAAACGAAATGCTGTTCCTAGAAGGAACACCAAAAACATGGGCCTTATAGGGATGACTGTTCTCAAGAACCCTTCGAGGATGCCTCAAGTCCATACAAGCTACTTATAAACACTGGTCACTATGTAACAGGCAAGCACCCCTTAATGACAGTGCCTGAGGCTCTGGCACCCTGAGCTATCAAGGGAGGAAACTAGTGCAAGTAAGATACTTGAGGAAATCACTGACAGGCACAGGGAAGTGCGTGTGTCAACTTAATGAGGAAAGCCTTCCCCTTTTTGCCATACCAGTCTGGATATAAACTTTTAAATAGGTATTGCCCCATGGAAAGAATCCTGGGTCAGAAGGAATCTGGTATTGCAACTGCTCAAAAAGATAGTGACTACAAAGGCAACCAGCAGGGAAGCATTGAGAAGGGCACTTAAGATCAACCTTGATATTCAACACTGGGAATATTCTTTATACGCTCAGACACTGGCGATGCTATACATCAGTAATTCTAACGCAGCTAACATGATCAACTCTTACTGATGTGGTGGAATGATGATGGGTGCAGGGGCTGATGGCAAAGTAGAGTCATGTTGCTTGCTCCTAGCCTATTATCTGGCCAGAGGAACTCTTAGCACCAAGGATACTTTCTCACTCCTCTGATCCAACTTGTATGGTGATGTTACCATTTCAGTGGCATAATGGGGAAGAACAGGAAAAAAATAGTGCTTTTTGCCTAGTGTCATTTCTCATTATGTATACTTGGAAATGCCCCTAAAAGAAATTTGCAGGGAATACTGAAAACAGGACGAAACAAACTGAATCAAACCATTTGGGCTTTGTGTTGACTAGAACCTGGATTTGAAGAAGCTGTTGTGAAACTGAACTCAGCTTTAGGGCTTACTGCATTCAGCTCTGGGGCCCCCAACACAAGAAAGACACGGACCTATCAGAGCAAGTCCAGAGGAGGGCAGCAAAGATGATCAAATGGGCTGGAGCACCTCCACTACAAAGACAGGCTGAGGGAGTTGGGGTTTTTCAGCCTACAGAAGAGAAGGCTCCAGGGAGACCGTACTGCAGTCTTCCAGTACTTAAAGGGGGTCTATAAGACAGCTGGAGAGGGACTCTTTGTCAGGGAGTATAGTGATAGGACAAGGAGTAATGGCTTTAAACTAAAACTGGGAAGATTTAGATTAGGTATTAGGAAGAAATTCTTTACTCAGAGGGTAGTGAGGCACTGGAACAGGTTGTGCAGAGAACCTCTTGATGCCCCATCCTTGTAAGTGTTTAAGGCCAGGTTGGATGGGGCTGTGAACAACCTGGTCTAGTGGGAGGTGTCCCTGCCCATGGCAGGGGGGTTGAAATTAGGTGATCTTTAAGGTCCCTTCTGACCCAAACCATTCTATGATTCCACAAAATACTCTAAAAATATCATCCCAGAACTTGAGTTATGAATTGTCTGAGGCTTCAATGAGTTTGATGTCTCGAAGAAGCGGTCTTTGCCACTTCAAATAAAATGACAATGAAAAGAATCCTTGGATGAATTCAATTAGGAAACATTGCTACGGAGCTGAAAAACATTGTTATAGAGCACTCATTGTCTGTAAGAGCAGAAGTAAAAGTGCAGCATTTGTGTTCTGCATTGCATGATCTTCCCTAAACAACACAAGGGAAGGAGCAAGTGTGCAACTTCTAACACTGCAGAAGACTTCCCATTCTAAAGTTGCAGCATACAACGACTTCGTTTTTAAAACATCATCTGTCCTGCTCTGACACTTTCTCCTCTTCTTTACTAATTTCTCATAATCCTCCAGCCCCTTCCTTTTTCTAAGGAAGCTTTTTCAAATGTGGTCTCTCTTCTCACCCTTCTTTTGTAGGAAAAAGGGAGATATCTTAAATTGGTTCACAGAAACATTTAGAGTTATCTTAAAGTAGTGTCCCATCTTTATTGAAAGAAATCAAGATTCTAAGCTAGCAGGCTCAGGAGCAGCTCATGGCACTGTAATAGCAGGGATGGTAGCGATTTTTTATTTTTAATTTTTAACTATAGCCAATATCTACAGTTAAAAACCAATTAAACAGGTTGCCGAAGAACCACAATTTGACAGTGCTGAATTAAAATTTGACAATGTTAAACTAAATAAGCCACTCAGTGACAAAAGAATCAAGGAAGCCACACTCTCTCCAGTCCAATAACCTTGCTTTTCCCCCAGTTATATTCCCTTAATTTCCTTTTATACTATGAACTTCCCTCTACGTGCCCTTCTCCAAGCATCTCTAATTTCGCTTAGACATCTTTTATATTTCCAGTAGTCCGTTTCCATCTTTGTCCATTAACAGAAAAGAGAGGATAGGACTTTCTGTGGCAGGTTCAGGTGGGTAGAGAACAAGTAAGTTCCAATACAAGCCTTCTTCAAAGAAGGTGCAAATTTAGATGTGACTTCTCTATCCAGCCATTAATATTCATAAAATTTTATTACATTTATCATCTTTGATACTACTGTCAAATTTAGCTGATGACAAAAAGACAAGAAGTTACCGCTAAGCCAAATGGAAAACAGACTTGCAAAATCTTGTTTTCTTAGCTTTTTCATTTTTAATTGGGTTTTCTTCTCTGAAGACGTATTCAACCAGGGGGAAATAGAAGCCTATCAAATTATCAATTTAAAAATGCTTTAAAAACTTTTAAATGGAAGCTACTGCATGTTGCAAATTGCACTGTAAATAAACTCATTCAATTAAGTGATATAAACATACACAGTTACTAGAAAACAAAATGGATTACGTACTTCACTGCAGTGATAACAACGTTACGCTTTGGTTCATTGTCATAGCTCACACTTTCAATGCCATACACCTGAGCTAATTCATGGATGATTCTGCGATGATCCCTGTTCATTGGTGGGTAACAATGACTCTTCTTTGTATGCTTGCCCTGAATTAAAAAAGAATAAGTAAATAAATAAATAAACATATAAAAAATGAGGAAATGAGCAAGCAAAGAAAGGCGAGTGGAAAGGAAAGGTGTGTGGGAGAGAGAAAGTGCTTCTACCTCTAAAATTTTGCCACTGTGACAGAACGTAGTACTACAAAATACTATTACATCAGTATTGGCAAAAAAATCATCTAAAAACCATCCATTTAGTTCCCACCTCAAAGCACAGATACACACATTTACGTGTATATTTAAGTTTGAAACAAATCCTGAATACATCCATTCTGCTTACATCCCAAAGAAGCAGTATAATTTACCTGAATTTTTCTTTTTCACACTGGTTTTTACAATGCACATACAATGCAGGTTGCTACAAAGACATCAGGTTTAGTTATCGCTTCCTTCTACCAAAGAAGCGATTTATCTGCAAAATCTGCCATGTAATAAAGTCTACTGACGTCATTAAATAGCAACAAAACCATAGTTTTAGTTTCAGTAAACAAAAACTGATAATGCTTGATTTGACAACAATTGTTACATAAACAGTCAAAGAAAGAACAGAAAAAAAAGCGTCCCTCCCTCCTAACGGATTGGGTGCCTTAGCAACAGCAGATGCAGATGAGGGCAAGATACTCAGTCTGCTTCAGGGTTTCAAGACACTCTGCTTCAGCCTTTGCCTTGGTTATCACCAACAAGGTCTCAGAGGTCTTTGGGTCTATTGACAGGGTTCAAGAAGAAGACAAACTGCCAGTATTAGATAAAGTTTGAGTCAGGGATTGCAAGAGAAGTCCCAGCTTGTACAGGTTTCTAGGACTGGACGCAGCACATTTAACAACGCTGAGAGACTAGGAGAATGTGTCATTCTCTATCATTTTTGAAAGGTTATAGACATTGGGGGTAGGAGCCTAATGACTGGAGAACGGCAACTGTTGGGTTTTCAAGAAGAGCAAGACAGACAACACAAGAACTACAAGACAATAAGCTACATTTCAAAGCCTGTGAAAAAAACACAGAGCAAGCCCTCTCATCAGCCATTTTTAGGCACATGAAGCAGAAGGTCCCTTGGAGTAGCCAGAGTGGATTTATGAAACTTTTTCAGCATCTGATTGGATAAAGCCCATTCATTCAGGGGCTGAGTTCAGCGTTGGTTCTTGCTTCAAGAAAGAGCCGCACTAGATTACCTCTGCAGGCTCCTTCCAACCTGAATGATTCTAAGACATCTTCTGACAGGCTATGTTTAACATTCAAATACAAACGCCTGATTATTAGTACACCTTTGGATTACACAAGGAGAACTGTTACATTAAAAAGCAGTTGCTTTACATATCATGTGAAAAGTCTCTTCAAATCATTAAGATGCAGACAACACCACTTTAGAATCTAATAAAAGGACAATTTTGATATATCTTCAACCACACACAAATATTAGTTCAAGTCTATTATTGCATGATCACAGTACTGCCAGAAGTAACCTTGATGCAGTACCGTGTACTCTTTCTTTTTTAACATTCTAGGAAACTATTAATTTGATATAATCTTTAACTGATTAGATTAAGCAAAATAATACTCTTGGAAATTATTTAAACAACTGCAGAAATCAACACATGTTCTTGAAAACTCTTCTTGGGTCCTTTACAGTATTTTTACTGTAATCAGTATTACTGTAAAAGAGGAATGCTACTTAACAGTAATCCTATTTGTTATACTCCTTTCCTCTACTATTCAACTTGGCAAGACATTTAATCACCAGTTCTTACACAGAAAGGCAGAATGAGGATGAAACTCATCCCCTCCATTGAGAGAAAGAGAACACTCATTCTGCTGCAGTCACCTAAATTCATCCGTAGCAGACCATATCTAACAGAGGAAGATAAACATTAAAGGTACAGTGTACCTGCCCTGTAGATGGATGGTTAATACCTGCCACCTCTCAGACTGTTAAGTAGCTAAATTACGAATAGTAACCACACCTAAAGTGGTGGTCAATCTTCTCCATAAGTCTTCAGAATAATCACATACTGTCTGGATAGTTACTTAGCAATAAACAGTAATAAACCTTCTACCTACTACAATACTTTCAGCATATAGACAAACATTTGGATAAAGAAAACTGTACAGATTTTGTACCTTTAGAAGGCTGATCTTTAAAGAGATGATTCTGGGCTCAAAACAAAAATCAGAATTTCTGTCTATGTGCTGACAGAGCTGGATGACATGAATGTTTTCTGTCCTGTCTGCTTACACGTGTCAGTAGTGACAGCTCTGCTGTGCTAGATTAGTACATACTAATGACTCTAGGGGAACAGATATTCATGAAGCAAACAAAGTCATACAATGACAGATAAGGTTAACTGTATTAATATATAAGTGTATATTTACAAAATGACAAAATTACAAATTGACAAAAAGCATCAAAATCCTTTTTATTACTCATTTATCCAGTTAAGCTGAAATTAGTATCCAAAGGAACAGTGCAAAAATATAAACAAGTCAAAACAAAAATGTGTAAGCATAAGTAAACAGTAATCAGTACAAAATACATAGTACTGATACAGGCAGAGCTACCTGAATGCTTCACAGACCAGCATGCAAAATACTTTTAATACAAGGAAGTAAAGCTTTACATCTAGAAACAAAGAACACAAGTCACATCTCAAGACAGAAAGGATTTAGGAGTCATGGTAAACAAACAACTGAACAGAGACTCAAACATAAGACGGATTTAGGGATCTTGGCGGAAGAACAACTAAGCACAGTCCCCTTGCATAATGCCATGTCAAACATATTAATCCAGTCTTTGGATACATAAGAAGTGGGAGTTGACTTGTCAGGCTGGGCAACAGGCCTGAATGAAGAGCAGTGATAACACTTACCAGGTATAGAGACATCTCCAACACAATACAAATACCTGTGGTTGCAAGAGGGAACATGACTGGTAATCAGGAATCTAAACATTTCAAGGAGGAATTTGACAGCCTTGTGAAACTTAATATGTAACTAAATAGAGAATTTTGAGGTATAGAACAAAGATTATGATGGGACTCCTCAGGTAACTGTTCAGTTTGCCTACTGAAGAATTCATGAAAAGAATTTTTTACCTGTACATGCATTATAACATATGGACTCCAAACAGTAAGACTTGTGTAACGTCTTTGGTGTTCAGAAAGAAATCTCTTCCCCTTTGAAATATAATTTGACTTCTGGGGACTTCTTGTACCTTATGGAATAGCAATTCCCAACAGCCTGAGGTGCAGGTGGGTGCAGAACTCATGCTTGAAGTACTGAATTGTCAGGTGGGCCTAACTGGTTCATCTTCATCATGACAGAAGCTTAAATGAGCATCGAACAATTCTCCCTTTAGGTCAGACAAGGGAAGAATTGTCATGCTAAGTTTGTTTTTTTTTTTTTTTTCATCCTCTTCTGCAATGGAGACTCTTTTTAATAGACATTCAATGGTCTGTTTTGTAGAATTGTTATTTAACAAATACTTTGTTACTGCTGAGAACTAAACATTGGAGATTTTCTTGAGCTCTCCTGTTCTCTTGTTCCATTATATTTTATGTCACTAATCCATTCTATATTACTAATTCAAGACATATTGTCACCTTTTTTGTACCATATCACATATCTTGGTAGGCTGTTGGTATGGGAATATATATATTGGTATATCCAGTTATCAAATATACAAATGTGTACATATATATTTCCGTGTGTGGGTGTGTAAAATAAAGGCAGTATACAAAGGTATAAAATAGGATAACTACAGGCAAAACAATGTTGGGCAAGTTATTTTTAGCTAATAATAAATATTCTACGTGTGTGTTAACAAATGAGATTGGAGGGGCCTGAACATAATTAGACACAAATAATCCCTCTTGGATTTTCATTCCAATATGGAAAAAATAGATAAGAACATTAGACAGGTGGACAAGCACCGAGATTGCTTAAGAAACACCATACAAAAAGAAAGAAAACTAGGTGACTGAAATAGAACATAAGCAGTCCTAAGGGAGAGAACGGGAAAGGACATTTATGCTTTCTACAGAAGGTTATGTTCCTTGAGCTAAGGACAACTGAGGGTAGAGCGGTTTACACTTTCAACTGCATGCAACAGGTCAAGCACTGTGCAGCAGCAAGCCAGTAGTACGCTAACCAGACAGGCCCGAAGGCTGAATTCTGCTTTTACTATAGGCCTATGATTTTGTCTGTGGAATTGACCTCTTTAGATATACTGGAGTCTACTAAACTATTAAGGCTGAATCCCAGTCTCCTTATAGGAGGAAGAGGACTACCTCACACAAAAATGCGGAAGGGTATCCACTCCACAGATTTGAAAGCAACTTCCACTACAGTGCCTGAAAGAACCTAGGGCTTTCACCCTCAGAGTCTCAACCTTTAAACACTGTGTTTGATGATTAATACTTTATCAGTGGAGATACAAAAATGAACGATAATCCACAGATGCATTAAAACCTGGCACTAGTCGAATCTTTAAAAAAGATGCAAAAAAGCTTGCCTGTCACAGAAGTGATTGTACTGTTATGTTTTAAAATTTTTGTTCTATCTATTATTAAAATGTGCGTTCTAATAAGGTCAAAACAGATCTAGTGTTAATCCATAACTATTAGTACTAAAGTTTCATAAACATTATTCCGCTTCCCCCCAAACTAAACAAAACTGTTTCTTTTAATAACTCAAAGAATACCTGAATACTGACCTTATTCACAGCTTCCACAAGCATTCTCATCTCCTTCTCAACATCACTGACAAATTTTAAATCCTTCCTGCAACAACAGCATACTAGGTAAATGAGGCAATAGAATGTACAAAGATGCAATGACTTTATCTTCTGTAACATGTAAACATATGTAACGTGTTGTAATCAAAAGTTAACATTTCAGCGTTTCTCAGTCTTCTCACTTACGCAATTCACTTAATTAGATTTCACGATTTGATGGAAAATCAGGTATTGAGTATACAGAGTAGAATTGTTTTCAAAGACAGAAAAAGTGCACTGACTGATTTTACAACTTATCTGGTGAAACAAATTAATGAGAACAGAAGTAGAAGCATAAAGCTATTTGCAAGGAAACAAAATATTCTTGATATGAGATATTATGGATTTTTTAAATTAATTGGTTTACCCTACTTAATCACAGTAAATCGAATCTGTCAGAGCGAGCTGTGTGTTCTGTTCTTAAATGAGCAGGTAAACTAATACCAAAAGCAAGGTTAACATTTGTTAGAGCACCGTCCCCATGAGGAAAAATGTCTACCTGAAGAATTCATGTCTCAAATCTGGTTATCAGTAAAGCTGTTTCTTCAAGAATATGCACCATTTCATACCAAGACAACAACACTTTGTGAATTATATCAAAATTTCATCATTCAAGAAGTGGATGTCCTAACAACATTCTGGACGCTGAAGTAAAGGTATGATCAAAGGATCAAGCGGTCACAAGCAAACATGCAAAATGGCAACATTGAGTAGCTTTTCTACCAAAATCATTTGATCACTGGTACAATGGATTCAGCCAACCACTGGAAAACCTCCAATGCTTTGTCCCCATTTATCCAGTGGATAGACACTGCGTGGAGTTATCAGAATCCCCGAATCCTCAGTACAGAGAAGGTGAGGCAAGCATTTTATGTCCACTTGTACCTCCAGATCTTTCTTACAGAACTCCATGGAAGAACAACACTGAGCTACCTGATGATGTGAGTGGGCCCCCAATCTACTGACTATTCAAGTAAGAACAGTGAAGACTGGAGGGCAGATCAGTGCAGATGTTGGGAGAGACCAAGCAATTGCTGCTGTTTTGGAATGATAGAGAAGATTCTTAGGGAGCACAATTTGGGTTGAGAACATTCAAGGAATTCAGTATTCCTTAATTTTCTTTTGAAAGAGATATCCTTGAAAAGACATTTGGACTGTCCTCTGGAGTTCTGATATCTGTATATAGGATCATTGAACAGCTGAGGCAATCCAACAAGCAGATATGTCTCTGCATCTAGCTGTTCAGATTCTGGTTAGAACACTATTCTCAAATTCAGAATAGTATTTCAGGCTGTTTACTCCTCTGCCACTAAGGCTGACAAAGCACAAATTAGATTTCCTTTAGAATTTCAAACTTTCCTTCGAGGTCATCAGATGAAACCACAATGAAAAATAAAGCCTCTTTTCAACTATGTGCAGTCTTGCCTTTCCAAATTTGGCAGCAAACCTCATCAGACTGCTTTTACATAAGTGAAGGGGAGTGCCAGATCAGCTCACAAGAAAGGATATTCTGTATTTCCAGCTACACAAATGCATGAACCCACACTTCACTGAAGAGCGGTAAGAAGCATACAGTTAACAAGAAATGTGAGTAGGCTTCACTGCTAGCAGATTTTGAAAGATGACTAACAAATCCATTAGGATGAGGAGAACAAAGTCTGTTATAAGTCATTCCACAAAAGGATGGAAAAAAAATAAATCTGCAGATTCAGTAGTCTCCTCTGTAGGATCCTGATCAGAGAACTGACTGAGTGGAGACAGTTAAAAATGACTGACTTTATTTCTCAGTTATTCTTGACTCTGGTTCTGGTCTTGCAGTTTTAGGTTGCTTGTTTTGGTGTTTTATCAGCTTGCTCACATCATATTTGAAGAGTTCTGTTTGTGATTGTCCTGAGCTGGAGCTTGTTTGTATATTTACAAATTAATCGAGGTCCAATTCATACTGCCCTATCAAAACCAAATGGAGTATCTCCATTTCCCAGGACATTGATAAGTATCTACCACTCGACTGAAGTATTTCTCAAGTATTTAAAATTAAATTTGAAAATATGAAATTTATTAATCATTAGGACACTGAAGCAAGTGTAAAATATATTCAACAGGCATACACACAAAGTAAAATTTTCTTAAGTGACCTTTATCATTTAAGCATCTTTTTACAAATCTGATCCCTCCTTGTCATTCCAGGTTGCAGTGTTTACTAGTGTGATGCTTTTGATAGTAACTTGACTTTCTATTGCCTCATTTTCAGATGTTTCAGTCTAGTAGCTCTCTTTGCAACCAGCATTAGCATAGTCTTAACTATGCATCATGCAAATGTTTTGTTATTGCCTTACTGTCAATTTTAAAAATAAAGAAAAACAAGTAAAGGGACTAGTACACAGAAATAGTGTCAGACTGTAAGAACACATTTCATTACTTGGTTATCACTCTTGCCTTTGTCCTGAAAAAATTACAGAGAGCACAGAGATAGGGGGGTAGAAGTTTGTGAAGCCAGTGGAAGAGTGCATGTACTGATTTGTTGTGAGAGGAATGGTGGAAACTGATGTTCCCATTGTAAATCTGGCCCTGTTATAGAACAAGGAAACCAGCCAGACACTTATTATTATTTAAATTTCTCATTTTGCTGGTCTTGAGAAAAACACATTAATTCCTTTGCCTCAATGATCACCTATTGCCATAATCACCATGATCACCTCTGGAGAGAAAAGGAAACACAGACATTTTTACAAGAGTAAATAGAATCAATCTCCATTTCCTATCTTGCTCGCAACACTGTTTACCTATGACACCTCTCATCATTAGAACACATACCTTGCATCTTCTTTTAAAAGGTCACTGTACTTTGGTCCAGAAGAACGGATGTTGAAAGGGTCAGAATTATCATCTATTTCAAGAGCCTCAGCAAGACGCCTAAATTCAAGCATGGTAGGGAAGAAAAAAAAAGCCACCATAAATAAATAAAAAATAGCCCCCAAGAACATTTTCTCATTGAAGAGTAGAAATGGGTTACCAATAAAGATAAACAGATCACAAAAGATAGAGTCTGTATATTTGATGCTAATTTACAGGAAATTATTTTTTTTTTTCCAAACAGCATTAACTTTTTTAATTTGGACGTTTTTCAGAAAAAAAAAGTTCATTGCCCACCTGTTCCTCTGAAGAGCTAAACATTCTTCATCACATTGCAATCTGAATTATTAAAAAAAATACAATTAGAATCACTGTTTCTCCTCACACTTTTAAACTATAGTTTTGTTGCTATCATATTACCACAGCCTAAGTAAATATGTATCAGAATAATTTACTTTATTAGATCAGATAATACAGCTAACAACAGATTAGACTTTAATACACCTAATAGACTGACTCTAAAGGAGTCAGTCTATCAGGAACTATATCAGGAAGTACAGAGAAATCACCAAATTTAAGACCAAATTGGTTTTGTGACTTAAACACAGATGTGCAGTGCAAAAGTATGAGAGCACAAGTGTCAAGCATAAATGACACAAATGTACTTTTTCCTATTATCCTAAAAAGGGTAATAGAAAAATATTATAAATAGTAAGATGATGACTAGGAGAAAAATATGCCCTACTACTAGTCATCCAGAAAAGAATGCTAAGAGAAATATGAAAAAATCTTTATGAACTCCAAGGAGTTTGCGAACCTGGTAGACGCCAAGATGAACATGAGTCAGCAATGTGCCCTGGCAGCAAGGACGGCTAATGGCATTCTGGGCTGCATTAGGCAAAGTATTGCCAGCAGGTCAATGCAGGTGATCCTTCCCTCTATTCAGCACTGGTGAAGCCACACCTGGAATACTGTGCCAAGTTCTGATCACACACACCTTGCTCCACAGTACAAGAGAGATACAGACATAGTAGAGAGAGTCCAGCAAAGGGCTACAAAGATGAAGGGACTAGAACATCTCACCTATGAGGAATGGCTGAGAGAGATGGACTCTGTGGGCTAGAGAAGAGGACGTTCAGTAGGGATTCTATTAATGTATATAAATCCATGAAGAGAGAACGCAAAGAAGGACAGACCAAGGCTCTTTTCAGTGGTGCCCAGAAGCAACACAAGAGGCAATAGGCACAGACTGAAACACAGGAAAATCCTTCTGAACATCGAGAAACACTTTAAAAAATTGTATGGGTGACTGAACACTGGCACAGGTTCCCAAGAGCAGGTGTGGAGTTTCCCTCCTTGGAAGGAAACTATTCAGAAGCTGTCTGGATGTGGTCCTGAGCAAGTAGCTATAGGTAGTCCTGCTTGAGCAGGGAGGGTTGGACCAGTTAACCTCCAAAAGGTCCCTTTTAACCTCAACTGTTCTGTGACTGAGTTTGCAGAGTAGAAAGAAACTCTGAAACCACAATTACATTGTTCCGTATGTAATTGTCACAAGAAACTAATCAATGATCGAGAACTCATTCTACATTAAAGCAAAAACAGGAACAGCTAAAGAATTGCAAGACATCCGATTACCAGTATTACAGCAGAGTCAGGCTATTATTTGAAAGTCTTCTTTTAACTGTGATTCTGCTGACAATATTATACATTTTCCAAGTCACCTGTTCTTCAGGTACACACAAGGATTTCATACATGTTTCTACAGGTCTGTCCTTACCTGGCCTGCTTCATTTCTTTTTTCGTAATAAGCCTACTGATTTCCACTGAATCTCCAAGCTGTAGATCTGTTAACTTTGTGGCTATAGATATAGCAGCTATTCTGAAAAAGAACAGTATTAGCTTTCACTTGAGGCAGGACATAAACCTTGGAAATTGTATATAAACCTTCAGATTTAAGTATCAAGGTGGGAGAAGTTTCCTTTTCAGATTACAGAATCGTACTCTAGTTCTCCATCACCTAGTTTTAGGAGTCTAATCTAGCTATATAAATAAAAAGGTTACTCTCTCTCATCTTCAAGCAATTAACAAACAGACTTGCTCCTTCATGGAATTATTCAGAGCATCAATTCTAAGCAAGTCTAACTAGGCAATGTGAATACACTTCCTTGGCACCTGCTGAATACTCAAACTACATCTGACCATATAGGTTTCATTACTTTTTTTTTTTTTTTTTTAAACTTTCATACAACTCATCTTTAACTGTACGCAACTAAAACCTGTGAAGTGAATTTATAAAGTCCTTTGAAGTTTGCTTAGAAAATATGGATACAAGCCATAAGGAGTAAAATGCCTACTGAGACTGTTACAATTTTCTTTATAAAGGTTCTCCATCATTCCCATCAAGCAAGCCTTTCTAGTCCCGTTTTCTTGCTAAAGTTTCTGATTAAAATATGCAGTAAGTTTTTAGTGATATCCCACACCTTTCTCAAAATCCTGAACATGAAAAATTATATTATTTGAACTCTTTCCTGTTGATTTTCAGATAAAAGGATATATTTGCATCAAAACAATTAACATGACATTCAGAGAATAACCATTATAACATTAATATTATAACTTTATTATATTATAACATCAGGGTGGACAATCTGAGATGCACCATCAGCTTCAAATTTATCAGGTTGTGACCAAACAACAGGCCATTAGATGACAGGACAACAGCATCTATATTGTGTATACAGAAAGAGATGCACAGTCCCTTTTCTGTTCCCTTGGGCATCCTTTTCATGACATTAAATAGCTTTGAGCTTTGTTGGTGAAACGCTCCCAGTAACATTTTTGAGAAAACCTGGATACCCCATTAGTTTGCCAACCTTTCCACAGTAGTAGAACAGGAGGGAAGTACTTTTGTAGTACTTTTTTTTTCTTTTTTCTCAAGCATGAAGATGATAGGAAAAAAACCTAAAGAACCAAACCTAACCCCCACAAAAACCAGGGTATTTTAATATTCCAGTAATCTGAACAGTCAGAGTTATCATATAAACTTAGCAGTCATTAAACACTGTTTTTAGTAATATGACATGGCTCAAGAATTTGTTTGTTGATAATATCAGTTATTGTAAGGTCAGATAATTAAATGTATATGAACACATGTGAACCAAGAGATACAAACACTTGCTTTAAACTGATGATTTTTTCATTTCCTTCCTATTTACTTGGCTTATACATGCAAGGACTCTTACTGATTTCAAATACACCATTTTGCCTGTATGAGTATTTTTGGAGCACCTGAGCCTCAGAAACAGTGGAAATGTAACAGCTTTAAAAAACTTGGGACTTGTAATCCAGCTACTTTCCAGCTTATGATTATGACAAGCACATGTCAATTTTAAATTGATAATTTAAAGTTAAGTCAGTCGTTTGATTTATAATGATAGTGAAACAGATTTTAAAAGTTTTTTTTTTTAAAAAAAAAAAGATGACCATTCCTGTAAGTCTACCTTATGTCCAACTTGCATTAACTACTATTGTTCTTAACTGCTTCTAAGCAGGATCTGAAGAAAAATTTAGTGCAAAAAATGGAGTTGAGTAGGACTCGGTTTGCATATTAACAACCAAGCTTTAGATGCCAAACTCTCATTACAGTCAACAGAATCTGAAAAGCTATTCAACTGCCTAAATTTAGCTGTTTCAGCTTTACCACTCTTTAGCTTCCATCATCTGTATTGACACGGTTCCACCAAACATTTTAGTGGAACCAAGACAGCAAATCACACAGGGACTATTATATGCAGTCACCTACATTCAGATGTCTGAATCAGAGTTCCATGGATGGGAGATTCAAGCTTTGATGTACCACCACAGTTATAGACTAACAGTGAAAAGAGGAATGTGTTCCAGTACAGCATGGCTGGTATGAAAGCTCAGAAGAATGAGAAAAAAGAAACTGTAGGTGTTAAGGACAAAAAAAAAAAAGTGTGAAAAACTTTGTCAATTAAAAATATTATGTCAACCCTGAAATTAATTCAAATAGCATAAGTCCAACAAAGGAAGTAAAATAATTATCATAGTACAAACCTTTGATACGTATTAGATGCTTCTGAGCAAATCATACTCTCCTTTCTTCTTCCACATTCACAGTGAAGATCAACCTGTTGCAAATACACAAGACAGCAGTTTGTTTAAAATTTGGTCCTTTTCTGTCCAGGGAGGGATGTGAAGGGCAATGAATTTTCTCTGGACACCCAACCTTTGCACTGCAGGATGTTGTCGGGCAGGGTGAAGAAGGATGACATGGAGCCATACAGGGATGATTACAATATAGCCTTGGAATAACACAAGGTTGTTTACACTCTTCATCTATAAGACATTCTCCTTTATGACAGATTCTTTTACATTTGTGCATTCCACATTTTAACATTTGATTGCAGCGAAGTCCACAGGAAATGTCAGTGAGATGACATGGAATATTACTTCGCAGCTGAAAGAGGGAAGAAGGAAGATGACAACTAAAAGCGAACAATTATATAAACAAATCTCAAAGCACTTTTACTGTTCACACCTTCATTTGGCATTGCCCATGCAAGAACTGTAATACTAAAATATATTAGAACTAAGACTCAGTTATTTATATCATAGTCCAATATAGCAGATAGACTTCACCAATTTAATCACATTAAACACAAACTCCAGTAATATATTCTACCTCAAAGAAGCTAAACCAACGGTCAGAGAAAGTGAAATATCAAATGCTTATTCTGTAAATTATATACACATAAAAGAGCATCCTGAACTTCAGTAAGTATTTTCAAGCTACACATTATTTAGTACTCAAAAACCTTAAGACTTACTTCATGCTTGCCCATACACCATTTCTGAGTCAGGTAGGTACAGGGTGGACACTTCTCCTCACTATGACATGAATGGTACACTGCAGCCACAGGGTGCAGGAAAATTAAAAAAAAAAAAGGAAAGAACAGTTATTACCATACTTCAGTCAAATGTCTTAAAAGAGAGAGCAAGGACTACTTAAACATGAGTTGGTATTTCAGTACTTTATGGGAATTACTTTTCTTCCCATAAATTATTACTTAGTAATTTATGGGAAGAAAGACACTTCATGCAAGGATAATCTGTTCTTTAAAATATTCTTTAGGAATTATGATAGCAGATTTTTAGGTGAATATTCTTCAGTGTTTTCTAAGTTATATGGTAGAAAACAGAAAACATTTGCAACTTCTGAGCAGGATTACACTATTAGACAGAGTATGTCAGAACGTGTATCTGTTCAACCTGTGCTGTATGTTTTTCAGTCCAGCAATGTCATTCCAAGGAACACAGAAACTGTTCACCAGATTATCCTGCTGTTTCAAGAGAGCATGTAATCTTTGGAATATAGCATTTAATGTGTTGTGACTATTAATAACGTCTAAATATTGCTGTCTGAATCAGAAAGAAAAATCCAATGTTTTACCAGTCAAAAGTAACATTATTGTTACTTGTGGCAAATTTTTAGTTGGTTGGCTTCAAAGTACAAACTTTTGGAAATATTCACAACTACTACAAAAACAGCTAATAAAAGATCAAATATATTTTCAAACAGATCCATGTATGCTTTACTACAATTTTAGTTTCTTTTTAAAAATTGAACAATCTAACTTACCTGGATGATTACAGTCATGTGGCCTGGTGCATGTTTTTTTACACTCTGGTGGCTGAGTGCCACAGGGGACAGGGGGGTAAATCACCGATTCACCACAATAACAAGTTAACTCATCAAAACCTGGAAAAGCAAATCGCAAAAGAAATATATCCCAATGTATGTGTATTTGTACTTCTCTAGTAAGAGAAATCTTTATTTAAAGATATAAACATTTAACTCTAGCTTCTTTTTTGATATTAAGCACCACTATAATGAAATTACTAGCCTTTGTGTCTCCTACAAGAAAACTGGACTATGACCCACAATGGATATGCTTGCTCTTAGAGACCGATTCTTTGACAGCAGCATTTTGAACTGGAGCAGGTATAATGCTCCTATCCAGTTGAAAGCTGTTCAGGTTTTATCCTTCACTCAAAAACATGGAGATCTCTTGAAGTCCCTTTCTGAAAGCACACCATTCAAATTTTGTGATTTCTTTCCCACTCCTACTAACTCTGAAATTTCTTTCCTTTATCATTTTCTCACACCTGTGGTCAGATTTTGTCCTTTTGCCCAGACCTGCACATGGTATTGGGAACATTTCAGATAAATTACCGAAAGGGCACCGCACTGTAGACTTCAGCCTAGAATCTCTTCTGTATACTTCATGTCATTTAACACTACATGGATACTCTTAACCAGCTTATGAACCCGTCCAAATACTTCAAAAGTAACTTTCAAATACAGTTTTTCTCCTTTTTTTTTTTTTTTTTATTACTTCCCTTATTTTGGAAACAGATTTTTAAACTCTTATCACAAGATTCCAAACCTCATTCATAAAATAAACAAAGGAAATAATTTCATACACCATCCCAACAACACTTAACACTCCCAAAATTTAACCAGTTCATTGCTGTTTTTCAGAGTTTGAAGAAACTGAGGACACTGATTGTAATGCAAACTGCAGTTATTACAAATCTTTAGAAAAACAGGATAGTAAGAGAAAATGCAAGTATCAGAAGTCATATAGAAAGAGATGAGAGAACAAAAAGAGAATATAATTGATCTATAAAGGAATAAAGAGATAGTGGATCAGAAAGAACAGTAAGAGAGAAGGTAGAAGGATGTAACAGAATAATAGGCCAATAAAATTGAAGATAACAATTCCAAGCTGAAGAGAAGATGTACGCATTAAGCTAGCTGCTGAATCCAGTGGATTCTGGGAACCAGGGGATTACTCCTTCCCAAGATTCCACTAAAGCCAAACCCGTTTAAAACCATATACAGGTCCACCCAGTAGCAAGACTGAGCAAGACTCTGAATGTTCTAGAGACAGACACACTATACACACAACAGTAACATTACCAGACACACAGACTAACACAGAGCCTACTAAACATCAACATTTCCATAAACAGATAAATCAATAGCCAAGTCCTCTTCCTCCTCTCCAGCTCATCAGGATTAAAGTTCACTAGTGAACATACAAACGTAGACACTCTAAATTCACATGCACACAATGTTCATGGATCTTTGCCTAATATACATCCCCAGACACAATCAAGTCACTGGCTGACATCCTGGGTCTTTCCAGAAGCAGATCTCCCCCCTGCTTAACAGCCAGTCCGGCTTGAAGGTCATTAGCAAGTTACACGTACATGCACAGACACACACAGGACTCAAACTATTTTAACAATGGAGTCAAGCACATACACCACATACACCCAGGTCTCTTCAGGTACTGGCACCCAGACTGAGGGGCCCCTATAATTTTTGATCCCCTTCTCCAGCTGCTAGCATACAGACTTCTCATATACCATTGTCTCTCCAGTTAACAGAGACTACATGCTGCCATAGTCCACAGCCTCCAGTTGCTGACATTTAAATCTCTCACACAGAATAGGATGAGAGTACACTGAAAGATACTAAATCTTATGCCTAGGATAGGATAGATAGTGGTCATCAGGTGCACAGGTTTCACTCAGTGCACTGACCAGCAGCTTCTTACATGCAACTGTTACCTTTTATCTCCCTTTCTCTTCATTCTCCCATGCATGTACTTCCATTCCCCTCCATTCATCTTGATTCCTCCTTTTGTCTACTTGTCTTATTCTACATAAATGATCTACCGCAATATTTTGTCCCCATTGGTCCCATTTTTTCTACATCTATACCGAAGTTTGCTATTTCTGGCATTATTAGCTGGGTCATACAAGCATTACATGATAACTTAATGTTTGAACTCTCCCAAATGAGTTCCCAGTACTCCCCTCCTCCTATTATCTCTGAAGCTCAGTGATCTCTCACCTTAACATCTGTGAAAGCCAGTCATTCCTCATTGTACTGTCTGAAACTCTTGTTAGCTTTTCGTGTTTTTTTTTTTTTCCTTACATTCAACAGTTTCTTATGCCCAGTTGTTTCTTATAGCTGTTCAGTCAGTAAAAATCTCTGATCAGGTCCCAGGCTTTTTTCCATGTGTCTTACATTGGAGTAGTTAATAGAAAGGATCACAGTTTTGATCTAAGGAGATTCTGTGGTTGAATCTCCTTACAGAAACAGCCAAGAATGCTGGAGAGAATAAAACGTTAAGGGTCAGAAGGAAGGAAAGAAGTAGGAAAAAGTTGGAAGGTTCAGAATGTCCACAGATTTTCTGCAAGCATGGGAAAGAGCAGGGCTTCTGCTGTCCCTCACTAAAGTTCCTTAAAAACCCTATACCTTTCTGGAAGCAAAGACTCACACCCTCATTGGTTGAGGAAAATGAAGGATCAGATAAAAAGGTCCCTAAAAGACCTGACCATTAGACAACTACACTGGCTGCTTGCTATTGATGTGAATTGACACGTGAAGAATTTTATCAGTACTGGATGTTCCTTAACTAGCTACTAATCAGGATAAAGGGGAGGAGGTCAGAGACATCTGCTCCAAACAGGCAAATCAGAACACCTAACAACCTTTAAAAAAACACAACAAAAACCGTCCAGTGCTGACATAATTTATTTTCCCCAAGAGATGTACCGCTGTCTTAAAAAGTCTGGGTCTCTATGGAAGAAGCCCTAGTACAGAAACAGACCTAAAAAGGTGATGTACATCAGAAGCACAAAGAACCACACAGGTGGAAGTACACTTTAGTGTTGCATCTTTATACCATCCCTCACCATTCCCAAAGCCAATAGTGGAGACGGAGGCATGGGCAAGAATTCCAAGCGGGAAGTGGCAAGCGTAATTGACAATGTCATGGCAGATGATACCATAGTTGCTGCAGCCCAACTACAAAGTGGTGGCTAGATAGGTAGATCAGAGCCAATGATGCATTTCCTTAGTGCTGAGATGCAGGTCCCATTAGCTACAGGGTCAGAATACACAGGCACAGTGATAAGGCTCTGAAACAGCCCAAAAATTGGACTCAATGATCCTTATGGGTCCCTTCCAACTCAGGATATTCTATGATTCTATGAAATCTTAATGAGCAACACCCAGGGAAAGCAGGGAAATTTTTGAAGATACAGACTCAGAACAGGACTCTGACTTAAGGAACACAGATTTAAGACAAATGATAATGACTAGCTAGCTGGTTGCTTGAATAGATCACTGCTTTTGCTGTACTCAAAAAAGGGTGCTTTACCTCAGAAAAGCGTTTTACCTGCACTCATTGCAAAGTTCAGCAAAAACCTCTGAAGCTTGACCACCCACTTGTACCACATCCAACACTGGAACAATTTATAAGGGAGGCAATTCTTAGGTCTCTCCAGGCTAAAACAGGCATCTGAATCTTGGGTCTGAGAATGAAATAAAATCCTCAAAAATAGAGTAGCAAAAGAAAGAAATTTGATGGCCTTGAAGACTGAACCCAGGAAATCCAGTGAAGAAAAACAACCCCTACCCTTCTGATTTAACTAGACCAGATGTTATAGACATGACACGTGAGACTGTTAGATTACTATTTTGCTTTGTCAGGAGAAATGTTTGGACACAAAAAGATTTATTTTCTAAAGAAAGGTATGCATGCATGCCACATTCATAGGCTATTAAGACAGACTACACTGCTATTTGAGGCTCTAGATACCTTCTCTTTTCCAGGATGTTTCCATGAAAAGTTGTTCTCCATAAAAATTGAGTTCTTTGATTATGTCCTTGTGCACGTGCCATAGGAGAGATGCATTTACTACAGCAGCCAAATGCTTCCAACTAAAACAGTATCCTTACAATGTACAACACCTTTCTCCTATTCACCACTGTCATGAGGTCTAGTTCACTTTCAACATCTCACTGTCCTCCTTGCCACATTCCAGTGAGCAGTTCCAAAATAGCACCAAGTTTGAGAGAAGACTCACTTTTGTCCAGCATTGACTGCAGAACCACTAGACAGAAGACAAACACTTTATAAAAGCTTAAGTGGAACTCCAGGTATTTATATTCCATTCTGCGAACACTCTGCACCCCTGGTTTTATTTTAGATTAAAACAGGTGCAAAAATATATCTAGAATTAGCAGCTGAAAGACTTAATGATGATGGTTTTAAAGAAAACTTTTGAATTTCTTAAGAGCATTACTGAGTGAAAAAATGGATAAAAGTTGAATGATCCACTAAGGGCTCTTCCTGCCCAACTTTCAAAGACTGCATTTAATAGTTTTTAATTTACGTGGTACGGTACGTCTATATAAAGAAAGGGGAAACCTGTACTAAAAGAGACTGAGGGGAAAAAAATGAAAACGTTATCACATATAAAGATGTGCCAGATCATCTAAAGATTCTTCTAGCTGAAGGAAACACAAGAGCATTCTTCTGTCTGCCTCAGGCCAAAAATCAGAAAACTTAGTATTATCTACCTATTAAAAAAAAGTGAAATAATCAACATATGGTTTCCTACATCAAGTGGAGAAAAGCAGTTGTGGAAAACTAGTGTCTTCAACTAACACAGCTTTTAACAGAACACACACGTTTAAAGCTACTGCGCCAGCTCAGACGTGCAAATTCTTCAGCAGTCATAAGAAATTAGTATCTAATAGTTGTCAATCTATTTGTAGCAATTCTGTAGTAATTTCACCATCTGGTACATGACCAGAAAGCCTAAGACACACAACTGACATCTCTTACTTCTTCAGATGGTCCTTTCTAGAGAAAAATCACTGGACTATCAAGTTGGGAAAGTCTGATTCTAAGCACCTAAACAGTTTCTGCTACATATTCCAGGAACTATACAAGTTATTTCATTGTTGAACAAAAGAGTTCCCTTTACTTAGAAATGCTTTCTAAACTTTTATTTTCCTTGCATGATTCCTCAAAATTTAAGTGATTGCTGGATATATAACTGAATATATTTTATTGTAGTTCATTTTTAACTATTAAAATCCAGTTACTAAACTCATCTACAACAAAGTAACTTTCTTTTCTATGAAAAGACATAACAATGAGAATAAACTCCAGATCTTCAGATTCTGATAAATTCTGACCAGATGCTATGTCTACCTCTGACCAATTAAGCAAATACATTTCTATAATATATAAAAAATAATGCACTGTTGTACTTAACACACTTGTTTGCCAGCAGGTTTGACAACTGCCGCGATGACAAGGTTCTTCGCATCTATGAAGCCCACAGTTGAGTTTGCGACCACAAACCAAAGAACACTTATGCTCCGTGTCCTAGAGGAAGGCAAAAAAAAAAAAAAAAGAAAATTAGAATTAAACTGTAAAATCCATGGGTTTCTCTGTGAGGTCATAATACAACAATTGCAAAATCATGAGGAAGAAATAACGAGTCATTGTAATGGGTGAGTTTCTGCAGCAGGGCAAAGAGGCACACACCTGTTGAGGTGACAAATCAACTACAGAGGTTTTCTGCCTGCTGCAGACCTTAATCTTGGATATTGTGAAGGGAGTGCCTCTTAATACTATTGCCTACTGCTACTCCATGTCATCACAAGTGATAAATGCCAGGGCAAACCTGGACAGGATCAGAAGTAACTACAGAGCTCTGGGGGCAGTACTGAGGCGTATGTGGGCTCAGGTACTATTCCTGCTGGCAAAGGAGAATGGGTGTGAGAAAGGCACTAAAAGGAGAGTTCAATAACTGGCTGCAGAACTGGTGCTGGTATCAGGGTTTTGGGTTCTGTGATCATGGGACCTTGTTTGCAAATCAGTATCTACTTGGGAGAGACATGATCCAATAGGAATTTTTGCCAGTAGGAGCCTAAACTAATGATGGGGGAGGGAGAGAGTAATGCATCAACCCTGTGAGGGAGTGACAGACAAGGTTGACAAGAAATTGGCATAGGGTGATGTGACAGGAAGGTATAACAATCAACAAAAAAGGGGCTGAAGCAGGGTCACCCCAGCACTTCCATGTAAACCAGGAAGTGACTACAAGAAATCCCTCAAATCCTTTCTGGGAACTTACTATGTTGGGATACCTCCCTGAAGTACACGCACTGGTGAATAAAGGGGACGAAATAGAGACCTACGTGCAGTTGCAGGGCTATAATCTTGTTGGGATCATGGATGGCTCCCGTGGTTGGAAAATTGCAATGAAGGGATACAGACTTCTTAGGATGGGCAGGCTGGAGAGACGAGGAGTTGTACTTTGTGTGACAGAGCAGCTAGAGTACATGGAGTTCTGCTTGAGGATGCACTAGGACAACTGAAAGGTTGTGGGTTAGATTTATAGGGAAGAGAAGTAAAGGTGACATTATAGTGGGTGTCTTACAGCACACCTGACTGGGAAGAACAAGTGGATGAGACCCTTTGCAGACACACAGGAATAACCTCACATTCACAGGCCTTGGTCCTCAGGGAGGACCTCCTGAACACTGATATCTGCTGGAGGTACAAAATAGCAGGACATAAGCAATCAGAAGGTTCCTGGAGTGTGTTGATAATTTCCTCATTCAAGCGCCAGAGAAGCCAATGAGGGGAGGTGCTCTGGTGGACCTCATACTCACCAGCAACAAAAAGGGTGTGGTTGGGAATAGGAAAGTCAAAGGCAGCCTTTACTGCAGTGATGTTTACCAGAGAAGTGGTAAATTCTACTAACTAAAACCGATCTCTGTCTGCCAAGACAAGAAACAGAAGAATACATACACAAGGACAATAATCAGTAGCTAACAATGGCTTATGTGGCTACGTGTACATACACAAAACTCCCAAGAGAAAGGAAACATCTAGAGCTAGATTTCAGCCTGCATTTCTCTAAAATAGTCAAAGAAGTTTCATGTTTTCAGCAAGCTAAATTGAATGAAGAGCCATTAAACAAGGTGTTTTACTAAGCCAGATACTGTGTGAAGTTGATGATTAAGAATAAATATCAGTGGTGCCCAGTGACAGGACGAGGCAATGAGCACAAATTGAGACACAGGAGGTTCCCTCTGAACATTAGTAAACACTTAAAAACAACAACAAAAAGGAAGCTATAGGAACTACTTCTAGGTGCACTGATATTTAAATAGTAAGTTCAGCTTTGAAACTCTAATGTGGAAAGGAAAATAAATATCCAAACGAGAAAAAAATGGCTAGGCACACCGAGTTTTCTCATTTTGCTATTTAAACATTCATCAAAATTACACTGCTGACAACTGCTCCTTCCAGGTACATCTGAGCCAAAGCCTTATGATACTTATTTTTGCCAACGACAGTGATGCAAAGATAGGGTGTAAAGAACACAGAGCTAGACTCTTTTCAGCAGTGTCCAGTGCCAAGACAAGAGGCAATGGGCACAAACTGAGACACTGAGAAGGTTCCCTATGAACATTAGCAAACGCTTCTTCACTGTGCGGTTGACGGGTCACTGGCTCAGGATGCCCAGAGCATCTGTGAAGTTTCCTTCCTTGGAGCTATTCAAAAGCTTTCTGGACATGGTCCTGGCTAAGTAGCTCTAGGTTGCCCTGCTCAAAGCAGTGGGGTTGGACCAGATGACCTCCAGAGGTCCCTTCCAACATCCTCAATCATTCTGATTCTCTAATTTTCAAAACTGTGTAGTGCAAAAAATAGCTTAGGCCTGATCTATACAGTTATTCATTACAGCAGGGATGCACAATTTTTAAAGTTGATTTTGCTAAGACTTAGCTGCATCATACCTTATAGTTCTTGTATTAAATGATCTCTCCCCTGTCCACTTTCCCTGGAATCACTCGACCAACAAAAAGCACCTTTACTGCATTTGCATGGAATGTGTTTTTGCAATTAAAAAGATACGCATAAAATAAATGCTGCAGAGTAAGTGCACACACAAACATTTGGAGCACGACTAGTACTGGAAATAGAGAAGATGCACAAAAATGCAAGGATACAAAAGCAAAGAAGTCTTTCAACTTCACAACAAAACCAAACACAGTTTACCATGAAGAGTTTTATAAAACCACACATGCACTTACCACACAGCAAACTTCATTACACTTGTGTCGTCCACATGATCTTTTTTTGTTGCATCGCTTGTCACACATGAATGTAATAGCAGCTATTACAGAAAAAAAGACATAAGTCATGATTTGCTCTTTGCTCATGCTGAGAACAAAAGCTGCAGTCACAATATTATGCTAAGGCTGTTGCAAGACCTGGTCTAAAAGACAGTAATGCAGAGTAAGTCAGCATGCAAAAATTTAATCACTTGTTCGAAAGGATTTTAGAGCACAGAATAAGTGAGACTAGTTTATTTCACATTACTCTTTATACCATAAAATCTGCAAACAGAACACACAAAATAGGATACCCTGATACACTGAAGCATAACAAATACAGTTTAAGACTGCTCAGATTGGTATAAGAGTAAAAATATCAGCTAAATACAACTACTGCTGATATGGTGATGAAACTGGCACTACAGAAATTTTATCACCATCTACAGGTAACATGAGCAATTACTTCTGAATTCTGAAGAGTAAAGCCTTCATAGCCAAAAGCTCAAATTAGGAAATATGCATATTACTATCCTGTAAATAAGTACCTCAGGGGTCCATCAAGTAAACAGTTTCCCTATATTGAGATTCTTCAAAGAGCTTTAAAGGTTAGATAGCATAAAGATTAGGTTTTGCATGTGTGGCTAACTGCTATGACTTCTCCAAGCAAGTATCCTCACCGTTCTGGATAGCCAACAACCATCACAAAAGACAGGAAATGCAACAAAGACAACATTTAGTGACCTCCTTCCACAGTAGCTCAGCTAGATAGAGAGGATTACTA
Source organism: Cygnus olor (assembly GCF_009769625.2). Taxonomy (NCBI): domain Eukaryota; kingdom Metazoa; phylum Chordata; class Aves; order Anseriformes; family Anatidae; genus Cygnus; species Cygnus olor. The sequence goes on from NC_049170.1 coordinate 54,412,817, forward strand.
CTGTGGTGTAGTTAAACTAGTGTTCCAGGTCTCCTAGCTTTCTTCCACGAGTGGGGTGATGTCTGGAGTGGTGGGAATGGCTGGAAACATCCATCCATCCTTCCTTTCATTTCCCTCCTCTAAAATGACCTCTCTTGATCACCTGCAAGATCAGCAGATAACAGAGTGCTCCCTATGACTGGCCATTTGGTGTTCATGAAGCAATAGTGCAGTAATTCTACGTAGAGCAAGACTGTGACATCTTTACCTATTTATATTTATCAGCCCTAGCAATGCCCTTTGCATGAAATGCTGCTGTAATCCAACCTGCAAGGCCGTTCTCAAGGAGTTCCAGTCAGTGATGCTGACAAAATAATCTTACAGTCAGATTCTTTAGTTTGATACAAAGGCAAAATCCCCAGATCAACTCCTGCTTTGGTTGAAGGCCAAAGAGCTTTCAGAACAGATTTCAGGAGCTTTTTTTATTTTTATTTTTATTTTTATTTTTTTTTAAAAAAAAAGTCCATTTGACATAAAACACAGTCTATCAAAATTTGAGAATGAAAAACTGGAGACAGTATATCAAGACAGAGAAGAGCAAACAGCTAAGGAAAATCCTGGACAACTGGAACTGAACAGAATATCAGAAAAACTCAAATTAGCTCAGAAGTTACACCATCTAAAATTCTGTAATAGAAAAAAAACATCCAAGATAAAAACGTACTGCAGAGATACAAAATCAGTGTCAGAAACTGAAAAATGAAGATTAACAGTCTGCTTGTTTCTGAGATTTGCTTAACATTTATCTTAAAGTGAACAAGAAGATACTAACACTTCTAATAACAAAATATATCAAAAACACCCTCCTCTCTCACTCAGATGTAGGTTTGTGCTTTTCCAGACAGCACCACTTCCATGGAGAAACTCTTCTATGAAGTGGTTCTCTTCAAATTCACCCTCATTGAGCTGAATTTTGAGATGCTACATCCAGAATACCCTAAGTGCCAAATTCAAACTCTACTGAGCTCCTATATGAAGACCAACAACATACGACTATGAAGCAGAATGAAAGCTTTCATTTCTACAGGAATTTGGACAAGAACAGAGAAGCATCATTACTTTGTATCCAAGCTGTACAAGATGACGCAAAGACGTGCAGGATGCCAGGGGGCAACCTGTTGAATAGAAATAAACTGTTCAAATTGAAATAGAGCTTGCTTGGAACGTTCAAGATCAAACAGTGCGGAAAATCTTTCCTTGTTTAACAGATGGATAGAAGGGAAACACATTTAGCAGCATCCCAAGAAATGACCAACTTGACATAGAAGTAATGATAAAAGCAGCAGTATTGATCAGATACTTGCCAACTTCTTGAATCAAAACCAAAATTAATATGAACTGCATCTCATTTTTTAAACTTTGAAAAAAATTTCATATTACATATTTAACATATTATAATACCTTTATTCCTGAGCAGAGCACATGGGACTTCCTAGAAAACAAACAGGGAGCAATTACATTAGAGCAAATGAAACAATTGAAACTTACTCATCTAGAAAGCACCTAGTCACATGTGATACAGAAAACAGTTTTCATGAGCATAACACATTTGTATAGGAGAAAGGAACAAAAGCTGGAAAAAAAATCCTAAATTTACGCATTATATCACATTTCAATTTTCACTTTTAATCTTGACCTATATTTTTTTCCTTATAGATTCAACACCAACAAGAACTTGTAGTTTAGTATTCCTCACTTAATTCAGTAGGTAACGCTGTGAAGTAATAGGAACAGGATTGTCCTATGAAACCAGAAACCTGCATGGAGGACAGAAAAGAGCTCTTCTAGAGAGTACTAATAAAACACACAAACTTGTACTTTGACAAACTGTCCCACAAAATGCAAGTCTGACTTGATTCAAAAAAAGTCAACTCTCACAACTGAAAACTTTTTACGTAGATAAAAAGACTTCAACATGAAAATAAAAGGCTCCTGAAATAGTACCCAAAGATTTCAAAGCCATGGTTACACACTGTAGGCCAGTTTAAAAATATATTAATTATTATATCACAGTTGCTGAGAATCTGCTGGGTCCTTACATAAACGTACTGAGAAAGGAGACCAATAAAAACTGATAATCTCTCAAAATATTTCAACAAATCTACAATCTATTTATTGCTATACAGCTGTAGTTAGCTCAGTATTTTAGACTACCTTTCTCCCAGTTTACATTACTCTTGACAAAACTATTATTCTTTGTGCCATATAAATACTGTGGGACAGTATGGGGCTTTACAGCCACCTTAAACAAAGAAAATTCTACGTAAAGGCTACAAAAATCCTTCCAAAAAAACTGTGTTCATGGTAAGTTGCCTGTGTAAGTTACCACTGTGTAACTGCCTGGGTAAGTTGCCATGGTAAGTTACCACTTCACAGTATAATCTAGTTAATATATGTTTATCAGATCTAACACAATGCAGACTCTCGCACCTATAGAGCAGAGCACATTTTTAGCATCCTTTTCCTCAACCACTTCAGCTCCTTTTTCTCCACAACATCAAAAAACACCAAAGACTACCTGCTTCCATGGTCAAGCTTTATATGTGCTCACCTTTTTTTTGAAGCCACACCTACAATAAATATTTGATGTTTGAGAACATGGTTTACACTCTCCTTCATGGCAAAGGCTTTCACATGTATGAAGGAACTCTATCAAAGTGAAAATACAAAGATTAAAAATTAAAGAAATAAATTACGTGGTCAGGAACTAGGAGTTTATTAGGAGCATCACAGGTCACAAATACTATGCTTATGTGCAGTGGGGTTTCTAAAAAAAACATTTTCAGTCAAACAGGCATAAAAAGTTTAAGGACTTCACAATACATTGTTTTATGTATTGTGGCATTACATTGCCATTATTTTCAACTCTATAATACTGAATATATAGACTAAAGTTTCAGATCAACAATTAACATTGAAAATGTATACATATTTGTTGTGTTTCATTAATGCATAAAGAAAAAACCCTGTGTGATAATACCCTTACACAAGTTCCAGGAATTTTAAATATACAAATTTTTCTTTCTTTTCACCCCAAAGGGATGACTTACCATGCATAACCTAGTAAGTGAAATATGAAGGTAACTGAAATTCCAGTAAAATGTAAATTACCCATTCCCTTTCTAGTCGTGGTCTTTAGACAGACTGAATGGATCAATCATTAAAAAGCCCTTATTTTTTCAGCACTAGACTCCCTACTCTCTACAAGTGTAGCAATTTATGACTAAATAAGTGGCCTTATAAAATTAGAGCACTTCATACAATCTCACAGTTAAATATACTTTAGTAACCTAATGCACTCACTGAAGTACCAATTTGCTTCTATTTCCACATAACTTCTTCCTTCCAACCGCCTAGCGTCATGTTTCACTTTGTGGCCACAGTAAATGAGTATTTATTAGAGGCTTCTGAACAAATCAAAATAATTTGTCTCTACTAATCTTCACATGAACCACGAAGACTTAAGTTGGGCTTTTAAGAGACCTCAGAAAATATTACTTGCTGGAAATTCCTACCACTCTTTTCCTCTACCAATACAGAAGTCCACATAACAATAACTAGTGTTTAAATTTTGTTTAATGGCTTCTAGACAAATACATTTACTCATTTTAAAGTATAACTGCGAACAGTCTCTCTCACTCAATTTGTTAATACCCAAATCACTAATAAAATATTTCTGAAATGAAACAGAAGTTACTTTTTTTTTTTTAAATGAGAATTCAGAATATTCTGATGGAGAAAGATCTAATTACCATAGCTACCACAAGAAAGAGGTTTGCCACATGTTTTTCCACATGACGGGATAGGATCTGTGCATATTTTACGTTCAACACATCCTAGTTCCAGTAACTTGCTGAGAGGAGTCTGACCACAGGGACAGCGATACACTACTTGTGGAAGTCGTGGACAGAGCTGGCAAGGCTGAGGATGGCATATTTGTGTACAGTTGTGCCTCCCACAATTTAATTTTCTGGAAAAACAACAAAAATAACAACAAAAACAAACAAAATGAAAAAGGCGAACTACCTAAGAATGACATGATCATGGAGTGTGAGTAAAATGACCTTTTTTCTTTTCAAAAGTCTAAATTACAGTGACCTTACTTGCCACATGTATTCTGGCATGAGAAATTCCCAAATCCATCAGAGAATTCTTCCTTTGTCCCACACAATACTTCTTTAAAGTTGCTTCCACAGTAACACACTAAAAGAAAGCAATATTCCACAGAAAACAACATAAGAAAGTATCAGTGACAAAACACAGCAATACAACAAATACAAAAAGGAAAATCTGGGAAACTTATCAGTTTTTAGAAGTACAATGAAGTTGCTCTTCTTTAGATTTAATTCAGCAACAGAGATTTCTCAGTCCTACAGAGGATGGAATTCCTCTTTTATTTGTTTTGACAAGGAGAAAAAAGCTGAATGGAAAGCTCTATTCGCACAAAAAGCTTATTTATTAAAGCAGTACACATATACGTACCAAGTTAAGTATTACCTTAAATGTCAAGAAAATTAACTTACAATTTTCTACATACACTGTTCGAAAAATTTTATTTGCTTTTGTATACTGGCAGACATGGACAATTTAATTGCCATTCGAGATCAAAACAAGTAGCTTGTTGAAACGTGTTATGCTATGATTCGTTCTATTCTTTTTCCATGTACTATTAAATCTTGGAATTATGTCACAAGATTAAGTAGAATCATAGGATAATTCAGGTTGAACGGGCTCTCAGGGGTCAGACAGTCCAAGGTCTTACTTAAAGCTGAGTCAGTGATAAGATCACATTACTCACAGTTTTACCCAGTTGGGTCTCAAAAAAAACCAAGTTTTCAAGAAAAAAAAAATCTCTATAACCAGTTACAACACCTCAATTTAGCCTACTGCCTTGTCCTCCTACCATGCACAGCCTTGCTCTGTCTTTTTGATCACCTCCTGTCAACTCTTGAAACGCTTTAGTCCCTCCTAAGACTTCTAAATCTAATGGAGTCTAGTTCCACCCATCCTCATACAGAGGGTGCTCCAGCATCCTAACCATCATTCTTGTAGTTCAGAATTCTTCTAATCATGTCTATATTCTTAGTTAAATAAATAGCGATTCTGACAACTTTTACAATTTTTAAATATTCTACCAATTGATTTTTTTTCTTTTTTTTTTTAGGTAAATCACTTGCTTCTTGGTACTGTTTTTCCCCCCCCCTCATTTTCTTAGTATGCATATCAGGAGTGGATATGCGAAAGGCATTCTGTTACTTACCTTGCTGTACTGTTAGCTGGCAAGGCGAACATTTTCCTGCATGGCACACCTGGGTACAGCTGTGCTTACCACAGTTTAAAGTATTTCCACATACATTAGAACAATGAATTTTTGTTGATTGGCCACAACGAACTGAATGACTGCAGAAGAATGATACCACAGTCTGTTAGCTACCTTAAAACTATAGAATGTTTATTAAAAAGCAAAATACTGTTTCAGTAAAATGACAAAGCCTTTGAAAAGGCACATAACTTATTAAAGAACTGTTAGGAAACATTACCCCATTTGTCCCATTTCTTTGTGTTTTTTTTTTTTTTTTTTTTTTTTTTTATAAAGCATGTCACTATAACAGTAGCTAGTCTACAGAATTTTCTCTCAACAAAAAGGAAAAAAGCAAACCCTTTAACTTGAACCTGAAGTATGGTTATGCATTTGGCCAAAAGAGCAGATATTTTTATTACAGACATCTTCCTGATAGCATAAATGTTCTCAAGTCCATTGAGCACAATGGATATAGTGGTATGGGCCTTAATAGTGAGTCAGAAGTCTATAGAAACACTTTTTGCAATTAAAGAACAATACTATCCCCTGTCCAGTTCAGTGTGGCCTGAATTCATCTCACATCGATTGCAGTCACTTAATTGAGAAAAGGTACAACTACCCCCTGCGATCTTTTTCTTACTTTAATACATTTTATCTTTTTTTTTCTGTTATTTATTTTTTGTATAGGATGCTTGCAAAGGTTATCGACATAAACTGCATTTTATTGTAAAATATTATGGCTCTAAGGCTTAAACGTTTCTTGGTCTTGATACAGTTGCAACAACTGACTTTACCCATTTGAGTCTTCTTGGATTAATAACATATGACCAAAAGACATTGTAAGGCCCCTCCAGAAAGGGATCTTTTTTTAAAGTGATACCAAAGAGATAAATCAAATGTCTTGATAGCATTAATGACTTCATGTGCACGTCAAAAATAAACTAAGCAGAGCTGAAATCAAAAAAAAACAAGAAAAAAGTATGTGCATGGGGGGGGGGGGGGGGGAATAAATGGACACTGTTTTCCATTCTGGCATGCTAACAAACTTATCTTACACAGTAACTGCAAAATGCATATGTGATATAGCAACTTTAAAACATCTTGAAGTCTGAGGTGCCGTGCGTCTTGGATGCTGGTACAGTACATATGACAAAATCTATTTAGAACAAAGTTTTAAATGTTAAATGCAGTATTATAAAAAAAACTGCAATCTGGTGGCACTTGGGAAAAATAATGTTCAAGGTTGTTTCATCTGTTAAAATGTTAATTGCAAGGAATAGCAAGAATAAAAAGTAATCTTATCGTATAAATTAACTTCAGTAACCTACAATTAATCCATTTTCCACTGAATACAAAGTGCTTTCAGCTGCAAATACTTCCACAGGAACAGCTGCACCTTCTTTTAAATAATTAAGGTGATTTAACATTACATTCAAACTTTCAGAAATAATTGTAGAAGTCTGTAAAACACCTCTAGACTAAGAATGCTAACACTGAAATAGGTTTTTGTTTTTATTCTTGAAATGAGCACAGGCAAACGTTTAATTACACAGAATCAGTTATGGGAGCTATAACTATGTCTCAGAACAATTGAACATGAACGATCATAAAGTATGGGCAGTACGTTCTTGCTGTTGACAATGACACTACATGCATCAAACATGCAAGGAAAAGAAAGACTTCAAGACTGGAATATACTACAGACTACCCTCTTGTTAGTCGTACAGCTTCCCAGAACTGCACACATTATATTTGAAATTATTTCTGGAATGGAATAAATCAAAATTACATTCAATTTGGACAGAAAAGGTGTGAACTTTTTCCTACTTCTTTCACTGGGTCTCCTACAAAAGGAAATAAATACTAGAATGTGACTGCAAAAAAAAAAAATCACATCAACTCAGACTGCTTGGACAACTCTGCTCCATGTCCCAACTTTTTTTTCTTAAAATGAAAAATAATAGCTTTTTCTTTTAATATAAACTTCTCCAACTGATTTTAGCACATAAATAAAAGCTGAAACTCAGAAGAAACTATATAACATAAACCTTAAATAGGCTATAATACAGAAAAAGCATTATATAAACTTTTAATAAACTATTATTACATAAGCTTTTGTTTATATAACGAAAATTTTCTACCTTGTTTGTCCACATTCACATGTCTTTGTCACAAAGGCTGGGCATGAAGGACAAGGTCCTGGATGGCACAGGCTTAAAAATAAGTCATAAAAAGCAAACAGAATTGCACAATTAACTCAAACTTCATGACACTCCTACAGAAATAAACCACAGCGACCCAAAAATACAGACTTTTTTTTTATGGAGCAGTACATTCTGAAAACATCATACATGAAGCCTTTACTCCTGCAGGACATTAAAGCACTTTAACTCATGTAAAAATAATCGAGATGGCTACAGTTGTAAAAGTCTCAAACACTTCAATACAATGATGTTGAAGGAAAAGTTTCATATTCCTGTCAAATTAATAGTAATGTTGCTACTTATATATTTAGCATTTTACACTTCAGCAACAGGCATGCATCAATTCAACTGTGTTCATTCCTCAAACATTACATGCCCAAACCATTAACGCGCTTTCCTTCTTCACTGATCAACAACTAAAGACCAAAACTTTTCTACGAAGTTTCTTCTTTTCCTTGGTGGCTTTACCTTTCAACTCAGTAAGAGATGCACATGCCATTAGGTTCAACATTTCTAACTCTGCCAATAAGAGCTGCTGTTCCCCTTGCATAAGGTAATGGTTTATTACCTACATGGGAGATGCATAAAGTCTGCCTCAGTTTTCTTTCTAATCAGCAACTGCAATTTCCTGTGTGTCACAAATGCCAGTCCTCTACTTGAATAGCACATCTCCCCTCCTACGCATCAAGAAACACTAGATGGTCCCCCTACACATTTAAGAGCTCTATGAGGCACAGACAAGCCTAGGTTTGTAAAATTATACTTAGCTAATTTGTCTGTGCTCTTCCCTAGCCAGCTCCCAGTCCCCTTCTTTTGCAAATACAGCAACTTGCATGCAGAGCAGTTCTTATAAACCAGAACTGGCCAGTCCAGATGTCCTATTTTGAAACACAAAAAAACACCCCAAAAGAGAAAAAAACAAAACAAGCCAAACAAAAACACTGAAAAAAACATCATCAGACTACCCAATTACAGCACAATTACCAAATTCCCCAAGTACAGTCACTATGCAAGGACAAAACAGTACATCTCTTGTCATAGTCAAGAGCAATATAACTGAGTCATATCAGAAGTTCATCAACAGCGATATGTCTTTATTCTTATCTATAATAAGAGACTGCAGCTTTATAGCAAGTCTCCTTCTGACCTACTGTCAGGAAAGTACCACACAGTTAATTTCCATGTCTAGAAGTTTTGCTAATGTGCATTTCTGAGGTAGTTTTAAATGAGACTCTGTCATTTTATTACTACAAACAGAATTCTAGTAATGCCAAAACCAGTCATTTGAAACCAAACTTCTGACTTTAAAAATAAGTATTCTTTATGGATCCCTGTAGACGTATGCGCTCACACACTACTTCTCTAACAAGTAGCTCTGGTATTAGGTTTATGCAGAAGCTACAGACTACAGAACTTACTTAATCAATACTTAAGAGTTAAGACATATTCAAAATTCATTTAACCCTTTTACACAGGCACACAGAGAAATTGCAGAAAATTTTCTTTAGATGATAGAGACTGATGATACCTCAGAGTTTTAGTGTGTTTTAAGGGACAGAGCCAAAAAAAAAAACCACAAACAACTGTGTTACAGAATAAACAGAAAAAAAAGAAAAAACAGATGCCAAAGACCTCAGTATTAAGTTCTGTTCAGTGCATTCATAGTCTTATTTTTACTGAACCTTGATTCTCTGTCTTCAGCACGGATGATTTCTTTCACAAGCTATTGCAGTTATATGCTATTCTAGAGAACTTGCATACCATAAAGGTTGTGATGATAGATGCAGCTAGACATAAGAAAAATTAAACTTATATCTGCCTGACAGTAAAAGTATTAGATTTGACAACAGAGCCCCAAAAGACTTTCTGCAACTGTTGTGAAGAAGACTACAGCACCAAAGACCTACGAAGAAAAACCAGACATCTAGGCTTAAACCAGTACAGAGAACAGAGAGAAAGTTTCAGTTACTGCCTTTGTAAGATCTTTTTCAAATGCTCTCAAGGCTGTTGATAAGTCTGTCATTACAGACTTCTCTTCATATATGTCAGATGAAGACAGATACACTAAGAACAACACATTTTTTCTGAGTAGCAAACATTTGTATATTGAAAAAGCTGGCCTCATGCTGTTAATCTTGTGGATACAGTATTACATCCACACTGCTAAAAAAGACCTAAGGAAAACATCCAAAACTGAAAATAAAATTGGTCTTTACCTCTCTTCAGGGAGTTATACAAATAAATGTTAATAAAAACAATCCAAGTTACATATACTGATTGAGATCTCCATAAGGATTTTGTTTCATTAGGCTGGTGGTTTCAACAAACAGATAAAGGCATTACATATAATGCCTTCTAAACCTCAACAGTTTACAAGCCAAAAAAAAAAAAAAAAACCAAAGAATAGAAGTAAGTGGACCTTCAGTCAAATCAAGAAACACTACTATTTAGATTAAGATATACAAGTTCCATTACAGGAAAAGAGACACCTAAAATCTCTGGTGGAGACACATTTAAATTACTTTTATTCACTATTTTCTTGACTTCAACAAAAGTTCGTGAAACCAAGTTAAGTAGCTGGTTCAGCTCCTATAATAGGATTGAAATGTTGATACAACTGTTGCATCTGACCTCCTGTACATCCTCTGATATGAATTCACTTTACACAACCACATATAGCCTCCATTTCTCTCAAGCTTCAGTTGAGCTATATACCAGATACACCTGTAGGCATATCCTACAGTTAAAAAGAATTCAAATACAGTCTTCAGAAGTTTTCTGAAGTTCAATAGTCACATGACATTTACTTACATGTTACAAAGATGTGGACAGTCCAAACTCTGTCTCTTCTTTCCACAAAGCTCCCCACAGCTATGCGGAATTTCATTTCTATTCCATTCGGGATTGTGTACCTTACCTAAAAAAAGGTCAAAGTCAAAAACATGTGTATTGACTTGAGTATAATATTCAATTTGGGAGAGATATTAGATCAAAAAGAAAAATTTGTATTTTCAATACTGAGTAATCTTATTTGAAAAACAAAATAATATAGGATGCTTCATGTTTGTTTTTTTTTAATCTCATTGCAGATATATACTTAACATCTTTAAAAGTAAATTCCACAGTAATATCAAGCTCCAGAAGATTCTTTCCTTCTATGCTCTCAGCAGGCACTTAGGTAGTTGTTATATGACATCAAACTAAACTAACAAAACACAAGAAAGTGAAAAGGTCCCTTTAGTTGATCGGACTGCATAGTAGGTAAGAAAATTAAAAGGTGCAACCCCCTTGCTGCCTCAACACAAAAAAATAAGATACGATTCCCAATACTAAGATCTAGCTAGTACAGAGATAGAGAATGGGGGCAGCATGAAATGACTGTGCAAATTATAAAAGTGACTTCCCTAAAAAGCAGCAGATTCTGCATAAACCTTAACTGTTGACATTTTCATAAATTCAGTAGGAAGTCTTGAACAAGAAGTGATAAATCCTTTAGGTTATACTCATGGAATATATGAGGCTTTCAGGTAAGCACGGAAACTACATTTTAATTGATCTGACATATTCTTAGCAAATCTTATAGCTCTAAGAGCATGAGATGATTGTCCTGGTTAAAGTTAATTACCACACTTCATCACAAAGGCAAACCTAATTTGACTGTCTGCAAGAGGAGCAACTGAACTAGTATTACAAATTAGAGCTGCAACAATTAAGAACACCAAGAAAATTTATTTTCTAGTGACATGACTCTTTTAGTACACCTATACTGTAAGTAGCAAGTTAGAAAAGTATGAACACACAATATGGATGGCCTTTATTCACCAGGAAAATCCTGAAAATTGGAAGATTCTAAAGAAAAATAAGCCAGGAATTTCCCCCATGCAATATAGAGGAAAAAAAAAAATTAAAACCACCACCACCAACAAAAAAACACAAGGCTTGACCACACTCAACAGAAATTTAGTATTCTGCAACAAATACAAGATAGACTTGCATAAGCAGCTGGTTAAGTCCAAATGCCCTATCTATCATCAATGTAAAATTATCTACAGATTAAAGGTTTATGTTCCAACATGGTGTTCCGCTAATATTGACCCTGTGGACAACCTGAGGTTCATACTGTAGATCTTTCAAAATTATGTAACAGTCTAGAGACAAATCAACCTAGCCTAGGCAGAATCTTTCTTATTTAACAGATGGATGACCTGTCTTAAAAGTAAAACTTTCATCTGGAATCAGAACAGTCATTCTACCTGAGTTATTAACCCTGTACTAACAGTATTTCACACATTTCAAATGACTGTCATAATAAGAACTCTAAATGTCTTACCTGAAATTGCATTGTTCTTAATTGACTCACTCAACCATTTAGATAAAGAGAATCTCAGGTAAAATTGTTACCTATTACAGTGTAAATTTAGTTTCTTTAAGATAAGTTCATTGACTCGCTCTATTCCAAAATAAGCTATTTGGTAGGAAGTGGGGTGAAAATTTCTAGTGCCACATTTACTGAAGGAAGGGAAAGCTACATGAAATCAACACAAATTTCGAAAGGGTAAATCCGAAACAATCTATCTACATGTATGCAATTAAGTAACATCATTTATTTCTCACTTCTTGTCATATACCTATGGCTTAGTGGATATTGCACTCAATTTTATCTACCTTTTTCATTAAACATGTACCTACATAAAAGTCTAAATAGTCCTAATACTCTTTTCTATTTAACCCGTATGTGTCCCTGATAAACGTAAGTAACAAAACTGCAACATTCATACAGTCACTCTTGTTTTCTTACAGTAACATCAGTTGTACGCTTGAGTTATATATTATTTTGGTGTATCCTGGCCACAAAAGCAGACATAAAAGATACAGGTTATTTCAATCCTCCTACAGAAGGAAAGCTTTTAGGATAGAAGCCCAATTCTAGTAAGTATTTTTATATAACTATATAAAAGCATATATAAATTATGATTTGTTTTGATGTTTTAAACAACGTACAGGGGTGTGATTTTCTGTGCAGCAGCCTTCCAAAATCAATAGTTTTAAACAAGGTTAAATTTCAAGGATGTAGGCAAAGGTGCAACAAAACAGAATTCAAAAAAAAAAAAAGAATCAAAAGGACAGAACTGTTTTTCTTTGCGAAAGCCATCAAGAAACTCACCACAGAAACAAGTGTAAGTTCTAGGAACTTGTGTAGAAGCATTCTGACAAGCTGGGCATCTCCAACCACTATTACCATCTGTAGATAAAAAATTAAAGATAAAAGTGACTTGAAGTAATTAAAGGAGCTAATTGGTGAGCCTAGAATAAGTACAGAAAAACAATAGGAAACAATATGAGAGTAAGCGGTGAGAAAGCAGGTTAACAAAAGTGAAGCTTTTACAGTATCAATATAAACACAGCAGTGGTACTTCATCTGACCTGACAGACTCATACTTTATATAGAAGCAAGAACAGTTTTTTTTTTTTTTTTTTTAAATTGTACTTCTGTTATCATGTTCCCTGTTATAAGACAACAATCTACTTCACAGAATATTGACAGTCTTCACGATATCTGAAGATTTGAGAAAAAAGTGTTAAAATTTGGGAAATGGGCAAGAAAAATAAAACCACCCACAGACTTAAGCAACACCTATACTTTCTTTTCATCGTTGTCTCATGTTATGACTTTACATGTATTGCAGAAGACCAGTTACATATCACTTCACGCCCTGAATAATTAGTGCTCTATAAATGAGAATAATATATTTTACTTAAATGGTGACTACACCTAACTATTGACATGGACTCTATTCTTTAAGTTGGTATTTCATTAAATAATAGTTTTCTTGCTTCTTTTTTTCAGGAAGGTGTTGGTTGGTAGCAATGGAAGGACTTCAGTGTAAGGAAGACAACATTCATGAAGATGTTGACTGCAGTGTAAGGAAAGCAACATTATGACGATGTTTTCCAAATTCAGGCCCTATCTGGCTAGGAACAAATAATCATTTAGGTTGGAAAAGACCTTCAAGATCATCGAGTCCAACCACCAACCTGACATAACGAGTACCATCACTAAACCATGTCCTGTGATGACATTTGTGAAGGCACTATTGGACACAAATTGGTTATATCAATATAAGCCGATCAGCCCTCACTGTTTCTCTTAACCAATCAATTTAAATGGTGTATGAATATATGCTCATGTTCATGCTCAAGACCAACTTCCATTTCCTCACCAAGATTTATTTGAGTGCTGTAAACTTGTAAGCACCTTATGTGGCTGCTCCCAAAGCCAGTACGTTAACCCCCAAGGGATTCCCTACAGTACTATTTTGTACAGCGTACTTAGCCATTACATTAACAATGCAATTCCTTTCAATCCTTTTTAAAAGCAGACAACTAATGCTTGGAGTACTGCTTCTGTTGGACTTCTAAGTCAAGCACAGATGAGAGAACATGCGATTTCTTGGCGTGTAAAAATGCAGACAGAACTTTGCATCTTGATGCAATGATTTCATTGAATGATCTTGTATTTACGTATCCAACACAGAAATCAGTTTTAGCCACAATACTGGAAAGAATCAAAACAGTTAAGAGGATTATATAAAGTATCCAAAGAACCCTGAAAAACACATTTCTGACTTAATATATTTTTAGGCTTACTAGTTACCTTAAATTAGACACCATTTAGAACTAATTTTCCAACACAGAAAACAAAAATTTTTACTATTACATATATTTGAGAGAAAATGTACATACGAGAGAAAATATCTACCTTCTGCTTGAGAAGCCGGTGATCTTGCCCATTTCTTAATGCAATTCAGGTGGAATACATGGTAACAATTTTGGCAGCTCCACACAGGGGCTACTATTCGGACTACCTCACAACATACCATACACTCATACTTCTCTGTGGTCAGCTGCTCAATCAAGGACCCTGCAAATAAAATATATTACTTACATGCAAAACATCAACTAGCTAAGAAAAAATAAATCCAAGATTTCACGTAAATTTTAACAGAACTTCTTTTTCCTGTGTGGCTCTGAACAAGGTATTATTAGCTTGCCCCTGGAAAACACTCGGTACACATTTCTCTTGTTTCAGAGCAGGGAAAGGGAGTATGAGACTTGCATAGAAGTGACAACAATAATTTCTGTTGACAAACAACAATCATTGTGATCTTACAAAAGAGTTAATAGCTCTTAGCTTGCAAGTTTGAGGTTTTACACAACATTTTATATGAAATCATAAAAGTTTACCTATATATCATTTACATATATGTCATATAAAGTTTACAACAAAAACCTTGAGACTTATCAACTGTAGGAGTCTCATTCAAAATTAAATTTCATTCCCATCATTATTTCTGGAAGACCACAAAACAAATACTAACAGTGCTGTACCTGCGTTATATAAACCAGACCCTCATAAATTGCTTTAGGAGTGGAATTACTGGGAAACAATAGCCAAAACATAGGGCCTTTTGAGCCGAATGAAAGAATTTGAAAAAGGATCTTGAAAATAAAGCAAGAATTCTAAATGAAAGATGAAACAGCCTGAAAACAGAGTTAGATGCACAAATATAACAAAGGCGCCACATAACTTCAGTTCTGCCAGATTAACTCTCCCACCAAGTCAAAGATATCAAATACACCTCAGAAATACTATTTGACCACAGAATTTTAAAATCTCTTAGTTACATAGCTTTCACATAGTTTTTACAAGGGAAGTTAGGACCCATAACAAATGACAAAAGAAAAATGACTACTAATTAAAAAATGTTCTGTACCACACATGACTTTGAGAGCATGACTATAGATGTCTGGAAAGTTGAAAGTGTGTATTGGGATTATGTGGCATGGTCTGGGTATCAGGGGGATGCAGGGATGGCCTCCGTGAAAAGAATGCAGAAACTGCCCCATGTTAAATAAGGGCCAGTTTCAGCCAGCTCCAAAGGGACCTGCCGCTGCCCAGAGACGACCCAATAAGCAATGCTGTTTACGCCTCTGAGAGAGCACTATTTAAGAGAGGGGAAAAAATGCTGCACAACAGCAGCTGGGAGAGAGAGGAGTGAGAAACAGCCTTGCAGACACCAAGGTCAGTGAAGAAGGAGGGGGAGGAGGTGCCCCAGGTGCTGCAGCAGAAGTTGCCCTGCAGCCTGTGGTAAGGACCATGGTGGTTGGATCTGGCTGTCCCCCTGCAGCCCACGGTGTACCACGGCAGAGCAGGCTTCCACACTGCAGCCCTTGGAGAAAACCACAGTGGAGCAGGTGGGGCTGACCTGGAAGAGGCTGTGACCTGTGGAGGACCCCCACTAGAGCAGACTCTGGGGTGGACCTGTCTCCCACAGAGAGGAGCCCACGCAGGAGCAGGGGGCCTGGGGGGAGCTGCCGCCCACCCGTGGGGGACCCGTGCTGGAGCAGTTTGCTCCTGGGGGATGGACCCCGTGGTACGGAGCCGTGTGGGAGCAGTTCTTGAAGAGCTGCTGCCTGTGGGCAGCCCCCGCAGGCTCAGTTCGGGAAGGACGGCATCCCGTGGGAGGGACCCCATGTGGAGCAGGGGCAGAGAGTGACTGAGAAGGAGTGGTAGAGACAAAATGCTACAGACTGACCACAGCCACCATTCCCTGTTCCCCTGTGCTGCCCAGAAGAGGTGAAAGAGGGTGGATGGGGGGGAAGGTGTTTTCATTTTTTTGTTTGTTTGTTTCTCCCTGCTCTAGCTTGTTAGCAATAGGTAATAAATTTCTCTAATCTCCCTATGCTGAGTCGGTTTTGCCAGTGACAATAATTGTTGAGTGATCTCCCTGTCTTCATCTCAACCCTTCAGACCTTTTCATCGTATTTTTTCCCCCTTTCCCTTTGAGGAGGGGGAAGTGAGAGAGCGGTTGTGGTGGAGCTCAGCTGCCCAGCTGGGTAAAACCACCACAAAGTGTTCACAATATTTACCCTCCTTAATATGATACAAGCACTTCTGAGCATCTTTTCTAGCCATCCTGCAGCAAGCACCACAAGATTTAGAATTAACTGTCATATCTGCTTTCAGTACCCTATGAATTTTACCTGCTGACAAGAAAACAACCATGATGAAAACTTATTTCCCTACTCTTCTCCAGGAGACTAAAGCTATATTGCTCTCAGAAAGGATGGTTGTCCCGTAACAGTTAAAAAGATTCGGTCCCCCTGAAAATAGTGGCAGATATTGTTTCCAAAACAGCTCCCAACTAAAGCATGAAAAGAAGTATTGCCAATGTGGCAGGGGAAAGATCCTTATGTTCCCTGTAAAAGATCACTACCTCTTTTTCTGGTTATTGCATATGTTCTTCACTTAAGGACAATATTTGGAGAAAAATTGACTACCTTTAATTTTATGATTCAAGTAGAACATCAAATTTCACGCTTCTGAGTATTTTAAAGCTAGAAAAAGCATCAAGGAAGTTCTTGATCCCTGAGCATCTAGCAAGGGAACAAAGCTTCTTACTGGAGCTATCTTATGCTTCCTGATTACACTACTACTTTCTAAGCTCTGAAAGAGAAAAAACTTCACACAATTCCACAGCACAATCAAGGTAATGAGAATTAGTCTACCAATCTCTTATGTAAGAATAAGAACTTGCTATCCAGGTTAAACAATTTCTGGAGAAACAGAAATCAGTACTGTGGCATTGAAGAAATTCAGATTTTCGTTTCATATTTTAAGTCCCTAACTGTATGAGTTGCCACAAAATTCGCTCAGGCAGTGAAAACTTAAGGGTGTGCTTTTCACCAACAACTGCACATGGTTCTACTCCCAACTTCCAAAACCAGTATCTAAAGACATTTTCCATTTCTAATTACCTTTTGGTACTACTGGTGCAAAAAAATAGGAAAATAATCCAGTTAGGAACAGAATGCAATTCTTCTACCAGGGATTTTCGTCCTCTTACATAAAACATAAGAAAACTTCCTCCACAAAAATCAATTTTTGAATTATCCCTCTCAAGACCAAATGTTCAGAACACCCACAACATATGTTTTAACACAATGCCTGATTAGGCCATTATTTGCAGTTCAGTAGTAGAACAAACTTTTAAAGAAAATATGTCCTCTCTAGTAAACTTACGGGACATCTGCCCACCAGAAACCACAAGTTTACCTTTAGTTCTACCTCTGGAAACTGATAGTGGCCTGATGTGAAATAATAAGCATCTTCAGCTAGTCAAGTGTGAAGGCAGTTTAAATTATTTAAGATCATATATTTCATACCATAGTACACAACAGTCTAGAATGCTTACCTGTATGAGTTTCCTTGTTTTTTGGTATATCACTTTGCTTCTTCCAGTACTGGGTCCAGCTGAAATGAAGGGAAGATACCTGATCCCCCTTTAGCAGGAACTTTCTTCCATTACATCTGACAGAGTCAGACAATTCATGCTTGCTCTCACTGGTCAAGTTTTCATCATTTTTGCAAACAGAGAGTTCTTTCTTCCTCTCATTTTTATCTTTTGGAGTATATGCATGTGAAGACTTCTTACCTACTTTTGTATTTTTACTACGATGAGAATCATGTCTTCTCTGACTCTCTTTTTCCACTGGGGGTTTATTCCACACAGGCTTCCGGGGATATCTTTTGTTTACATAATTGTAGCCTTTCTGCTCATCCCCACTACCATTCGGTGCCTCGCAGAATGCCTTTCCAACAGATGATTCTGAGGAGTCAGACTGACTCAAATCCAAAGATGGAACATTTTCAAACAGCTCTACTTTCTGTTTAGAGTTTATTCTCTTTTCTCGCTCATGTACTTGCCTTCCCTTCTCCCTGAAACCTCTTCCAGATGCATGCATCAAGTGCGTTTTCTTTGGCTTTGCCCCTCTGCTATCTGCATTAGGTACATCCCTGTCACTCTCTGAAGAGAGAAGGTCATTATATCCTCTAGGAGGTGCTCTTCTTCCATGTACCATTGCAGCATCTGAAGTTCCTGGACTTGCAGCAGTATCAGTAGTACTTTGTCTTACCTTATTTCTAGCACATGTGCTATCATTTCTTGATCTGTGCCACCTCTGGCTTTGAAAGTAGCGATTTTTTGAACTTTTAGTGGTACCAAAATATTGGTGAAAGTCTTGAGAATTCCCATACTGACTTTCAGGATTAAAAACACCACAATGCTTTGTGGAAGAGTTTTCAAAATCTGTAGCTCTTTCAGACAGACTAGAAAATGGTAAACTATTTCTACTCTGATTACTGTTAGACTCTTTCCTATCTTTATTTACCCAGTTTACATCTGTAGATTGTCTTTCTCCTGGAAGGGAATCAGGGGCATCAGGACTGAGATTCAGTGCACCTAAAAAGCATAAAGACAAAAAATAAACACGTCTTAAAAAAAAAAAAAAAAAAGGCATACAGGCGAAGGCCTAAAAGTTTAATCAATTGCAAGCTAGACAGAACAACTAAAAATAAGTTTCTAGAAACTCAAGTTGAATCATACAGCATCTTGACTTCTTTAGACAAAGACTGTGATGGCCTAGAGTTAAGAACAGAAAAAAAGCCTAAGATTTAAAAAAAAAAAAAAAAAAAACACTTGAAGCATCACTGCATGTATAAGCATGGTATACAGTGTGATAATCAGTGTTTAACATGGGCCTAAATTTCCCCTAAGACATTTGCATACATGCACAAACCTGAAGGAAAAGATGTCCTTTGCATACAATTTGAGATTTTAATACTACACAGAACTTTGAATATAAATAATATTCCATCATCTAAAGAGCAGCAATAGTCAATGCTTGCATGAACTCTGATTTCACTGTTCTATACACAGGTGCATTAAGTGGCAGAGGGACTACACAAGGGTAGCCTGTTTTTCTATTATGATGTAATCAAAATGAACCATGCTTCTCCTGTAGAGGTCTCTTTCTGTCATTTCTATGACTGAAGTGATAAGAAAGAAGTGCATGTCAGAAACCCCATCTAGCTCAATTCTGAAACTTATTCTCAACAAAAAAGCCCTGGAGTGAAGCGGGACCAAATGAAAGATGGTTAATACTCAAGGATCAGCTCCTCCACGGTCAAGCATGGTCCATCCCAACGAGCAGGAGGTCAGGCAGAAGTGGCCAAACTCACAAAAAGGAAGTGTACAGGGGATGGAAGCAAGGACAGGTAACCTTGGGAGAAATGCAGAGAAATCATTAGAGCATCCAGGAATGAAGTTAGGAAACCTGAAGTACAAATGGAATTGAGTTTGGTCAGGAATGTCAAAGACAACAAGAAGGGCTTCTGTAAGCACAGAGGTCACAAAAGGAAGACTAGGGAAAATGTGGGCCCACTGCTGAACAAGAAGAACGTCATTACACAGGACAGGGAAAAGGCTGAAGTACTGAATGCCTTCTTTGTCTCGGTCTTTCCTAGAAAGACTGGCTTTCTGGAATCCAGGCTCCTGGAGACCAGGGGGAAAGACTGCAGCAAGGAACATGTATCCTTAGGGGAAGAAGATCAGGTCAGAGCATACTTAAGCAATCTGACATACATGCTTCCATGGTCCCTGATGGGATGCACCCACAAGCTCTGATGGACCTGATAATCACTGTGAGGCCACTCAAAAATCCTTGGTGACTCAGAAGTGCCTGAAGACTGGAGGAAAGCACATGTCCCTCCTACCTCTAAGGAGGAAGACACAGAGAACTATAGGCCAGTAAACCTCACCTAAGTTCTGGGGAAGGAACAGCTGATCATGGAATTTCCAGGCACATGAAGGACAAGAAACTCATGACGAAGTCTCACCATGAATTCAGCAAGGGGAAGTCATGCTTGATCAACCTGATAAACTTCTCTGATGGCCAGATGGATGAGAGGAGAGCAGTGACCACTGTCTACCTGGACTGCAGTAAGGCCTTTGACACTGTCCCCAATAAGACCCTTACAGACAAGCTGTTGATGTTTGGGCTAGAGGGACAGGCAGTGAGGTGGGTTGAAAACTGGCTGAATGGACAGGCCCACAGGGTGGTGACCAGAGTCACAAAGTCTAGTTGGAGGACAGTAACTAGCAGTATACCTCATTACGGGCTCCAGTTGTGTTTAACATCTTCATTAATGACCTGGATGATGGGGCAGAGCGTACCCCCAGCAAGTTTGTAGATGACACAAACAGAGGGTCATGATGCCATCCAGAGGACCTTGACAAGCTGGAGAAATGGGCCGGCAGGAACCTCGTGAAGTTCAACAAGGGGAAGTTCAAAGTTCTGCACCTGGGAAGAACCACCCATGGACCATTTTGGGGTCACCCACCTAGAAAGCAGGTTTGCAGAAAGGGACCTGGGAGGTCCTGGTGGACACCAATTTGTATGTGAGTCAACAATGTGCCCTTGTGGCTAAGAAGGCTAACAGTATTTTGGGCTGCATTAGGGAAAGTACTGCCAGCAGGTTGACAGAGGTGATCCTTCCCCTCTACGAAGCACTGATGAGGCCACACCTGGAGTACTGCATCCAGTTCTGGGCTCCTCAGGAACAGAGGCACACTGGCATACCAGAGTGAGCCCAACAAAGGGCCATGAAAATGATGAACAGACTGGAGCATCTCTCCTCTGAAGGAAGGCTAAGAGAGTTGGGACTGTTCAGCCTAGAGACAAGGAGGTTCAGGAGGGATCTTATCCAAGTATATAAATCCCTGAAGGCGAGGGGGGTAATAACAAGGACAGAGCCAAGCTCTTTTTAGTGGTGCACAGTGAAAGGACAGGAGGCAACAGGTCCAAAACTGAGACACAAGAGCTTCCCTCTGAACATCAGCAAACACGCCTTCACTGTGTGGGTGCTTTTTGAAAGCACCTTCCAAATAATATGCAAGTTTGAAGAAACAGATGGAAAACCATGAACCAGATATTAAAAAACACCTCAATAATATTAATAATTAAGACTTCTTTTTAAAATCATCCATGAATAGGATTCCTATTCTTACTGCCAGCTTTTACACTGTAAAAAAAAACATCCAGAGAAGTGGTAAATTCTACTAACTAAATTGATTACTGTCCGCCAAGACAAGAAACAGCAGAATACACACAAAAGCACAATAAACAGTAGCTAACTGTGGCTTAGATTTCCTCTGACAGTTACATGTAAATACATAAATCTCCCAAGAGAAAGGAAACATCTACAGCTAGATTCCAGCCTGTATTTCTATGAAATAATCAAGGAAGTTTCATATTCTCAGCAAGATAAATTGAATGAAGAGCCATTAAAGAAAGAGTTTTAATAATAATCTTGAGGTATCCAGCTCAAAATTTAGCAGTCAATCAGGTGATCACTAGTTATTACATGCTTTGTTTATATACTAGCTCCCAGGAGAAGGCCAAGTTCATTTCAGGGCAGACAGATGTCATCAGTTTCAAACTGAGGCCTACAGCAAAACTCCTTCACCAACACTCACAGAGGGACGGGGGGCCAATAACACAGGAGAGCGGAAGTTGGCAACAAGGCCCAGCAGGAGGAAGTCTTCCCCCAAAGCCTGAGGTGCTCTTACAGACCTGCTTCAGCCCTCTACAGACTGAAAAGGAAAGACCTGTTGCAGAGGAAGCAGAGCTGAGTAAAGAAGATCAATCTGATCAATCTGCTACCTGAATAACAACCAGTGCAACTAAGAAAGGTGACAGGCGATGGTAATAGGTGACTCTTCTGAGAGGTACCGAGGCATCCATCTGATGACCTGACCGGCTCTTGAGAGAAGTCTCCTGCTCACCAGGGGCTCGTATCAGGGACTGCCAAGCTTTATACAGCCTAAGGACTATTACCCACTGCTGCTGTTTCACATGGGCACCTGTGATGCAGCCAGGAGCAGTCCGAGGATAATCGAGAGGGATTACAGAGCCCTGGGAGCAGCAGTAAAGGACTCAGGAGCACAGGGAGTCCCTTCGTCCATGCTCCTGATCAAAGGCAAGGGGACTGAAAGGGACAGTTGGATCTGGCAAATCAACAGATGCTTACAGGACTGGTGCCACAGGCAGGAGTTTGGCTACTTAAAAATGGGACTGGCTCTGAGAAACCTGGTCTGCTGGGGGCTGATGGGGTCCACCTGTCAGAGCATCTTTGAAGAGCATCTTTGGTCATAAGCTTGCCAAGCTGGTGAAGATGGCTTTAAACTAAAGTTGCTGGGGAGGGAAACCTCAATCCATTCTGCTCTTCCCAGTTTGACGTTGGTGTCACCGATGCCCACCCAGAGCCTGGAGAAGGGTCATGGGTCAGCAGGGGAGCACCTGAAGAGCAGCACAAAGGAATTCCGGCCACTCCAGCAAGTCAGCTTCATTCAGGGGCCCAACTTAAATGCCTCTATGATAACGCAGTAGCACGGGGAATAAACAAGAGGAGTTACAGATGTACGCACGCCTGCAGGGCTATGACCTCACTGAAATTACGGAGGTATGGTAGAACAGTTCCCATGACTGGAGTGTTAGAATAGAAGTATACAGGCTCTTTAGGAAGGACAGGCAGGGGACGTGAGGAGGGGATGTCACCCTCTATGTCGATGAGCAGCCGGAATGCATGGAGCTCTGCCTGAGGATGCACCCAAAATGGTGCAGTTTAGGATCCTGTGGGCAGCGAGGAGGGAGCACAGCCAGCTCACTACCCTGGACCTCAGGAGAGCAGACTTTGGCCTCTTCATGGATCTACTTGGTACAGTACCATGGGACAACACCCTGGAGGGAAGAGGAGCCCAAGAAAGCTGCTTAATATTCAAGCTAATGCACATGGAAAATAAGGAGGTGATTGGTGACGGCCAACAAATCTGGTGGCCTCCTGTGACAGGGTTACAGCATTGGTGGACAGGGGAAGAACAACTGATGTCACGTAGCTGGACTTGTGCAAAGTATTTGACGCTGTCACACACAGTATCCCCGTCTGGACTGGAGAGACATGGATTTGATAAGTAGACCACGTGATCGGTAAGGAATTGGCTGGATGGTTGCACTCAAAATGTCGTGGTCAACAGCTCAATGTCCAAGTGGAGATCAGTGGCGAGGGGTGTTCCTCAGGGGTCGGTACTGGGACCAGTGCTGTTTAACATCTTTGTCAGTGACATGGACAGAGGGATTGAGTGTACCCTCATTACGTTTGCCGAAGACACCAAGCTCTGTGGTGCAGTCAACGACCTTTACAGGGAAACAATCCACTGGTATGCAACAAATTCAGGTAGCTATCTTTTCACATTAGTAGAGTAAATTTTGTGAAGCCTTAGGCCACACTAAGAGCTCCATATCACCTGAATCTGGTATTCAGTGGTGATTGAGGAACAGCGAGCAGCATCATGTGGGGGCCTGGGTGGTGCTGATGGGGAAGGGGGGGGGATGTGCCGACTAAGGATGGTGCCTGATGAGAGCCTGCCCTGGGAGATAGCTGAAGCCATCCTGCCCTGCAACAAAGAACTGCCAATCTGAAGGAACATAACATATATGCATTGAGAACTGATTAGACTATAGTGAAGATTGTAAAGGTATGGAGGATTGTACGGGAGACAAAGATTGTACAGGTGTAAGAAGCCAGGGAAAGTTTTGAGTGGGATCCCTCCTTGCAGGAGCCCAGCTTGAGCTGATATATGGGTATCATTAAGTTTTCACTGAATAAAATAAGACTTCACTCTTTGAGTGAATTTTGGATGCCAGAGGAAAACCATTCTAGTAGGGGAAACAACAGGTTCCCCTAACATGCTGGAGAGAACAGATGCCATCCAGAGGGACCTAGACAGGCTTGACAGGTGAGCCCATGTGAACCTCCTGCAATTCAACAAGGTCAAGCGCAAGGGCCTGCACCTGGGTTTGAGCAACCCCAAACACAAATACAAGCTGGATGGAGAATAAATTGAGAGCAGACCTGAGAAGGACTTCAGGGTGTTGGCGATGAGGAGCTCAACACGAGCCAGCAATGTGCACTTGCAGCCCAGAAAGCCAACCACATCCTGGGCTGCATCAAAAGAAGCATGGCCAGCAGGTCGAGGGAGGCAATTCTCCTTTTCTACTCTGTTCTTGTGAGACCCCACCTAGGGTACTACATTCATCTCTGGAGCCCCCAACACAAGAAAGACATGGACCTATCAGAGCAAGTCCAGAGAAGGGCCACAAAGATGATCAATGGGCTGGAGCACCTCCACTATAAAGACAGGCTGAAGGAGTTGGGCTTGTTCAGCCTGGAGAAGAGATGGCGTCGAGGAGACCTTACAGCAGTCTTCCAGTACTTAAAGGGGGCCTACAGGAAAGCCAGAGAGGGACTCTTTGACAGGGACTGTAGTTACAGGACAAAGAGTAATGGCTTTGAACTAAAACAGGGCAGATTTTGATTACATTTTAGAAATAAATTCTTTACTCGGAGGGTGGTGAGGCACTGGAACAGGTTGCACAGAGAACCTGTTGATGCACCATCCCTGGAAATGTTTAAGGCCAGGCTGGATGGGGCTGTGAGCAACCTGGTCTAGTGGGAGGTGTCCCTGACTATGGCAGGGGGGTTGAAATTAGGTGATCTTTCAGGCCTCTTCTGACCCAAACCATTTTATGATTCTGTGACTCAAAGCAATTCAAATTCTGAAAGGTTATTTCTGAAGATAAATGACAGTATAGTGTGTACAGTCTATTTGTGCCAACACCACATATATCCAGATACAAAATAGTCCAATCAGCTGAACACAAAGCACACACAACAAGGAAGACACTCTCTGCAGATCTTATAGTACCTGTATTATACTGTACCAGGAAAAAAAAAAAAAAAGGTACATTACGGAAATCTGAACCTTTTTGATAGCTTTGGAAGCATTAAATATCGTCCTCACAGAACAAGCTCAATCTTTTCTGTCTTCTCTGGGCATTTTATATAACTGTATTCAACTACATTATGCTATAATTTTCACAGACAACACAGATTTGCAAAAGATTGGATTTCTTTCTCGACAGGAATGACATTGTTTCAAGCTTAAAGAACCATGCAGCGGGACCCATTTTCATGCAAAACAAAATGCCCATCCGAAACTTACTGTTTATTCCAACTGTGACAGCTCATCTAATAAAAGATATGTTCCCTTCCCACAACTCTTTCCAGAAATTAGAGAAAGAATGACATACAAAAGCATCACTATCATAGAATCACTGAACGGTTGAGTTTGGAAAGGAACTCTTCAGATCATCTATAGCCCAAACACCCTGCTTGAGCTGTGTCCAGTCAGGTTCGAAACATCTCTACGGCCAGAGACTCCACAACCTCTCTGCAACCTGTTCTAGACCACCCTCATGATAAAAAGACTTCTTGTGTTCAGACAATTTCATGTACTTCAACATTTACTTTTCACTCAATACCACTGAGAAAAGCCTGGATCCATATTCTTTACTCACTCTCCCCTGAGCCTTCTCTTCTCCAGGCCACACAGTCCCAGCTCTCTCAGCCTCTCCCCTTATGAGGGATGCTCCCACACCTTAATCATCTTCATAGCCCTTTGCTGGACTTTAACCACTAAGGGAAATCTTCCTTGTACTGGGGAGCCCAAAACTGGACACAGTACTCCAGATGCAGCTTCACCAGTGCTGACTACAGAGAAAGGATCTCCTCCCTTGACCATCTGGCAACATTCTTCTAAATGCAGTCTGGGTTACTGTTGGCCTTCTTTGGAAGAAGGGTTCATTTCCGGCTTATGGTCAACTTGTAATCCATGAAGGACCCCAAGGTCCCTCTCTGCAGAGCTGCCTGTTGGCCCCCAAAGCATATTAGTGCATACTACTACGCTCTTCTCTATGTTATTGTCCAAATTCAATGCACCTACATTTAGAACAAAATCTTAAGTTTTGGCTGGACCACTTGAAGAAGACAGAGCAAAAAAATATAAGTAGGGAGAAGAACTACAACTTCACCATAAGTAGCTTAGTAAGTCTAAGGGAAGTATCTACTACAGAATGACTTTTGCATAAGGACTAAATGCATTATGAGTTTTCACTTTCCTGTTCACCCTTACAGTATGCTTTATAGCAGCTCCTTGATACCTTCATTTTAATGACTTGCTGTATGAGGAAACAGAACCCACTTGTCATCATAAACGCAAAAAAGCAAAACTACATTTAACAGCAATTGCAGCAACTGATGGGGAAAAAATCTGTAATGTCTATTAAATACAAATATAACCTTTCATTTGGGATGTCTCTTCTAGGTGCACAAGGCTGGAAACCGGAAAGGTATACCAACATGCTTAATCACTCCACAACTGTCTTGTTTATTATATTCTTCCCCTGGATCTCAATAACCATTCACTATTATCAAAATATCCTGTTCAGGTTGCACATGTACCATGACCTAAACCAGCCATTCTTTGACCTCAACTGCTTCCCCTGGTATAACCTGAGACCAGAAATATTTTTTACATTTAAGCTCTCAAAATCAGGCTGTCTATAAAGTTCTGTAGTGGGTTTATATGGCAAGGTTTTGGTAGTGGGGGGCTACAGCGGTGGCTTCTGTGAGAACAATCCAGAAGCTGCCCCATGTTAGATAATGGACCCGGCGCTGGCCAGAGCCGTGCCAATAAGTGATGTTGTTTGCGCCTCTGTGAGAGTATATTTAAGACAGGGAAAAAAAAAAAAAACTGCTGCAGAACAGCAGCTGGGAGAGAGCGAGGAGTGAGAAACAGCCTTGCAGGCGCCAAGGTCAGTAAAGAAGGAGGGGGAGGAGGTGCTCCAGGTGACGGAGCAGAAGTACCCTGTGGCCTGTGGTGAGGACCATGGTGAAGCAGGCTGTCCCCCTGCAGCCCATGGAGTACCACAGTGGAGCAGATCTCCACCCTGCAGCCTGTGGAGGAGACCACGGTGGAGCAGGTGGACCTGCACTGAAGGAGGCTGCGGCCTGTGGGAAACCCCCGCCATAGCAGATTCCGGGCAGGACCTGTAGCCTGTGGAGAGGAGCCCACGCAGGAGCAGGGGGCCTGGGGGGTGCTGCTGCCCGTGGTGGACCCGTGTTAGAGCAGTTTGCTCCTGATGGATGGACCCTGTGGTATGGAGCCATATCTGGAGCAGTTCTTGAAGAGCTGCTGCCTGTGGGAAGCCCATGCTAGATCAGTTTGGGAAGGACAGCATCCCATGGGAGGGACCCCACATTGGACCAGGGGTAGAGAGTGACCGTGAAGGAGCAGCAGAGACCAAATGCTATACACTGACCGCAGCCCACATTCCCCTGCGCTGCTCGGGGGGAGGAGGTGGAAGAAGGTGGATGAGGGGAAGGCATTTTTGGTTTCTTTCTTTTGTTTCTCACTTTTCTGGCTTGTTAGTTATAGGCATTAAATCATACTATCTCCCTACTCTGAGTCTGTTTTGCCCGTCACAATAATTGCCATCTCCCTGTCCTTATCTCAACCCTTGAGGCCTTTTCATCGTATTTTCTTCCCCTTTCCCTTTGAGGAGGGGGAGTGAGAGAGCAGCAGAGATGGAGCTCGGCTGCCCACCCGAGTAAAACCACCACAATTTCCTAGACAAAAGCTATTTCACATCTTAATATTGCACAAACACAAATCTAGAATTACCTAAGAGATGAGTCTCAAAGACACAATATGTATTACCATGGCAAGGAACAAACTCCAGATCTTAATGCCATGTGACAATACCTGGGTTAGCTTATGTATTTTAAAGCAAATGCAGAAGCAGTGAACAGCCCAGACTAATTTACCATTTTTAGTAACACAGTTTAGTTCAATATAATCATTTAAGGCTCTTTATTCCAGTGCATATGCACTGCAGAAAAGGTTTCAGCACCTGAGCTGACTCACAACCTGACAGCACAGAGATGAACAGACAAGCTGCCTGCAGTAGCTTCTTTTTACTAGTCTGAAACTATCAGACTACTCTGAACGTGTCACAGGCTATTCTACTTCCCACATCAAGGCTGTGGACCTATTTTCATGCCATCAAAAATGAACTCAAATGACTTTTCCCTCTTCACTCACTGCCTGGGTGCTAAGAACAGAGGAGAAGATGGTATTAACAGTATAGGCTAATGATATCCTTAGTCTGAATTAACTACAGATTCATATTTTAGCAAAGATTCATATTTTCTTCTTTACCCTCTGCCATGAAAGTCCAGGACACTCTACCTGGCAGAAATTTAACAACCTTATTAACAATGAAAATAGTTAGCTCATCAAGTGAGCCCAAAGTTATACCAATTACCTGAAAAGTCTACCCAGACTGAAAGAAGAGGAAAAGACACGATGAAAGCACTAAATATCGTGAATGACTCAGGGCATACATTATTTCTAGTTACATGCCCAAGACACAACTCAACAGGAGTTATTCTACAGCTAAGTGCCCAATAACACGCTATAAGTCATTAAAGGTGAGGCTGGAATATGTCTTGAAAGGTTGCTCCTCCTCCTTGTCAGCAACCACACACAGCGAAGTTAATTTGATCCTGCACCTTAAAAACCATCAAGGGGGGAAAAAAATAACAAATGAACTTGTTTCTTCCACTTGTGGTGCTCAGTCCCATTCCAGGCTCAGTACCTAAGCTCCTCTTGGCTGGATGGCTCTTAGCACGTGGGAGGACCGTAGGACGTTGGAGGGGGATCAGGGAGCACTCAGTAACATGCACCTGAGATGTTCGCTCCCGAACCCCTGCAAGACCCCATAAAATGCCTTAAATATCACAACCCTACGAGCTCCTGTGTGACCGGGGCAAGTCACTCGGGGAAGGGGGAGACGTGGGCAGGCGAAGATGGCGGTGGTCAGAGAAGCAGTAAGTTTTCCAGGGACCAGACATCTTCGTGACTTTTTTATATCCTTTTCCCGTCCCCGTTTTCCCGTCACGTCGCTGAAACTCGCACCCTTTCCCCCCACCCGAAGCCCTCCTAGCGCGCCCTGCGGCACCGCCGGCTCCGCGAAGTTGCGGCGCGCGAGGGCGGCGGGTACAACAGGTGGTGCCGCGGCTCCAACGGCTCCAACGGCCCCAGCCCTGCCCTCGCCCTGAGGGGCTCCAACCGCTGCCCTCTCCCCCACGCCCAGCCTCCCTGACCGGTCCCCGGGCGCGGCGGCCGCACTCACCTGCGCCCAGCCTCGCTTCCGCCATTCCACCGCCCCCGCCCCGGGACCCCGCGTCCCGGCCGCCGCGCAGGCGCAGTGGCCCCTCCGAGCCCCTCCCCGCCGAGTGCGGCTCGGCGCGCGCAGCCGCAGCGGGGCTGCCCCAGCGAGGGAGGGAGCCGGGGCGGGGGGGGGCGGGGCCGGGGGCGGGAGAGGGCGCGAGGGCGGGCGTCAGCCCTCAGCTGGGGCCGCGGGGCCTGGGAGGGAGGGGAAGGGAAGGGAAGGGAAGGGAAGGGAAGGGAAGGGAAGGGAAGGGAAGGGAAGGTAACAGCGACAAAGAAGTGTCAGCGCTGGCAGTAAGTTGGCCGCTCGCTTGGCAATAAACTTGCCATCTGTGTCTTTGCCATGCAGTGGGCTCACTGCACTGGTTGCCTTTCGGAGCCTTAGTTAACTTCAGCTTCTGCTGGGAAGCCCACACAAGGCTTCCCATAATGCAGTCAGTGCTGCAGACAAATCTTGTCATGCTCCAGCTACAAATACTCCACAGAACTGCATGCTTTGTCATAATGCGGCTCTCAGCACCAATGTTGAACCATTGTATGATTCACACTTCCCTGCAGAGGTTTAGTGCCATGGTTACAGTACATCTACAGAACAGTTCTATACTTTTGCCATTGCGGTGTAGCTCCAGAGTCCTTACAGAGCTGCTGATCTTTTTAAACACTGCTGAGTAACTTCTCAGTACCATAGCAACTGTAGATCTGAAGAACAGCACCTCCGAGGAACACGACTGCACACAGGCTCTGCATTCTGCCCTCCACACCCTCATCGGTTCTCAGATCAAGGTTCAATTTGCAACATAGTTCTTCCCCTCCTAGTCAGTCAAGTTCATGGCTTGAAACACCTTAAAGAAACCATGGGCCTTTTGCAGAAACTCTAGCTGCTGAAATGCAGCCCGGACTCCTGACACTGCTGCCAAGGAAGTTTGCAAACCAGTACAGCAACAGCCTTATGAATGTGCTATGTGCTTTGCCATGGATTATGAATACATATGAAGAGCATTGCTGTATGTAAAATTTTTTCTCATCTGAGTTAGGAATACAAGTATGTGGTAGCAGCAGAGCTAATGCATCCTCTCACAGGTGATGCGTGGTTTTCCTGCTGCTGACAAGATATTTGCAGTAGTCCTCCGGTTCCCATGTTCTTTGTCACTACTGTAGAGACATGACCATAACACTCACATAGAACTGCTACAGATTTGTAACATTGCTTTACATGAATACCACAGCACTACCACTCCAGTATCCACACTCTTTTTTGCTATCACCAAAAAAATGCAGTTGTTGTATGGAAAGCACTATAGGAATTTGCACCTATATGTGCTGCTGCAAAAATGCCAGGTATTGGGTCTATACAGAGTTGTTGTGGATGAAATTTTTACACAGGTTTGATTTAGCAGCAATTTAAGATTTATTAATACCTTTACAGTAAATCACAAACTAGATTGTATGATTTTTTTTTTCCTTAGCAGCACTTAATCATCAGTTAATCATTAGCCTACTTAATGCAATAATTCAGTCATGTTTGCTAAAATCAGAATAGTGACGTAGTTAAAGATTCGTAAATGGCAAGGTTCGCACAAGACTTATGGCAAGGTACTGAGGATTTTTATACAGAAGTGTATTGGGGATTTATATGGTTGTCCATTTTCCCTTTATATCTAAACAGTTCTTTGTTGTTGTTGTTGTTGTTTTCCCCTTTCTTCTCTTAAATCTGCATTGGGCCAATTCCATCCACTCCTTATAGCCTAACATAATTGTCCAGCATTTCTGTGTAGGCATTTGATTTTATTCTCTTCTGTAGTTTGGCCAAAATAGTCTTTTTATCTTTTCCTCATCTTTTCTCCTTTTCAGTGCAGGGATAGGAGCAAGGATCTCCCCACTAAAGCTTACTCCCTCTCTTAAAACATATATATTTTTTTCTACTTCATCCTCCTTGAATATTTCTCTTCCCTTCCCTGTACCATTTACTACTCATTTCTTTTCTCAGTGGCTGCTTTTTTCCATCTGACCAGTATGACTGTCAGTCATAGGACACACTGCTCCATGTGGTATGTAGAGCTGGGAGCTGAGAGTCAGCAAATTCCACAACACTCAAACAAGAAGAGCAGAGCAGTTTCAATAACGCTTCAGGTTCAATAACAATTCAAGCAACAGTCCAGGTTGTCCAGCAAGCCTGTAGAGACAGGACAGCCCAAACCAGAAATCAAGACAGTGAGTGGCAATGTAGGTACAAGCATACCTCCAACATAGGTCAGGCAGACACTAAAGGTGAGAGCGTGGATTTTAAAGCAGCTCAGGAGAGAAGGAATGGAGACAGCTTTTAAGGATTCTCAAGGCCTGACGGTTACTTCTATAAGTTAGTGTTGAACCCATAGAGCCAACCCCCCAGAATGGTGAGGAGGGACAGCAGAAGATGCCCTGAGGGCCCTGACAGCCACAGATCTATTTGCTGCGGGTATGCTGGTAAATAGCATTTCCATCGAGGGAGAGGGGAGACGAGGTAGGAAACGAGACGAGGCAGAAGGAAAGTAATCCCTAACCATAACCATCTGAGCCAACATACCAAGGAAGATAAATCTGTTAATAGAAAAACACATTCACTCCAGAGCCGACACCATGGTATGGTGATTTTTAAGGACCAGTCAACACACGTTGGGCTCACTGACTGCTCAGAAGATGCCTTGACATGAAGAGAACAAGGTTACCATGAAGCAGAAATTCTGATGAGGAAGATGAAATAGGCTCCAGCCACTCGGCTGCAAGTCTAGGTGTTGAAGCTTCCTGCATAAACACAATATCTTCTTGTGCAAAGGATTTCCTGAAGTTGCTGATTTTTAAAGAACCTGTTCCAAGGTGTTTCCAAATGCCATGGAGCTTACAATCCTTGTGGCCAGAAAAAGTAGCATAATGCAGTAATGTGTAGGGGTACACAAGAAGGCATGGGAAGAGTTCTGAGGTGCCATGGACTCAGTCCATTGCAGCACATAGAGATGTTCTGTCACCACTGACTGTTCTTTCAATACATAAGGCCCTTACAGACACGCAAAAAGAGCCCACCAATATGTGCTTTCATTCAAAATAAATAACAATAAAAAAGGAAACTACTTAAAAATGAAGAAACTGGTTAAAAAACGAGGGGCATCTAAACTAACTGTGTTTGGGAGCTACATGGAGGCTTGATAAGGATATGATATTGGAGGCTCAGAGCAAATGTTTACCAGGGGAAAAAGAAACCTGTTGCTGCGGACAGCTCTTCAAAAGCATGCTTCCAAAAGAAAAATTTGGGTTTAAAACTGAAAATAGAATCCCAGATTGTGATAGATGAAATGTAAACTACACCATGAGACAGACCAAAAGGCTTTTTTAAGGGAAGAACTGCCTTACAATTCTACTGAAGTTCTAAGGAGTCAACAAGCTTGTGGCTAAGGGAGATAAAGTTGACTATGGATTTCTAGAAGGTATTTGAAAAGGTCATTCATCAAAAGCTCTTAAAAGTTACACTGCCAGGGAATAAATACCTGCAGGGGTAAATAACTGGCTAAAAAGGCATGAAACTGCAGTAGGAATCAATTCCAATTTCACAGTAAAAGGAAGTCAACAGTAAAGTTCCATATAGATGTGTTCTGGAATCTGATTTGTGCAGCATATTTATCATGGTTCTGGAAACAGTGTCAGAGTATGCTGATGGTACAATGTTTTTTAGGAAAGTGTAGGCAATGGCAGACTGAGAAGAACTGCAAGCAGAAGAGTCTTAGGATACTGAGTGTATGGGCAAAAAAATGGCAGATGGAATTCCGGGAAGTTAAATGTAAAGTAGTGCATATGGGATGAAACAGTCCTATCTTCATATTTAAAAGGAAGGACCCTGAACTGTTGTAACAGTTATTACAGGTAGTTGTATGCAAATCTCTTCTCTTTGCCCAGTAGTGCAAAAGAAAGCAAATTAATTATTAAGTACTTCTAAGAAAGCAGTAAAGAATAAAATAGAGAAAACACCAAGACAGTGTATAAACTGATAAATATCGTGCACAAACCTGGTTCCTCCATCTCAAAAAGTTTAGAGAAAAATGGGGAAAGGTTCATGAAAGGGCAATAAGAAAGGGGATCAAAAGCATGCAATGACTTCTGTACAAAGAATGACTTACATAAACCTTCTGGAAAACAATTTGTTTAGGAGAGTGGGAGGTGGAATATGATAGAGGTCTGTAACTTGTATAGGGAGGAATCAGATAAGGACCAACCCTACCATCCTTTGACAGCTGATAGCAAATAAAAGATTGTTTGCAGTACTGTTGGCCAAGCAGCATTGAATGAAAGTAAAATGTCAAGATAAAGCTGCACTTGACCTCACAAGTATGGTTGCTTTGATAGTCCAAAGCAGTTAGAAGATGAAAGAAAACACACTGGTGGGGCACTCACATGATATTAGCAATAGAATGGTCACTGGAAGATCTGAGTGTGCACCCACAATGTGCCACACAGAAAAGTTAGGGCCATGGGTGCATCGATAGACCTTACTTGCCCTGAAGAACCTCATCTTGGCCAATGTTATACTGATTTACAAAAAAGGCATGAGAGAAGACCCAGGAAACTACAGACCTGTTTGTCTAACTAATCCAATTGTGACATAAAACAGGTTCACGCTACTCTGGGTAATGAACTGGCTGAATGGTAGAGCTCAAAGTTTGTAGTGAGTGGGGCTACATCTGGCTGGCAGCCAGTCATTAGCAGTGTTCCTCAGGGCTCAATTCTAGGGCCAGTTCTGTTAAGCATTTTTATCAGTGATCTGGATGCAGGAGTTGGATGCACCTTCAGCGTATTAGCTAATGATACTAAACTGGGAGATGCTTTTGACTCCCTGGAGGGACAAGAGGCCTTGCAGAGGGATCTGGATACATTGGAACTTTGGACAATCAGCAATGGCTTTGACATTCAACAAAGGTAAATGTTGGGTGCTGCACCAGTGACTGAACTCTCACTCCTTTGTATGTCACATTCATGAGTGTTTGAAGAATAGTATCTTTGTAAGACAACTGAAGAGATATGAACTGGACAGCTGGACTAAAAGGGGAGTAAAAAAAAAACACCTATCTATCAAACGAAACATTAATGGTGAACAGCTCATAGTATAGCTGGCAGCCTAAATAAACAGTATTTTTTTAGTGCCAACACTGGTGCTGACACTATTTAATGTATTCACCCATGACCTGGAAAATGGAACAGAAAGACCTTGAGTAAGTTTGCATGACACAAAATTGTGCTCAGAGGCAGGCCTGTCATTCAGATTGGCTTTGGTAAGTTGGATGAATGGGCCATCTCTTCTCAGAGATGCACAGCTAAACAAGCAACAGACTCAAGCTGAAAGAACAAAAATTCTTTCTGGAGAAAGAAAAAAAAACATTTACTGTTAGAATAGTTAAGCAAATTGACCAGACAGACTATAGATTCTCCATCCTTGGAAATTTTCAAAAAACAGTTTGACAAGGCCTTGAATATCTAGCATGTAACTGAACACAGTTTGTACAGATTGGACTACAAATGTCCAGAAGCCTCTTGAAAGCTTTTTTTTTTTTCCCCATGATACTATAATATTATTTATAATAATGTAATAATAATAATATCCTTGCCTGCTAATGTCTAAATTAAAAAGCTGTTTTAAGTCTGTCCTAAATGAGCTGTTTCCTTACCATTGTTGTACCCCAGGGCACTGGGGATAGGGATTTTCCTTAGGCAAGTAAAAGTGAAGTAACAACTCAATAGATTACACTTCCACCCAGAAGTTTGTCTCTTTAGTGAGAAGAAAAGAATTCTATCTGCCTCTGTTTCTGTTCTCTCCAGTACTCCAGTACTCCAGTCTCTGAAGTACTTTAGAGACCTTGTACATTAGACTGCTCAGAATTATCCGCGGGGGAATAAACACGAGTGTCTGAAATCAGCAAGAGCAACTGAAACAAGATTCCATTGAATGACTGCATAGAAATTCTGCATATTAAGTCCCTCTGCATATCACGAAAGCTGGGATAGGTGGACTTGGCACATATCCATGGAGTAATATTATTAATTTTATTTTATTTTTTTTTGACATCAGATAAGACATTTAGATATCAGTAAAGCATTTGAAAGAGTTTAATGTAGTGAAAAATACAATGAAAACTTCTAACGTACCTGTTGTGAGATCAATTGAAAAGATAAGAAAGAACATTGGAATGATTATTAATGAGTTACATAAATGAAGTTCCTTGGCCTGATACCCCTCTCACTTGTTTTCCTTCCCTTTAACCAGAACCTCACATCACTAGAGTTCTTGTATCAATATTAAGGAATGCTTTAAGCATCAAAATACTGTGGTTTGTTAAATGCATACTGTTATTACTCAGGCACCCTAACAAATCTCTTAAAATTTGCTCAGAGAAAGTGTAGATTTGAACATCTTCGAGATACTTCCCGTACCTCTTTTTAAAAGAAAATGACTGAAAACTTGATAAACTTTTAACGTCCCTTTCCAGCTATTCGGAATATATTTTTCTGAAGTAATCTGTGGTGCTCTTTATTCCACTCCTCATTACATAAAGGTCTTAAAACAAACCTGTATATGAAATGCAAATCCTTCAGAAACCTCTTAGTGCAGTTTAGTGCAGGAGGTATTTTTATGTGCTTTAAAAACCTGTAAACCTCCTTTACCTTACTGCAGGAGGTATCTTATTTTATAATTTACTGATAGCAACTCAAGGGGCTTTCATAGTATTAACACCCTAGAGAAACTTCCATAGAATTAACATCCTAGAGAAAGTATGTTGGAGAAACACTTCCCACAAATATAAGATTTTTGGTCTATTAAAAATAAACGACAAAAATTGAAGCAAAGCAAGATTTGCTTATTGAAACTTTCTAACGCAAAGCATAGTCTTGCTTCTAACAATGACAATCTTAATGATACCAGAGAATACCATTTTAATATGAAAAGCTAGTTACAAGAAAGCCTTATAGTTAAATAAATTGTTTTCTACTGGCCTAGAGATAGTTATATTTGCGTATTTCATAAAAAATGAATATATTGCTGGTGATAAATATACTTCAGTAATCGGAAAGCAATGTTCTATTTGACGATAGATAACTCTTCAAACCAGCAGAGAAAAATTTCTCTATGAATTTGACAGATTTTTAAGTTAAGGATAAGGCAGGGAAGGTTTAATTTTTTGAAAACAAAATTCTGTATCAGCTGTGCTAAAATATGCAGCAGGATATGTTGCTGTTGTGTTATGTCACATCACGTACACAACACCTAGTGATACCGAATACCTAACTGTGCAATTCCTGCATCTGTTTTCCTTAGGTATGTTTCAGATTTCTTAATATGTGGCTTTCTAGCATGTGTCCAAATATCTGTGTACTATTCAGATTTTTTTTCTTTCATCTGTATTATTTGGATACGTATCAATAAAAAGTGAGCCACCATTTGTTTTTTGTTGTTTTTGTTTTGTTTTGTTTTGTTTTGTTTTTTTAATCTTACACTTAGAAAAACAGTATGAACTTCAAAAAAAGTTTGTGAGCAGCTTACCCCGCTCTTGTTGTCTTGGTTATGTGTCAAAGGCAAACACAGGAAGAAGAAAAATATATATTGAAAATTTACATTTTAATGTATTATTACATTGAAAACGTAACAAAGGAGTCAACCTCATTTTTCCCTAAATTGTTTTCCAACTTGGTTAATGTCACAGATTTTTAGAATCATAGAATATCCTGAGTTAGAAGGGACCCACAAAGATCATTGAGTCCAACTCCTACACAGGTCTACCCAAAAATTCAGACCATATGACTAAGAGCATAGTCCAAACACTTCTTAAACTCCAACAGGCTTAGTGCCATGACTACGTCCCTGGGGAGCCTGTTCCAGTGCGCAACAACCCTCTCGGTGAAGAACCTCATCCTGATATCCAGCCTGGACCTCCCCTGTCACAGCTTGACACCATTCCCTTGGGTCCTATGGCTGGTCACTAAAGCGAAAAGATCAGCGCCTGCCCCTCCACTCCCCCTCACGAGGAAGCTGTAGACCACAATGAGGTCTCCCCTCAGCCTCCTCTTTTCCAGACTGAACAGGCCAAGTGACCTCAACCGCTCCTCATATGTCTTCCTCTCTAGGCCCTTCACCATCTTTGTAGCCCTTCTCTGGACGCTCTCCAACAGTTTTACATCCTTTTTGTACTGTGGTGCCCAAAACTGCACACAGTACTCGAGGTGAGGCTGCACCAGCGCAGAGTAGAGCAGGACAATCACTTCCCTCGACTGACTAGCGATGCCGTGCTTGATGCACCCCAGGATACAGTTGGCCCTCCTGGCTGCCAGGGCACACTGCTGGCTCATAGTCAGCTTGCTATCAACCAAAACCCCCACCCAGATCCCTCTCTGCAGGGCTGCTCTCCAGCGTCTTGTCGCCCAGTCTGTATGTGCAGCCAGGGTTGACCTGTCCCAGGTGCAGGACCCGGCACTTGCTCATGTTAAACTTCATGCGGTTGGTGATTGCCCAGCTCTCCGATCTGCCCAGATCTCTCTGCAAGGCCTTTCCACCCTCAACAGAGTTAACAACCCCTCCCAGTTTAGGATCGACAGCAAATTTGCTCAAAACACCTGCATCCAAATCGTTTATAAAAGCATTGAAAAGAACCGGCCCTAAAATGGAGCCCTGGAGAACCCCACTGGTAACTGGCCACCAGCCCGATGTAGCCCCATTTACCATAACCCTTTGAGCCCTACTCATCAGCCAATTGTTCACCCATCGCGTGATGTTTTTATCTAGCTGTATGCTGGACATTTTTAATAGGATTGTGCATGTGGTTTGCTGATCTTGTTCTCTAAGATGACTTTTTGAAAAAATCCTTTATATAATAAACATGAAGTTGAGGAATCACAGACAAGACAGCTGGAGGTGCTCAAAAAGTGCACACCATAAAAATATCCATTTGTGCTTCCTAGCTTCTTCCGTCATCTGTTATAACTGCATTGTCATCTTTCCTGTGACTGCATTCTGCAGGGCTGAGTTTTTGGGACCCTAGCTAGCACACCTGAGCACATCACTTCAGGTTTCAAGGCCAGTCTAATAAGCATCTTCCACCACTGAGGCACCAGTATGAATACGAACCAGTATATTAGCTCCTTTTCTAAATTGTTGCAAGATCCATCTATGCCATATAAAACATGGAGCTTTCTAGGCAAACACTGGCAAATAGAAAAATACTCTCAGGAGAAAAAGAATACCTTAATGGTTTAAAAAATTATGAATGTGTAAATCTCGATCCTACATGAACAGCTGTCACAGCTAACAGTTCCCAGAAG
Organism: Cygnus olor; assembly: GCF_009769625.2. Classification (NCBI taxonomy): domain Eukaryota; kingdom Metazoa; phylum Chordata; class Aves; order Anseriformes; family Anatidae; genus Cygnus; species Cygnus olor. Next base: position 54,451,726 of record NC_049170.1, read on the forward strand.
CCACATTCTGATTTTTCAGACTTGGGGAAAATGTCACATTTTAGTGTCCAAGCCAAAACTGCAACGAGGGATAAAAGAAGCGTTACATGGAAACATAGGATATTTAAGGGAGGTAGTGGGAGTTAAAACTAAGTATCGACTAAGATATCTGGATATTTATGAAAGGAAGAGGTCCTCTTTATTCAACTTGGAGGTGGAAAAAAAGGGCATTGTGGGTTGGTTTTTCGTTTGTTTGCTGTTGCTTTTTTTTTCTCCAAAGGTTTTGGTGGTGCCCCAGCTAGCTCCCGCTCCCTGCGAGGGGAGGCTGAGGCACCGCGGCCGCCGCTGCCCGGCCCTCCCCGCCCAACCGTCCCGGAGAGCTGTGAGGAGCCGGGAGGACACGAGTGGGCGCCGCGGGCGGCGAGGCGAGGTCCCGGGCGGCCGGCGGCGCTGCGAGTTGGCAGCTCACCGCCCGCCCCGCCGGGATCTCACGGCTCGGGGAGACGCAAAATGGCGGCGCGGCCGTGAGCGGCGGAAGGAGGCACCAGGCACGGGGCTGAGGCGGCTCTGGGGGTCGACCCCAAGAGGCGAGGGGAGACCCCCGCCCGGCCTCGCGGAGAGGCAAAGGTGCTCCCTCGGCCGGCTCTGAGGAGAGGGGCGGCTCCGAGCCCCCCGAAGGCAGAGCCGGGGAGGAACGGGGCGTGGTGGGGCGGCAGCGCCCCGCCTCTTTGCCTCCTCCTCAGTGTCTGACAGCGGCCCCGGGGCTTGGGATGGCTCCGGGATAAATCCGTGTGTGACACAGCGGGGCGAAACGCGCAGGGTGAACAACTTCGCTTTCCGTGCCTTGAAGCGGGACGGATCCATCCGTGACTGGGCTCCCCGCTCGGTGTGGCGCTGGGAGAGGAGCGGGGACATGTCCCCATCCCTGCCGGGGGGCTTTAGGGTGTCAGGGTGCACTTTGATGCTCGGCTCTCCCCTAGATGAGGTGAGCGCTGGAGATCGGCAACCACTTGGATAAGGCGCGTAATGGAGGCAGCTGGGGGGCTCTGAAAGGGAGCGGCGTGTCTGCGGTTGTCCACGCTGGTTGGTAGGTGCTTGGGCTCCATGTCGGGGCTGCTTTTGCGTTCTAGCAGGTTGACGTGAGGATGGAGGAGTTTACTTCGTGTCTGTCACGCAAAATGATAAAGGCTGCGACACGTGTCGGTCCGCAAGCTGGGACAGACGCAGGGAGAGGTGATGCTTGGTTGCAAAAGAGAGATGAGCACGGAGAGCATGTTGGGGATGTCGAAGTGCATGCAAACATTGTATAAATAAAAAGTGGGTTTTGTTATGAAAATTATTATGTGAACACAAACATTCTGCTAAAGGTAGAACTGAAAGAGGGATTTTGAAAGCTGTGCTGCTGGTGTTAAGCAGCAGTCTTGTTTTCTGTTTGTGTTTGTTTAGAGGGATTTCATGCACAAAAAGCTCATGGGTACTTAGAGAAACTCATTCCAGCTGTTGAGAACAACCTGTATGATGCAAACCATGGGGCCCAAGTACTGTAGGCCCTAAATCAAAACCTTTCTGAACAAGCAGACATCATTTAGAAAACCCGTTTGTTACTGTCTTTAAACATTGCCAGCAAGGCAGCCTCTTTCAGTTACACTATTGTTACACTATTAATTGAATTCCCCAGAGCTCATTAGAAGGAGATGCCATTTTTTATAACTGAGATGACTGACTTAACTTCAGGCTAGCGGTTCTCGTAGCCTTGCTTTGGCTGAGAAGCCCTTGAGGATCCACCAAAAATGCTACATTTCCTTATCCTGTACCAGTCAGATGGCATTTCATAACTCTGCGCTGTGCATCCCTTTAACTGATGGTTCATTTCCAGTTCTCTTGTCTTTCTGTCAGGGAGCTGGAAGGAACTGAACAAGGTCCACTCGCCTCTTTCTCGTACCCTTCAGAGTTCAGTGAGCTGAAACACATTGCATAAAGCAGGATCTCTGCTACCAGTGGATCCTTTCTAACCAGCTTTGGAAGTCAGCCCAAGCTGAGCACAAGTCTGCTGTTGTCAAGTCTGCTGTCGTCGTTTGTGGAAGTTGTGTACCACTTGCCTATCCTTAAGGGCTTTGAGATCACAGTGATTGTTGAAGTTTGATAGAATTCGGTGACAAAGAGCATGATCAAAAGGGAGCAAGAGTGGAACATTTATTGCCTTGTTGAAAATACAGGAAGGGCAGTATCAGGCTCCGGCACAGAAACTGGGCAAACTGCTGAGCAGTAAAAGAGGAGCAGATGTGGTTAGGTGGGAGAATGTGAAGGAAAAAACAGGAGAGAACTCTGAATATTGCTCCTAGTTGCAGTCCTTAAATGATCTTGGAGATAGATCATGGAGAACTTGACGATGCAAACACCCTTTGGAAGTTTGACCTCTGCTTGCACCTAGCAGGTCCAGAAGAGCTCAGTGTGTTCTGTTTCCACAAAACAGGTTTCAAATTGTGTTTGGAGCCGTTCAAGAAAGTCACTTGGTGTTGTATGTTCACGTTGTATGACTTGACCTTCCCCAGTGGTGTTTTGCAGGCTTCTGCTCACCTTCCTGTCCCACTGGTCTTGGTTGAAGGAATTTCACGTGCGGCCAGGGGGACCCACAGCTTGAAGTAGCTGCTCGAGCGAGCCTTGGAGGCTGGCAGATTCGTTTAAGCAGTGGGCAGACAGAGCTGTGTAATCAGGTATGCACAGCACCAGCCCTCGCTGTTTGGCAGCCCCAGCGTTGTTCTGCGAGCAGTATGAGCACCAAATTCCCCCCACCAAGCACTAGGACAGAAGGGAGCTCTTGAACTTTGTCATGGGTCTGGTAAAAGTTGCACATGTTCAGCACCCTGAATCTTCAAAGCATCTCTCAAACCACATACGGTGGACCAGAAATAGCTGCCAGATTATGAAGAGTCCTGTGACTTAAGCACACATTTTGTATAGGTTTTAAGGTTTGATTCCTCATTTCTAGGTTGGGAGTCTTAGTATTTTAATGTTGTCTTACCTTAGAAAGTCCTAAGAACTTTAGAGAGATAAATGTGTGTTTGTGTGGTCCCAGGCCATTTTAGTGGAGGTGTCTAAGCACGGCTTTCCTAAAAATGGAGGTATATTAGCCTAAGGAAAATGTGGTCCTAATGGGTTTTCGTTCCTCCCTGTGTTCTAAGGGAAAGACATGCTTTGTATGTCAATGTGTCATTGCATTTAAAACCCTCCCAAAGGACCGGTGCATGAGTGTCAGGCTTCCTTTTGGTCACTGGGGCAAAATGAGATCTAGGAATGTTGTATGTCCTAAAAAGAGTAAAGGGGAGACAACTGGGAAGGAGTCAGGCAAGAGCCACTAGTATGGGGGGTGTAGAGGGGCTGGTGGTTAAACCTTAGTTTCAGCTGTGTGCTTCTTCAGAAGATCACACAATTCCTGGTTAATCTTCAGAATACTTTCAAAGCAGGAAAATACTGTTTTTTCTGAATATGTATATGTAGGTCAGCTGCCATCAGCAGCATCTGTTGGAGTCAAGAGTGCTGAGCAAAGCACCCTATGTTTTTCTATTAGTTCCATTGTCTCAACACTTCTGACACTTATGGATGGCATAGACAACAGAGGGGAGACTGTGGTAATTGGAGCCACCAACAGACCAGATTCTACAGATCCTGCTTTATGGAGACCAGGATGCTTTGACAGAGAGCTCCTCTTCAACCTGCCAAATAAAGAGGTGAGAACTTAAATTCAACGTTAATGCTAATGTGGCAAAGTCCAACTTTATAGAAAAAAAATTACAACTTGAATAAAAGAATGATATGTGGAGACACTGTGTCATACTGTGGAGGGCAAATCTGGTACTGAATATATATGGTCAAGATGATACCACCAAGTAGCTAGTTCTATAATCAAATCTCTCATTCCCAAAGTTGTTCCTGTTCGCTTAATTATTTAATCCACTTAGGTGCTTTCATCCTGAAGTTGTGTTCTTGGTCTCAATACTTCATTTATGAATGGATAGGGGATGTATTTGCATTTGATTGTTCCCCAGATCTGTGGTAGTAGTTTGAGTCATAATTATTTTCTTCTTTATAGTAAGTGTAGCAGCTTGAAACGTAGTACTAGAAGTGCTTTCTATGAATTTACTGACTGGAAAGCAAATTTGATGAACTAATGAGACTGTCATGACGAAAGTTAGCTAAATTTTAGAGAAGTTTTTTGGAGCAAAAAGATCTGTTTCTAGATAAATTTTTCATTACAGTATTTTCCTCTGGGTCATTAGGTCTCATATTTTGGAAACTTATTTTTGGAGCTATAAATGGCTTTTCTTTCATTGCAGGTTCCTAGAAAAAGTTCAGTGTAACAAATTTAGAAATATTAAATTTCCTGGTTGAAAATGCAGAGTGTATATTAAATAACTGTAAAATACTTGAAAGTTTAGTAAATAAGAAAAGTGTGTTAATATATGAGGGGTTTTGAGGGAGGGTTGTTTTTTTGTTGCTGTTGTTTTGTTTGATTTTTTTGCTTGTTTGTTTTTGTTGGTGTTTTTAAGGAAAACTTATGACAAGCTAAAATGCAACGATTTTGTTTGCAGGCTAGAAAAGAAATTTTCAAGATTCATACTCGTGACTGGATCCCTAAGCCACCGGACATGTTGCTTGATGAGCTAGCTGAGAAATGCATTGGTAAGACTGAAAACAAAATGATTAATGCTTGTGACTAAGATCTAAAGAATCTTAGCTTGTACCAGGCAGTACCCAAGCTCTTTTGCCTTGCTGCACAACTAGTCAATGAGGCAGCTAGCAAGCCTTCATAGTAATCAGAGTTAGATGCTTTCATCTATTTACTTTTTGCTGTTGTTCTTCTTGTTGTCTGAGAACATTGAATGATTTTGGGGCATCTTCCTCAAGAGTATAGTTTTGATGAAGAGTCTGCTTCAGCCTCATAAGCACAGGATATCAGGTGACGACCAACCTAAAAAAACTTCCCTGCAGAGCAGTAGCACTTTCAATTCCCTGTTAACCTGTTTGGTTTTGGCGTTACAAATTCTTTAAATGTTGCATATTGTAAACCTGGACCTTGACAGATGTAACATTTGATTTTTTCTGTATTAGGATACTGTAATGCAGATATAAAATCCTTATCACAGAATCACAGAATCATCTAGGTTGGAAGAGACCTCCAAGATCATCTAGTCCAACCTCTGGCCTAACACTAACAAGACCTCCACTAAACCATATCACTAAGCTCTACATCTAAACGTCTTTTAAAGACCTCCAGGGATGGTGACTCAACCACTTCCCTGGGCAGCCCATTCCAATGCCTAACAACCCTTTCAGTAAAGAAGTTCTTCCAACCTAAACCTCCCCTGGTGCAACTTCAGCCCATTCCCCCTCATCCTGCCACCAGGCACGTGGGAGAACAGACCAACCCCCACCTCTCTACAGCCTCCTTTAAGGTACCTGTAGAGTGCGATAAGGTCACCCCTGAGCCTCCTCTTCTCCAGGCTGAACAACCCCAGCTCCCTCAGCCGCTCCTCGTAAGACTTGTTCTCCAGACCCCACACCAGCTTCGTTGCCCTTCTCTGGACTCGCTCGAGCACCTCCATGTCCTTCTTGTAGTGGGGGGCCCAAAACTGAACACAGTACTCGAGGTGCGGCCTCACCAGAGCCGAGTACAGGGGGACAATCACCTCCCTAGACCTGCTGGCCACGCTGCTTCTTATACAAGCCAGGATGCTGTTGGCCTTCTTGGCCACCTGAGCACACTGCTGGCTCATATTCAGCTGCCTATCAACCAGTACTCCCAGGTCCTTCTCGGCCAGGCAGCTTTCCAACCACTCATCTCCCAGCCTGTAGCGCTGCTTGGGGTTGTTGCGCCCCAGGTGCAGGACCCGGCACTTGGCCTTGTTGAACTTCATACAGTTGGCCTCAGCCCATCGGTCCAGCCTATCCAGATCCTCCAGCAGAGCCTTCCTGCCCTCGAGCAGATCGACACACGCACCTAACTTGGTGTCATCTGCAAACTTACTGAGGGTGCACTCGATCCCCTCATCCAGGTCATCGATAAAGGTATTAAAGAGGACTGGCCCCAGTACTGAGCCCTGGGGGACTCCACTAGTGACCGGCCTCCAACTGGATTTGGCTCCATTCACCACAACTCTTTGGGCCTGGCCATCCAGCCAGTTTTTATGTGCTTATGTGCTGAAGCTGCACTGTGCACTCTGCGTCGACGCTATCCTCAGATATATGCAAGTAGGGAGAAATTGTGACTAGACGTTAATTCTATTAAAATAAAATCAAAGGATTTTTTTATAGCTCTGAAGAAGGTTGTTCTAGCATCAAGTAGGATTGTAGCTTCACCTGTACAAGCACTATCACCCATTTTAAGCCACTTTTTGAAAATTCAGTAGCGAATATTTTACAAGCTGTGCAGAAGATATTTCCGCATGCACAGCTTGCACTAAAGAAGGACCAACAGCAAGGTATAACCATAGCATCCACTTCTTTAAAATTCTTCCAAAGCAAAAACTTGTGGTTTGTGCAATCAACATCCACAAACCTTTCAGACATAATGATGGTAGAATTTTATGATTTGCATGTGCGTGTCTTTATTTTGGGAATATCTGGAATATAATGCATAGGTTTTATTCTGGATTCTAAACTGAAATGCCAAATGGAAGCTCTGAATGACTCAGCACACAGTAGAGGACTCTGCGTTCTCTACTAAAGCATGCTGCTTCTGACAGTAGCTAAGATAATTAGCATTTGTAGAGGTCGACTTAAGGTTTGAAGTATAAGGCACCTCTTTTCCTTTAAAAATAAAAACTCAGCTATTTGGAGGGAAAACATTTTTAGGTTGGTATTTTTAATTCCTTTCTGAAGAATTTTGGGACCAGGATACGAGTATAACTGGTTTAAGCTAAATACTGTTTTAGCTATCGTGATTTTTAACCACTATCCTAATTTAAATGTGTGTGGATCATACTGTACACTTTCACGTGAGATCAATTAGTATTGATACTTCGTAGTGTGTACTTTGAGGCTTTGCTTGGATAGTATATGTAAGCTGACTCCTGACGGCATCAGACCTGATCAAGTTTAGTCTATCTATTGGTAAACTCATTTCACTCCTGGTTAACAGAGATCCCTGAATAGTTATGTACCTATTCATTGAGAATATTTTACCAGCAGTACTCCCAGCAGAGCTGATAGATTAATTTGCTTTGGTAAAATAAAGGCAGGAAAACTACCAACAACATAAAAGCGGAGAGGCTAGGGGATTGGTAATTGCGCTACCCCTCTGCTGTCTGCCTTCTGTTATCTTCTCTTTCAGTGATCTTTGAGCCT